>NW_024543063.1:22185000-22785000 GCF_018167655.1 Microtus oregoni
AAATAAAAATAAGTTATTTTATAGGGCAGCAAACTTAAGAAAAGCATTTTAATGTTATTTATTCAGGTATAAATTATTAATCACTTTAATTAAATATGGAAATCGTTTTGTGCAGGAATTGGTTTTCAGGAAAATTCTTCCATAAAGTGTACTGTTTTCAGAAATTCATTGAACCCTTAAATTTAGCTTTTTGGCTGACTATTTTTCTTTCAAATTTTAACTCTGTGTCTGTGTTGTTTTAAAGTCTTTTCTTTGAATATTTTTTCTTCCCTTTCCCCTTTAACTTTCATCATTTACATAATTTCTGGCTGTCCAGCATTTAGAGTACTTTCATCTAGCTGCAGTTTTGGTGACTTTACTTCAGCTTTTCCTCTCCAGGCTGCCCACAGTAAGTTCTGTTGTCCAGTAGGCATCTTATTAATTTATATCCTTTTTGTGTTGTTTCATGTTTTTTTAGTTATGAAATTATTATCATTTTTAATGATAAGCCTTCATAAATTTGTTTTACCCTCTCTTTTATTAAACTCAGAGTTAAAGGCACAGTTTTTTTATGAAAGTTGATCTAATAATTTGAAATAAAAATTTTCATAAAAATTAAAAATTTAATATTTTGTTTGCTAGCTACTCATAATAGATCATTGTCTTGTAACATATCTATGCTAGTTTTAGCTGATTTTTCTTTAAAACTTAATTTTAAAATGGAGACTTGCTGTGCTGACCAGGTTGACGTTGAACTGGCAATCCTCCTGCCTCAGACTCCTGAGTAAGTCAGATTATAGGCATATGTCATGCCCAGTTTTCTTTGAAACAGCCAGAGTCTAATTCTTGAAGATCAGTTTGTTTGTTTTAGAATGTGAAAGAACTCACCATGGTAGGTCTTTCGCATTTGGGTAACGACCTGTTGTGTTTAAAAGAATATCTGAATTGTGCCTTCCCTTAGTATGTCTGATGCTATTTTGACAGTTTAGGAAAAAAGAACTAATATCTCTGTAGTATTCAAAGCAAAGAATGAAAGGCACTACTGTAGTCTTTGATGAGTGCTTAGAAAAGTCTCTAGGACTGAGAACATACTTTAAGATTTAGCAGGCATTTTGCTATTGACTGATAGGTGAATTGTGCTTTATGATGCAAAAAATTACTGTCATAAACTTTAATTTTTATACTTTGAACTGCATAGTAGGACTTAGTTTTACTCTTAACATTAGGCTGCTGAATACACATTGGTTGTTATGTAGAGTTATGTAATGGCTCTTCACGTTGTTTGTAAACATCACTCGGAGTCTGTTGAAGACCTTTCACGTAATGCTGCTGTCACTCCATGCCACCGCTCCACCTCCATAGATAGATTCTGGTGTGGATTCCAGGGTAGACACTGTCAGGGCCTTATAAAATCAAGTTTCATAATTTGTAAAAGTCACATGATTATCAGTGTTTTTTTATAGGACACCTACCTTAAGCAGAAATGATCACAAGTAATCTACCAGTGAGATTGAGAGAAGCCTAGAAATTTCATGTTTTGTTTATTCTGTTACAGGTGGAAGTGCTGGATCAGTAAATGCTAATTTTGCTCATTTTGATAACTTCCCCAAATCCTCCAGTGCTGATTTTGGAACCTTCAGTACATCCCAGAGTCATCAGACAGCATCAACTGTTAGTAAAGTTTCAACAAACAAAGCTGGTTTACAGACAGCAGACAAATATGCGGCACTTGCTAATTTAGACAATATCTTCAGTGCTGGGCAAGGTATCCATGTGTAAACAAAGCAGATGCTAATTTGTCTAAATTACTTATGTTAAAACCTGAGGAGACAATGCTTTTCTCACTTGTATAGAAGTTATGTGCACAGTGAATGTTTTGAGTAGGGTTGTTGGCACTTTTGCATGTAAAATACCAGAAGACTGAAGATGTAGAAGTTAACTTAAACAATTATTTTCAAAAGAATAATTGAAAATAATGTATTTTTATTTTCAAAAACACGCTTTACTATTCTATGACTATAGTGCTATTTTATAATTTCAATCATATGTGCATTTTGAACTATATTTATTAATAACATTTTGGCATTTTGATGTTCCAACTCATTTTTTTCCTTTGAAACAGGGTTTCTCTGTATAGCCCTGGCTGTCCTGGAACTCACTCTGTAGACCAGCCTGGCCTTGAACTTACAGAAACCTCCCCATTTTTTAAATATATTTTTGTAGTTAGTTTTGGCCTTTAGGCCACTATTTCCCATGTAAAAATGGAAAGCTCAGTGAGAACAGTGGGGATGTGGCCTACACTGGATTCTGCATCTTGTTTTTCTCATCTCTAAACTGAGAGAGATCATACACTTGAATTCTGGGACTTAGATTTTGTGAATTATTGTACACAAAGCATTTAGAGTACTGCCTAGCACAGGAAGCACTTAGTAAATATCTATTTTTTTCATGGAAAATCCTGGAAGAATGGTACTATTAATAGATTATATACATTAGGTCCATCATATAAATTTATGTGTTAATTTGAATGAAACCATCTGTCTCAGAGTTCTTTAAATCCTGTTTAATGTTTAGATCACATCCATGTTGGGGTTACCTGTGTTTCATGGCAAATACGGTTGATGAACTGACAATATAATATTAAAGTTTTGGTGTAACTTTTTTGTTTGTTTGCCTCCAGGAGGTGATCAAGGGAGTGGTTTTGGGACCACGGGTAAAGCTCCTGTTGGTTCTGTGGTTTCAGTTCCCAGTCACTCAAGTGCATCTTCAGACAAGTACGCAGCGCTGGCAGAGTTAGACAGCGTGTTCAGTTCTGCAGCCACCTCCAGTAACGCTTACCCGTCCACGAGTAATGCTAGCAGGTACAGCTTGTCTTAGTCAGCACCCCTGGCTTTGACCTTGGTCTCCATGTCTGAATAACATAGTTAAAAGTGATCTTTGTAGGGTTGTAACTTAAAAATAATTGAGTGGTTTTTAATTGAGTAGTTTTTAGACTTAAATAGTTTTTAAGTTGAAATTGAATGTAACTTGCTGTTTAAAATGTAATTCTTGAGCTTTTGCCATATACTTTTATCAAGTCTTAGAAAATTTTAAATTCTTTTCACTCCTGGATGCTAAATGTACTTGAAAGAACACAAATTTCTAAGTGGACGATTACATATGGTTGTACTCAGCAGTCAAGTTGCGTATGTCAGGGCATGATCTTTAGTCATAAAGACTAAGCAGGAAAATGATCGAGTTTGCAGTTTTAGTTTTTAGTCTGTTTGCACTAAACCCCACTGCTACTGTCAGTTCTCCAGCTCGTTATTGTCATTTAGTATTATAGACTGCACACGCACTGCTTTGCTCACACAGACTTTGTGGAAAGGAGATCCAAAGAGCAGGAAGACTACATGTTTAAAATATCTCCCTTGTGTTAAGTAAGGTCTTGTGAAGTCCAGGTTGGTTATGAGTTCATGGTCCTTTGTCTCCAGAGTGCTTACAGGCATGTGCTTCCAAACCTGGAAGAGCGTTAGATTTTTAACAACTGTTAAAATTTATTGAGAGTGTACAACATTCTAGTTATTTTTTTGTTCCATATCTGTAGATATATCTGCTTTATTGCTATTACTATTTAGTTTATTTCCCTTTGACATCTTTCCTAGAGGGAAATTCTATTTGAGATGAGACAAATTGAATCCAAATAATAAAATTTGTCATTATTTTAGTTTGTTTCACTAGTATTGTCTGTTTTATCTTTAATAATAGTAATAAGGTAGCCATAAGGCTTGGAAACATAGATAAAATCCATGTGATAAATGGATGTTGACATTGTATTGTGATTTATTAGTGGTTTACAAATGTGATCTGTTGTGTTTGAGTTATGTAAGACTCTTTACGGTATCTCTGAGTTCAGACCTCTTTTTTCATAATTCTGAGATGCCAAGTTGATTTGTCAGTGATTTACATTTATATTGATAGTACACAAAATACAAGCAGGCCGGAAAGCCTTGCTGCAGAAATTCTAAGTTAGTATCAAAAGATCACACCAGAGTAGACATTGTGTTTCTACACATAGCACTATTTTATTTCTCATTTTTAAAAAAATGTGTTTCTTTCTGTTGCCTGGGCTAGTGTTGTACTCATGATTCTTCCTCATCCTCTCAACTAACATGTGACACCATTTCTCTTTGCCTTATGAACAGTGTTCATTAGTTTTTCTAACTACTATACTTGATAAAATTGTAGCATTTTCAGCTTACTAGTTTTCTATTAAATGCATTTTCTGTATGTTATCAAGTAGTTTGGATACATAGTAAAACATATGGTCGTCTTGAAAGAAATTTGCTATTTTTAAGTTTTTGGATAAACCAGCTACTCAGTTTATGGTGGCTTGGATTTGAATATTTGTCAGATATTTTTATACAGTGTGATCACTGTAAAGACTGCCCCTTTTGCTGGGGTTAGTGCTCAAGGATAGTACTTGCCCAGCATGCAGATTGCTCTGGATTTGATTCCTGGCACCATGAATGGGCACAAAGGTGCATACCTTTATTGCCAGTACCTGTACGTAGAGGCAGAAAGATCAGAAGTTCAAGGTCATCCTGCATAACAGATTCCTGGCTGGCCTGCGTTATATAAAACCGTATCTCATAAAGGAAACAAAATTTGTTGAAATTAAATGTTAGAATTTTGGGGAATTTGTGCATTCTACCATAAACTTAAAAGTGAAGATGCAGTGAACTTTGACTTTGTGGGGTGGAAAAAGTCCATTGATGGGTTTCAAGTTCCCCATTTCAGGCTAGCCTTTAGGAAACTGCCAGTTTTGGTGTCATAGCAAAGAAAATTAAATGCTATTACTTGTTGTTAAGTATGTGTATAAAATACATGTTCATTCTATACTTCAAACAGATGGTAATATATGCTTGGATTAGTAGACGTATACAAAAACCATTCTTTTTGCTTTAAAATTTCAGTCTTAGATGCATATTTTTTTAAATTATCCCTTTCTATATACTACTGATTGACAGAGACGGCATATGTAAACATTTTTGTTACTGGAATTTCAGTAGTTTTCATAATGTAAACTCATCTTGAGTTACAAATGAAAACGACAGTGATGTTTAGAACAGTTAATTTTGTGTTTCCACATCTTGTGTCCACCTTGTAGGTAGATGACCTTACGTCCTTATTGAATGCTGACTCTTGATCTTCTTTTCAGCAGTGTTTTTGGAACCGTGCCTGTGGGTGCTTCTGCTCAGACACAACCTGCTTCAAGTGGGCCTGCTCCATTTGGGGGTATGTGCTTTTCATAGAGAATGTTTTTAGGGGTGCTGGGAATATAGTAAGAGAGCAGCATTTTATTATCAAAATGTTCACATTTCTGTTTTGAAAAATATAGTGAAGAAAGTTTTAAAATCTTGAGTATGAAGTATTAGGATTTTATAGCATATTTTATACTTTTTTAAAAGCTACGCCTTCTACGAATCCATTTGTTGCTGCTACTGGTCCTTCTGCGGCATCGTCTACAAACCCATTTCAGACCAATGCCAGAGGAGCAACAGGTAAGAAAAAGACAGATCAAGGAACCATAACCATGGGGGAAAGAGTTTATTATTTATTTGTTTATTATAAAGCATACCTAAACAAAAGGCCTTTTTCTACTGAAGCACAGTGCAAGAAAGGGTAGGTGCGTGTGTTCAGAAACACAAGATGGCAGGCAGCTGGGTGTGGTGGCATGTATCTTTCATCCCAGTACTTAGAGGGCTGAGGCAGGAGAATAGTGAGTGTGAGGCCAGCCTGAGCCACATGCAGAGACATTGTTTAATGGGTGATCGAGGCATACACCTTTAATCCCAGCACTCGGGAGTCCAAGGCCAGCATAGTCTACAGAGCTAGTTCCAGATTAGCCAGAGTTATAGAGAAACCCTGTCTGAAAAAAATGAAAGGTGAAAGAAAGAAAGAAAGAAAGAAAGACCTGGTCTAAAAAAAAGACAAATGCTACTGAAAATTTATAAAATTTAGGAATTTAACAGACTTAGGGAGCCTGAGAAGTTATGTTTCAACCCTTCTGCTCCAAATTTTGGTTTTTCAGATAAGGAAGGTCAAATGGGGGCAGAAGAACTTGATTGATAATAGTAGTCCAGCTTGTATGGTGCCAGAATGGCTATCAGTCATTCAGTATTAATAAAACATTTTATAAAAACACTAGGAGATTATATCAGATGAGTAAATTTTGTTATATTAACTCTAATATCTCTTGCCTCTTTTCAGGGTTCCTATTTTATGTTTCTTTGCTTTTTGTGTTTTATAAGATCACGCTATCATCCTCCTGCATCCTAGGTGTGCACTCTTCATTTTAGAGTTCAGTACTTTGTTTATCCTCTCACCGTTTTTTTTTCTACACTTGTTTCACGCCCAAGCCAGTCACATCATTCTTGCATTTCTTCCAGTGTTGTCTTGCTGCCATGGCCTGACAAGGCACACCAGTAGGTGTAATGGTGTGACTAGCTGTCATTTACTCTATCCAGAGCTTTGTTTCTATGTGTTTCAGAGCAAGATTGGAACCACAGCTTTAACACCAATTAATTACAGCAAATGTTGATTTGAAGTTTTAAGAGTATATCATTATAACTTATCTAATCGTTAAGAATAAATAATTATGATAAATATCTTTATTGTTCTCAAGACTAAGAATTATCAAAGTTGAACTAGCATTTTGGTATTTGTCTGTAGCCCAGCAGTGAGGGGCAGAGGAAGATCAGAAGTTAGAGGCCAGTCTGGACCACCA
Organism: Microtus oregoni; assembly: GCF_018167655.1. Lineage (NCBI taxonomy): Eukaryota > Metazoa > Chordata > Mammalia > Rodentia > Cricetidae > Microtus > Microtus oregoni. The sequence continues at coordinate 22,191,749 of NW_024543063.1, forward strand.
CAGGGAGAATCTATCTACAAAGAAGCAAAAATTAGAAATTTTGATACCAGAAATTTTCTTTTACACAAACTCCTTAGTCATAATTTAAGTACTTGGATTTATTTTTTTTTTTTTTTTTGGTTTTTCGAGACAGGGTTTCTCTGTGGTTTTGGAGCCTGTCCTGGAACTATCTCTTGTAGACCAGGCTGGTCTCGAACTCACAGAGATCCGCCTGCCTCTGCCTCTGCCTCCCAAGTGCTGGGATTAAAGGCATGCGCCACCACCGCCCGGCTAAGTACTTGGAATTTTTATCAGATAATTTTTTTAAAAAATGGCTTTTTCAGGGGCTGGTGCAGTGGCCTGATGTGTAAAGGTATCTCTCCATAATCCCTCATGGCCTGGAGCTCACATGGTGGAAGGAGAACCAACTGTCCTAATGTGTGCTGTGTTAAAGTTGCCACAATACATTGTGTAGCTTATAAAGATGCCAAAGAGGAGTCACCGATTGCATCTTGTGTGAGAGTGTACTAACATAGCTCCAGTTAAATGCTGTGCTTAGCATTGCAGTGTGAGCAGTGCTTCCTGGACAGCTAGGGTGTTTGAAGACAGATGCTGTAAATCATCGTGTGTATGTGTGTGTGTGTGCTGTGTGTACTTCAGAGTTAGGGGAACCTCCTACTGCCTTTGAATATGAAATCATTTTAAACGGTAAGATTATATATAAAATCTACAAGGAATATAAGCAATATTTATTTAATTTTGAAGTTTATCAGAAAGAAAATACTATATCTACAAATTTTTATTTCAGACTAATTTTCGGTTTTTTTTTTGTTTTGTTGCCTTTTTTTTTTTTTTTTAAAGAAGGTTTTACTGTGGATCCCTGATTATCCTAGAACTTGGTTTGTAGATCAGACTGGCCTTGAACTCAAAGAACTTTGCCTGCCTTTGCCTTCTGAATTCTGGATTAAAGGCATGTACTACCATTTCTGGCTATTTCAAAGTAATGTTTACATTCTGAGGTGTTTGGAATATATCACATGGCCTGTCCTCCTTCGGACATTATCAGTTGAGTAATCTGCAGTGCTCTGGAGCTACACTGGCCTTAGGAATTCCCAGGCTTTGCATCACTTGGACTCCTCGAGGACTCTTTCTTTCCTCTCAACTGTGTTAACCCTGTGAAGTCCTCTTCTGAGATAGCTCTGGAAGAACAGTGGGTGACAGTTCTGTGCTCTTGAAGATTAAGTACCAACCTCCACTGCCAACTCTGTTTCAGACCAAAGTATGGTGGTGGTTAATACTGGTTAACTGTCACCTTTGACTGAGAAGTTTTAAGATAGTTTTTTAGAGAGAAATTGGAGTAGAGGTGGGGGTGGGGCACTGTGACTGTCCTATAGCATTTGTCTGGAGGTCAGAAAACAGCTTTGGGGATCAGTTCTGTCATTGTGGGGCTTAGGGATTAAACTCAGGCTTGAGGCTTATGCAGTGAACACTTTTATCTGCTGAACCATATTGCTGGTCTTGAGAAGTTTTAAAAACAGTATTCAGTGGGAAAGAGTTCTTTGCCTTAGTAATAAGTGCATAGGAGAATTGCGGAGAAAGCAGAGTTTAGCAAGCATTACTGAGGCAAGACTAGTTGATTTCTGAGAGCTAAATGCGTTGTCCAAACTTTTTATCACAGAACGCTTTTCTTTTCAGCCTTTTTTTGACTTTAAAGATGTGTGTGTGTGTGAGCGCGCGCGCACACACGTGTGTACACATGTGTACATGCATCCATACTCACACGGGTATGTTCAAAAAGTGAGAGAAAACACTGGAAGAATGCCATCTATGTCCTTAGACAGAGTCTCCCAATGGCCTGGAGTTCACCGATTAGGCTAACTCTCTAACCTACAAGCCATAGGGATTCTTGTGTTTCTGCTTTCTTGGTCTGGGATTATCGGCCTGTAATATCTGATAATATCCACATGGATTTTATCATGGAATCTGGGATTGAATTTGGGACTTCATGCTTGTAGGAGCTTTACCAGTTTGTTGTACCATACCTGTAGCCCCCATAATAACATCTGTTTAAATTGGCAAGAAAATTTTTTTCTTGCTTTCCATGTATTAATTCACTGCTGTGCTTACTCTGATAGCAGCCTTGTGAAGCACATGGGTCCCCTTTGCAGACGAGTATGCCAATGTTTATATTAGTTCAGACATAGTAGGGGAAGAAAGTGGCAGAACCAGAACTCAAGAGTTGTTCTCTTCTGTCACCCTGTGACAGATTTCGGTATTCTAAAAAGTGTTCCAGTCTAGAATACGTAGAAATATATTTTAGAAATAACCCTAATCCACACTATTAAACAATGCCAGAACAGAGCTTTAGAATTGAGTAAACTGAGTCTCTCTTGTGTTACTTACACGTGTACATGTAGTTCTGCCCTCCTGTATACCAGGTGAGTTGTACACAGCATGCGTTTCACCAATCAGTCAATCATGATGCTTATTTAAGTAGACCAAAGGTGCTAGACTCACTTTCTCATTTTGTATGTTTAATGATTTTTCTCCTCATAATTCATAACTCATTTAAGTTATTTTTAGGTAGTTCTAGATAATATCTTGATTTTTAAAGAAAACATTCTTGCCGGGCGGTGGTGGTGCACGCCTTTAATCCCAGCACTCTGGAGGCAGAGGCAGGCGGATCTCTCTGAGTTTGAGGCCAGCCTGGTCTACAAGAGCTAGTTCCAGGACAGGAACCAAAAGCTACAGAGAAACCCTGTCTCGAAAATCAAAAAAAAAAAAAAAAAAAAAAAAAAGGAAACATTTTTGTGTTATTTTGTCCAAGACTTGGATTTTCAGTTGGTCAAGAAAAGGTTTTCGGATGTGTCTCATGATGCTGTGTGGGTATGTGTGTGTGTGTGTTGAAATAAGGTTTCATGTAGCCTAGGCTAGCCCTGAACTTACTTTGTAGCTGAGGCTGTCGTTTGAACTACTCATTTTCCTGCTTCCACCTCTAAACTGTTGTCAGGATTTCAAATGTATGCCCTCATGCCTGGCTCTCACTGTGCCATTTTTAAGGTTATAGTTATATCTTCACATGATAAAACAGAGCTAAAATTACTTTTGTTTTGAGACAGTCTTACTGTGCAGGCCTGGTAGGTCTGGAATTCATTATATAGGATAAGACTGGCCTCAAATTCAAAGATCATTCCCCTTCCCCATGCTGGAATTAAAAGTATAGACTGATGTACTCAGCTGTGAAGGATTATTTTTAAAAATATATTTCATCAGTTTTTCTTCACTTGGTATTTATTGTTCTAAACTGTTAAAAACGACATATTAAAATTTTATGAATATAATTGAATGAGAGGTCTCTTTTTGTGGGTGAGTTTCTGTTGTATATTCCTGTGACACCCAGTGGGCAACACTGTGTTCTAACTCTAGAGCTCTTTAATGAAACCAGTTAACTTTTACTTTAACAGTAACTGTACATAACTTAATTGACCTTGGTCTCTTTATGGCTTCCCATAAGGCCTTTCTGGAGCAATGCATTCTCAAGTGTTCCCTCACGCTCATTTTGGTAGGTGGCCACAACTAGATTTCTGTGGCAATTTGTCTAGCTGCTTGTGGAAGCTTCTGCTAGTGTTTTGGATCCTTGCATGTGAAATTAAGTTATTTCCATGTTTTAATATGGAGTGGGCATGGATGTGTGGCATCAAGGTCATGTTGTATTAAAAGTAACATGAAAATCCTATGTAATGATTTATATTTTAATACTGAAAAGCATTATTGCTTACCTCCATGGTCACACTAGAATGTTAATAGCTATTTTGATTATTTTAATTACGTTTAAATTCTTAGTACTTTAAGTGATACCTTTTGATGTACCAAATCATTTTCCTGCTTTCTCTCCTGGAGTTGGTTTTGCCTAACTGTCCAAGCTTTGCTTTGAGTGCTTTCAGCAGTGACTTGTCAGTTGCTTCAGTGCATCTGTCTGCAGTGAAACCTCTTGTCTCCCCCGCAGTGTGCTTAGGCTTTCTTCCGTTCACTTGCTTCCCAGTAGCCTGTTCTTCTCTCTTTCTTTTCTTTTCCTCCCTCGCTGCCAAGTAGTAAAGAAATTAAAAAGAAAAGAAACTGTCTATAGTCTAATTAGGTTCATTGAGCAAATTCACATTGTCAAACATTAGGATTGCTGTAACAGACTTTTCAGTGTGTTTGGTTTTTTGGTAAGAACATCTTGTGGAGTGTTTTTAGTATTCAATTTCTTCAACTTGAATCAGTCACCTTTGAAATCAGGAAATTCAATAAATTAATAGGCTTTTACAGTATTTCATTGTATCCTTAAGCAGTAGTGTACAGTTAAAGCACGTTGCTGTCACGTATTTCACTAAGTCCCTCCCTGTAACGAGCATGTCATCGGCTCATGGGAAGATGCTATTTTACGTATTTCCTGCCAGTTACTCACATAGTGTCCTGCTGTTGCACATCTTTAAAGTGAGAGTTTGTTCATAAATATCCTTGCTTATGTAAATAGGGCATGATGTAGGCATGCCACATAAACATTGGTGATTTCCACTTGGATTCCAGCTCATGCTCTACACACCAGCACAGCAAGCCAAGGAAGAGCTAGTAACGTGGACATGGGACCATGTGCCTGATAGTCTTCCGTCTCTTCTAAAAATGCCCTTTGCACTTCTTTTCCAATCTTCATACATTTACACCAACTTCTGCAGCTGAGTAATCCCAGATATCCTCCAATCACTTCCAGAGTTTGAAATGGGAATGTAGAAGTATATGTTTATATGTATGTGTATGTATACATATGTAAGACTGTATATAGGCACACATATAATTAATAGGAACTTACTATAATAACATTAATGTTTTAAATAGAATTCCGTTTTTTGTCTTTGGCTGTAGTTATAAAAACCAGTTTTGAACGCCCTGCCTTTTACCGTAGTTGTCCTATAAATTGTCTATTTTTAATGAACTCTTTTGAAGAGGTCTTAAATTTCTTTTCTTCAGAATCATGAACCCTTAGTAATTAAAGTTTGGTTGTTTTTTTAAATTAGACATAGGAGAACAGCCTCAAATCCAGGATGTATAATCCTATACACATCACAGTATGACTGTCTTCTGAAGGCAGGCTATTGTTTGGCTTTAGGTAATTGCTTAGGGAAGTTTTTTTTGGGGGGGGGGTGGATTTGAAATGATAGCGTTTGTACTTTCTTCCTAGTCACTGCATTTTCAGAACAGAAATTCTTAGGTTATGTTACAGTTGCAGTAGACAGTGTTATTCTATACTTACTGTGTCAGGATTTGGGGCTTTCAGATGCCCTCAATATGTGTCTTAGTGTTTTCAAGGTAAGTGTTGAGTGTTCCACGCTGTTAACTGCTGTGTGTGTCTCTGACCTGTTCTTTTTTTCTTTTGCCAGCGGCTACCTTTGGCACCGCATCCATGAGTATGCCAGCAGGATTTGGCACTCCTGCCCAGTACAGTCTCCCCACCAGCTTTAGTGGCAGTTTCCAGCAGCCCGCCTTCCCAACCCAAGCAGCTTTCCCTCAGCAGCCAGCTTTCTCTCAACAGCCCAATGGTAAGCTTGAACGTTTGGCTGTCTGTCTACAGGATGTAGACAGTGCTCTTTACATAGTGTGATGTTAAGTGCTTGAGACTATCTTACGATTGCCATAGTCTTATGCACTGAGTGTTAGCTACAGAAGAGAGCCTTTCGGAGTTCAGGCCATACGTGTGAAGGTTTTATTGTGGTTTTGTAAATTTCCTTGACCGTATGTTAGGAAACATCAGTGACTGTAAAGCTCTTCTCGGAATCACCTGTGTCTTTGTCTTATAAGTCCATCTTGTGTTCTCATGTATTTCTTGATTGAAATGGAGATTATATTTTTGTGAAGAATGGTTGTTGCTGTGCCTTTTTGGTATAGGTGTATGCTATAGATGAACACTTTTTTTTTCTTTTTTTGGTTTTTCGAGACAGGGTTTCTCTGTGGCTTTGGAGCCTGTCCTGGAACTAGCTCTGTAGACCAAGCTGGTCTCGAACTCACAGAGATCTGCCTGTCTCTGCCTCCCGAGTGCTGGGATTAAAGGCGTGCGCCAAGTAGGTGACAGTGGTGCCCTTTTTATAACAGGCTAGGAGATTACTCAGCCTTTCTTCTTACCTAGTTTCTTACTTGCTGAAGTTTGAAATCCGTACATTTCAAGAATGTCCTTGGATCTCAGACATTATATAGTAGTTAGGAAATACATAGCATAGAATAGTCATAAATGATAACTTGTTTCTATTGACTTGTGCACATGACCCTCTCATAGTCACACACTCATCAGTCAGCCAGCTCCTTTGAAGGTCAGTGACCTACTGTGGGCTGAGTTAGATTGTTTTCAGAGCTCTGAGGCTCTTGATACACGCCATAGAATGCTTGTCTTCGGTGTCCAAAAGACAGGCGACCTAAGTTTGCATTTCAGTTTGTCATCTGGGAAGAATTTATATAAAACTAGGACTGTCTTGGTGGCAGTGTAGCTTGTAACTGATGAGTTTTGTGTTTTGTGTTTTTTTTGTTTGTTTTTTAAATAAGGTGCAGGTTTTGCAACATTTGGACAGACAAAACCTGTGGTAACCCCTTTTGGTCAAGTTGCAGCTGCTGGAGTGTCTAGTAATCCTTTTATGGTGAGTGAATTTCAGCTTTAAAACACCTTAAAAATAAGTTATATTTTATTTTTAAACTAGAGAAAACAGAACGTGACTATTCCTGCATACAACTTAGTGCTCTGTTAATATGGTGTTCTAGACTATGTATGGCCCTTGGAATGTCTGTAAGAAGTTATGGACAGCAGATGAGCTGTTTTATAATGTGAAATGCATGCACTCTAGTCAGAATTACACTCGGAGAATCCATTGGATTTAAGGGAAAGCATCTTAAGAACAAGATGTTTTTTAGATTTGAACTGAGAAGTACTCCTGTTAGGCGCCAGGTCCCTTTTAGGCACTGTTGAAGCTCTGCATATGTGACGTGAGCCCACGTGAAAGGACGGGGATCTGGAACAAGTGATAGGTGATTTTATACTTTGTTGGCTGCAGCAGTGATGAATAAGTGATGTCAATTAAAAATTCTTAATAAAAATTTGAATGAATTTATAAATTTAAGTACAATTTAATGCTTTCATCTTCTACAAACATCATTTCTGTTTATTTTGTCCGTGTGTTTTTTCCAATAGACTGGTGCACCAACAGGACAGTTTCCAACAGGAAGCTCATCAACCAATCCTTTCTTATAGCCTTATATAGACACTGTACTGGAACGAACTTTTATGTGATCATATTACATCTCTCCGCCTCTTGCCCTGTTGTCTTGTTTCACTGATCTTAGCTTTAAACACGAGAGAAGTCTTTGAAAAGCCTGCATTGTGTATTAAACACCAGGTAATACGTGCAAAACAGAGGGCTCAGCAACAACTTTTCACTTGTGAATTGGCAGGAAAAGGTAGCGGCATCATGTATGTTAAAATTTGGCTAATATTAAGTTATTGCAGATCCCACATTCATTATGCTGCAGTACTGTACATACTTTTCTTAGAAATTAGCTATTTGTGCATATCAGTATTTGTAACTTTAACACATTGTTATGTGAGAAATGTTACTGAGGAAATAGATCAGCCACTTTTAAGGTGCTGTCATATATCTTGGAATGAATGACTAAAATCATTTGAAGCATCGCTTCTGAAAAGTTCAAAGTCAAAATTGGAAGGTTTTATTCATTCTTGAATTTTTCCTTCTGAAGAGCTCTTCTATTTATACACGGCTAAATTCTTTAAAGATGTGGAGGACACCTGTCTGCAGAATAAAGCTGATCATGTTTTGCTACAGTTTGCAGGTGAACAAAATAAATATTAGAAAATATGCTATTGTTTTTGTGTTTTTGCTGCAATGCCTTTACCAAAGTGGCCTTAAATAATGAGTGGAGAGTTGAGAACATCTTGAATTCTTAAAGACTTCTAGTGACTAACTTTTTTTAAAAGGCCATTTAGAAAATTTATTGAAACTACTAGGACTGCTATATTCAGGACTGCAACAGTAGAAAAGCATTTAAATGTAGCTTGTCAGATTCACCATGCTACTTCTGATTTCTCTGCAACTTCTTAATTTTGTGAAATTTGTAAATATGGAGAATTTGCATGTATGTGTATTTACAAATATTTTTTAAAGATCTTGAATTCTCAGACTGCAAAAGGCCTATTTTAACTATTTTTTTTTCTGTTCTCCATTTTAATTGTTGTTGAATGTATTGGGAGCAGACATGCATTGACTGTGACTTGATGGCACCTGAGTTCCTCTCCTGCCCCCATTTTCCAGACAGACTGATAACTATCTATAGAACATTTGTTTGTTTGTTTTGGGGTAAAGCAACAGGAACCCAATGTTACCTTAAAGTGATGAAATAATTTGTGTATAAAGGTAGCAATACTAAGTTTAGTTTATCTTTTTGTTAATATTCAAATGAACTTGTTTAATTATTTATATGTAGTAATGCCTCGTTCATCCCAAGATAATCTGGCCCTCTCATCAAAACGAAACACAACTAAGAGAACTGAAATCATTAAAAAAATGCTTTGAAAACACCCCTAAGTCATGATTCTGTATGTAGAACATACATGTTTCTTTGAATGTGAGAGTTTAATAATTTGATGTACTGGCCCATAGCATATTTGTGTTGATGAAAAGAAGGGGTCCAAAGCAATGATGGAGAGCGTGCACTGCCAAAGTCTGTAGGGACAGCCATCGAGAGGACAGCGGTAATAGTACATCTGGTAATGACTGTGCATCCAAAAAGCTAAAATTGCATACACAGTATGGAATGCCTGTAGCATCAGTCTGCTCAGACATTTTATCAGATGCATTCACACTGGTGGCTGTCACTGTCGCGCCCGAGTCGGGGTTCACTGGGCCGCAGTCTGCCGCCCTTCTTACCATGTAGTAGACAAAGGACATGCCCGAGTCTCAGCCCCTGAGACTCCCGTTACCACTGCTCAGGCTCAGCTACACTTTGGGCATAGTCTTGAGTTCTTTGTACATTTTGGGGTCTTCATCTATTTTCATGGAAGGAGAATTTGAATGTCTTTAACTGTTTGAGATTGTATTAGATTCAAATCAGACTATATAATTGTAGGCCATTATCCAGACAGCCCATCAGGCTTCCCATCTATTAAGTAAATTAAACAGTTGTTATCAAAATAGTTTTTAAAGACTTATTTTTTTCTAGTAGATCTTGAGATTTGTAATTAAATGGGGAACCTGTACTACTGACTTTTAGTGAGTGCTCATAAACAAAATATAAAATCTTAGATTCAGAATAGCTCCAGTGTTAAAGATCTTTCTCTTAAAAATCTTTTAGATTTAAGTTTGTTTTGCTTCTAGTTTAGTTACTGTCTTGAGCATGTGAAGGACAGTGCTCATCCCTTCTGCTTGAAACACGTTTCCTGTTCTGTCTTTGATCAGAAATGAATTTGTCTTTTAGGGTGGCAAAAACTGTGTTTAAAAATGTTTTTATGACGCAGGAAATGTTTTATTTTAGATTCTTTTGAAAATAGAGGACAGGTTGTCATTTTCTTCCATAAAATAATTTGTTTTGTAAGTAAGACACCCCTTATCTGGGAGGTGCTTTGTTAGTAGTCGTTCTTGCCAGTTGCAAAGTTGGGAGCATTTCTGAAACATGTTTTATGTTTATAGTTTTTATAACTGTTAAGATCCCCCAAAGAGCTTTTGTTTATGAAACTTGAATTTTTCATGAGTTATATTGCAAGTCAGTACAGAGGAATTTCTAAAATGTAACTTTTAAATGTAGTTGTAATAGTCCTGTTACTTGTGAACCTAGATATTTGGTGTAAGATAACTTTTCCAGAATGAAGACAAACACTGTTGGTCTGCCACCTTTTCAGTGCCAGGCTAAGTAGACCTGAGATCCTCATGCCGTTTATATTCAGACTCTCCATCATCGGCAGGAAAGAACTGGAAGCTGCACTCTGCGTGTGGAATCCAGGTGGTGAGAAAGGCGCACACCATCTTAGAACTAGAGCAAGAGCAGTGAGACCTGGGGCAGCTCTTCTCAGGGCCCCGGATAACGTTTTGAGAACACGGCACTTTAATGTGATGAGACCTTGCCCCATCTGAACTTCAAGGGGTTGTTTGGGAAAAAGTGAAATTCCAGTTGAAATCTTAAACTTTTTAACACTATTAACTACTTTAACTAAATAGCGGTGATATTGTGGGTGTGGAGTTTTAACACCCTTTCATATATCAGGTGCTCACTGAGTAGTTTCCTTCTCAGCTCATGTAGTGGAATCTACAAGACAGAACAGGTAAGCTAGTTACAGCTCTTATTCTTGGGAGAAGGTACTGTTGGATTAAATTGTGCTTTCTTATTTAGATGTGGCTAGATTCTCTTTAATTTGAAATTTAAGTTACTTCCTGTATTTCTCAAAGTGTTTAAATCATTTAACATGAATTTTTTTATACTTTGCTAAACCAGTACCATTTGCTCTGTAGAGTCTGTTTTGTTTGTTTTTGTTCTTTTTTGACAGGGTCTCTGCATGGTCCTGACTGTCCTTGGAACTCACAGAGAGCTACCTCTGCCTCCCAAGTACTGGGATTAAAAGTGTGCTTCGCCACCCCCACCCCAGAGTCTTACTCACCCTTAGAGTGGTGGAGTAAGTGATGAGACAGCCTTATACCTCAAGTTAACAGTGACTCTTGGTGTGGGGAAGCTTTCCTTTATTTATGTAGTCTTTTCGCCTTACGGTTTTAAAATTACTTTTTAAAGGAAATTTTAAAATTGTATAAATTAGCTTATTGTATTGAATTTATCCCCAAGCCAGTTGAACTTTGTCTATTCTAAAGCAGTATCATTAATTTGCTTTTCATGTAGTTGTATTTGAACAAATGAAGGAATGACTGGGGTGTACCTCGGAGGTTACTGGTGTTTCCCAGCTATCTCTGAAGAACAGGAACCTACTTTGTAGCAACAGGCTTATTTGACTAGCAGTCTGATGTCATGAAAGGCAGTTTGAAAGATACGCGAGTAGATGTCTTTAGCCCCAGTTAGACCACTACAGCTCAGTTGTGATGTGTGATCCTACAGCTCATTCACTAGTTTTATCAGCCCTTTGATGATTGCATGCAAGCTTCAAAAACCTTTAGTTTGATATTACTAGTGATTTATTCTGTAAGAGTCTGGACACTAGTTTAACATTCTTGAAAGGACACTGCGCTGTGAAAGATTTGAAGAAGATGATGGTCTTTTCTGGTATAAGGCTATACAGGAGCTGTGATTTGTGATCGGGCACAGTGGTTCTCAAGACTTGACCTTGAATCCCATGGGTGGAGTGGACTTGAAGGAATCCTGAAGAACACCCGCACCCAAGTGTTATTGGTTACACATTCCAGTGCTCCACTAAGCCTTTAAAAAGGTATACCTCGAATAGGTCTCTGACACCTTTTCTTTTCACATAGGACTTGATGTTGCTTTTTTCCAATGAAGACTTCCGCCAACATGGTACACCTGGTATCCTATCCATATTTTCTGTCTCTAGTTTCATTGTCCAGCAATGAGAACAGAATGTTATGATTCAGAATTTTGTAAAAAGTAAGAAAGAATCCCAGACAGAACATTTTATTTGCTACTAAACATTGCCATTTGATCAAATTTTAAATTGGTATGTTCTCCAAAATCTTGATCACTTGTTATGTAAGTTACAGTCTAAACAAATACTCAAGGAGCCTTGTGACTATGACTATTGAGTCAGTGGCTTGAGGCAGCAAACGTTGTAAACTTAACAATAGTCAGTGTTCCTAGAATGTGGTGAGTAGAGCCAGGTTTTTAAAGGCTTAGACATTCTTATATGTTCTAAATGACATGCGTAGAATGTTTACAGTTGTGCAGTGTACACGGTATATGGTGAACACAGACTTACCCACTCTCACATACAGTTTTTATTGTCTTCATGGTCTTCAGCATGCTGTCTTTCATTATCTCCGTCTATGCATGCCTTTCATGGTTCTGCCTTTGTTTTAACTTGGACACCTTTCTGTTTACCACTCACAGCACTACCCCATCTTGTGCATGGCATCAGGATCCAGGAATGGATGGCCTTTTGGAGGAACACTTTTTAAGATACATATGCTTGGGCGAAAATTCTTGATTTTTGTCTGATAAGAAACTTTTCATAAAACAGATAATTTTATTTTGCAACTCACCAGATTTTTAAATTTGTTTTTGTATTTCCATCTGAGAAATTTTTCAGATCTCAATTCTTTCCTAAACTACGTGGAAAATCCCAGCTTTTAAATTAAGTCACAAGGCCATTCCGTGTGCTCTGACTGAGAGACTTGAGGAAGCTCTTGTCTGTTTTACACCTCACTCTTTCTGTCATCGCCCACCCCCACCTGTGACTCCTGCTGTTTCTGAAAGAATGGCCTGAAGTCTGTTTTATAGTTTGTCAGTATTCTGCGTCTCTGCCTCATTCACATCAGCTTGGAGAATGAATTTTGTGTTCGTAAAAAGAAAGTACAGTCTGCTTGTTCACAACTAGAATTCACTCCTTGTCTTCAAAACCAAGTTAGCTTTTGCTTTGGAAAGCATTGGGGAACAAGTCCAAAAGTTTGGATTCTGATTTCTTATAGAAATTAATATGCATTTAGTATAGTTATGCATAGGATTTGCTTCCTAGAAAAGTTTGTTTTTAATGAGGAACACTATGAAATAATGGATAAAATAGCAGTAACTGATTAAATAACTTACTCTATTTGAAGGGAAAAAGTATAGAATAGGGAAGGAGCTGTCTGGCTGTGGGCTATGTATGTTTGGAAAATGTTCATGGTAAGGTTTTTTTTTTTTTTTTTTTTTATTTTTCGAGACAGGGTTTCTCCGTAGCTTTTGGTTCCTGTCCTGGAACTAGCTCTTGTAGACCAGGCTGGCCTCGAACTCACAGAGATCCGCCTGCCTCTGCCTCCCGAGTGCTGGGATTAAAGGCGTGCGCCACCACCGCCCGGCCATGGTAAGGTTTTTAAAGCTCAGTCTGAGTGCGGGAATTGGTTTTAGGTATTTAAAACACTGATTATGATAATTATATCATTCCATTTTTGGAGATTCTGAAGATTGAAACTTTGATCTTGCACATGCTAGGCAAATGCTCTACAGATAAGTCTAACTAATTTCTTGTTCATTGTGAAATACTGCTAAAAAAATAAAGACACGACTTTGCATACCATTTGGGATGGCCTCTTCAATTGTGTCTTCAAATAACAACAGTGCCTGAGAAGTTGAAAGCAGTACCTCTGTTGTACCAGTCATAGCACATATTCCTGTATTGCATATGCGGTTAGAGAACATGTAGGCTAGAGGTTAAGCGTTTTTGCTCATAGTGAAGGATAGTTCGGTGTCTCTGGTGACATAGTCAGAGGCTCCCCCGTACCTGCTTCCTACAGAAATGGCTTTTTCTTGGCTTAGTTTCACCGTATGTCTGGATTGGAATGTTTGTTTGATGGAATCTAGTAGCTTCATTGAGTGAGTCTATTGCTTTAAAAAGCAAAATAAAAGCTCCCAAGGTCCCAGGGAGGAGCAGAAGGAGGGAGAACATGAGCAAAGAATTCGGGACCACGAGGCGTGCATCCACCCACTGAGACAGTGGAGCTGATCTACGGGGAACTCACCAAGGCCAGCAGGACTGTGACCGAAAAAGCATGGGATAAAACCGGACTCTCTGAACATGGCGAACAATGAGGGCTGATGATACACCAAGGACAATGGCAGGGGGTTTTGATCCTACTTAATGTGCTGGCTTTGTGGGAGCATAGCCAGTTTGGATGTTCACCTTCCTAGATATGGACGGAGGGGGGAGGACCTAGGACTTACCACAGGGCAGGGAACCCGGACTGCTCTGTGGACTGGAGAGGGAGGGGGAGAGGAGTGGGGGGAGGGGGAGAAGGGTGGGAGGAGGGGGAGAAGGGTGGGAGGAGGGGAAGGGAAATAGGAGGCTGGGAGGAGGTGGAAACTTGTTTTTGTTTATGTTTTTTTTTCTTCTTTTCGCAATAAAAAAAAAAGCAAAATAAAAATCCTAGTTTTTATCCTGTTCTCTTGAGATCTGTGGAAGTTGTAAAATACCAGGTGTGGTGGTATACACCCGTAATTCTAGCACTGTGGAGGCTGACCACATAAGACTGTTCCTCCCCAAGCCTCCAAAAAGGTTTTAAAGGACTAATTGGAATCTTTACAAGATTTCCACAATTTAAAATGTTTGTGGTTGTCACTGTTGGTGCACAGCCAACAGTGGCCTAGCTTACTACCTCCTTGGCCAGCTCCTTACGTCCTCTGCTGGGACCTGCCCACCGCCATCGGGGATGGCTCCCGGCCCTCCATAAAGTTATCTCAGGAGGATTACAGGGTACACAGATAAAACAGTGGGAACAGCTCGAGTAATGGCACGTGATACTAAGTATGTCTTTTGTAATTCAATCTTGGCAAGTTTACACCTGTATAAATTGCATTTTGGATATTGACATACACCCATCCAGTTATTTTTTAAAATGTCAAGTCTTTCCAACGTACATAACAAAATGTAGTCTTTGACTACAATGCTTGGACTCGAACCCAGGGTTTTGTGCCTTCTCACCAAGCCTTCCAACACTGAACCACCCTCCAGTGTTTGTATTTTTTCAAATAGTCTTTCTAAATAGGAAAGAAATATTAGAAGGCTTGGATGAGCCCACTAGAATGTGCAGGTCTCAGCCAGTTTCTAGCCCAGTTCGTTCCTGGAAGGCTGCCAATTCTCTCATGTTTGGACAGAGCTGTCTAGATAGTCTTAGTTGCTAGAATAACAAGACTGGATGCTTTTGGAATCCTATGTCTTAACCAATTTTGATTGTAAATACTTGTCAAATTGATGGTTTGATGGTGTTAACTGATATTTGTGTTATCTAATACTTTATATTTTGTGAATTATAATGTGAGATTGGCCACCCTTTTTTGTTTTGCAGATTACTTCTGGGATTTTGCCCGATTTTTTAGTATGACCCTTTTGCAGTTTGATTTATGAGCCTGAGGATGTAGCTCAGTGGCACAGCAGTTACGCTGTGTGTGTAAGGACCTAGATCCAAGCCTTGTTGCACAGACATTGAGCCTTTTTGTATGCTAACGTTTAGTAAAGTCACGTGGAGTTGTGTTTTGTAAGTATCTTCTGTTTCTGGTCTTCGTAGATGTGTCTTTGTAAAATCATACCTCTTGGTATTTTCTATAATTTTGATTTTATGCTAGAAACCCTTTATGAAACCATTGGTATACAACCATTCACTTAATTCTCCTGTGTTTCTGTGGCTAGGTTAGGTTTAATAATTCAGAGTTGATAAATCTTAAGTTGCTGGAGAGAAAAATCTTGTGTTGACTGCATAATTAATATCCAGTTCTCATGGAAACGTACAGCACAAGGCTGTGAAGCTGTTGGACGTCCACCCAGCAGCACTGTCCTGATGCATATAATGAGTCCAGCTTCCAAGTTAGAAAACCCAAAGCAGATGTAAAGAGCAGCCGGAAGAGGAAAGACAGCATGGATGGGAGGATATAGGCCATGCAGTAGTACTTTTTTCTATATGCTGCGTGTGGGCAGTCAGACTCTTAAAAATTCCAGCCAGTGTCCTCACATTCTTAGTGCTAGCTCTATAGATGTACATCAGCTGCCCTTGCTAATTTTAAAATAGGGAATGTTTAAAAAAATAGGGAATGTTTGGGGCTATAATAGTAACCTGCTTACTTGGGGAGTTGCATGATTTAGTGGGAATTTGATGTAATGAGAGCTGGGTGAAAAAAGAATGCTCACTTAGTTGCTCTAAACACCAGTAGCACAGACACTGAGATCAACAATAAAAAGGACCTGCTGAAATTGAAAAGCTTCTGTAAGGCAAAGGACATAGTCAATAAGACAAAAAGGCAGCCTGCAACATGAGAAGTGTCTTCACCAACCCCACATATGACAGAATGGTTAAGATAAAAACGCTAATGACAGCTTATGCTGGAGAGGATGTGGGTAAGAAGAGCCCTCCACTGCTGGTGGGAGTGCAGACTTGCATAGCCACTTTGGAAATCAATATGGCAGTTTTTCAGACAACTGGGAATCAACCTACCTCAAGACCCAGCTCTGCCAATCTTGGGCATATACCCTAAGGATGCTCAATCATACTTGCTCAACTATGTTTATAGCAGCATTATTCATAATAACCAGAACTTGGAAACAACTTAGATGCCCCTCAACTGAAGAATAGGTAGAGAAAATGTGGTATATTTACATTATGGTATACTATTCAGCTGTATAAAAACAATGACCTCATGAAAAGTGCAGGCAAATGGATGGAACTAGGAAAAACCATCCTGAGTGAGGTAACCCAAACCCAGAAAGACAAAACATGCTATGTACTCATTAAAGTACTGGATAAACAACCTGCAGTCCACAGCCCCAGGAAGGCTAGATTACAAGGAAGGCCTAAAGAGGGATACACGGATGGGAAGGGGGAAATAGAAAAGATCTGGGTAAACTGAGGGCGCAGAGGGAGAGATGAAGGGACGGGATCTTGAGGGAGCCAGTTGGAGGCAGGAAAGAGATGAGAATTTTGAAGTTAGGGAGAAACCAGCACCAGGGAAAACCCCAGGGATCCAGCTAAGACTCCTAGCAATAGTGAAGAGGGTGCCTGAACTGACCATTATCTATTGTAATCAGATTGGTGACTTCCCTAATTGTCATCAGAGGTACTCTGTTCAATAACTGATGGAAGCAGATCCGCAGCCAGGCTCTGGGCTCCTGGAATCTTACTGAAGAAAGGGAGGAATGACTTTATGAGTCGGGGTTATTTCAAGGGGAAGCCACAAAGACAGCTGTCCTGAACTTGTGGGAGCTCATGGATTCTGAACTAACAGCTTAGGAGCCTGCATGGGACCAACCTAGGCCCTCTGCATGTATGTGGCAGTTGTGTAAGACTCCTACCAGTAAGATCAGGACCTGTCCCTGGTGCTTAGCTGACTTCTGGGAACCTGGCCCCAATGCTCCATTACCTTGCCCAGCCTTGATTCAAGGGAGGAGTTTGGTCCTGCCATCCTTTTTTTTAAAAATTTATTTATTAATTAAAGATTTCTGCCTCCTCCCCGCCACCGCCTCCATTTCCCTTCCCCTCCCCCAGTCAAATTCCCCTCCCTTGTCAGCCCTAAGCAATCAGGGGAACCCTGCACTGTGGGAAGTCCAAGGACCACCCACCTCCATCCAAGTCTAGTAAGGTGAGCATCCAAACTGCCTAGGCTCCCACAAAGCCAGTACGTGCAGTAGGATCAAAAACCCATTGCCATTGTTCTTGATTTCTCAGTAGTCCTCATTGTCCACTATGTTCGGCAAGCCCGGTTTTATCGCATGCTTTTTCAGACCCAGGCCAGCTGGCCTTGGTGAGTTCCCGATAGAACATCCCCATTGTCTCACTGTGTGGGTGCACCCCTCGCAGTCCTGAGTTCCTTGTTCGTGCTCTCTCTCCTTCTGCTCCTGATTTGGACCTTGAGATTTCAGTCCGGTGCTCCAATGTGGGTCTCTGTCTCTGTCTCCTTTCATCGCCTGATGAAGGTTAATATTCAGGAGGATGTCTATATGTTTTTCTTTGGGTTCACCTTCTTATTTAGCTACTCTAGTATCATGAATTATAGGCTCAATGTCCTTTATGGCTAGAAACCAAATATGAGTGAGAACATCCCATGTTTCTCTTTTTGGGTTTGGCTTACCTCACTCAGGATAGTGTTTTCTATTTCCGTCCATTTGCATGCAAAATTCAAGAAGTCATTGTTTTTTACTGCTGAATAATACTCTAATATGTATATATTCCATACTTTCTTCATCCATTCTTTTGTTGAAAGGCATCTAAGTTGTTTCCAGGTTCTTGCTATTACAAACAATGCTGCTATGAACATAGTTGAGCATATACTTTTGTTGTATAATAGGGCATCTCTTGGGTATATTCCCAGGAGTGGTATTGCTGGGTCCAGGGGTAGGTTGATCCCGAATTTCCTGAGAAACCGCCACACTGCTTTCCAAAGTGGTTGCACAAGTTTGCATTCCCACCAGCAATGGATGAGTGTACCCCTTCCTCCACAACCTCTCCAGCAAAGGCTATCATTGGTGTTTTTTATTTTAGCCATTCTGACAGGTGTAAGATGGTATCTTAATGTTGTCTTGGTTTGCATTTCCCTGATCGCTAAGGAAGTTGAGCATGACCTTAAGTGTCTTTTGGCCATTTGAACTTCTTTTGAGAATTCTCTGTTCAGCTCAGTGCCCCACTTTATAATTGGGTTGATCAAAATCCCATCAAAATTCTTCACAGACCTGGAAAAGACAATAATCAACTTTATATGGAAAAACAAAAAACCCAGGATAGCCAAAACAATCCTATAAAATAAAGGATCATCTGGAGGCATTACCGTCCCTGACTTCAAACTCTATTACAGAGCTACAGTATTGAAAACAGCTTGGTATTGGCATAAAAACAGAGAAGTCGACCAATGGAATCGAATAGAGGACCCGGACTTTAACCCACAAACCTATGATTTTCGATCAAGGAGCTAAAAGTATACAATGGAAAAAAGAGCATCTTCAACAAATTGTGCTGGCAAAACTGGATGTCAATCTGTAGAAGAATGAAAATAGATCCATATCTATCACCATGCACAAAACTCAAGTCCAAATGGATTAAAGACCTCAATATCAGTCCGAACACACTGAACCTGATAGAAGAGATGGTGGGAAGTACTCTACAACACATGGGCACAGGAGACCACTTCCTACGTATAACCCCAGCAGCACAGACATTAAGGGCAACATTGAGTAAATGGGACCTCCTGAGACTGAGAAGCTTCTGTAAAGCAAAGGACACTGTCACTAAGACAAAAAGGCAACCCACTGAATGGGAGAAGATCTTCACCAACCCCGCAACTGACAAAGGTCTGATCTCCAAAATATATAAAGATCTCAAGAAACTAGGCCATCCTTTTTTTCAAACCCACCGGGAGGCCTCTCCCTTTCTGAATGGAGATGGAGGAGGAGTGGATGGGAGGAGGGTAGATGGGAAGTGCCTAGTTTTGCTTTTTGTTTTGGTGCTAGGGACTAAACTCAGCACTTAATGCATGCTAGGGAAGCACACAGCTAATAACTACATCCCCAACCCAGAATATAGGCTATTTTCATCGGTTCCTTTAAACACACTTTTGTCCATAGTATCGTTTTGAAAGATCCAATTCTATTGGAAGATTAGCTGGAATTCACCTTTCATGGTTCTTATTTGTAAGGCCCGGTTAACTACAAAGGTATTTGCTGAGTTCACATTCACCCTTCCTTGTACCATTGTAAGTTTATTTGTTTTTTGTTTTAAGTGACCCTAGGTCTTTTTTTCTAAATTTTGCTTGTTCTAGATCTTTTTGGTTTTGTTTGCTTAATCCCAACCTTATCAGGTTTCTTCATGACTTACGGAAAACAACACTGGAAGCATAGACTATATCTATCAATTAAGTCTGCTGTGTTTGTTATCTCTTCTTTTACTTCCCTCCCTAGATCACTTAACACAGACGGGCCCAGACTCCACCTTAGCTTGTGAGCAGCTGAAATACAGGTGCTTGTTACTTACATTCTGATATCTTCGTGCATCCTTCTAGATTAGCCTAAATTATTTTGGTTGTGGATTTATCATGTAGCCTAGACCAGGATCTGACTAGCTAGCTTCTTAACTTCTGTCTTTTTAGTGATGGGATATATATGTCTGATGATGTCCAGTCGCGTAGCATAGTTTTTATAGGTCATTGCATCTGCCCACTGTGCAGTGACATCTTCCATGACAGTAACTCTTCAATAATTGACTGAATTACTGTTGTTGCATCCCCGCGGCAACATGCGTCTAATACTAAGTGTTGCTTAGGTAGATGAGTGTTCTTTTGGATTCACTGATGCAAAAAATAAGAGCTAACATTCAACAGTAGCAGTCCTTGAAAGTAATCACTTCATATCTTCTGAACATATATCTTCATCTGTACAGTTATCTAAAATGTACCATGAGTCAAAATTTGATATTAGGACTTAACTGTAGCTAATATAGAGTGCTGGTCCAGAAATCTAGCGGCAACCATGGAATTATGTTCAAGTTACAGTACAGTGAGGGACATAGACAAATCCTCGGGAAGTGAAAGCAGCAATGGAATCTGAGGTGCCATGAGTACAGAGAAGAGTTGCTAAGCCACAGCAGAGACTAGCAAGGGGCTTCTATAAAAAGAAATACCCAGCTGAGGTTTGAAGTCAAGGAAGAGTGTTGTAGTTCAAAGTCGAGCAGTGCAAGCGTGGAGGTCAAGTAGTTCAAAAATACAGGGCTTGCAGAAACTTTATATAGTGTGGAGAAAATGCAGACTGGAGGCAACATTATGAGGCCAGGCTGAACTGGTAAGACAGGATAGATCTTTTGTTGTGTTGGAGTTCTGAATTAAAAGAGTTGTTTGAATATAGTCAGATCTACAATTTTGAGATATGGCTGGCTGCAGAGAAAAGGGATTTAAGAAGGAACACAATGGGGCTGTGTTAACTTGGAAAACTTGGCATCTTGAATCTGCATAATGAGATCATAAGGGTGAGAGCAGTCAGTTCTCAGGCAACTAACTAGGAGGGTCGGATGAAGAGTGCTCTCTTGGGAAGCGATGGGGTGATGTGAAGATATCAAGCCCAACTTTAGATGTCACAGCAGTAATATGTAGATCGTGATCATCAGCAAATGAGACTCGAGTGGGGTCTGAGTTGGACACACAATTAGTATGGAGTAAATTAGTTGTGGTGACACATGCCTGTAGTCCCAGCATTTGAGAGTCCAAGCTGGGCAGAATTTCCATGAGATTGAGGTTAGACTGGAATAAAGAATGACTGGACCCTATTTCAGATACGAGAGGGAGAAAGGAATTACCAAAGGCATATATAGTTGAGTTCAAGAATGAATTTCAAAATGTAGTGAATTCAGTAGCAGATTGGAGATGACAAAGGTCTATAATGTTGAAGGTGCCACCTTGTAAGTTATTCACAGATAAGAAACACTAAGTTACCCATCAGAAAATATCTAAAGATTCAATTTATAAGTAATTGAGTTCCAAAGATGAAAAATTAAATTTTGAGGAACTAATGAGTTAATTTGCTGAAAGCCCTTGATAGATGACCTAAGAGTCTTGGAGAATTCCCCCCCACCACCACCAAAAAGGTAAATTAAAACCTTTGATAAAAATTGAATGATGTAGCTGGGCAGTGAGAGCACACGCCTTTAATACTTGGGAAGCCAAGATAGGTGGATCTCTGTGAGTTTCAGCCAGCCTGGCCTACAGAGCAAGTTCCAAAATAGGCTCCAAAACTATAGAGAAACCCTGTCTCCAAAAACAAAAGTTCCAAAACTATAGAAAAACCGTGTCTCCAAAGACAAAGACATGAATGATGTAAAAGATGAGTAAGTAGTTGCTGGGAGTGGGGGTATAGTGTGATGTGCTTTCCTCGGGGCTGTGACAAGTTCCTAGCAAGAAGCTGGCAGTGGAGGAGCAAGGTGTTTGTGCATGCCTGTGTGTGCACGTGTGTATGTGTGTGTATATGTATGTGCACATGCACGTGTTTTGGTTCACAGTTTGGGGGTACAGCCCTTCAAGGTGGAGGAGCAAGGTATATCTGTATATGTGTGTTGATTCACAGTTCAAGGTGGGGAAGAATGGAGAAGAGCCCAGGCCTGTCTGACAGGAGGCTGTTTGCTTACATGTCAGGACCAGGAAGTGGAGAAGAGAGGAGAGATGCCTTTTGCTCCCCATTTAGCCCAGCCAATGGTGCAGTTTCCCTCACTGTAGTCTGCTGTCTCCGGAGACACTCTACAGGTATATCCAGATGTGTGTCTTGCTAGTGCCCACCATGAGCAGAGGGAGGGGACACTGGCCTTTTACAATTGCATTTATTTGTGTGTGTGTCTGGTTTAGAGGTCAGAGGACAGCTTTCGGGAGTCTTTTCTGTCATGTGAGTGCCAGGGATTGAATGCAGGTTGTCAGGTTTGGCAGCAAGCACTTGGACTTGTTTAGTCATCCTGCTGGCCCGTCACAGGACAGACAAGTTACCTCATGGGACTGTGTATTGTGCATTCCTGCCACACTAAAGACTGAAACTAATGTGAATTGCGAGCATTATAGGCGATAAGGATTTGCCATTGCTCATTGATTCTGACAAATACCACATACATGGTGGCCAGTGTATAGCATCTCTTTTTCGGGAACACAGAGATAAAGATACACTTAAATAAGTGAAGGCAAATTATGAGTTGCCTCCAAACATTCACAACCAGATAGACTGAAGACTGATGCGAAACAGATCTTTGGGAAGGAATTTATATAGCCCGGAAAGGTAAACTTGTGAAAGAATATCTTCTAGGCCTCAGAAAAGTAGGGGTGTGAAAGTGAGCAGATGAGCAGAGGGATGTTTAAGAACAACATTGAGTACAGACGTGGCTGAGAGTTGATCCAGATATTAACTTGTTGCAGAATAATTTGATTCCATCTTTGAAGATGGAAGAAGGTTGCAGTCAATTGTATTATCCCCCAAAATTAAATGATCAGTGAATGTAACAAGTGCCCTTTGTATCAACTAAGGAGTTTGTAGTCATACTGCCAAGTAACAGCATTTCTATGATCCTGCTTCCCAGTTTCTGCCCAGACTTTTCCTTTATAATGGACTGAGATGGAAACGTGTAAGACAAATAGATTTTCCTTCCCAGGTGGCTTTTGATTATGTGTTGCCATAGCAATAAGAAGCTAGCTAGAATGGAGCACCAAAGAGAGAAGAGTGAAGTAGGTGAAGAGAACGAGAAGTATATGATCACTAATTGTTAGAGTTTTTTTTACAAGGGGTGCTAAAATACAAAGTACATTTTGTAAGTAGACAGTAATTGAGATATATTTCATGTAGTATAAACATTTATAATTGCAATGTTTATAGTTGATGAAGTATATCTCATTTTGTTACATTTATCTGTTTGCATGTGGAGTGGTTAAGTGCACACTTGCCATGGTGCACATGGGGTAGTCGGGACAGCCTGCAGGAGTGGCCTATTTCCTGTAACCATGTGGCTCCCATTAAACTTGGCAGTAAAAACACCTTGACCCACTGAGCCATCACAGGCTCTATATCTCACTTTGAAATGTAAAAGTAAGATAACTATATGAATAGAACACTCTTAATATTTATACTGTGCTGAAGCATTCAAGCTTCATTTGAATCTCTGTCATAAAGTCAGTGCATAGCAACTGGTATGCATTCTTTAATATTTTTAAGCAGCCGAACAAGAGATTGGCTGAGAAGCTATGTGCAAATAATCTAAACAAAATTCCTTTGTCTTATTTCCTGGGATAATGAGAGATGGGGAAACTGGGTCACTGCGACTCAGTTCCCAGTTGTGATGTGCTGCCGTCCTTGCAAATGATCCTTCTGTTTCCCATCACAAGGGCCTTTTTGGTCAGTCACTTGCCCATCATGACCCATGTCCATACATAATGAGAGAGGCAACTTAGCCAGCATTGATTGCATTCCAACACTTGGCTGGTGATCTGTTTGGGCTATCATGTAGGAAGTATCCTATGTGATAATGTGAATGACATAAGCCACATGGGACTTTGTGTTGTCAGAATGTTAGAAACCAACCGCTTTTCCCATTTCAGTTATGAGTAGGAGAAGGAAGCAGAGATATAAATGGCAGTGAGGATAAAGAGATAGGAGAGTACCCAAAGTTTATTCGTAAAAACATCCTGTTCCAACTTAGAAAGAACCTGGTATCTGAAATACTTTGCTACTTTTTTGGTTGAGTAACCTGACCCTGCCAAGGATGTAGTTGTCTTCGATGTATTTCCCAGGGATGTTTCTCCTTACACAGAAAGAATGAGCAATTTTGTTAGTCACTTAAAATACGTGATGATGTCTCGCCATCTCTCCTGGTCATTGACCCTGGTTCATACAGGACCCATCGTTTCCATGGCTCTGCTGGAATTTTTGGTGCAGTTACTAATGTTGACTGTTGAACCCCTTAACTCTGGATTTATATTCCAGCTGTGCACAACAGGAGGCTCAAGCCTTTGAAGCCTTACTGCTGCAGTTTTTTCTATTTGTAAGATGCAGATTGTGATATCACTTTTTAACGGCTATCAGAATTAATTTAGGTGAACTGATGGATATCTTCGACTACAGATAACTACAATTTAAGAACTTATTTTGCTACTTAACTAGTCTAAATGATTAATATAGGTTTTGTTTTCAAGTTTTCCTTGGGAAAAAATTGTAACTGGAGGCTTCTCTCCTGCCCTCGAGTTCCTGAATATCCACTCTGATGCTTAATACAAATTACAAACTTTTTGGTCTATTAGCTCATGCTTATTGTTAAATAGCTCTTACATCTTAAATTAACTCATTTCTATTAATCTGTGTATTGCCTCATGGGCATGTTGCCTCATATCTTGCTTCTTTATGGCTGCTGATGTCTCCCTGACTTCACCTTCTGTCTCCCTGTCTCTCTGCTTGGATTTCCCACCTGCCTTATTCTGCCTACCTATTCACAGTGTACAGAAGGGCATCCCACATTAAAAAAAAAAAAGGTTGAAATCCATTTAAGAGTAAGGTTTGAGCTCGTCTGTCTTCATTTACTTTTAGAATTCTAGTATTCTCTACTCTTCATGAAGAAACAAAATTTCTCTGAAATCACACATTAGTTTATCCATCAATCTAGTGAAAATGCAATCTTTAAACCAAGTAAAAAACACTTCGGTTCTTTTTAATCAAGCGGATAATCCACTTAATGAGTGTATATCAGGAACCACATTTTTAGTTCAAATGGGTCATTCTGTGTATCATTGAACTGACTTTGAAATGTAAAAGCTAGATGGGAGGGACCCTTGAAAAAAAATCTGACCTCCAGTGTTTCCAGGGGAAGATTCAGGCTCATGGAACTTGAAGGAACCATTGTTGAGCAGATGTCTATCCCAGTGTCCTCAGCATGCCATATAGCACTGTCCCCTGTCCTCATGAAGGCTCCCTCCAAGGCACCGATGAGCTCCAGTGTTGAAAAGATGAATACTGAGATGGGCCACTTATCCTAGGTGCTTTATGTCATTTTTTCAGTGGGGTGATTGCCTTTTCCAGTGTACTGCCACTGTGAAATAGTCTCCTAGGTCATTCTAGTCTGTTCACCTGATAATACTCAGCCTGTTTAGTTACCTCAGGTTCAAAGGGCTTCTTAGAACTCTCACTGGTAATTAAGGTCTCCCACACACTATCCCCAAAGTCTTAAAATTACCAACTGATTATTTCTGGGTAAAAGTTCATCCCCATGTCCTCTGGCTCTTGTGGAGAATTGTTTGATGAAGGTTTTGATCCTACCTGCTCTGTTAGCATTGTTGCCCATACACCTTTTTATGTTCCCTTCAAAGGCTCTTAGTTTCAAAGTCTCTATTCTGCTCTGTGTCAGAATAACCCAAAGAGGAAAGGATAGCCTATTAACATCCTTCTTGGAAAGATAGTCAGAAACCATCTTGAAGACCTTTGATTTGAGAAAAATGGTAAATTTCCTTGTTCTTGCTTTGGTCCCTCCGGTAAAACTACTCGGCATCAAGAGTCTAGTGGTTCAATTGAAGAAAGAAGATTCTCTTGGGTTTAGTGTAGCTGAATGGCCAGGCGATAATGCTTGGCCATCCATTGTCTGCACACATAGGCTGGTCAAGAGGCAAGTTTCTCTGGAGGCTGAGCGTCTGGCCTGCCACAGCCACTGAGACTGTTAGATGGAGAGTGACAAAGCATTCACCTAGATTGTCATTTTAGGCTTTCGCTGAAAACCTCATCTTCCTTTCCCAACTCATTTGTCTGCTTTTGACCTCAGAAGGGTGTGTACATGTGTGGCTCAGTTTTCTTTGTACCTAAATATACTTTTCAAAATAGCAAACAACAGGGCTGGAGAGATGGCTCAGTGGTTAAGAGCACTGGCTGCTCTTCCAGAGGTCCTGAGTTCAATTCCCAGCAACCACATGGTGGCTCACAATCATCTGTAATGAGATCTGGCGCCCTCTTCTGGTGTGTGGGCATACATGGAGGCAGAATGTCGTATACATAATAAATAAATCTGAAAAAAAAAAAAAAACTCCGGTAAGCCTTACTGCTTAAGAGCACCAGGGTAAGAACTCTGCTCTTATACAAAAAACCCAGGTTCAATTCCTAGCACTCACATTAGGTGGCTCACAACCACCTGTATCGCAGTTTCAGGGGCTCTGACACACTTTCTGGAGTACAGGCACCTGCTTTCACAGGGTCCACACACATTCAGGCACATACCCATACACATAAATGCCACTAGTGTGACATCACAGTATCAGGAACCAAGAAAGGAACATTTACTTTCAGGGTGTCTTTGTTCTTCAAATCTCTACCACCTGCTCTGCTGACCCCTCAGAACCTCGGTGGCCTGGAGGTCAGGTGACTGTTCTTCCTTTGGGAAATATTTCATTTTGAACAAAATTCATTGCATTATTTTGAGACTCTGTTGTCTCAGACGATGTGTTTTTTTAACAAAGAGTTTGAAATCTAAGTATTTCGAGAATACACAGTTGTGGTTTGGTTTGTAGTTTTGCTGCTCATGGGATTCTCTGGTATATCTTCTGCTGAGGCCTAGGGACCCTGCTGAGCCACGTGCTCAATGAGGACTTCTGTGTCTGACCCCTATTCATCCCCCAGTACACTCTCAGTAGCCCTCATCACCAGCAATGTAAATGGCTTTAAGTGGATTCTTGATGGCAGGGACCAGTTGGTATCAGTCCCTCAGAAGAGGATGAAGTCATTCACTCATGAAAATTTTAATGGATGCCATTTACTGTGAAAGGGGCTGGGAATTTGAGACTAATGCACATAGTTCCTTGATTGAGACCATCAAGGTCTTGGATTTAAGAACTGCACTGTGATTGTGTAAGAAAAGATGCTAGCCCAGGGGAGGGGCACCTGGGCTTTGAAGGATGAGGAGGGAAGCTGGTGAAAAAGCCTCTCAGAGTTTTCCTTTCTGTGTTCATCCTGTAGGCACCTGCAGGATATTCAGAGCTGTTGCCCTCACCAGGAACAGGGCAGTGAACAGAGCGGGCAAGCAGATAGGATCGCACTGTCCATAAGTGGGAAGAGTCCATAAGAATGAGACGTGCAGATTACATAGCTTAAGGTCAACTTCAGTTTGGGTGGAGGGGAAAGATGACTGACAAGGAATGATAGGTCATTTTATATCTGCAAGTGAAGCAGGAGCCAGTTGGGCAAAGGGCTGAGAAATGATCACAAGCACATCAAGTAGCTTGGGCTTGTTAAAGAAGGGTCTGAACAGTGCAAAGGAGGCGAGTGTGGGTGGCGGGACAGATCTGCCAGGTGTGTGTGTGGGGGGGGACCAGGAGCTGGTGAATGAAATAAATTACAGTAAATACTGCCGGTAAAGGGAAGTCACTGGTGGGTGTAATGTGGCCCAGACCTCAGCTGCTGAGCAAGAGTGAGAGCATTGGGGATGGTGTCACTAAGCGCTCGGGAATACTGGGCAGTGTCAGGAATTGATGATAGTGGGAGAAGAAGGAGAAATTTGTGAGAGGAATTCAAAAGTACCCAGGTGGAGGGCAGAGAAGTAGGTGCAGGAACGTTGTAGTCAGGCTGACAGCAAGTTGGGTGAACTGAGGGTGGTGAGATAGATTTGGGCATCTTTGTCTATATGCTATATTCATGAGCACTTTCTAAGGTTCCCTGAAGTTATTTTTTAAACCTTTAATTTTGATACATTACAGATTTATGTGCAGTTTAAAAACTGTTTAAGCTTTTATTTATTTTTGTGTGTATGTATGGTATTTGTGGGTGTGGTGGGGGGTATGCTTGCTTCTGTGTGCATTTGTGTTCAGAGGCCAGAGGATGGTGTTGGGGGGCCCTCTTCTATCATTCCCTGCCTCATTCCCTTGAGGGACGGTCTCTCTCTGAACCAAAAACTCCATTTTTGACTGCTGGTAGCTAAGGGCCCTCAGGGGTCCTCTGTGTTCCTCTCAGTGCTGGGGTTATAGGCATGCCCACAGCCAAACCTGACTTGTTACATAGTTACTAGAATCTGAACTCAGGTCCTCGGAGTTGTACAGCAAACACTAAACCACTGTGGCTTTTCTCTAGCCCTTTTTGTACAGGGGTAAGAAATACCCTTCACTGGCCGGGTGATGGTGACACGTGCCTTTAATCTTAGCACTTGGGAGGCAGAGGCAGGCAGATAGATCTCTGTGAGTTTGAGGCCAGCCTGGTCTACAGAGCGAATTCCAGGACAGCCAGAGCTGTTACATTGAGAAACCCTTCACTCACTTTCCACTCACTGTCAGCCCTTTACATAACTAGAGTAAAAATATCCCAATTGTGAAACTGACAGATATTTCAGTCATTATATTGTGTGGGTGTTGTGTGCACATAGGTGTGCGTGCCCATGTGCCCACTCTGCCGCCATGGAGACCGGAGGAGGATATTGAGTGTCCTGATCTATTATGCTCTACCTTATCCCTCACTGAACCCGGAGTTTGCCTTTTTTTTTTTTTTCAGCTAGATTGGCTGACCCTGTGATTTGTCTCAGTCTTCTACCTAACTCCCCCATGCTGGGGTTATAGGTGCATGTTCAGCTTTATGTGGGTGCTGGCGATCTGAATTCAAGTCCTTATGCCTGTGAGCATGCTCGCTCTTGTCATCTCCCCAGCCTGCTTGCTCTAGTTTTTAAACAGAAGCAACCCAAACTGGGTTTATGCTCCTTCAACATTACCCAAAAGTGGAGGTGAGCTGTAGACATTTTGGAATGAATAATAACATTTTTGTTGACACTCAAAGAAATGAGTGTCACAAACTGTGAGACAGGGACATTGGACATGTTCCTTCATGTGAACAGTGAAGACCCACAGTGTATCTAAGAAGCAAATTGGAGGATTTCTTCCCAGCAAGGGCTGTGTATTTACTATGGATGACTATTAAAATACAAATAGTAGTTTCAGCAAGATTAGAAATTAATAGAGTATGGTACCTTCTATGCATTTAGTTTTCAGGATTAGAGGAGTTGTGGTTTTAAGAATATAGTAGAGATGTATGGAGGATAGAACCAGAGAAAGATGCACAGTCGTGGTGGTTCCTCAAAAAGGCTCCTGAACACTTAGCAGTAACTGTGATTCCATTTCCTATTTGTCAAAAATGTGATGTGGCTCCCTCAGCTCCACTGCCTCTGTTTTTAATTGTTCAGATGTTCAGAGAGATCTTAATATTTTATCTGTGATATGACAGGAGAATAACAAATCTATAGCATGTGAATACATGTGAATGACCTCTGGGGTGTGGGAAGGGAGTAGGCAAGCATGAGGAAAGGCTTACCAACCAGATAGAAACATCTCAGCAAAGACTGCCAGAGACAGTCTGGCCAGTCTAGCAGCAACACTGCTTCTGGCAGCCACACTTCTGCTAGCAGCAGCCCTTCCCACAGCCACAGGAGCAGCAGCAGGTGCGGCAGCAACAGCAGACCACGGGTGCAGCAGCCACAACAGCCACCAAAGCACCCAACCAGGTAGCACCTTCAGGTGGTGCAGCTGTTGCAGCCACCACAGCCGCCACAGCAGCCACAACCGCCACAGCCGCTGCAGCTTATGTTGTCAGTAGAGAGGACTCGGGTGGAGCGAGAGGAGCAGATCTGAGCATTTGCCTCTGCCAGGGGCCCTTAAATACTCCTGCTAGAGACTTGGCACAAGCTTCTGTCACTTCCTTGTTGTTGCCATGGTCTCTGTGGTAAACACATTTTCTGTAGGCTGCTTCCTCACCTCCTGATGGCACACAGCTTCATTTGAATTTCGGTTTTAGGGAGATTCACTTCCTTTTCAACAATGGAATGTGAGCTGCCTGAAATTTTAGTAGACATTGTATTCTGTCTGCTCGAGTGAAATTTCTTTGATTGATGGTCTGTGACCTTAGCTAAAGAGACCATCTTCCCCATCCTTGCCAATTAGGGCTGGCACCCCAGGTGGAAGGTGCCAACCCTTTTTATTCTCATATCACACACACAAATGCCTTAAATTATAATTTTCTATAGGAAGTCTATCAAAATGGGATTTAATAAAAGTGTAGGGAATGTTGTAAATTACATCTTTATTTGGGAAACTGACATATTAATGGTAATAAGTCTTGGAGAGGAAAGAAAGCCTTAAAGTCAATATTCATCGACAGAGACATTCTGCATATTAAATAGAAAAATTTATTTTAAAAAGAAGCCATTTCAGGATAGAGCGATAGATCAGGATTGGATCCCCAATACCCACACAGAAGCTGGGTGGGTGTTTTGGCATACCTGTAATCCTAGCACATAATAGGAGGATATAGGTGCTCCTCTTACCAAGCTGCCTGAGTTGGCGAGGCTGGGTTCATATGAGAGACTCTACCTTGATATATAAGGTGGAGAATGATTTGGGAAGATACCGGATGTGCTGGCTAGTTTTTATGTAAACTTGACACAAGCTCTGGTCATCTGAGAAGAAGAACCCTCAACTGAGAAAATGTCGTTCTTCTCCAAATTGGCTGTGGGCAAGGCTGTTGGGCATTTTCTTGATTGGTGGGAGAGCCCAGCTTCCTGTGCGCAGTGCCACCTGTCTTGGATACTGTGAGAAAGTAGAGTGGACAAGCCAGTCAGCAACCTTCTTTCAAGGCCTTTGCGTCAGTCCCTGCCTTTATTCTTGCCCTTATTTCGCTGGTGGGTGGACTGGAAGTTGTAAGATGAAATGAACTCCTCAAGCTGATTTTGGTTCTGGTGTTTTATCACGGCAGTACTGTGAGAAATCAGATGTCAAACCCTGGCCTCCACATGCTCGTACACCCGTGCACTCACATACACCCCCACACATACAAACAATTACACATAAGCATGCAAAAAAAAACCAGGAACAAAATTATAGCAGTTTAAAGATCAAAATACTTGCTACATATATATGGAGAAGTGTGTTACACTGCATTGAAAGGCATTCAAGAATAAGTCATGGGTGCGCTAGTTCCAATCCTGGGAAGTCCCAGTGTCTGCAACATCTTTACCTTTTACGAAACCACTGATGACATAATTCCACTGAGAACACCAGGATATTTATTCCTCACCCCACCTGTCTCTGCCTCCCCAGTGCTGGGATCAAAGGCGTGAGCCACCACCACTCAGCTGTTTTCTTTCTTTTAGAGACCAACAGCTATTCCTAAAATGCTGAAGTCTGTAAACACTCTCCTGTTTTCTTCCAGTGGACTCTGCTTCAAGTTTTAGCTTCCAGACTTTTAGTAGATTTGCGTCGGTTTTGTAAGCACTGAGAAGACAGGTTCTCTGATTCATTCCCTCGCATGTGGGTCGCAAGTATCTTTAACATAGACGGGATTTCTACTCCATATGACCACATGTACCTTTACTAACTGTGCCTCTCCATCCATGCTTCCCAGTGTACGCCCTATTTTCTAGGGGTCACCATTTTTGTTTCTGTCATCTAGAGTGAAGGTTTTTCTTTTTCTATGGACGATGCCTACTGCAGTGTGGTTGGTAAGGAAAATGGGAACAGAAGGCAGTTTCTACAGGGGGCTGAGCTCAAGTTTTCCTAAAAGGAGGAGAAATGGCATTTTAGAAGGCTTTGATGCTGGTGACAAAGACCTGGGAAGACTGAGGAATTTGTGGCCCTGTATGCAGTGTCTACAATGGGCCGTGCCTGGGAGGTGCACATTGGGGGCAGGGAATAAGGAAGGGTACATGAGAAGGACCTAAAAGGCCTCCATAGGTGACTGTGGGCTAGCCTTCCATGGTGGGAGCTGGGGACCACTCATACACATTCATTGATGGCCTTTGGCAAAGGCGAAGAAAGGCAGGTAGTTTTACAGACTTTGGTAACAAGTAACAGCATGCCTGAGTTTCTAGGTAGCAGAAACAGTGCTTGTGATCTTCCCGGAATTGTGGGATTCGGTGGATAAGAGAAAGGTTATGGGCGTGGAAAGGGTGGGGCTGAGGGCACACATGTTTGTAGGTGCTGGGAACTGAACTTGGGTCTTCAGCAAAAGCTGTGTGTGTTCTTAACTGGGAAAACCTCTCTCCACCCTGTCAGTTCTAATCACTAGTGCAGTAAACAACTGTAGATATAAGCTGTAAGCCAAATACTGTTGTGGGTTCCCCAGTGTTTTCTAATGCTACAGACTGTGAAGCGGGAGGATCTGAGGATAGCTATCTATAGCCCCTTTGCTCTGTGGTCAGTATGCAAAATGCTTTCCTAAATCCTCCTTCAGAATCTAAATGTGGGGCCTCCCTCGGTGGAAAACAGCTCTAGACTGAAGATGTGCCCAGAAGTTGCATAGTCTGGGCACACAGCATCTTACCCTTAGTTCCCGGGGTCCAGAACACGTGACAAACAAGAACTTCTAAAACCAGAGTCAGAAAGCATGTGTGACTTCATTAAGACGAGCT
The DNA here is from genome assembly GCF_018167655.1 of Microtus oregoni. NCBI lineage: Eukaryota > Metazoa > Chordata > Mammalia > Rodentia > Cricetidae > Microtus > Microtus oregoni. Next base: position 22,224,301 of record NW_024543063.1, read on the forward strand.
ATTTCTTAAGCATGCGGGCTGTTTCTGAGCAATATGTTCAATACCCTGTGGGTCTAGTATTCTGCCAACCAAATTTTGGGGGGCCTAGAGTGATTACCACCTTTCTACAGGCAGTTATATACGTGAATCCTGTGCTAACCCTGCAAAGCCAGGCTTGGGTGAGAGGTCTCTGGGAACAGTGGAGCTTCCTCTGAGACCCCCTCCGTGGTTGCTGTGACATTTGCTGACCTTAGGTGAGGAGAGAGAGACGGGAAGAAGATGGGTTTGAGGATGGTGGGTCTCTCCTGTTGGTGATTTGATAATTTTCTCGATGAGTTCACTGGGCTCAGAACATCCCTATGTCTTAGGTTGAAGACATAGCCACCAACCTGGAAACCTAGGGTCCCTTTCAACTGAGATTCACACCAATGGTGGGCACAGAAGATTGTGGACGCTACCTCCATAGGACAGGTTCTATCTTTTTCTATTGACTTGGCCACTAGGAACCTCCCCTTACAGGCCCCTGGGAAAACACTAGTGAGTGAGGACAATGTGTATGGGGGGATGTGCCTCCCTGGTTTGGCTACCCCAAGACTGGCTGCACTTAGCTTCCTCTAAGTGTCCTCGCTGACAGGGGCCAGGATAAGTTGAGATAAATGGAAAACAACTGAGTTAATAACTAGGCTGCCTGATATGGAAATAAATAGGAGGCGTCCAAGATTTCCCCATAGAAACTAATAAACAGTAACACGGAAGGAGTCATGTGGCCCCCCTCGGCTCTCCCCAGCACTGGTATATAAGGGGCTCCCCCAGCAGGAGGAGGCATCACATCTCCCTCTCCTCTCCTGAATCTCTCCTCACTGTACCTGAGTCCTCTCTACTGACACCATGGGTTGCTGTGGCTGTGGAGGCTGTGGTGGCTGCGGCTGTGGTGGCTGTGGCTGTGGTGGCTGCGGCTGTGGTGGCTGCGGCTGTGGTGGCTGCGGCTGTGGCGGTTGTGGAAGCTGCGGTTGTGGCGGCTGTGGTTGTGGAGGCTGCGGCTGTGGCTGTGGTGGCTGTGGCTGTTGTGGCTGTGGCTGTGGTGGCTGCGGCTGCTGTGGCTGTGGTGGCTGCAGCTCCTGTGGCTGTGGCTGTGGCTGTGGCTGTGGGAAGGGCTGTTGCCAGCAGAAGTGTGGCTGCTGCCAGCAGAAGTGCTGCTGCAAAAAGTGCTGCTGCAAGAAGTGCTGCTGCTAGGGGAGCTGCTGGCCTCTGCTCCTACCTAGGAGGTATGGGGGAATCATACTGTGTCCTACTGGTAAGACTTCACCCCATTCTCTCTCTTCCCCTCCCCCATCGATCACCAACTCATCTCCTTCTGCTTTGTGAACCTCCTGCTTTGTCTTTCTGAGAGCTTCCTTTGCCCAGGCTCTGCATGTATCTACCCAAACCACAGGAAACAGATATGCAGCCAAAAAACTTGCTGGTAAGATGACTGCCTACAGTCAGAGCCAGCCAGGAACTCCGATCTTGAATGCACTGCAGTTTTCTTCAATGTCCAATCTTTGGAAATATTTAGAGCAATTTCATCTTTTTGATGTTTCCTACCTGTACTCAATGTTCTCTATATTCCCTCCTTAAATTTCCTAATAAAATAACTTGATATGCATGGAAATCCTCTTCTCGAGTCGTATTTTGTCTGCTGCTTTGCCAGCTTGCACTGGTAGTCTCTCTCTGGCTCACTCGCTCCTGCAGCCTCTTCATTCCAGACCCTAGTTTCTGACACCCATAGCTGTTTACACAGCCCTGCATTTTCTTCACACTAGCACCTGACACCCATGACTCCTTAAACACCCCTGCACTCTCTTCACACTAGCCACTGACACCCATACCTATTTACACACCTCTGCATCTTCTTCACACACCAGCCCCTGATACCCAGAACAGTTTACACAATCCTGAACCCTCTTAACACCAGCCCCTGGTACCCATGACTGTTTACACACTCCTGCACCCTCTTCAGACCGCCCCCCCCAGCCCCTGACACAACCATTTATTAGAAAGGAACAGCCCATATAATGCTGCCCTGGAATGACATTTCCCCTACAGTGTCTGTGGCCTTGGGCCTCCTAAATCTTTCAAGGTAAAGGAGGTGGGAGTTGATGGGAGTTTGCTTCTTTATTTGCCTAAAAAAATGAAGAGTTGGGCTGAAAGGAAGCGGGGCATATATAGCTTTCACCCTACAGCATGTGGCAGTTTCTTAAGAGCCTGGAGACTTTGGCTAGCCAGGGAGTGTGGGTGCTGTGGGGGTCACATGACTCTTTGCACCCCTACACTGTGCAGTTCAGAAAAGAAAACAGGGAGTGGGGTTTCCTCGGTCCCTTCTTTCTGGATGTGAATTATTCTGTTCCTTCCAACAAGCCATAAGAACCCTAGGCTGGGGCAGTGAAGAAACAGCGAAGCCTGATTGACTCCCAGGTTTCTCTTCCTTCAAACACTGCCCACACTACTTCCCCATTTTCCAGTCCCTCCAAGTTTCACGGATGCATGTTGCCCTTCCCTTCTCTACGCTGTGGCCTGTGGGTCTCTCACTGTGGTAGGAGCCACACTGCAAGTACTTCCTTTTCATCTCTCAGTGATAGTTCTGGGCACACGTGAGCACAGTACAGCTTTTGTCTTATCAGGCGACAGCTGTGTTACCGGTACCTCATAGATCATGCTTAATCTTGAAGAAGAGATTCTTTCATTTTCTTTTGGAGACAGACTTTCATGTAGCCCAGGCTGGCCCCTAGCTCCCTATATGGTTGAAGCTGGCCTCAAACTCCTGCTCTTCCTGCCATTACCTTCCAAGTACTAAGATTACAGGAATATATCACCATGCTGAGTGAGATTCTCAACAGATGGTTCCAAGAGCCCTCTTTTCCTTTCAAAATAATGGTCTAAGGATGGGACCTAGTGCCTTTCATATGCTAGGCATGCGCTCTGGCACCGAGCTATGTCCCTAGTCGAAAGAATTTTCTTCGAGTTGCTATTCTAGATTCCTGGGTAGATTGCGTAGGAGATGTTCCTGAGACAGTGGGCCTAGAGCTGATTTTCAGGTCATATCCCTTATACCACCTGACCACACCCAAGGCCATTTAAAGCCTGATTTGAGTTGACATTTCATCTTCGTTTTTAAACCTCCTCTACTCAGTCTACCCCAGAGAAGTGATCTCTTACTTGGTTTCCTTAGCAATGAGATGTCCTAGTTTCAACTCTGTTGCTGTGATAAAATATAATAATAAAAAGCAACTTAGGGGAGAAAAGATAATTCTGGCTCGCAGTTCTAGATTACCTTAGCTAGGGTTCCTACTGCTGTAAAGAGACACCATGACCACAGCAACTCTTTTAAGGGAAACATTTAATTGGGGCAGGGTTCCAGTTCAGCGGTTAGTCCTTTGTGATCATGAAGGGGAGCATGGCAGCATACAGCCAGACTTGGTGCTGGAGAGGAGGCCAAGAGTTCTGCATGTGGATCAGCAGGCAGCAGGAAGAGAAAGTGATCCCCTGGGCCTGGCTTGAACTTCTGAAACCATAAAGCTCTGGTGATGCACTTCCTCCGACAAGGCCACATCTTCTTGTTGTGTCACTCCCTCTGAGCCTATGGGGGCCATTTTCTTTCAAACCATCACACACCCTCTCATAGCAGGAAAGTCAAGGTGACAGGGATTTTAAACAGTTAGTTACATCACATCCACAGTCAAGAGCAAGGGGGGATAAATGCATGCATACCTGCTACTCAGTTCATCTTTTCCAGAACCATCAGGATAATCCTTCACAGACACCTCAAGTGGCCATCTTGATCTAGACAATTCTTTGCTGAGATGCTCCTCAGGTGATGAGCCTAGCTGTGTCAAGTTGACAATTAACACTAAAGCTAACCATCTCACGAGGTCATAGTCTCGTGTTCTCCTTTGTTACTATTTCTTGTGAAGAAACAATAGAGATTTATAGATACTCTGTACACACACACACACACACACACACACATATATATAATATACATGGATATGAGTATAGACACACACATACATATATATGTATAAAATATTTTCTCCTGTTCTCTTTTACTGATGTGTTTATCTGTTCAGGCTCTAGAATGAGTGTGAAGCCCTTGTGCTTACTCTGGGTTGGGTACTGCATGCAGAAGATGATAGTTGTTGGCTTCTGGTCTTGCCATGTTCACAGTTTGATGGGAAGACAAGCAAGTGTAAAGTATGAACAGAGATTTTGGTGAGACTCATTGTGTTTGAGAGTGGTGGATGGGTATGAAATCCCATGCCCACAGCAGCTCTAGCTCGTCTCTGAGTCCCTGTCTTATTTTATTCACAGGTGGTATAGCATTCTTATCATGATGTATGATGTACTTTCAAATGAAGCGTCAATGACTCAGTAACCTAAAGGTTTTTAACTGGTTTTGATTTTTGTTTCCAGCTTGGCTGTCTAATCACTTTATTGAATAAACTTGACATGGTAGGCAAATTGCTTTTTTACAAGGTCTACTTTGAAATACCAACAATGGCTAAGTTTAGTGGTGTCCCCAGCCCTCTCATGGGGTGTTTTAGAAGTGATATGTCCTGTCCACTTTACAGTGACAGAGTCAGATGTTGTCATTTCTGTCAGAGAATTAAGGTACAGAAAAATCGAGTCACAGCTGTCTGGAAGTGTAAGATCAATGCATGCAGGACAATTTCAGATTTTGTCAAAGATCCTTGGCACCTGATTCCTGGCCACTTATTCATGCTCACTTTTACTCTCAAGAGCCGGTCAAAGGTCTTCAAAAAGCCTTCGTACAGTGGGGGCAAAGCTTTGATCTCAGCATTCGAAAAGCAGAGGCTGGCAGATCAATGTGAGCACCAGGACAGCCGAGGCTGCCTGGTGAGTCCCTGCTCCCTCAAAAGACTGCCCTTTCTAGTTATGTAGTTGGGAGCAACTTGTCACCTTTGAGTCTTAATGTTCACCAAAACCTCCACCAGCCATCACCTTGAGGCAGCACTCGGCTTAGACTGTACATCTTTTCTTTCTCGCTTCTCTCTGTTTCTTTGCATTTCTATTGTTTAGAATATTTGAAATACACATTTCTTGTACCATCCATATTACCTTGCACACAATGAGGTTTTGACAAAGCTTGTTGATTTGGTTTGGTGCTGCTCAAGGTGTTTATCTTTCAGAATAGAACTGTAAGCAGGAAATGAATAGACAGCTGCCCCAAATAGCATTCCCTATGTACTCAGAGTAGGGGACACTGGGCTACTTTTAGATGCCATGTTGATGCATTCAAGCCATGATTTATTTAAGTATTTGTGCTATTAACAAATAGGTGTTGCATGTTTAGATAATCAGTGACATCCAGCGACCTTGGTTTTATGGGTCGTATGACTGGAGGTTGAGATTATGATCTGTGGCCATATCAGGATGTGCTCAGGGGCAGATATAAGTCTGAGTGCAGATACATTTGAATGAACTTTTGCCATAGCCTAAAATTAATTTTTATTTTATTTTATTTATTTATTTTTGAGACAGAATTTCTTTGTGTAGCTTTAGCTGTCCTGGAACTAGCTCTATAAACCATGGAAACCTTGAACTCACAGAGATCTGCCTGCTTCTGCTTCCCAAGTGCTGGGATTAGGCTGTGTGCCACCACCACCCAACTATCTAATGTTCCTTTAACATTACATAATGTTTAAAAATTTTGATTAAAGATTTAGGGGTGATTTGGGCAGTAGTGGCACATGCCTTTAATCCCCGCACTCAGGAGGCAGAGACAGGCAGATCTCTGTGAGTTCAAGGCCAGTCTGGTCTACAAGAGCTAGTTCCAGGACAGGCTCCAAAACTACAGAGAAACCCTGTCTTGAAAAACAAAACAAAATAAAAAAACCAAACAAACAAAAACAAAAGATTTAGGGCTAGAGACATAAGTCAATTGGTAGAGTCCTTCCTCAGCATACAGGAAGCCTTTGGTTTGACCTTTAGCAGTGCATGAGAACCCAGAAATAGTGGCTCACACTTGTAATCTCAATATTCAGGAAATAAGAGAATAAATGAGGTCATTCTCAGCTACAAAGTGAGTTTGAGGCCAGCCTGATTTTGGCTATCTGAGACCCTGTCTAAAAAACAAACAAAATAAAGCTAATAGAATCAAAGGTCTTTTAAATGCTAGTTATGTGGTAGTCTGGTTTCGACCTCTGCATTAATTACAGGGACACCCATCCCATCCTACAAGGGAAGGCATTATTAATAGGCCTGAGCACGGTAGTTTGGGATCTCTGGGTGGCCTTAGCCTATACGGCATCTTGGTTTCTGTCATTTCTATTGGTCTTTTATTAGCTGTCCATCACCCCTCAGCTCTATGAAATGTCTCTAACACAAATGCTTATGTCTCATTTATTGACTCCCCTTCTCTTCCTGTTTCTGGACATCATATTAGCATATAGCCCTTTTCTGTCCTTTCCCATAAGGACAGAGAAGCAGAAGCAGAACACTTTTTTTTTTTTTTAAATGAAAGGGCTCTTTCAGACATTCACTTCCAAAACTTAGGAAAAAATACACAGCCACTGATTGAAGATAAAAGCATAATTCAGTTTCCTTATCAGTCTAATTCAAAGCAGAACCTCTGAATGGCCGTTTCTCCACCACCCGGATACTTGCAACTAACAGAGATGACTTGGAAGAGGGGAACCAGCTGACATAATTCTCCTTTTCCAACTTGGCTTTGCATAAGTCTATTTTGGAGCATGTGTGCAGCCTATAGAGATGCACATTCCCTGCTAACTGTATGGGAAATTGGTGCGGAAAGAGAGGCAGTAGCAGATGGACAGGAAGCAAATATAAAGGTGACACATTAGATGAGGAAGAGGAGTCCGTGAGCCATGTGGCTAGCCACAAATTTTATCGCTCCTTCTTTCATGATGTCATTTACAGTTAGGGAGGGACTGGCCCTCCTTGAGGCTAAACTCTGCTAGTCTGGGGATTCTCCAACGTCTGGTTAGCTTTAGGGACAGAGTGAAGTGGGCGTGTCAGGATTTCTTGGGATCAAGACGAGGTAGACTGTGCAAGGTAGATGGCTCAGTAGGTAAAGGTACTAACTACATCAGCCTAGTGACCCAGTTTGGCAGCCTGTTGACCTGAACTTGATCCCTAGCATGCATATAAAACCCCTAATGCCTGACCATGCCCCTATAATGCCAGCATTCCTACAGTGAAACGGGAAACAGAGGTACAAAGAATCTTTGGGACCAGCTAGCCTGAAGTATGTACTACAGGAGAGACGGCTTTTGGCAAGAAGGAAGGTGGGAACCAACTCTTAAATGCTGTCCTCTGACTTCCACAAGTGTACGATGGCATGAGGTTCTCTCTCTCTCTCTCTCTCTCTCTCTCTCTCTCTCTCTCTCTCACACACACACACACACACACACACCAAATAAATATAAATCTAAAGACTAAGGGACTTCCTCATGTGAATGAAGCAAAGACTGATGTAGTCACTTTCAAGGAAAAAACACTCAAACACTGGTGTTTATGCGAATGCCCCATTTCCTACAGATATTTTTTTAAGCAGCGTACATGCTCTTACAAACACATATTTTGTTATAAATAGTATAAGCTCTGCTCTCATGCTGAAACCTCTAACAGTTGTAGCCCATTATAGACCTGTGTCTAAAGGATGTGGGGGGAAAAATAATTCCAGGGTTGTATTTTGGGACAGTGACAGCACGCTACCAGGAAGAGGAAAGCTGGCATTTCCATTTCAGGAGAGTGATGTCAGGGTGGTGTGACATTGACACAGACACGGCCAGGAGTGTTAAAAATGGCAGCAGACACAACACTATGGTGGCTGGTGACTGAGTTGGGCTCCATCACTAACAGCTTTGCCGTGGGACCTTTAGCCAGCGCCTGCAGTAGGTGTTCTCTCTTAGGTGCCTCTGCTCCCTTTCCTGCTTAAGAAGTGCCAAGACAGCAGCCACGGGAGAGTGACTAGTGAGCAGAGTGGTAATCCACGGGACAGTGGAGACTGCTGCGTTTGCCAGCATTCTGGCTGCTCTGCACAACGACCAGAATGGCGGTTGTAGAGGAGGACGGCTCTGAAGAAAGTGAAAGGAGACTTATAGTACATACAGGCGGACAACTTAATCCACAACTAATCGGTGAACTAATTGATGGCCCACTGAGCTCTGTGTCCCACCAGGCCAAACACCGCCCCTTGCTGTAAACAACCCACCAAACAACCCGTTCTTATTTTGTGTTCTCACATCCCAAGTCCTGGTTCCCTTCTCAACTGTCTTTTTGAGATTCAAATCATAATTATCACTGACTTCCAAGCTTCGGATTCAAATCATAATTATCACTGACTTCCAAGCTTCGGATGATTCTTCAGCATGCTAGCCAAGAATTCGTATTCCCCCTGTGTTTCCAGGTGTGGCTTTGCGCCTCCTCTGTGCCCACCATGTGGTCAGATGGGAGGAGCTGTCTGATCTCCAGTGTAACATGGGAACCCTGGCAATCCCCATCCTGATCTCCACAATTTAACCTTTTATCCTTAAAAGCTCAGACCTGGACTCTCATCCGTCCTGTTACAAGCGCCACCTGTAGCTTGTTCTTGCCCTTCCTTTAGCTCTTAGAACACATCTCTTGCCGGACCAAGAGCCTCTGGGTTCATCCCGCTACGTTCTCACAGAGCAGCACAGAGCCGCGTCCTCCTATGAGGAAGACAGCCAAGGCCCGTTTATTACATTGAACACTTCCCCCGAGTTCACACAGTGGGAAACTATTAAGGAACATTATTGTAGATGTTTGTGTGGCTTCCCGAATAGAAACATAAATCATGGACTATAGAGTTGGGCGGAAATGCACAGCAGGTGAAGGTATGGATGGAGAGATCGTACATCCTGTGCCTTCTGGTGCCGTTCCTCAAGCAATTTAACTGTATGGTCTTTACCCTGACAAAAGGATGAAAACCTACTGACGATTCAAAGGAAATTATTATATCACCAAAATACAAGTGGGACACCACCAACTGGAAATGGTCTGACTGTTCTACCCAGGGGCCCATCTACAGCACAGACTGACTAAAGTCAGGCAAATTTAGGTGGCTCGGCCAGGGTAGTAGCCTTGTTATCTTTGTGTTTTGGAAAGCGGCTTTAGACAGTCACTTCTCACAGATGTCTTTCTCCCCGCCCCCCCCCGCCCCCACTTTTCTTTGGTTTCTCTGAAGGACAATTTCATTAGCGTTTACAAGAAAAATGAGACAGGTAAGCTGTAAATTTCTGCAGTCATGAGAAGGAGGGAGATGGAGATACAAGAGAAAGTCATATCTTTTGAGTTGAGTTTGGAGATTGGCAAGCAGCGCATGGCTGTTAAGCAGCCATACAGATCAAGATGTTATTCTAAGAGCTAGGCTGGGTTCTTCAGAGAAACAGAACCAACAGGATGGAATATGCAAAGGGAGATTTATTATGGGAATTGAGTAACATGGTGTAGAGGCCATTGTGTTCTGTGGTTTTCTTCTGCAAGCTGGAGAACCAGGGAAGATGGCGACGTGGTTGCATTGGAATAAAACAATGCATCAGAATTAAAGGAGCCAATGGTATAAATTTCAGCATTCAAAGACCTAAGGATCAGTTGTGACAGTGACAAAGGGCAGAAGAAGGTGGGTGTCCCACCTCAAAAAGGGAGAATTAGCTAGCTGTCTTTTTATTTTATTCAGGTCCTTAATAGATTGGGTGATGGCCTGTCTTAGTCCATTATGCTACTATACCAGAACACCCGAGACATAGATTGGCTAACTAATAAAAAACAAAGATTTAGTCAGTCATAGTCCTTGATTCTGTGGAGTCCAAGACCATCAACTAGCATCTGGGCACACCTCTGTGTCACATGTGGAAAACTGAGACAAAAATAGGTGTCCTCACATAACAGAACAATCAGAAAGAGCAAGCACAAACAAGCCCTGTTTATCACAGCATCTACTCATGGGCATCAGGGACCTGTTTGTCAACCATCACCCTGGCGCTCAGGAAGCTGAAAGAATCATGCCTCCAGGGTTGTCCTCATGGGTACAGGCTGACTGTAGCAGAAGTCTCTGGATTCCAGGGTCACATCGCAAGAACGAGAAACCCCAAGAACTCACCTGAGCAGGATGCAATCATATTGTCCACAAACAGCTTTCCCTTTTCGATTTACAAAAGGTTCTCGGGTAGTAGGACGTTCTATAAGCTAATGAATAGAAATATGGCAGACCATCGACTGGCATCGGTGTATGACGCCCTGCACAGCTATGGCAGGGAGAAAAAGCTGAGAAGAATCCAGTTCTACCTCGTCTTTCACAGCAGTGGAGGTATGGAGTTGGAGGAAGAGAGGAAGGAAAGAGAAGAATCAGGGGCTCTTCACTGATTTACATTAATGATAGCTTGAAACAGAAAATAAAAGCTAAACATAGCAAGTTCTTTCAAGCTGGAAGAATCCTTGAAGGAAGCACACGTGAGGTTCTGTTGAAGATATTTGCATAAAAACCAGGAAGTGGAACTGACTCCAGGTTCACTTCCTCCCCAGAGTGGATACATAAGGGGCTCCCCCAGCAAAAGGGTCATCACATCTCCTTCTCCTCTCCTGAGTCTCTCTCCTCACTGCACCTGAGTCCTCTCTACTGACACCATGGGTTGCTGTGGCTGTGGAGGCTGTGGTGGCTGCGGCTGTGGAGGCTGCGGCTGTGGAGGCTGCGGCTGTGGCGGTTGTGGTTGTGGCAGCTGCGGCTGTCGTAGCTGTGGCTGTGGCAGTTGTGGCTGCGGTGGCTGTGGTTGTGGTGGCTGTGGTGGCTGTGGTTGTGGTGGCTGTGGTGGCTGCTGCGGCTGCTGTGGCTGTGGTGGCTGCTGTTGCCGCCGCTGCTGCTGCAGCTCCTGTGGCTGTGGCTGTGGGAAGGGCTGTTGCCAGCAGAAGTGTGGCTGCTGCCAGCAGAAGTGCTGCTGCAAGAAGTGCTGTTGCTGCTAGGCTGGCCACCCTTCCTCTGGACCTCTCCTACAGGTAACTATTATAGGTGAGTTTTGTCTGACTGTCTGCTTCCATCTGGTCTGTAGGTTACAACTGTGGGAATCTTGCCCTTTGTAGTTTTGTGCCTCGTCGTTGTCATTTACAAACAATCATGGAAATGAACAGACATGCAGCCGTCTCTACTAATCACCTCATTCTATCCCAGCTGTGGCGGGAGACTGACGTCAGCACAGTTAGTAACGCACCTTCTGACAATGTCCATTTTTATGCTCTGTTTTAACCTCTGCAAAGCTTATCTGTGTACACAAAGCCAGTCCTGTCTTAATAAATTAAACTAAACTAGCCTCAAAGATTCGTCTCTTTTTTTCTTCCATCTTTCCATTCTCTAATAAGTGTTATCTCAGCAGATAAGGCCAGTATGTAAGTAAGAAGCCAAGAATTAAATGCGAGATAGATGGTTTGCTGTAAGTAGAGATTTATAGATAATTGGTCCTTTGTGGACTGGAGAAGGGAGGGGCATGGGAGTGGGGCACCCTCTTAACCTTGGCAATTCAATGTTAACAACTAGAATGTACTGCAAACCTCTCACACAATGGCCACCAAAGTCTAATGCAAAAACCTTAGATCACTTTCCGAATGTCTGAAGCCTGATTGGTTCTGAGGATTTTCATCTTATAGGCTCCTCTGTCTACTCCTGGAGTCCTCTCCTACTGATGCCATCTCGATGTTCATGGTCTCATTGCTGAGATCACTCCAAAGGTTTCTTGGGTCTCATTGCCTTTCTTGCCCATTATCTCAGTCGTCCATTTCATCTTCCTGATGGACCTTCTCACCCTCTGACTCATCTATCCAAGCTCTGGATGATAAAGTTGGACTATTGCTAGTTCAGGTACCACAAAACTCCTAGCTGCCTCTCCAAGTCACAGGTCAATGTCAGTTGTGATGTGAAGTCAACATTAAAAAAACAAACAAACAAACAAAAACCCTAAAACAAAAACCCAAACCTCAAGCCACCCTCAGAGAGTGTCCACAAGCGCAATGCCACGCGTCCTCAAATGTCTCCTTAGCTAACCTGCCCCCATGCCCCCTGGTCTCTATTGAATCCAGAGTCTAGCTTTTTGAGGGGGTTATGATATAGTAGTAGAGTCGTAGTGAAGAGGTGTTTGGAAGTTCCAGCAAGCACCGGGTGGCCAGGCTGAACCAAGGAAAGCTAAGTGCTTCAGTGTACTTCCCAGAAGGACATTCTTGCCACCTCTCAGTGTCCACTTAGAGTTTCTCAGCAGAGCCCAGGACAGAACAGAAACTTTCATGGTTGATATGATACATGGAATTGCCAGCACCAAAGGAAGCAAGGGTTCGGAGCGCCAATGAACACCTGCCATAAGACTCCAGAAGAGCCCTTGGAAAGCCAGCTGCCATTTCCAGGGGGAGTGCGGGTGTTGTTGATGATGTCTGGATGAGCCTCCCAAGACCAAGCTCACAGGCTGATTTGTGCAGCACTTGTGTCTGTCTGTTGCTTTGTCTATCTAGCTGCATGTCTTAGCTAGGACTTTTATTCCCGTGAAGAGACAGTGACCATGACAACTCGCATAAAGGAGCAACTTTTAAGAGGGATGGCTTATATCATCATGGTGTGGCATGGTGGCATGCCAGCAGATGCGGTGCTGGAGCAGGAACTGACCTACAGCTTGACCTGCAGGTGACAGGAAGTGAACTGAGATGCTGGGCATATCCAAACTGCCGCACTCCAGGATCCCTGGGCCTCCGACTGCCTTAGGTTTTCCAGAGTCCTTTCGTTACTGTCAGCATTCAGGATGCATTCCTGGCTCCACTGTCCATCTCTTCCTCTCTTCCTGTATCTACTCTTCAATTTCTCTCTTTCTCACTGTCTTCCGAGAGGGAAGAGTAAGGAAGGAGTTCAGGTTCATTCTTCTGACCTAAGGGCAGCTGTTTCTCACTCAGGACCCTTGAACCTGTACAGTAACGATGATCAGAACTCTGGGGCACACACCCTTTCCTAGGACCTAAGACCCAACTCCTTCTAGATGTTTGCTCTTCTTGTCCCAGTCCCTGAACACGAGTTTGCTCTTGGCCCAGGGCAGTAGACGATGTGTACAGTGAGTGGCTGTTGGGTGTCATCATTCAGTGTTAGTTTAGATTTGTGAAGAGTGCATCGTGGACTATTTAATTCTTTTTTTTTTTTTTTTTTGTTTTTTTTTCGAGACAGGGTTTCTCTGTGGTTTTGGAGCCTGTCCTGGAATTAGCTCTTGTAGACCAGGCTGGTCTCGAACTCACAGAGATCCACCTACCTCTGCCTCCCGAGTGCTGGGATTAAAGGCGTGCGCCACCACCGCCCGGCTGACTATTTAATTCTTAAAACATATCTCAGTTATGGTCACAGGAGGAGATGGAACAAAAGCTCAGATATCAAAGTTTATTGTACTCAGAGGTCCTGGAGAGATGAGTCCACCCATGCCGAGAAGGAGGTCACCTTGGAGTGAGAAGCAAGGGAGAAAAGTCAGTCACTGTGAGGAGCAGAATGAGGGAGGACTTATGAACTCATTCCTAGCTATTGTAGTCAGTTTATAACAAATGATACTAGCAGATTTCATAGGTGGGCAGAAAGAGGAACTTGCGACCAGAAGTATAGACTTTAGTATAGTGGGATGAGCACCTGATTACCTAGCAGGGATGCTCAAAATTTCTGGGACAGTCACCACTGCCATTTGATAGACATCCTTTTCAGGCATGGTACTGAGAGAGGACTAGCAAGACACAATTCTTTCTGCTCAGTAGGTGGCCATTTGCTGTGGAAAATAAGATAAGTGCAAATCTGTGATGGTTACTAGGGGTCAGGTGAGACAGCTGGCAAGAGCAAACTTTGAGCGAGCTCAGGGTACCAACAAAGCAACCTGAATACGGACGACACACTAAGGTCTCTGCATTTTGCTGCTCTTTTGTTGTGGGTTGAAATGAGCACCCTCTCATTTGTCTGCTGAAACCATCATTCCCAACACCTCAGAAAGGGGCAGTATTGGGGCTAGGAGATTTAAAGGTGTAGTGACGTTAAAATGAGGTCATGAGGGGGAGGGCCTGGTCCTGTGACTGAATAGGTGCAGACACGCACTGTGGGAAGAACCTGTGAGCACAGAGAGAACACGGGGGTTGCACAGTATCGTTCACTGACTTCACATTGCAGGCAGAGCCTCCTCCTCCTGGCGTTCAACCGGATGCTCTTTGTTCTCTGCCTGCACCCCAGATTCACCTGTACTGTGTGTGACAGGGAGAACAAACAGTGCCAAAGCCGTACGGTATACAAAGCCAAAGATTTTGTGCTGGGAAATCTGTGATGGTTTATTCCGTTTATGAACTTGATGGGATGTAGCCTTACCTGGGAAACAAGCCGTCGTGCATAAGGGCTATCTACATTAGGTTAACTGTGGTAGGAAGAGTCACTGTCAATTGGGGCTGCACCACAGGCTGAAATAAAATCACTCTCCAGCCCTTGCTCCACCAACCTTGCTTTCGTAGCTGAGAGTCTTTCACTGGATTTTTTTTTTTTTTTTTTTTTTTTTTGGTTTTTCGAGACAGGGTTTCTCTGTGGCTTTGGAGCCTGTCCTGGACCTAGCTCTGTAGACCAGGCTGGTCTCGAACTCACAGAGATCCGCCTACCTCTGCCTCCCGAGTGCTGGGATTAAAGGCATGCGCCACCACAGCACGGAAAGAAAAACCCGTTTCAACAGTTCTCAAAGCTTCGGAAGACGCGTGTGTGGGAAAGACCGTCTGTCTTTCTACTTAGTCAACGAGAAATGACTTGTGGTTGTTAGACATGGCTTCAGTCTGGCGCCCTTTCCATTGCGCACTGGTTGATCTCGGTTGTCACCTTGGTTTGATCTGGGGTTAAGTAAGAAACATGTTCCTGCGCAGGTCCGTGAGCGTATGTCTGAGAGGAATTACCTGAAGGACCAGGACCTTGTCCAGAGGAGGCAGCACCTTTTAGTGGCAGCTCAGCTATAATGAGGTGTGAGGGGAAAGCAGTCTCTTTCCGTCCGTCTGCTCTCACTCCCTGCTGGAGGATGTAGCTATCCTGTTGCTGATTCTGTAGCCTCCATCCTTGGCTAACATCAGACCCTGTCTTCTCTGGCCTTCTCACATGGACTGAAGATGAACAGCTTTCCAGTAATCCTCTGTCCTCCAGGCTCCTAGCAACCCGTTGGATAGACGAGGCATCTGGCCACTCAGATGAAGCTGCCATGTTCCTAGCCTCTCCCGTGTGCAGCCATCTTGGACTACTCAATCCGTTATTATTATCATGTAAGCCAGTCTTAGAAATCTGCTTTGTAGTGAGTGTTCATCCTCTGGTTTTCTAGAGAACCCTGAGTAATGCCTACCAAGATGGAAGTTTTTCTCTCAGGACACAGCTTTGAGCACTGCCCAAACCTCAAGGAGTCTCGAAGGTCATAAGTCTAAAACAATATGAGAAACACACACACACACACACACACACACACACACACACACGTCACAGATTATTAAGGAAGTTCTCAAATGATTTGGAAATCCTAACAATGCTCTCATTGTGCTGAGAATGTAGACGAAAGGCAAGCAGCAGCTCTCTGAAAACAGGCAGTGAGGTTTCAGGCTTTTTCAGGAGAACATTGTGACCGGATATGAATGAATGCAAAGCCAGTAAGCATGACCAGTGGTGAAAGGGTGGGGAAAGGGGCTCATCTATAGCAAGAAGGGAGAGCAGGGTGAAATCCCCAAGGATGGCTTCCCCGAGGATAGACTGCAATGAAGCTTTGCTGGGGAGACGTAGGTGGGTTCACACAGGAGAGGTCTGTTCTCACCTGTAATTCTGGGGCATGGTCTCTAGCATCAGAAACGTTAGGTCATTCTGTATACATTGCATCATTTTAAATATCAGGGTGTGGTTTGGGGTAGAGAATTCAGCATTCTAATGCTATAACAATGAACCAAGGTGACTCTAGATCACCTCGATGACATGCTGAGCTGTTGCTGATTTAAAACCATTATTTTTGTACTCTTCTCTGATGGCGTTAGGCATTACCTGAAACAAAACCAACAACAGTCCCTGAAGGATTTTGAGCAGTAATTAGAGAACACCAGCCTCTTCCCCACAGGACATTTGACCCTAAAGTTTCTGCTAGGCAGAAGCAAGAGCAGTCCGGTCTACTGATGCTCACTCATTAGCAGTGGGGATTTTGAAAACTAATGTGTAGTTAGAAAGGTGGAGAAAATAAATGAGCTATGTCAAAATTTTAAATGCACATTATAGCTGAAGTTATGGGAAATAAAACCACCTAAAGAGGACAAGCCTGTTGTCTGCTTTCTGGGTCAATGGTAAATGTTCTTGATAGACAGAAATAAAAAAAATTGTATCATTTGTATTTCAGTAATCAATATCTCTGAAAAATAATATGGTGTGTGTGTGGGGGGGTGCATAAATGTGCACTTGTGAGCACGTGACTGCGTGTGTGTGTGTATGTGAAACAAAGTTTTGGATGTATTCATGGAACTTGACTTTCACAGTCTGGGGCAGAGATGCCTTCTAAGGACTCAGGTGGTGAAGGCTTGGTCCCCAGAGATGCACTTTGTCCTGAGGGTTCTGACTTCATCAATGGGTTGACCCTCCAACGGGCCGTGGAGAGTCAATGGAAACTTGAGTGGGATCTAGTTGAAGAGAGTGGGTCTTTGTTCCCAGCTATGTCCCCTGGGGCTTGTTCTCCCTCTTTATATCCAGCTGCCATGAGCTCTGTGTCTTTGTTCCACCATGTACTTCCTGCCATACTGTTTTACCTGAATGCAAGTCTTCTGGGACGGGACCAGGCAAGCAGGATCTGAAAGCCCTGAAATCATGAGCTTAAATGTACCTTCCCTCCTTTAAGTTGACTGGTACCGTATGGTACCAGTAACAGAAAGCTAACGGAATCATTCATTTCCTGTAACCAACACCTTACAGAAATGGAACTCTGATGGCAGAGAGAAGCAGACTTTTGAGTCATGCCTGTATGTTGACACCCGTGGACTGTGCAGAGGACAGAGGAGAGAGAGCTGGCCTCAAGGTTGCTGGCTACTCCACCACCCTTGGTGTCCACCAAAGGCTTTTGTAAGGATTTGGAGAACTTTAGAGATTGGGGATGTGGTCACACCAAAGAAGAAGAAGTAGAACTTTTCAGTGGTTATTTGTATTTTTTTAAAGATTTATTTATTTATTATGTATACAACATTCTGCCTCCATGTATGCCTACATACCAGAGGAGGGCGCCAGATCTCAGTACAGATGGTTGTGAGCCACCATGTGGTTGCTGGGAACTGAACTCTGGACCTCAGAAAGAGCAGCCAGTGCTCTTACCCTCTGAGCCATCTCTCCAGCCCCCTAGTTATTTGTATTTTATTAGAAAACAAAACAGAGTTCTGGATAAGGATGAATAAGGAAAAGGTATAGAGACAGAAAATAAATGGGAAAGAAGCAATTGTACGCATCAAAAAGGACTCGACACCATGTTCTGATGGAACATAGTGGAGTGACTTCTATAGGAGTCGGCAGCTTCTTACACCTCAGATAGGAAGGTTAGGAACAAAAAAGCAAAAAAGAAAGGAACCTAGGATCCAGAAGCAAAGCAGCCACCACAGCCGCCACATCCGCCAAAGCCACCACAACCACAACAACCCATGGTGTCAGTAGAGAGGACTCAGGTGCAGTGAGGAGAGAGACTCAGGAGAGGAGAGGGAGATGTGATGCCTTCTCCGGCTGGAGGAGCCCCTTAGGTGCTGCCTTGGGAAAGAGGAAAAGGAAGAGTGGAGGACACGTGACCTGCGGTCACTTCCTTGTGGAGCAACTGTTGTTTCCACAGCAGGGTCATCCAAGGTTCTCCCTTGTTTATGTCCCATGCACTTCCCATGACCTAACACACTTGCTAGCAGTGACTTTTCCTTGATAAAGCTGTGCTAGAAGCAAGTCAGGAGATGCTGGTGTGGGGGAGGGGTGCTCATATTCTCAGCAGCACACTGTGTCTTTCAGATTTGCAGGAAAGTGGACCTTCGCTTGTTGGCGTGTCTTTCTCCATCCCTCCTCAATGCTTTTCTCCATCATCCGTTTGAACTCACTCTGCTGTAATAGGAACTCTCAAAAGAAAAGGCAAACTAGGAACATCCAAATAGGATTTTTTTCACGAAAAATGGTTACATCTCCATTATTGTGATTTCCACACCATTAACTGCCCAGTTAGTAGCTTGTGAGTTTGTACCCTCCCTACTTAATTATGAAAGAGAGGGACAGCAGGAACTGACAGGATTCTTCTCTTCTGAACTCATTAAACTGCGTGTTAAGTCCTGGTATAATCTTCTCTTCTCTCCTGCTTCCGTCGCTGAACTAACTCTCCTCTCTAGCCTGGATTTAACTTCCACATAGAACTTTCCTGAGTTGGTCCTCTCCAGTAAGTGGGTTCACACTCACATCAGCACCTAATCCATCGGTATTCTGCTCTGGGCTCCATCTTCTTGGCCCTCTGATGGATATTCAGGGTCCCACTCTTACACTTAAGTCAAATGTTCCTCTGAAATACCAACCCTCCATCTGGGCACTTGAACACGTCCTAAGTCCTGAGTGAAATTTTCTCTTCCGTCCAGGTCCACTCTCCCACTGGTTTCTGCTCTCTCAGCTCTTCACCAGCTTTAAACATGACCACACATCTATCCTTCTACTCAGTCCAAACCTTTGGGAACCCCCAAAGCATGCCGCGTCGCAAGCAAACAGAGCCAATGAGCCCCGGGACTCAGTTCTTCAGATCGTCAAAGAACAGCTTAGCCAGGTTCAAGAAACAAACCATAGGCAGTGAACCATGACCCCCCCCCCCCGAAGGGGAAGGATCATTGGTGACCCCACTAATTCTTGCTGTTGTCCATAAGTTCTCAGGGGTCCACTGAAAAGCTTCTTCCACGTATACCTTGGAGAAAAGCATTCAATTGCATTTTGTGTGGTTTTTATCTACGTTGAAGGTCACCTCGCTTGTGCTAACTCTCAAACCCCACTACAATTTGCAGCAATGCCCCTCACCTCTTCGCAGTCAGTGCCTTTGCACTCCTTTGCGGGCCTCCCTCAGCTCTTCTCTCATCCTATTGTCCTTGCATTATGCTCTAGTTGGTGGCCCACTCTCAGTGTCTCCAAGGAGAAAAAAGCAAGAGAAGGGTCCATGATAGAAGAGTCCATGCAAGGATCCTAGGGTGTCTTTCACACATATTTAATATCCTAACACAGGACAAAAACTTCTTCCTTCCCCAAATCAAGCCAAATAAATCATTGCATCATCAAAAATGCATATTACAGAGTGATTTTGCCTTGTTATGAATACTGTAATTAAATCTGAGTGTCCCTGAGATAAACCACATAGTAATGCTTCACATGCAGAGGTCATGAGGTTGACTGCAGGCCCAGCTGGCTCCATTGCTGTAAAGAAGACAATGGTGTTTGCACTTGGCAGTGACCTTTGAATTTGTTCTTATTTTCTCCTTCCCACTCCCCCAGACTTCTTTGACAAGCCCTCCAAAGGCAAAGTCTATGCCTAACCTTGGCTTGTGGACATCTGAGAAGCCCACAGACGATCGGGCCCAGGGGTTTCCTGAGGAGGCCTGTGGTCCGTAAGTCCTGCCCGCAGCTCACAGAAGGACTTGATCTGAGCACTGAGAGGGAAAATGGAAGATTACCCATCACCTGGACAGCCTTCTCCAGTTTCTGGAGCCCAGAATTCTTCTCAG
Source organism: Microtus oregoni (assembly GCF_018167655.1). Lineage (NCBI taxonomy): Eukaryota > Metazoa > Chordata > Mammalia > Rodentia > Cricetidae > Microtus > Microtus oregoni. Next base: position 22,244,056 of record NW_024543063.1, read on the forward strand.
GAACACTCCGTCCTTTTGATTCATTTTAAGGAAGAGTAATGTAACAGAAATATGAAGAAGTCAAGGTTATCTGAGAAGAGATAAATAAGAGCTGGTGAGATTCCCACACATACAGGAAGTCAGATGACAGAGGAAGTGGTCACATGCTCCTTGCTGGACTCCCCAGCACTGGTATATAAGGGGCTCCCTGAGCAGAGAGGATCATCACATCTTCCTCTCCTCTCCTGAGTCTCTCTCCTCACTGCACCTGAGTCCTCTCTACTGACACCATGGGTTGCTGTGGCTGTGGCGGTTGTGGTTGTGGCAGCTGCGGCTGTCGTAGCTGTGGCTGTGGCTGCGGTGGCTGTGGTTGTGGTGGCTGTGGTGGCTGTGGTTGTGGTGGCTGTGGTGGCTGTGGTTGTGGTGGCTGCGGTGGCTGTGGTTGTGGTGGCTGTGGTGGCTGCTGTGGCTGCTGTGGCTGTGGTGGCTGCTGTTGCCGCCGCTGCTGCTGCAGCTCCTGTGGCTGTGGCTGTGGCTGTGGGAAGGGCTGTTGCCAGCAGAAGTGTGGCTGCTGCCAGCAGAAGTGCTGCTGCAAGAAGTGTTGTTGCTGCTAGGATGGCTGCTGGCTACTGGGCTTCTGCTTCTACTAACTGATAGAGGTGAGTCTGTCCATCTGTAGGTCTCTGTGTGTGTGTCTGTCTATTCCCTTTGGGATTTCGAGTCAGCCGCATGAACTGAGTTTATTGTCTTTACAATCTGCCATTTCTGTAGTTGTTATCTCCCTGAGAACACTTGATAGAAACCAAGCAAATGAATGAATCCCAGGCCTTCTGTCAGTTGCCATTCAACCATGACTTTGGCAGATGCAGTTCGGGTAGTTTATGCTATGATTTCCTACAATGCCTGTAACTCTGCACCAATGTCCTGTTTCTCCATTGCACTGACATATCTCTAATCACAAAGCTATTCTTGCTCAATAAACTTCAACAAATCCATCTCAAACAGCGACTCTTGTGTGCCTCATTTGCTTTCCAGTCTCTAAACTGTCTTTTCATGGTGGGGGAGGGGAACAAGTCCATCTCAGGGGACACCACAATGCACATCTATGTGCAAGAGCAGCAGAGCCAGAGACAAGATATGCTGCGGGACAATGATGCTACCCTGGAAACATTTGTTTCTTGTACTTGTTTAATAACATGCCGATTGGCCAGTAGCCAAGCAGGAAGTATAGGCAGGACAACCAGGCAGGAAGTAGAAGTGGAGCAATGAGAACAGGAGAATTCTGGGAAGAGGATTCTGCTGTCTGCAGTCACACAGCAAACAAGATGTGACTGCCTCGTTGAAAAAGATACCGAGCCACGTGGCTAACATAGACAAGAATGATGGGTTAATATGAGGTGTAAGACTTAATAAGAAGTCTGAGAAACTAGGTCTATCAGTTTATAACTAATGTAGACCCCTGTGTATTTTCTTTGGGACTTAACAACTGTGGGGACTGTGCTGAATGAGAGCCAAGCAGGACAGAAACCTCAGTCAACAGAATGGCACCCACGTGGACAGCTGCATCTACATAAAGCCTGAGAGTTCTTGGGAAGGAATTCTAGACATAAAATAATAGAGTTAAGCATGGCTTATTGATAGCAGCACTTTCTCAATGGGCTCTGTTCAGCTTTAACTGCAAAACCTTTACAGCCCTTTTAAGAGGCTCTGCCACAAAACGCTTAAATGGTGTTTATGAATAGCCTACAGCATGCTTCTTGGTGGTGGCACAAACCTTGAAATGCCATAGAGTTGTGGCAATAATAATGGCTCTGCCAGTACCTCTGCCATGAGGCTGGAATTTCAGAAAGCTAAAAAATGGGCTGGATCCAGCCATCAAAGCCACAATTTTAATCCTAGCCATATTGCTTTGCAAACTAAAGACTCATGTGGTCAGAAAAAGAGAGATACAGTAAAGATAGTTTGAGGCAAAAAAGCCTCTAAGCAGCTTACAGTATGTTAAAATAAATATGTAGACTTGGGAGAGAAAAGAAAAAAGATTAAAGTCCTTAAAATAAAAAAGAAAGAAAGAGAATAATTGGGTGTGGTGGTACACACTTTTAAACACAACACTTGGGTGGCAGAGGCAGACAGACCTCTGTGAGTTCAAGATATGGTGACATACACCTTTATTCCCAATACTTGAGAGACAAAGGGAGACAAATTTCTGTGCATTCAAGGTGTGGTGGTGCACACCCTTAATCCCAGCACTTGGGAGGCAGAGGCAGGCAAATCTCTGTGGATTCAAGGTCAATCTGGTCTACAAAGTGAATTCCAGAATAGCCAAAGATACACACAGAAACCCTGTCTCAAAATACCAAAAGTTGAAAGTAAAAATAAAAGAAATAGAATTTAACGTAAAGACATGTAAAGATGGAAAATACACAGAGAGTCTGGATACTGTATATTATTATGTTGTCTTTGAATTGCTTGACAACTGAGGAAGGAGCAATAGCTGCTAAAAGACATTTGAGTATAAATGCTTCTAAACTAACAAAATATAAATGTTTTGTAAATTCCTTGATTTCAAAACTGAAGTCAAAAGATATGCTACTTTGGAGAAGAGGTTTTGCTTTTGTTTCCACAGGAAATGAGAGGGTATGGGTTTATTCTGGGCTTAGAAAAATCAGGTTTGATCAAGGAAAACCCTCTGAGAAATCTCCGATAGGAGCAGATGACCTAGATGTCTGAGTTCTACATCCAGAACAGCCTCAAGACTGCTGGCTGAGATGATCAAGCCTCACAGGGTACTCCATTCATGACTTGATCATAATTCTAAATTTTCATTAGGTTGCTATAAGTTTATCAGCACCCCCAATAAACAGGAAGTAGCCTGGAAAACTATGCCCACATTCTCAAGAAATGGACTATGGATATTTTCCTTGTTTAGAATGTTGGTTACAAGTTGTTATGGATTTAAGGCATGTGATACACACACACACACACACACACACACACACACACACACACACACAATAAAAAACAATACCAAAAACCAAGTTGTTATGGATAATGGCCAGGAAGAAAGCTAAACAAAGGATATTAGATACAGAATTTCTGTTCTTTAAAAAAAAAAAGTGGGGGGAGGGAGAAGTACTGTGGGACAATGGTTCTACCTTGTAAACATCTGTTTCTTTTACATGTTTAATGAAATGCTGATAGCCTGGTAGCCAGGTAGGAAGTATAGGCAGGGCAACCAGGCAGGAAGTATAGATGGGGCAATGAGAACAGGAGAATTCTGGGAAGAGTATTCTGCAGCCTGCAGTCTTAATCCAGACACAGAGCAAGAAAGATGTGACTGCCTCGTCGAAAAAGATACCGAGCCACGTGGCTAACATAGACAAGATTGATGGGCTAATATAAGTTATAAGACTTAATAAGAAGTCTGAGCAACTAGGTGTATCAGTTTATAATTAATGTAGACACCTGTGTAATTTCTTTGGGACTTAACGACAGCAAGGACTGTGCTGAACAAGAGCCAAGCGGGACAGAAACCTCAGTCAACAAAGACAGGTGTGATGCTGACCCTAGGGAGGTCTTCCGTTGTTGGCCTCAGCTAAGAATTCTCCTTTTCACCCCACCTACTGTCTATGATGCTGATAGCTTTGGTATTTCATGAGGTCCTTTCCAGGGCATTCTGCTTCCCCTTGGTTCTGAAGCTGCTGGGTTAAAGCACTGTGAAGGTTATTCCCTGGATCAGCTTGCCTGCCTTTAGATTGGCCTGGGAGAAGGATGTGGAAAAACCTGGATATGTCTGTGGGGATGTTTGCAGAGATTAGCAGGAGTTGTAGAGGAACAATCATGCTAAATGTGAGTGGAAACATCCTATGGGCATTGGACCCAGATGGAACAAAGATAAATAGATCATAGATGATAGATAGATAGACGATAGATAGATAGATAGATAGATAGATAGATAGATAGATAGATATAGATAGGGCATCAGTACCATTAGTGGGCACACATTTCCCAAGCTGGTAATGTAGCATGCACAGTCTGTCTATCTTAAGACAAGATCATTAACGTCTTTTCTCCTCCATCCAATTGCTTAGTACTTCCTAGTACTATGTAAACTAGCAACTAAGGAAAGCATTTCCTAGTTTGAGAGTTTCAGTTTGCGACTGCCTTCTCAATGCTTTACAACCAAGTGGGTGGTGTCTCCGGGAAAATAGTGTTCAATTTGGTTATGAAGGTATCTTCAACACTAAGGCACTAAACTTGTTTATGATAGGGAAACAATGACAATGGCATTTATTATTTGGTATTATTTTGGGTTCCCCAGGGCCTTCCTGACCAATAGGAAGGTAAGTCAATGCCTGGTACTAAGAATTACTTAAAAACATTGATGTCTCCTGGAACCACTTCCGTCCACCAATAGAGAAACCTCCACTACCCTCCCGTTTTCATCTGTAGGTTGATTAGCTTACAAGCTTTGTGATTTCCCTAGGGCTTCCATATACACCCTTAGCATTGGTTAACTAACACCTTACCCTGCTCTGCCTCACTGCCTATATTGATTTATTATTAAAATAGATGTCAGATGTAGTCACAAGAGGACAAAGGAAAAGCTCAGGGAAGCAACAAATATTTGTTCTACCCAGAATTATGGAGAGATGGAGTGCTTGCACACCAGGAAGACAGAGTGCCCACCAGGAAGACGGAGTGCACACCAGGTAGAGGCTTGAAAACAGGAAAGACAGAGTACACACGAGGAAGAGGCTTTGCACACCAGGAAGACGGAGTGCACACCAGGAAGAGGCTTGAACACTGGGAAGACAGAGTGCACACCAGGAAGAGGCTTTGCACACCAGGAAGATAGAGTGCGCACCAGGAAGAGGCTTGAACACGAGGAAGACTGAGTGCACACCAGGAAGAGTCTTTGCACACCAGGAAGAGGGTTACATGGTCGAAAAAGCAGGAGAGAAAGCTCACCAGCCAGGTTGAGAAAAGACTGAGGGAGTGTGAGGGTGCAGCACACACAAAAGGTGGATTCTACTGGTGTCACTAGAGCTAGTCTATAGAGATGGACTAGGAGAACTTGGGTGGCCAATGATAACTTAACAGAGGGGCATCTGACTGCCTGGAAGGGATGTGCAAAATTTCCAAGACAATGTAGCACGACCATGTAATAAATATGTCTTTGTCAGACATGATGCGGGGTTTTCTTGCAAAATACCAAATATGAATAAAAAAGATTTAAGTGAAAATTTATAAAGGCTATTAGAAAAAAACAACAACAACAACAAAAAAAAAAGCAAAGGGCATGTCAGACCGAATACCAAGGAAGTGACCTGAACACAGGATGACATGTAGTCTCTATTTAGCTACTCTTCTGCTACAGAGCTGAACTGGGCCCACTCATCCATATATTAAAGACATAATTTCCAGGACGAGAGAAAGTAGAAGTTATCTGGAGAAAACATCTTTACAGGAACTACAATAGGCAGTAAGTCAACACAGAGTCACTTTGGTAGTGTGCTGGATAATTTTACGTGAACTTGGCATAGGCTGGAGTCATCTGAGAGACAAGAAGCTTGATTGAGAAAATGCTTCATTCTCAGGAATATTCAGCACTTTTGATTCATGCTGGAGTGTTGTTTCAAGAATGGTAAACGTAACAGAAATATGCAGAAGTCAAGGATATCTGAGAAGAGAGATAAATAAGAGCTGGTGAGATTCCCACACATACAGGAAGTCAGATGACAGAAGGTAGTGGTCACATGCTCCCTGCTGGACTCCCCAGCACTGGTATAAAAGGGGTTTCCCCAGTGAGGAGGGTCATCACACCTTCTTCTCCTCTCCTGAGTCTCTCTCCTCACTGCACCTGAGTCCTCTCTACTGACACCATGGGTTGCTGTGGCTGTGGAGGCTGTGGTGGCTGTGGCTGTGGTGGCTGTGGCTGTGGTGGTTGTGGTTGTGGTGGCTGTGGCAGCTGTGGCTGTGGTGGCTGTGGTTGTGGTGGCTGTGGCAGCTGTGGCTGTGGTGGCTGTGGTGGCTGCTGTGGCTGCTGTGGCTGTGGTGGCTGCGGTTGCCGCCGCTGCTGCTGCAGCTCCTGTGGCTGTGGCTGTGGCTGTGGCTGTGGGAAGGGCTGTTGCCAGCAGAAGTGTGGCTGCTGCCAGCAGAAGTGCTGCTGCAAGAAGTGTTGCTGCTGCTAGGATGACTGCTGGCTACTGGGCTTCTGCTTCAGCTGCCAGATAGAGGTGAGTCTGTCTGTCTGTCTGTCTATTCCCTTTGGGATTGTGAGTCAGTAGCATGAACCGAGTTTATTGCCTTTGCAACCTAACATTTCTATAGTTGTTATCTCCCTGAGAACACTTGATAGAAACCAAGCAAATAATGAATCCCATGCCTTCTGTGAGTTGTCATTTGACCATGACTGTGGCAGTTGCAGTCCGTGTGCTATGACTTTCTACAATGCCTGTAACTCTGTGCCAATGTCCTGTTTCTCCATTGCACTGACATATCTGTAATCACAAAGCTATTCTTGCTCAATAAACTTTAACCAATCAATTTCAAACAGCGACTCTTGTGTGTCTCATTTGCTTTCCAGTCTCTAAACTATCTTTCCATGGTGGGGTGGGGAACAAGTTCCATCTCAACAGACACGACAATGTTAGATGTGCAAGATCAGCAGACCAGTGACAAAATGGGAGTACATACATAGACAGGTGTGATGCTGACCCTAGGGTGGTCTTCTGTTGCTGGCTCTTGCAGTGAGTCATGGCCCTAGCTCAGAATTATTTTCACCATACCTACTAGCCATGATCCAGGCAGCTTTGGTCTTTCAGGAGATCCCTGCCAGGACATACTGCCTCCCCATTTGTTTGAAGCTGCTGGGACAAAGTACTGTATTGGTATGCCCTGGGTCATCTTGCCTGCATTTAGATCGGCCTGGGAGAGAGATGTGGAAAACACCGGATATGTCTGTGGGGATGTTAGCAGCGGATTATCAGGGGTTGAGGGAGAAGAATCATGATAAATGTGAATGGAACCATTCTACGGGCATTGGACCCAGAGAGCAAAGAAAAATAGATGGTAGATAGACAGAAAAAGAGACAGACAGACAGACAGACAGACAGATAGATAGATAAGGCATCTTAAGCATCACTCTTTTTCTTCCTCTGCTTTTTTTTTGTGGGACACAAATGTCACATCATGACTGTGACACATGTCTCCTCACTACCATGTTCTGTCCACATATTGGAGTGAAACCATTGGCTCCCTTCTCTTACTCTGGAGTCAAAAGGAAAATCTGTCTTTAGGTTGTCCCTGGAAGCTCCTTTGTCATGTGACACTTAAAGTAGCTAATGTAACAAGTGTGAACAAACATTTCTGAACCTTAACCCAAATCAACTTCAGCTCCTTCCCTGTACCTAGAATGTCTTGGATTCTCCTGTTACAGGAACGGAAGGCTGGCTCATCCATACCTACCACGGGTATCCTCATGCACAAAGCGATGTGTTCCCAAACCTTTCCGCTTTGCTAGTTTGCCACAGTCATTTCCCTGGTCATTTTGGTGTAGACTCCACATTACAGCACAGGTGCACTTCATTTAGCAGCACAGAGGGCATTAAGAAGAGCAGGAGTCCAAGCCCTGGACTGAGCTCCAGGAGTTCTCATAAGTCCTCATGAAGAAAGGGATGGGGGATTGTATGAGCCAGAGAAGTCAAGGTCATGACTGGGGAACTCATGGAGACATCTGACCTGAGCTCGTGGGGGCACATGGAATCTGAATCAAGTCTTAGGGAGCCTGAACGGGACTGACCTAATCCCTCTATATATGACAGTTGTGTAGTTTGATAAGTTTGTAAGATTCTTATCAGCGAGAGCAAGACCTGTTTTTAGCATTTAGTTGACATTTGGGAATCTGTTCCCCATGCTGGATTACCTAGTCCAGTTTTGATGCAAGGGGAGGAGATCTGGCCTACCTCAACTTGATGTTCCATGCTTTGTTCAAGCCCAAGGGACGCTTGTCTCTTTCTGAATGGAGGTGGAGGAAAAGTGAATGGGAAGGTGGGTAGATGGGATATGAGGTGGGGGTAGAATTGGAGGAGAGGGAGCAGGGGAAACTGTTCGTGGTATGTAAAATAAATGAAAAAAATAATAATAAAATATTAATAAAAGATAGTAGGCATATCAGTTGGGCTATGTGTTTGGGCCAGTGTACACAAGTTCCTTGAACATATCTACGTTGGATCCATTATGTTTGTCTTCCTTGTCACCATGAGCAGAGAGAGGCACAGAAGAAGAACCCAAGCAGGTATAGCCGAAACACTGGAAGGATCTAGCCATATGGAATATGAGTTTAGATCAGCTAAGAACACATAGTCTGTGACTCCAGAGATAATCCAATGGCCATATTCCTTCCTCTGGGCGGTCAGGAATGGTGGTGATGGTGTGTGGATAAGCCTTCAGAAGGGGTGCAGTCAAGTTGGTTTGCCTTTCACCTAGTTCTGTATCTTGTAGCCCTGTCCCTCTGCAGGATCCCAAAATCTTTGATATCCTTAGGTCATCCAGAGCACTTTCCTTACCTCAGCCTCTAGGATTCATGGACCCCCTGTTCATCTCATGCCCTCTTTCATATCTACATTTGGAAGAGGACATTCCAATGGTTCCTGTTGTCTAAATACAGAGGAGTGAGAAAGACTTGGGTCAGCTCAGATCTCCTCATCTATTCCTCTATCAGGACTTTTGTGCCCGTCCCTGATCATGACTGCTGGTCAGAAGAACTCTTGGACATCTAGCCTGTAATAGGACCCACGACCCAGCTTCTTCTACGTGCTTGCTCTTCTTGTTTTATGCTCTGGAAATAAGTTTGCTCTTGGTCCATAGCAGTAGAAGACATGGACTCTAAGGGACTGATTGGTGTCAGCACTCAGCTGACACAGATGTGTGAAGAAAAGGACAAAGAAGGGGGCTGGAGAGTTGACTCAGCCTGTAAAGTGCCTGACACACAAACATGACTTCCATTGTGCATCATGGCACACATCAGTAAAATTCCACACACACACTCAAATACACACACAAATACACACACACAGAGAGACAGAGACAGTGACAGAGTGAGACAGACAGACAGAGAGAGAGAGAGAGAGATAGAGAGAGAGAGAGAGGAGAGGGAGAGAGTCAGAGGGAGAGAGAGAGAGAGAGAGAGAGAGAGAGAGAGAGAGAGAGAGAAAATGTCAGTGTTTATCATATGAAACCATGGTACTGGGTATAGTAAAGTAGATAGATTTCCAGATTCATTGCCATATCCACAAGTTCCAGCTCCAATGATAGACCTTGTTTCAAAATCTACAATGGAGAAATCATCATAAAAGAAGACACTGGACTTCATATGCATATATACACACCCATATGAGTATGTACATACCAAGCACACACACACACACACACACACACACACACACACACACACACACACATACACACACAGCAGAATGCATGTATTGGTTTACTTAAATGTTTCGTATAATATTTTTTTAAATTCATCTATTTAATTTATATCCCAAACACAGTCTTGATCCATCCTGTTATCCCAGGCTTTCACACCAATTCCTCCTCCCACCCCCAAAACTGCTCTTCTTTGGTCTTTATCTAGGAAAGAGCAGGTCTCCTATGAGTATCAATAAAACATGACATACCTATCAAGCTGCAGTAAGACTAAGCACCTCCCCATGTATTATAACTGGACTATTTACCTTTTAAAATAAACTTTCATTTTTTAAAAATATCATATATAGATAGACATATAGATATAGATATACAATATGCTTTAGTATTATACTCCCCCCATTTCCTTCCCTGCCAGTCCTCCAGGAATCATCAATCTGTCTCCATCTGATTCATACCCTCTTTAAAATGGTTATTAGTAATTGCCTCCTGAATTCAATGTGTGCTGATGGTATTCAAATGGGTGTGGGGCTATCAACTTGGGCAAAATCTTCCAGGAGACCACATCCCCAAAGAAAGAGACTCCCATCAGCAGCCATCAACAGCCAATATGTCCTCACCAAGGGTGGGGTATTAGGAGACCCTTCCTGTTGAAGAAACTGCATCGAGCTGCGTCCCCGGCACCCGGCCACCCACATGGCTAGCTTATGCCCTGAAATAATTACATGGAAACGATATTCTTTTAAACACTGCTTGGCCCATTAGTTCCAGCCTCTTATTTTCTAACTCTTACATATTGATGTAACCCATTTCTAATATTCTGTATAGCCCACGAGGTGGCTTACCAGGGAAGATCTTAACCTGCAGCTGTGTCAGGTGGGAGAATCATGGCGACTGCCTGACTCAGCTTCATTCTCACACCGTTCTGTTCTGTTTACTCCACCCACCTAAGGGTTGGCCTATCAAATGGGCCAAGAGGTTCTTTATTAATTAACCAATGAAAGCAACAGATTAGAAAGAAATCACTCCCACATCACCTTCCCATCTACTGGAAGGCTGGATTTTGTCTTTTGGAGGGAAGCCTTGCTACGCAGAGCTGATCTGTGTGTGAGCCGATTCCTATGGAGAAGGCAGCATTTTATAGCTCTCCTCCCTATCCTCTGCCTCTTCAACCCTTTCTGTTGGCTCTTACACAATGTTCCCTTAACCTTGGATGGGGAGGGTCCACAGTTGAACATCCACGGTTTCTGACTCTGCAATTTGACTAGCTTTGAGTTTTTGCTTTAAACACGGCAAAAAAGCTTCCCTGACTAAGAATGAGAGCAGAATATATATATATATATATATATATATATATATATATATATATATATATGTAAATATTAAGAAAGTGATCTGACAATATGAAATTTAGCTGAATATCACCAGTGGTTTCTACCCTATGGTGTATGATCTCCCCAGTTTAAGATTTTTTTTTTTAACCAGGTTTATAGCACAAGACATAAAATCTTCCTGTGAAGTGTCCTCAAATTCAAGCAGAATGTGATTGGTTGTCTCCTTAACCATAGTGCCACTACTACACTAGTGATCACAGCTTTTCTGTCAAGTTGATATTGTACCATGCACAGTCTGTATATCTTAGGACAAGATCATTAACGTCTTTTCTCCCCCATTTAATTGCTTGTTGCTTTCTAGTCCTATGTAAACTAGCAACTAAAGAAAGAATTTCCTGGTTTAAGAATTTCAGTTTGCGACTAGCTTCTCAATGCTCTACAACCAAGTGGGTGGTGTCCACAATTCTGGAAAGATGGAGTGCTTGTACACTTGGAAGACAGAGTGCACACCAGGAAGAGGGTATGAACACCAGGAAGAGTCTGCACAGCAAGAACATGGTGTGCACACCAGGAAGAAGGTCGGTCACAAGGTGTGGAACAACAGGAGAGAAAGCTCACCAGCCAGGCTGAGGAGAAGATTGAGAGTGTGATAGTGAAGCATACACACTAAAGGTGGAATCGATGGGTGTCTCTACGAGCTAGTGTCCACAGAGGTGGACAAGCACAACCTGTGGGGCCAATGCTAACTTAACAGAGGGGCATCTGACTACCTGGAAGGGATGCACAAAATTTATGAGACAGTGTAGCACAGCCATTTAATGAACATGTCTTTATCAGTCATGGTGTAGGTCCTCTTACAGAATACCATTTTAGGAGAAAAAAAGTATTGAAATGTAACTATATAATGGGCTCTAGAAACAAGGTAAACAAAAGCACAGGGCATGTCAGACTGCACACAGGTCGCCATCAAACTGACCTGAACTAAGGATGACATGTAGTCTCTGTTTCGCTACTCTTCCACTACAGGCCCACTCATTCATACACTGAAGACATAACTCCCAAGACCACAGAAAGTTATCTGCAGGAAGCATAATTATAAACACCACAAAAAGCACTTAGTCAACACAAAGTCACTTTGGTAGTGTGCTGGATAATTTTACTTGAACTTGCACAAGTTGGAGTCATCTAAGAGATGGGAACCTTGATTCTCAGGAATATTCAGCACTCTTGATTCATGTTGGACTGTAGTTTCAGAAAGAATAAACATAACAGAAATATGCAGAAGTCAAGGATATCTGAGAAGAGAGATAAATAAGAGCTGGTGAGATTCTCACACATACAGGAAGTCAGATGACAGAGGAAGTGGTCACGTGCTCCCTCCTGGACTAGCCAGCACTGGTATATAAGGGACTCCTGCAGCAGGGAGGGTCATCACATCTCCCTCTCCTCTCCTGAGTCTCTCTCCTCACTGCACCTGAGTCCTCTCTACTGACACCATGGGTTGCTGTGGCTGTGGAGGCTGTGGTGGCTGCAGATGTGGTGGCTGTGGCTGCGGCTGTGGAGGCTGTGGCTGTGGCAGCTGTGGTTGTGGTGGCTGTGGTAGCTGCTGTGGCTGCTGTGGCTGTGGTGGCTGTGGTTGTGGCAGCTGTGGCTGCGGCTGCTGTGGCTGTGGTGGCTGCTGTGGCTGTGGCTGTGGCTGTGGCTGTGGCTGTGGGAAGGGCTGTTGCCAACAGAAGTGTGGTTGCTGCCAGCAGAAGTGCTGCTGCAAGAAGTGTTGCTGCTGCTAGGATGACTGCTGGCTACTGGGCTTCTGCTTCAGCTGCCAGATAGAGGTGAGTCTGTCTGTCTGTCTGTCTGTCTGTCTGTCTGTGTGTCTGTCTGTCTGTCTGTCTATTCCCTTTGGGATTGTGAGACAGCAGCATGAACCTAGTTTATTGCCTTTGCAACCTAACATTTCTGTAGTTGTTATGTCTCTGAGAACACTTGATAGTCATCTAGCAAATGAATGAATCCATGTCTTCTGTCAGGTCTTATTCAACAAGGAGTGGCAGATGCAGTCAGGGTAGGTTATGCTATGACTTCCTACAGTGCCTCTAACTCTGTGCCAATGTCCTGTTTCTCCATTGCACTGACATATCTGTAATCACAAAGCTATTCTTGCTCAATAAACTTCAGTTAATCCATCTCAAACAGCGACTCCTGTGTGTCTCATTTGCTTTCCAGTCTCTAAACTGTCTTTCCATGGTGGGGGTGGGGAACAAGTTCCATCTCAACAGACACAACAATGGTAGATGTGCAAGAGCAGAGACAACATAGGGCACATACATAGACAGATTTGATGCTGACCCTAGCTAGGGTGGTCTTCTGTTGTTGGCCCTTGCAGCGAGTCACGGCCCCAGCTCAGAATCCTCCTTTTCACACCACATATAGGCAATGATCAGGACAGTCTTGGTCTTTCAGAACATCCCTGCCAGGACATGCTGCCTCCCCATAGCCTGAAGCTGCTGGGTTAAAGCACTGTGATGTTTATTACCTGGCCCAGCTTGCCTGGGAGAAGGATATGGTAAACCCTGGATATGTCTGTGGGATGTTTGCAGAGGATTAACAGGGGATGTGGGAGAAGAAACACACTAAATGTGAATGGAACCATCTTATGGGTGTTGGACCCAGATGGAACAAAGATAAAAAGATGATAGATAGATAGATAGATAGATAGATAGATAGATAGATAGACAGAGAAGGCTTCTTAGTGCTATTTTTCTTCCTCTGCTTTGCTGTAGGATACAAATGTCACATCATGACTGTGACACATGTCTCCTCACCACCATGTTCTGTCCACATATTGGAGTGAAACCATTGGCTTCATTCTCTGTCTCTGGAGTCAAAAGGAAAATCTGTCTCCTGGTTGTCCCTGGAAGCTCCTTTGTCATGTGACACTTAAAGTAGCTAATGTAACAAGTGTGAACAAACATTTCTGAACCTTAACCCAAATCAACGTTAGCTCTTTCTCTGTACCTAGAATGTCTTGGATTCTCCTGTTACAGGAACGGAAGGCTGGCTCATCCATACCTACCACGGGTATCCTCATGCACAAAGCGATGTGTTCCCAAACCTTTCCGCTTTGCTAGTTTGCCACAGTCATTTCCCTGGTCATTTTGGTGTAGACTCCACATTACAGCACAGGTGCACTTCATTTAGCAGCACAGCGGGCATTAAGAAGAGCAGGAGTCCAAGCCCTGGACTGAGCTCCAGGAGTTCTCATAAGTCCTCATGAAGAAAGGGATGGGGTATTGTATGAGCCAGAGAAGTCAAGGTCATGACTGGGGAACTCATGGAGACATCTGACCTGAGCTCGTGGGGGCACATGGAATCTGAATCAAGTCTTAGGGAGCCTGCATGGGACTGACCTAGTCCCTCTATATATGACAGTTACGTAGTTTGATAAGTTTGTAAGATTCTTATCAGCGAGAGCAAGACCTGTTTTTAGCATTTACTTGACATTTGGGAATCTATTCCCCATGCTGGATTACCTAGTCCAGTTTTGATGCAAGGGGAGGAGATCTGGCCTACCTCAACTTGATGTTCCATGCTTTGTTCAAGCCCAAGGGACGCTTGTCCCTTTCTGAATGGAGGTGGAGGAAAAGTGAATGGGAAGGTGGGTAGATGGGGTATGAGGTGGGGGTAGAATTGGTGGAGAGGGAGCAAGGGAAACTGTGCTTGGTATGTAAAATAAATGAAAAAAATAATAATAAAATATTAATAAAAGACAGTAGGCATCACTGTTGGGCTATGTGTTTGGGCCAGTGTACACAAGTTCCTTGAACATATCTACCTTGGATCCATAATGTTTGTCTTCCTTGTCACCATGAGCAGAGAGAGGCACAGAAGAAGAACCCAAGCAGGTATAGCCGAAACACTGGAAGGATCTAGCCATATGGAATATGAGTTTAGATCAGCTAAGAACACATAGCCTGTGACTGCGGAGATGATCCAATGGCCATATTCCTTCCTCTGGGCAGTCAGGAATGGTGGTGATGGTGTGTGGATAAGCCTTCAGAAGTGGTGCAGTCACATTGGTTTAACTTTTACCTAGGTTACCTTGTCCCTCTGCAGGATCCCAGAATATTTGTCGGCCTTAGGTCATCCAGAGCCCTTTCCTTATGTCAGCTTCTAGGATTCATGGACCCCCTGTTCATCTCATCCCCTCTTTCATATCTACATTTGGAAGAGGACATTCCAATGGTTCCTGTTGTCTGAATACAGAGGAGTGAGGAAGAACTCAGGTTCAGCTCTGATCTCCTCATCTATTCCTCTATCAGGACTTTTGTGCCTGTCCCTGATCATGACTGCTGGTCAGAAGAACTCTGGGACCTATGACCCTGTCATAGGACCTAAGACCCAGCTTCTTCTAGGTGCTTGCTTTCCTTGTTTTATGCTCTGGAAGTAGTTTTCTCTTGGTGCATAGCAGTAGAAGACATGTATGTAAGGGACTGATTGGTGTCATTACTCAGCTGACTCAGATGTGTTAAGAAAAGAAGAAGAAGGGGGCAGGAGTGTTTTCTCACCCTGTAAAGTTCCCGCCACACAAATAAGAAGACCTCATTTTGGCCTCAAGCACCCACAGAAGCTTCTACACATAGGGTTTGTATTGCTGTGGTAAAATACCATGACTAAACGCAACTTGGGGAAAAAGATTTATTTTATCTTCCAGCCTGTAGTTCTTCATCCAGGGAATTCAGGGCAGCAACTCAAGGCAGAAACCTGGAGACAGGAGCTGATGTGGAGGCCATGTAAGAACACTGCCTACTGACTTGCCTTTCATTGCTTGCACAGTCTGCTTTCTTATAGGAACTAGGACACCTACCATGGGGTTGCCCCACCCACAATGCACTGGGCCTTCCCACATCAGTTAGTACCCAAGAGAATACCCTCTCAGACTTGCCCTCTGAGCCATTCTGTGGATGCATTATCTCAATTGTGGTTCTTCCTTTTCAGATAACTCTAGCATGAGGTCACGTTGACATAAAACTCACCAGCACAGAGGGTTTTTCAAGATGGCCCAGTGATTAGAGTGCTAGCTGTGCAAATCAAAGACCTAAGTTAGATCATCACATGCCACGTAAAGGGCAGATGCATCATGTGAGTGTCTGTAATCCCAGCATGCCCCTCTGGGCAAATGGCAGGAGGACACAGGAGAACAGCTAGAATCTTGCAGGCAAAACACACAGGTAAATACAATTGTGTGTAGAACCTTGTTTCAAACAGAGTGGAAGGTAAGCGTCAATACCCAAGGTAGTCCACTGATTTCCATTTGTGCACCATGTCATACACCAGTACAAATTATACACACACACACACACACACATACAGAGAGAGAGAGAGAGAGAGAGAGAGAGAGAGAGGCAGAGAAAGAGAGAGAGAGAAAAATGTGTTTATCATCTGTAACCCTGGTACTGGGGATAATGAAGTAGAATTACAAATTCATTACCAAATCTTTGAGTTCCAGCTCCAATGATAGACCTTGTATCAGAAACTCGGGTAAATGATTCATCAAAGGAGCCACTGGACTTCTACCACTGACCTTCATATGCATGTATACACACCCACATGAATATGTATATACCAAGCTCTCTCTCTCTCTCTCTCTCTCTCACACACACACACACACACACACACACACACACAAACATACACACACACACACCAGAGTGCATGCATTGTTTTACTTACATCATTTCTATAATACGTTTTTTAAAAAATTCATCTATTTAATTTATACCCCAACCATAGTCTTGTCCAATCCTCTTCTTTTAGGCTTTCTTCCCCAATTCTTCTTCCCACTCCTAAACCCCTCCTCTTTGGTGTCCATATAGGAAAGTGCAGGTCTCCTATGATTATCAATAAAACATGACAGATCAAGCTTCAGGAAGACTAAGCACCTCCCCATGTATTATAACTGGGTTACTTACCTTTTAAAATAAACTTTCATTTTTTGACAGTTTCATACATGTATACAATAAACTTTAGTATTTGCAACTCCCCAGGACCCATCAATCTGTCTCCATCTGATTCATACCATCTGATAAAATGGTTATTAGTAATTGCCTCCTGAATTCAATGTGTGCTGATGGTATCCAAATGGGTGAGAGGATATCCACTTGGGCAATCTACCAGAGGACACATCCCCAAAGAAAGGATTCCCCATCAGCAGCCATTAACAGCCAATAGTCCCTCACCTAGGGTGAGGACTTAGGAGCCCCTTCCCATCTCCTGGAAGGCTTGATTTTGTACAGGTCTTTTGCAGGCAAGCCTCGCTACAGTAAGTTGATCTGTGTTTGAGCAGAGTTTTATGGAGAAGGCAGCATTTTACAGCTCTTTCCCCTATCCTCTACCTCTTCATTCCTTTCTGCTCACTCTTACACAATGTTCACTGAACCTCAGATGGGGGGAGGTTCTACAGCTGAACATCCACAGTCTCTGACTCTCTGCAATTTGACTAGATTTGAGTCTTTGCTTTAAACACAACCCACTGCAAAAAGATTCTCTGACCAGGAATGAGTACAGAATAAATATATGGGTAGAGATGTAAATATTAAGAAGGTAATCTGGCAATATGGCATTTAGCTGAATATCACCAGTGGTTTCTACCCTATGGTGTATGATCTTCACAGTAATAAGATTTTTTTTAACCAGGATATAGCATCAGATATGAAATTCTTCCCGTGAAGTAGTCCTCAAATTCAAGCAGAATGTGATTGGTTGTCTCCTTAACCATTGTGCCACTACTACACTAGTGGGCACAGCTTTCCTGTCAAGCTGGTATTTTAGCATGCACAGTCTGCTATCTTAGGGCAAGATCATTAACATCTTTTCACCCCTATCCCATTGCTTAGTACTTTCTAGAGCTATGTAAACTAGCAACTAAAGAAAGAATTTCCTGGTTTAAGAATTTCAGTTTGCGACTAGCTTCTCAATGCTCTACAACCAAGTGGTGGCGTCTTCAGGAAAATAGTGTTGAATTTGGTTATCAAGGCATCTTCAGCACTAAGGCACTGAATGTCTTTATGATGGGCAAGCAAGAGCAATGACAATAGTTTATCAATTATTTGTGTTCCCCAGAGCCTGTCTGACCAATAGGTGGGTAATTCCATGTCTGGTTCTAAGAATTATTTATAAACATTGATGTCTTCTCGAAGTTGTCCACCAATGGAGAAACCTCTACCACAAACCCATTTTTAATACTGTAGGTTGATTCGCTTACTAACTTGGATATTTCCCTAGCACTTCTATATACATCCTTAGCTTCGGTTAACTAACACCTCGCCCTGCTCTGCCCCATCTACCTATACTGTTTTATTCTTAAAATAGATGTCAGATGTGGTCACAAGAGGACAAAGGAAAAGCTCAGGCACTCAACAAAGTTTTGTTTTACCCAGAATTCTGGAGAGATGGAGTGCTTGCACACCAGGAAGAGGCTTGAACACCAAGAAGATGGAGTGCACACCAGAAAGTGGTTGCACACCAGGGAGACAGAGTACACACCAAGAAAGACTTGCACAGTGGAAGATGGAGTGCACACCAGGAAGAGGCTTGCACACCAGGAAGAGTCTTGCATACCAGGAAGAGGGTCACATGGTGAGGAAAGCAGGAGAGAAAGCTCACCAGCCAGGCTAAAGAGAAGACCGAAGGAGTGTGAGGGTGCAGCTTACACACAAAAGGCGGATTCTACAGGTGTCTCTAGAGCTAGTCCACAGAGGTGACAAGGAAAACTGGTATGGCCAATGCTGACCTAACAGAGGGCATCTGACTACCTCAAACGGATGCTCAAAATTTCCAAGACAATGTAGCACGAGCATGTAATAAATATGTCTTTGTCAGACATAGTGCTGGGCCTCTTACAAAATTCCAGTTTGCTACGAATAAAAAAGATTTAAGTGCAAATTTATAAAAAAGATTTAAGTGCAAATTTTTAAAGGCTACGAGAAACAAAGTATACAAAAGAAAGGGCATGTCAGAGCGAACACAGGTCGCCATCAAAGGGACCACACAGGTCGACTTGTAGTCTCTAGTTTCTACTCTTCTGATTTGGGGCTGAAATGGACCTGCTCAACCATAGACTGAATAAAAGTCCCAAGACAATAGAAAGCAGATGTTATCTAGAGAAAACATCTTTAGAGGAACTACAAAAGGCAGTTAGTCAACACAAAGTCACTACAGTAGTGTGCTGGATAATTTTTAAGAGAACTTGGCACAAGCTGGAATCATCTGAGAGGCAGGAACCTCAATTGAGAAAATGCCTCCATTCTCAGGAATATTCAGCACTTTTGATTCATACTGGAATGTTGTTTCAGAAATAGTAAACGTAACAGAAATATGCAGAAGTCAAGGTTATCTGAGAAGAGATAAATAAGAGCTGGTGAGATTCTCACACAGACAGGAAGTCAGATGACAGAGGAAGTGGTCACGTGCTCCCTGCTGGACTCTCCAGCACTGGTATATAAGGGGCTCCCCTAGCAGGGAGGGTCATCACATCTCCCTCTCCTCTCCTGAGTCTCTCTCCTCACTGCACCTGAGTCCTCTCTACTGACACCATGGGTTGCTGTGGCTGTGGAGGCTGTGGTGGCTGCGGCTGTGGTGGCTGTGGCTGCAGATGTGGTAGCTGTGGCTGTGGTAGCTGCGGCTGTAGCAGCTGTGGTGGCTGCTGTGGCTGTGGTGGCTGTGGCTGTGGCAGTTGTGGCTGTGGTGGCTGCGGCTGCTGTGGCTGTGGCGGCTGTGGCTGTGGCTGTGGCTGTGGCTGTGGGAAGGGCTGTTGCCAGCAGAAGTGTGGCTGCTGCCAGCAGAAGTGCTGCTGCAAGAAGTGTTGTTGCTGCTAGGATGACTGCTGGCTACTGGGCTTCTGCTTCAGCTAACTAATGGAGTTGAGTCTGTCTGTTTGTCTGTCTGTCTGTCTTTCTGTCTGTCTGTCTACTCCTGTTGAAATTGTATTCACCAAGAAAATGAATGAATTCCAGGCCTTCTCTGTCAGTTCTCATTCAACCATGACTGTCGCAGATATAGTACAGGTAGGTTATGCTCTGACTTCCTACAGTGCCTCTAACTCAGCGACAATGTCCTGTTTCTCCATTGCATTGACATATCTGTAATCACAAAGCTATTCTTGCTCAATAAACTTCAGTTAATCCATCTCAAACAGCGACTCTTGTGTGTCTCATTTGCTTTCCAGTCTCTAGACTGTCTTTCTATGATGCGTGGCGGGGAACAAGTTTCATCTCAACAGACACAACAATGCTAGATATGCAAAAGCAGCAGAGTCAGAGACAAGATAGAGTGACACATAGACAGGTGTGATAGTGACCCTAGGGAGGTCTTCTGTTGTTGCCCCTTGCAGTGAGTCATGGCCCCAGATCAGAATTTTCCCTTTCACCCCATCTCCTGGACATGATTTTGGCAGCCTTGGTCTTTCGAGAGATCCTGCCAGGTCATGCTACCCTACCACTGGCCTAAGGCTGTTGGAGCAAAGCACTGATATGGTTATTAACTGGGTCAGCTTGCCTACATTTAGATGGCCCGGGAGAGAGATGTGGAAAACCCTGGATATGTCTTGGAGATGTTAGCAGAGGATTAGCAGAGGTCTTGGAAGAAGAATCACAATAAATGTGAGTAGAAGCATCACATGTGGATGGAACGAGCTCAGATGGAACGAAAGGGAAAAAAGTAGAAAACCAGAGTGCCACCGTTTTCCTTCCTATACGTCCATCAAGTGCCTGGAAGTGGCTGCTTAGATCAGAGGTGTTTATTTCTCATAATTTCCCATCCTAGAAGTGCAAGATCCAGGTGTTAACAGACCTGGATGCCTCTATGTTTTCACCAGGTTCTGCCTGGTGCTCATGTCTGCACAATCCTTTCTTCCTTTGCCAAACACTTCAGTCCTGATGAATTTAAACCTACCTTTCTCAGCTAGGGTTACCACTGCTGTGGTGAAATACCACAGACAAAGCAACTTGGTGAAAAGAAGTTTTATTCACTTTACACTTACACATCACTGTTCATCACTGAAGGAAGTCAGGACAGGAACTCAAAGAGGACAGGAACATGGAGGCAAGAGCTGATGAAGTGGCCATGGAGGAGTGATGCTTCTGCCTTCATTGTAATTTGCTGAGCCAGCTTTCTCCTAGCACCCAGGAACAGCTCAGGGGTGCCCCCACCTGAAATGAGCTGTGCAATCCCGCAGCAATCATTACTTAAGACAATACTCTGTTGTCGGGGTTTCTGTCCTGCCTGGTTCCCACAGTCGTTAAGCCCTCAAAGAAATCACACAGAGATATACATTAATCATAAACTGATTGGCCCATTAGCTCAGGCTTCTTATTAACTCATAACTTATATTAATCCATTATTCTTATCTATGTTAGCAACATGGCTCGGTACCTGTTTCAGCAGGGCAATTACATGTTCCTTCCTCTATGGTTGGGACAGAACTGGGGAGCAATGGGCTTCCTCCTCCCAGAATTCTCCTGTTCTTTTTGACCAACATCTACTTCCCGTCTGGTTGTGCCACCTATACTTCCTGCCTGGCTACTGGCCAAGCAATGTTGATTTAAAACATAATTGACAGAATACAGACAATTGTCCCGCACCAATACTCTACATGCTTGCCTACAGCTAGATCTCATGGAGGCATTTCTCGTTCAAGATTCCTGCCTCTCAGATGACTCCAGCTTGTGCCACGTTCACATAAAATTATCCAGCACACTATCATAGTTACTTTGTGTTGACCAAATGCCTTTTGTAGTTCCCGTAAAGATGCTTTCTGCAAATAACATCTACTTTCTGTGGTCTTGGAAGTTATATCTTCAGTATATGGATGGGCAGACCCACTTCAGCCCCTTAGCCGAAGTGTAGAAAATAGACTGAATGTCATCCTGTGTTCAGGTCCCTTTGATGGTGACCTGTGTACAGTCTGACATGCCCTTTGCTTTTGTTCATTTTGTTTCTAGAGGCCATTATATACTTACACCTAAATGCTTTTTTTTCCAGTAAAATGATATTCTGTAAGAGGATCCTATAAAGACATGTTTCTTAAATGGCTATACTACACTGTCTTGGAAATTTGGGACATTTCTTTCAGGCAGTCAGATGCCCCTCTGTTAAGTTAGCATTGGCTACACAGGTTCTCCTTATCCACCTCTGTGGACACCATAGATTCCACCTTTTGTGTGTAAGGTGCACCAATACAGTTCCGCAGTCTTCTCTTCAGCCTGGCTGGTGAGCTTTCTCTCCTACTGTTTATTCCATGTGACCCTATTCCTGGTTGTAAGTCTCTGCCTAGTGTGCAAGCACTCCATCTCTCCAGAATTCTGAGTAAAACAAACATTTGTTGCTTCCCTGAGCTTTTTGTGTTTCCTTTTGTGACCACATCTGACATCTATTTTTAGAATAAAGCAATATAGGTAGGTGGGGCAAAGCAGGGCAAGGTTAACCAAAGCAAAGGGTGAATATAACCAAAGCTAAGGGTGAATAAGCCTTAGGGAAATCTCCTAGTTTGTAAGATAATCAACCTACAGATGAAAATGGGAGTTGTAAGGGGGTTTCTCCATTGGTGGACAACAGTGCTTCGAGAAGACATTGATTGTTTTTAGTAATTCTTAGTACCAGGCATGGACTTGTGTCCCTATTTGTTAAAGAAGACCTGGGAAACACAAAATAATACAGGCATTTACATTGCTCTTGGTTGCCCATCATAAAGACATTCAGTGTCTTAGTGCTGAAAATGCCTTCATAACCAAATTCAACACTATTTTCCTGAAGACACCAACCACTTGGTTGTAGAGCATTGAGAAGCCAGTTGAAAACTGAAACTCTCAAACCAGGAAATTCTTTCCTTAGTTGCTAGTTTACATAGCTATAGAAAGGACTAAGCAATTGGATGGGGGAGAAAAGACGTTAATGATCTTGCCCTAAGATAGATAGACTGTGCATGCCACAATACCAGATTGACAGGAAAGCTGTGACCACTAGTGTAGTAGTGGCACAATGGTTAAGGAGACAACCAATCATATTCTGCCTGAATTTGAGGACTACTTCACAGGAAGGATTTTATATCTGGTGCTATAAAGTTGGTTTAAAAATTTCATACAGAGGAGATCATACACCATAGGGTAGAAACCACTGGTGATATTCAGCTAAATGCCATATTGGCAGATCACCTTCTTAATATTTACATCTCTACTCATATATTTATTCTGTACTCATTCCTGGTCAGAGAATCTTTTTGCAGTGGGTTGTGTTTAAAGTAAAGACTCAAAGCTAGTCAAATTGCAGAGTCAGAGAGTATGGTAGTACAACTGTGGAACCTCCCCCATCCAAGGTTCGTGGAGCATCATGCAAGAGCCATCAGAAAGGATGAAAGAGACAGAGGATAGGGAAGAGAGCTATAAAATGCTGCCTTCTCCATAGAATTTGGCTCACACACATATCAGCTCAGAGTAACAAGCCTTGCCTGCAAAAGACCTGTACAAAACCAAGCCTTCCAGGAGATGGGAAGGGGCTCCTAAGTCCTCACCCTTGGTGAGGAACTATTGGTTGTTGATGGCTGCTGATGGGAGTCTCTTTCTTTGGGGATGTGGCCTCCTGGTAGATTGCCCAAGTGGATGGCCCCACACCCATTTGCATATTATCAGCACACATTGAATTCAGGAGGCATTTACTAATAACAGTTTTAAAAGAGGGTATGAAACAGATGGAGACAGATTGATGGGTCCTGGGGGAGTTTCAGGGACCAGTGGGGGAGGATAATACTAAAGTATATATGTATGAAGTTTTCAGAAAATGAAAGTTTATTTTGAAAGGTAAGTAACCCAGTTTTAATACATGGGGAGGTGTTTATCTTCCTGCAGTTAGATAGATATGTCATCTTTTATTGATACTCATAGGTGACCTGCCCTTTCCTATATGGAGACTAACGTGGAGCAGTTTTGCGTGGGAGCAGGAATTGGGGAAGAGGGCCTGGGAGAAGAGGATGGGGCGAGACTATGGTTAAGATACAAATTAAATAGATGAACTTTAAAAAACATATTAAAGAAAAAATGCTGTGTGTGTGTATGTGTGTGTAATTTGTACAATTGTGTGCACCATGGAAGTCATGTTTGTGTGGCAGACACTTTACAGGCTTAGCCAACTCTCCAGCCCCCTTCTTTGTCCTTTTCTTCCCACATCTGTGTCAGCTGAGTGATGACACCAATCAGTCCCTTAGAGTCCATGTCTTCTACTGCTATGGACCAAGAGCAAACTTATTTCCATGGCATGAAACAAGGAAAGCAAGCATGTAGAGGGAGCTGGGTCTTAGGTCCTATGACAGGCTAGGTGTCCCAGAGTACTTCTGACCAACAGTCATGCTTAAGAAATGGGCACAAGGGTACAGAGGGAGGAATAGATGAGGAGATCAGAGCTGGACCCGAGTTCTTCCTCACTCCTCTGTATTCAGACAACAAGAACCATTGGGAAGTCTACTTCCAAATGTAGATATGGGAGGAGGGGATGAGATGAACAGGGGGTCCATGAATCCTAGAGGCTGAGGTAAGGAAAGTGCTCTGGATGACCTAAGGATATCAAAGATTTTGGGATCCTGCAGAGGGACAGGGCTACAAGATACAGAACGAGGTGAAAGGCAAACCAACTTGACTGCACCCCTTCTGAAGGCTTATCCACACACCATCACCACCATTCCTGACTGCCCAGAGGAAGGAATATGGCCATTGGATCATCTCTGGAGTAGCTCTTGTACACCAGGTTGGCCTTGCACTCACAGAGATCACTTGCCTCTGGCTCCTGAGTGCTGGAATTAAAGTTGTGCACCACTCTGTTCACTCTGCCTTTCTCTTTTTTCCCTTTTGTTTCATCTGGTCTCTAGGTTTATAGGATTCTTCCACTCACATTTAGCATGATTCTTCTCCCACGAACCCTACCAATCCTCTGGTAACATACCCACAGACATATCCAGGGTTTTCCACATCTCTCTCCCAGGCCAATCTAAATGAATGCAAGCTGACCCAGGGAATATCCATCAGGCGGCTTAAGGGCCAACATTCAGGCTCGTGATGAAGCGTGCCATGGCAGGGATCTCCTGAAAAACCAAAGATGCCCAAATCATGGCCAATATGCGTGGTGAGAAGAAGGATTCTGAGCTGGGATTCTGACCATGACTCGCAGCAAGAGCCAACAACAGAAGACCTCCCTAGGGTCAGCATCACACCTGTCTATGTATGTGCCCTATGTTGTCACTGCTCTTGCACATCTACCATTGTTGTGTCTGTTGAGTTGGAACTTGTGCCCCACCCCCACCATGGAAAGACAGTTTAGAGACTGGAAAACAAATGAGACACACAGGAGTCGCTGTTTGAGATGGATTTGTTAAAGTTTATTGAGCAAGAATAGCTTTGTGATTACAGATATGTCTGTGCAATGGAGAAACAGGACATTGGCACAGAGTTAGAGGCACCGTAGAAAGTCATAGCATAACCTACCCTGACTGCATCTGCCACTCCTTGTTGAATAAGACCTGACAGAAGACATGGATTCATTCATTTGCTAGATGACTATCAAGTGTTCTCAGAGACATAACAACTACAGAAATGTTAGGTTGCAAAGGCAATAAACTAGGTTCATGCTGCTGTCTCACAATCCCAAAGGGAATAGACAGACAGACAGACAGACAGACAAACAGACAGACAGACAGACAGACAGACTCACCTCTATCTGGCAGCTGAAGCAGAAGCCCAGTAGCCAGCAGTCATCCTAGCAGCAGCAACACTTCTTGCAGCAGCACTTCTGCTGGCAGCAGCCACACTTCTGCTGGCAACAGCCCTTCCCACAGCCACAGCCACAGCCACAGCAGCCACCACAGCCACAGCAGCCACAGCCACAGCTGCCACAACCACAGCCACCACAGCCACAGCAGCCACAGCAGCTACCACAGCCACCACAACCACAGCTGCCACAGCCACAGCCTCCACAGCCGCAGCCACAGCCACCACAGCCTCCACAGCCACAGCAACCCATGGTGTCAGTAGAGAGGACTCAGGTGCAGTGAGGAGAGAGACTCAGGAGAGGAGAGGGAGATGTGATGACCCTCCCTGCTGCAGGAGTCCCTTATATACCAGTGCTGGCTAGTCCAGGAGGGAGCACATGACCACTTCCTCTGTCATCTGACTTCCTGTATGTGTGAGAATCTCACCAGCTCTTATTTATCTCTCTTCTCAGATATCCTTGACTTCTGCATATTTCTGTTATGTTTATTCTTTCTGAAACTACAGTCCAACATGAATCAAGAGTGCTGAATATTCCTGAGAATCAAGGTTCCCATCTCTTAGATGACTCCAACTTGTGCAAGTTCAAGTAAAATTATCCAGCACACTACCAAAGTGACTTTGTGTTGACTAAGTGCTTTTTGTGGTGTTTATAATTATGCTTCCTGCAGATAACTTTCTGTGGTCTTGGGAGTTATGTCTTCAGTGTATGAATGAGTGGGCCTGTAGTGGAAGAGTAGCGAAACAGAGACTACATGTCATCCTTAGTTCAGGTCAGTTTGATGGCGACCTGTGTGCAGTCTGACATGCCCTGTGCTTTTGTTTACCTTGTTTCTAGAGCCCATTATATAGTTACATTTCAATACTTTTTTTCTCCTAAAATGGTATTCTGTAAGAGGACCTACACCATGACTGATAGAGACATGTTCATTAAATGGCTGTGCTACACTGTCTCATAAATTTTGCGCATCCCTTCCAGGTAGTCAGATGCCCCTCTGTTAAGTTAGCATTGGCCCCACAGGTTGTGCTTGTCCACCTCTGTGGACACTAGCTCGTAGAGACACCCATCGATTCCACCTTTAGTGTGTATGCTTCACTATCACACTCTCAATCTTCTCCTCAGCCTGGCTGGTGAGCTTTCTCTCCTGTTGTTTCACACCTTGTGACCGACTTTCTTCCTGGTGTGCACACCATGTTCTTGCTGTGCAGATTCTTCCTGGTGTTCATACCCTCTTCCTGGTGTGCACTCTGTCTTCCAAGTGTACAAGCACTCCATCTTTCCAGAATTGTGGACACCACCCACTTGGTTGTAGAGCATTGAGAAGCTAGTCGCAAACTGAAATTCTTAAACCAGGAAATTCTTTCTTTAGTTGCTAGTTTACATAGAACTAGAAAGCAACAAGCAATTAAATGGGGGAGAAAAGACGTTAATGATCTTGTCCTAAGATATACAGACTGTGCATGGTACAATATCAACTTGACAGGAAAGCTGTGACCACTAGTGTAGTAGTGGCACAATGGTTAAGGAGACAACCAATCACATTCTGCTTGAATTTGAGGACTACTTCACGGGAAGGATTTCATATCTGGTGCTACAAACCTGGATAAAAAATTTTACAACTGGGGAAATCATACACCATAGGGTAGAAACCACTGGTGATATCCAGCTAAATGCCATATTGTTAAATCACCTTCTTTATATTTACATCTCTACTTCTATATATATTCTGCTATCATTCTGATGAGAGAAGCTTTGTGAAGTGGGTAGTGTTTAAAGCAAAGACTCAAAGCTAGTAAAATTCCTGAGAATCAGAGACTGTTGTAGTTGAACTGTGGAACCTTCGCATCCAAGGTTCAGGGAATATCATGCAAGAATGAGCAGAAAGGATGAAAGAGGCAGAGGATAGGAAGGAAATCTGTAAAATGCTGCCTTCTCCATAGGACTTGGCTCACACACAGATCAGCTCAGAATGCCAAGGCTTGCCTGCAAAAGACCTGTACAAAATCCAGCTTCCAGTAGATGGGAAGGAGCTCCTAAATCCCCACCCTTGGTGAGGACTTATTAGCTGTTGATGACTGCTGATGGGAGTCACTTTCTTATGGATGTGGCCTCTGATAGATTTCCCAAGTGATGGCCTCACACCCATTTGCATACCATCAACATGCATTGAATTTAGGAGGCAATTACTAATAACCATTTTAAAAGAGGGTCTGAATCAGATAGAGATAGATTGATGGGTCCTGGGGAATTTGCAGGGAAGCAGTGGAGGATAATACTAAAGTATATTATCAATACGTATGAAATTGTCAAAATATTAAAGTTTATTTTGAAAGGTAAGTAACCCAGTGTAATACATGGGGAGGTGCTTAGTCTTCCTGCAGCTTTATATGTCATGCTTTATTGATACGAATAGGTGACCTGCCTCTTCCTAGTTAAAGACCAAAGAGGAGGGGTTTAGGGGTGGGGTGGCGAATTATCAGACATGGTGCGGGGTCCTCTTACAGAATATGGTCTTGATGGGAAAAAATAAAGTGTTAATATGTAATGGCATGTAAAAACAAAACGAACAAAAGCAAAGGGCATGACAGACTGTACATAGGTCACCATGGAAGTGACTTGAACACATGTAGTCTCTATTTTTCTAGTCTTCTGCTAAGGGGCTGAACTGGAGCCGCTCAAACATATACTGAAGATCAGTCCCAAGACCACAGAAAGTAGATGTTATCTGGAGAAAGCATCTTTACAGAAACTACAAGAGGCACTTAGTAAACACAAAGTCACTATAGTGGTATGCTGGATAATTTTACTTGAACTTGGCAGAAGCTGGAGTCATTTGAGAAGCTGGAACCTCAATTGAAAAAAAATGCTTCAATTCTCAGGAATATTCAGCACTCTTGATTCAGGCTGCAGTGGTGTTTCAGAAAGAGTAATGTAGCAAAAATATGTAGAAGTCACGGATATGTGAGAAGAGAGAATAAAAAGAGCCAGTGAGATTCTCACATATACAGGAAGTCAGATGACAGAAGGAAGAGGTCACATGCTCCCTGCTGGACTCCCCAGCACTGGTATATATGGGGCTCCCCCAGGAGAAAGGGTCATCACATCTCTCTCTCTCCTCTGCTGAGTCTCTCTCTTCACTGCACCTGAGTCCTCTCTGCTGACACCATGGGTTGCTGTGGCTGTAGAGGCTGTGGTGGCTGCGGCTGTGGTGGCTGTGGCTGCAGATGTGGTAGCTGTGGCTGTGGTAGCTGCGGCTGTAGCAGCTGTGGTGGCTGC
Organism: Microtus oregoni; assembly: GCF_018167655.1. NCBI lineage: Eukaryota > Metazoa > Chordata > Mammalia > Rodentia > Cricetidae > Microtus > Microtus oregoni. Next base: position 22,272,882 of record NW_024543063.1, read on the forward strand.
TGTGGCTGTGGTGGCTGTGGCTGTGGCAGTTGTGGCTGTGGTGGCTGCGGCTGCTGTGGCTGCTGCAGCTCCTGTGGCTGTGGCTGTGGCTGTGGCTGTGGGAAGGGCTGTTGCCAGCAGAAGTGTGGCTGCTGCCAGCAGAAGTGCTGCTGCAAGAAGTGCTGTTGCTGCTAGGATGACTGCTGGCTACTGGGCTTCTGCTTCAGCTGCCAGATAGAGGTGAGTCTGTCTGTCTGTCTGTCTGTCTGTCTGTCTATTCCCTTTGGGATTGTGAGACAGCAGCATGAATCGAGTTTATTGCCTTTGCAACCTAACATTTCTGTATTTGTTATGTCTCTGAGAACACTTGATAGTCACCTAGCAAATGAATGAATCCATGTCTTCTGTCAGGTCTTATTCAACAAGGAGTGGCAGATGCAGTCAGGGTAGGTTATGCTATGACTTTCTACGGTGCCTCTAACTCTGTGCCAATGTCCTGTTTCTCCATTGCACTGACATATCTCTAATCACAAAGCTATTCTTGCTCAATAAACTTCAGTTAATCCATCTCAAACAGCGACTCCTGTGTGTCTCATTTGCTTTCCAGTCTCTAAACTGTCTTTCCATGGTGGGGGTGGGGCACAAGTTCCAACTCAACAGACACAACAATGGTAGATGTGCAAAAGCAGCAGAGCCAGAGACAACATAGGGCACATACATAGACAGATATGATGCTGACCCTAGCTAGGGTGGTCTTCTGTTGTTGGCCCTTGCAGCGAGTCACGGCCCCAGCTCAGAATCCTCCTTATCACACCACATACAGGCAATGACCAGGGCAGCCTTGGTCTTTTAGAAGATCCTAGCCAGGACATGCTGCCTCCCCATGGCCTGAAGCTGTTGGGTTAAAGCACCGTAATATTTATTTCCTGGGCCAGCTAACCTGGGAGAAGGATACGGTAAACCCTGGATATGTCTGAGGGATGTTTGCAGAGGATTAACAGGGGATGTGGGAGAAAAATCACACTAAATGTGAGTGGAACCATCTTATGGGGGTTGGACCCAGATGGAACAAAGATAAAAAGATGATAGATAGATAGATAGATAGATGATATATAGAGATAGATAGATAGAAAGAAAGAAAGATAGATAGATAGATAGATAGATAAGGCATCTTAGCTCTACTTTTTCTTCCTCTGCTTTGCTATAGGATACAAATGTCACATCATGACTGTGACACATCTCCTCACCTCCATGTTCTCTCCACATATTGGAGTGAAACCATTGGCTCCATTCTCTTACTCTGGTGTCGAAAGGAAAATCTGTCTTCATGTTGTCCCTGGAAGCTCCTTTGTCCGTGACACTTAAAGTAGCTATTGTAACAAGTGTGAACAAACATTTCTGAACCTTAGCCATAACCAACCTTAGCTCCTTCTCTGTACCTAGAATGTCTGAATTCTCCTGTACAGGAAGGGAAGGCTGGCTCACCCATACCTACCACGGGTTTCCTCATGCACAAAGTGATGTGTTCCCAAACCTTTCCGCTTTGCTAGTTTCCCACAGTCATTTCCCTGGTCATTTTGGTGTAGACTCCACATTACAGCACAGGTGCACTTCATTTAGCAGCACAGAGGGCATTAAGAAGAGCAGGAGTCCAAGCCCTGGACCGAGCTCCAGGAGTTCTCATAAGTCCTCATGAAGAAAGGGATGGGGTATTGTATGAGCCAGAGAAGTCAAGGTCATGACTGGGGAACTCATGGAGACATCTGACCTGAGCTCGTGGGGACACATGGACTCTGAATCAAGTCTTAGGGAGCCTGAATGGGACTGATCTAGTCCCTCTATATATGACAGTTGTGTAGTTTGATAAGTTTGTAAGATTCTTATCAGCGAGAGCAAGACCTGTTTTTAGCATTTAGTTGGCATTTGAGAATCTATTCCCCATGCTGGATTACCTAGTCTAGTTTCAATGCAAGAAGAAGAGCTCTGGCCTACACCAACTTGATGTGCCATGCTTCATCCAAACCCCTGGGAGCTTTGCCCCTTTCTGAATGGGGATGGAGGAAGAGTGGATTGGAATGTGGTTAGATGAGATCTAGGGGTGGAGTGGAAATTGGAGGAGAGGAGGGAGGGGAACCTGTGCTTAGCATGTAAAATAAATGAAAAGTGTTCATAAAACAAAATATGTTTTTTAAAAAAGAGGGCAGTCATCTTTCTTGGGCTATGTGTTTGGTCCAGTGTACACCAGTTCCTTGAACATATCTACCTTAGACCCATTATGCTTGTGTTCCTTGTCACCTTTAGCAGAGTAAGGCACAGAAGAAGAACCCAAGCAAGTATAGCTGAAACACTGGAAGGATTTAGCCTGAGAAATATGAGTTCAGTTCAACTAAGAACACAGAGACTATGACTCCAAAGATGTTCCAATGGCCACTTTCCTAACTCCCGGAAGTCAGGCGTGGTGGTTATGGTGTGTGGATAAGCCTTCAGAAGGGGTGCAGTCAAGTCGGTTTGCCTTTCACCTAGTTCTGTATCTTGTAGCCCTGTCCCTCTGCAGGATTCCTGAGCCTCTGATGGCCTTAGGTCATCCAGAGCACTTTCCTTACCTCAGCCTCTAGGATTCATGGACCCCCTGTTCATCTCATGCCCTCTTTCATATCTACATTTGGAAGAGGACATTCCAATGGTTCCTGTTGTCTGAATACAGAGGAGTGAGGAAGAACTCGGGTCAGCTCTGACCTCCTCATCTATTCCTCCCTCAGGACCCTGTGCCTGTCCCTTGAGCATGACTGTTGGTCAGAAGTACTCTGGACACCTAGCCTGTCATAGGACCTAAGACCCAGCTCCCTCTACATGCTTGTTCTCCTTGTTTCATGCCCTGGAAATAAGTTTGCTCTTGGTCCATAGCAGTAGAAGACATGGACTCTAAGGGACTGATTGGTGTCAGCACTCAGCTGACACAGCTATCTGAAGAAAAGGACAAAGAAGGGGGCTGGAGAGTTGGCTAAGCCTGTAAAGTGTCTGCCACACAAACATGACTTCCATTGTGCACCATGGCACACATCAGTAAAATTCCACACACGCAAATACACACACAGATGGGGGGTAGTGAGACAGAGAGGGAGATAAAGAGAGACAGAGAGAAAACGTGTTTATTATATGACACCCTGGTACTGGGGGTAGTGGAGTAGATGGATTTCCAGATTCATTGCCAAATCCACAAGTTCCAGCTCCAATGAGAAACCTTGTTTCAAAATCTAGAGTGGAGGAGTCATCAACAAAAGAGACTGCACTTCTACCACTGGCCTTCATATGCATGTATACACACACCCACAGGAGTAAGTACATACCAAGCTCGTTCTCTCTCTCTCTCTCTCTCTCTCTCTCTCTCTCTCACACACACACACATACACACACACACACACACACAGAGAGAGAGAGAGAGAGAGAGAAAGAGAGAGAGAGAGAGAGAGAGAGAGAGCAGAGTGCATGCATTGTTTTACTTACATTTTAAAATACATCTAAAAAAATTCATCTATTTAATTTATATTTAACCACAGTCTTGCCCCTTCCCCTTTTCCTAGGCTCCCTCCCTAACTCCCCCATCCCACCCTAAACTCTTCCTTTTATGTTTTTATCTACGAAAGGGCAAGTCTTCTATGATTATCAATTAAACATGATATATCAAATTCAAGCAGAATGTGATTTGTTATCTCCTTAACAATTGTGCCATGATTACATTAGTGGGCACAAGTGGGCACAGCTCTCCTCTCAAACTGGTATTGTAGCATGCACAGTCTGTCTATCTTAGGTAGGGTAAGGTCATTAACGTCTTTTCTCCTCCATCCAATTGCTTAGTACTTTCTAGTACTATAAAAACTAGCAACTACAGAAAGAATTTCCTGGTTTGAGAGTTTCAGTTTATGACTGGCTTCTCAATGCTCTCCAACCAAGTGGGTGGCGTCTTTAGGAAAATAGTGTTGAATTTGGTTATGAAGGTATCTTCAACACTAAGGCACTGAATGTGTTTATGATGGGAAACAAGGACAATGGCAATACCTGTATTATTTTGGGTTCCCCAGGGCCTCTATGACCAATAGGGAGGTAAGTCCATGCCCGGTACTAAGAATTACTTAAAAACATTGATGTCTCCTGGAAGCACTGTTGTCCACCAATGCAGAAACCTCCACTACAAGTCCCATTTTCATCTGTAGGTTGATTAGCTTACAAGCTAGGAGATTTCCCTAGGGCTTCCATATACACTCTTGTCTTTGGTTAACTTTACCCTGCTTTGCCCCATCTACCTGTATTGTTTTTCTTAAAAGAGATGTCAGATGTGGTCACAAGAGAAAAAAGGAAAAGCTCAGGGAAGCAACAAAGGTTTGTTCTACCCAGATATGTTCAAGGAACTGGTATACAGTGGTCCAAACTCATTGCCAAACTGAGAAACCTGCCCTCTTTTAAAAAAAAAATTACTTTTTAAAATATTTTTTCATTTAATTTACACCCCGAGCACAGTTTCCCATCTCTCCTCTCCTCTAATCCCCCTCCACATCCCTCCTACCCCCCTCTTCCCATCCACTCTTCCTCCATCTTAATTCTGGAAGGTGCAAGCCTCCATTGGGCTTGAATGATGCATGGCACATCAAGTTGGTGTAGGCCACTCTTCCTCCCCTTGCATTGACACTGGACTAGGTAATCCAGCTTGGGGAGCATGTTATCAATCCAGCTAAATGCTAGAGACAGGTCTTGATCTAGCTGCGAGGAGTCTTATAAACAGATTAAACCACACAGCCATCACATATATAGAGGGACTAGGTCAGTCCCATGCAGGCTCCCTAATGGTTGATTCAGAACCCATGTGCCACCTCGAGCTCAGGTCAGATGTCTCCGTGGCATTCCCTGTCATGTCCTTAACTCCCCTGGCTCATACAATTCCTCCTCCATTTCTTCATGACGACTCAACCAGCTCAGCCCAGTGCTTCAGTGCTTGCTCTCCTTAATGCCCTCTGTGCTGCTAAATGAAGTGCACCTGTGCTGTAATGTGGAGTCTACACCAAAATGACCAGGGAAATGGCTGTGGGAAAATAACAAAGGAGAAAGGTTTGGGAACACATTGCTTCGTGCATGAGGATTCCCGTGGTAGGTATGGGTGAGCCAGCCTTCCGTTCCTGTAATAGGAGAATCCAAGACATTCTAGGTACAGAGAAGAAGCTAAGGTTGATTTGGGTTAAGGTTCAGAAATGTTTGTTCACACTTGTTACATTACTACTTTGTCACGTGACAAAGGAGCTTCCAGGGACAACCTAAAGACAGATTTTCCTTTTGACTCCACAGTCAGAGAATGAAGCCAATGGTTTCATTCCAATATGTGGAGAGAACATGGTGGTGAGAAGACATGTGTCACAGTCATGATGTGACATTTGTGTACCACAGCAGAGGAAGAAAAAAGGTGGTGCTAAGGTGCCCTATCTATCTATCTATCTATCTATCTATCTATCTATCTATCTACCTACTATCTATCTATCATCTATCTATCTATCTATCTATCTATCTACGTGCCTATTATCTATCTATCTATCTATCTATCTATCTATCTATCTATCTACCTGCCTGCCTATTATCTATCTATCTATCTATCTATCTATCTATCTATCTATCATTAGTTTATCTTTGGTCTGTCTGGGTCCAACACCCATAGGATGTTCCCATTCACATTTAGTGTGATTCTTTTCCCACACATCCTGCTAATCCTCTACAAACATCCCCACAGTCATATCCAGAGTTTTCCATATCCTTCTCCCAGGCAAGCTGGCCCAGGGAATAAACATCACAGTGCTTTGCCCCAGCAGCTTCAGGCCATGGGGTGGCAGCATGTCCTGGCATGGATTTTCTGAAAGACCAAGGCTGCCCTGATCATTGCCAGTAGGTGGGGTGAAAAGGAGGATTCTGAGCTGGGATCATGACTCCTGCAAGGGCCAACAACTGAAGAAGTCACTTGGGTCTGCTTCACCACTGTCTATGTGTGTCACCCCATCTTGCTTCTGGCTCTGCTACTTTTGCACATCTAGCATTGTTATGTGTGTGAGATGGAACTAGTTACCCGCCCCCAGCATGAAAATACAGTTTAGAGACTGAAAAGTAAATGAGACACACAAAAGTCGCTGTTCGAGATGAATTTATTGAAGTTTATTGAGCAAGAATAGCGTTGTGATTACAGATATGTCAGTGCAACAGAGAAACAATACATTTGCGAAGAGTTAGAGGCATTGTGAGAATTCATAGCATAACCTACCCTGACTGCATCTGCCAGTCAGCGCTGAATGACAACTGCCAGAGAAGTCCTTGGATTCACTCATTTGCTTGGTGACTATCAAGTGTTCTCAGGGAGATAACAACTACAGAAATGTTAGGTTGAAAAGGCAATAAACTAGGTTCATGCTGATGATTCACAATTCCAAAGGGAATATACAGACAGACCGACAGAGAGACAGACAGGCAGACAGACACACTGACTCACCTCTATCAGGTAGCTGAAGCAGAAGCCCAGTAGCCAGCAGTCATCCTAGCAGCAGCAACACTTCTTGCAGCAGCACTTCTGCTGGCAGCAGCCACACTTCTGCTGGCAACAGCCCTTCCCACAGCCACAGCCACAGCCACAGGAGCTGCAGCAGCAGCGGCGGCAACAGCAGCCACCACAGCCACAGCAGCCACAGCAGCCACAGCAGCCACCACAGCCACCACAACCACAGCCACCACAGCCACCACAACCACAGCCACCACAGCCACCACAACCACAGCCACCACAGCCACCACAACCACAGCCACCGCAGCCACAACTGCCACAGCCACAGCTACGACAGCCGCAGCTGCCACAACCACAACCGCCACAGCCGCAGCCTCCACAGCCGCAGCCACCACAGCCTCCACAGCCACAGCAACCCATGGTGTCAGTAGAGAGGACTCAGGTGCAGTGAGGAGAGAGACTCAGGAGAGGAGGGGAAGATGTGATGACCCTCCCTGCTAGGGGAGCCCCTTATATACCAGTGCTGGCTAGTCCAGGAGGGAGCACGTGACCACTTCCTCTGTCATCTGACTTCCTGTCTGTGTGAGAATCTCACCAGCTCTTATTTATCTCTCTTCTCAGATATCGTTGACTAATGCATATTTCTGTCATATTTAGTCTTCCTAAAACTACAGTCCAACATGAATCAAGAGTGCTGATTATTCCTGAGAATGGAGGCATGTTCTAAATTGAGTTTCCACCTCTCAGATGATTCCAGTTTCTGCCAAGTTCATGTAAAATTATCCAGCACACTACTGAAGTGACTTTGTGCTGACTAAATGTAGTTCCTGTAAAGATACTTTCTCTAGATAATATCTACTTTCTGTGGTCTTGGGAATTGTGTCTTCAGTATATGGTTGAGCGGGCTGAGTTCAACCCGTAGCAGAAGAGTAGAAAATAGAGACTACATGTCATCTTTTGTTCAGGTCACTTCCATGGTGACCTGTGTATAGTCTGACATGCCCTGTGCTTTTGTTTACCTAGAGGCAATTATATATTTGAACTTAAATACCTTTTTTTTCCAGTAAAATGGCATTCTGTAAGAGGCTCCTACACCTGCAGTCTCTTGGAAATTTTGAGCACCCTTTCCAGGTAGTCAGATGCCCTCTGTTAAGCTAGCTTTGGCCACACAAGTGCATACTGTCTGGCGGACTTTTCCATGAAATAGGAAATTTGAAGATCTCTTATATCTTGTACTGGCAAAGTTCATCAATTCCTTTCTTCTGTGTCCTGCAAATTGTCTAGCATTTCTCTCATTAATGAGAGAAGAAACCCCAAAGGACCATCTCACATTCAGGCAAGTTTAGTAGTCATTTCTGTAGGTCCTGCATGTCTAGTTCATACAGCATAACATCAAGCAGTTCAGGATACACATACACACACACACACACACACACACACACACACACACACACACACTGGCTAAACTTAGCAGTCCCCAGAGTCAAATGACTCTCTGCAATCAAAAATTCAAAGAAAACATAATAATATACATAATACAGGCTCTATGTGTATTTTTTCATGTTTACATGACTTACTTTTCTTGCTCTTTTACTTTTTCTACAAGTTTAATATTTATTTTAGTATCTTTACTCCTTTAGTCTGACAGTCTGTACTCTTTTATTACTGTCTATATTCTTTTCCCTCTCTCTCCCAATCCTACATACATTTATCCAACACTGTGACCCAGTTAGCAGTTTTTTATCTGAATCTATCTTTACTGCATATCTGTAATAATTTTCTGACCAGGAGCGCTTTTAAAATGACAAACAGCTTGATCACAGCAGCCCTCGATGCTGGCTTCACCTCTCTGAGGCATTCAATATGGAGGAGGTAGATCGCTGCCAGCTCTGGGACTTCCGGGTGGGAGCTGTCCTCACCGCTTCAACTCTGGGTAGCACGCTGCAGCATATAAAACCTTTTGATGTGAGTAAAAGCTAAATTTGACATGCACCGCCCTGCATAGCCTGGAAATATCCCTGTGTGTGGTGTTGGGTATCTGCCATGCTCTGTTCCTGTGCTTTGTAGGCAGACCTAATATGATTGCTTTCCCAGGCCAGAGTGGTAGGCATGCTCTCAGCTACTTCCTCTTAGCTCGGAGCAGGCATACAAGCACCAGGGCCCACAAACCCCATTCAAGTGCTCAATAGCCGGACCTCTGGAAAGAATCAGAGTCGATTTTGCTGGCAAACCAGGAAGCCTTCATTGTGCAGTGTTTTGCTGCTAATGCTGGATCAGGAAGACCTCTCTCTTAAAGGAGCCACAGTGCCCCTGCTTGCTGCCAACAAACAGAGCCCATCTTAAAAAAAAAAAAAAAAAAGCGGCTTCCAAGAATCTGCACTAAACTCTGTTGTTTTTTTTTTTTTTCTAGAATTCTTTTAAAGCTCTCTCAGGTTTTACGTGGATTTAGCTGGCACATGTTGGGCACATAGGCTGCTCATTCATTTCCCAGCTGCCCAGGCCCAAAATCATCACTCAGAAGCTGTATTAATTAAAACACTGCCTCGCACATCAGTTAGGATGCTATTTAGCTCTTCTATTCCAAAGTAACAATTTTCTATTCTTTAATATTTTACCATGAGGATTGTTTTTACCCCTAAAGTTTCTGGGTGTCTGTCTTCTCGGGCAACTACATGGCTTCTCATTGACTCTGTCTAATTTCTCCTCTGTCTCTGTTTAGAATTCCTGCCTTGCCCTAATCTGCCCAAAGCAGCTTTATTCACTAACCAATGATATTCACAGCATACAGAGCAGAATCCCACATCACATAAATGAGCTGAAGAAATCCCACACTAGTAAATTAACAGAACACCTGAAAGCTCTAGAACAAAAAGAAGAAAACTCACTCAGGAGGAGTAGACAGCAAAAAACAATCAAAGTGAGGGCTGAAATCAATAAAATAGAAACAAAGATAACAATATAGAGAATCAATGAGACAAAGAGTTGATTTTCTCGAGAACATCAACAAGATAGACAAACCCTTATCCAAACTAACCAAAAGGCAGAGAGACAACATCCAAATTAACAAAATCAGAAATAAAAGGTTGTGCTTAAAAACAGATACTGAGGAAATCCAGGTTACACTTACTTAGAAAATTTAAAATGGATAATTTTTGGGATAAGTGCTACATATCAAAATTAAATCAATATCAGATAAACAAATTGAATAGATCTATAAACCATAAAGAAATAGACGCAGTTATCAAAATATTCTGGAAAAAAAACCCCAGAACCAGAAGATTTCAGGACAGAATTCTATTAGAATTTCAAAGAAGAGCTAATACCAATATTCCTCAAATTGTTCCACACAATAAAAACAGAAAGAACACTGCAAAGCTCTTTTTATGAGGCTACAGCTACCCTGATACTCAAACCATACAAAGATACAACTAAGAAACAGAATTACAGACCAATCTCCCTCATGAACATTGATGAAAAAATACTCAAAACAATACTGGCAATCCAAGAACACATCAGAAACATCATCCATTACAATCAAGTAGGCTTCATACCAGAGATGCAGCTATAGTTCAAGATAAAGTTCTTTCAATGTAATGCACCATATAAACAAATTAAAAGAAAAAAGACATTATTATCTCATTAGATGTTGAACTACATTTGACAAAATCCAATATCCCTTCATGATAAAAGTATTGGAGAGATCAGACATGCAAGAGACATTCCTAAACATAACAATAGCAGTATACAACAAGTCAACATCAAAGTAAATGGAGAGAAACTCAAAGTGATTCCACTAAAATCAGGAATAAGGCAAGTCTATACACTTTCTCTGTATCTAGTCAATAAAGTAGTCAAAGTTCTAGCCAGAGCAATAAGACAACAAAAGGAGATCAAGGGAATACAAATTGGAAAGGAAGAAGTTAAACATTTGCTATTTGCTGATAATATGATTGTATAAATAAGTGAAACCAAAAGTTCTACCAGGGAACTCCTACAGCTGATAAACACTTTTAGCAATGTGTCAGCATGCAAGATTAACTCAAAAACAATCAGTAACCCTCCTATTTACAGATGATAAAGAAATCAGAGAAACATCACCCTTCACAACAGCTACAAACAACATAAAATATCTTGAGGTAACTATAACCAAACAAGTAAAACACCTCTATGACAAGAATTTTAAGTCTCTGAGGAACAAAATTGAAGAGGATATCAGAAAATGGAAAGAACTCCCTTGCTTACAGATTGATAAGATTAAAATAGTAAAAATAGCGATCCTACAAAAAACAATCTACATATTCAAAGCAATATGAATCGAAATCTCAGCACAATTATGGATAAACCTCAAAAGAACAATACTAAATTTCATATGAAAAAACAAAAACCCAGGACAGCACAGACAATACTGTACAATAAAGGAACTTCAGGTGATGTCACCATCCCTGACTTCAATTTTTTTCTTGTGATGGCATGAAGCTTATCCCTGAAAACTTTTATTTAAATAATGAAATGGCAGCTGTCTAGGGCCAACTAGTACTAAGAATGTGGTGACACTGCTCCTTCTGCAATCCCTTATTTTACTTTTTATTTGAGCTATGGATCTTACTCTGTTTCCCTCCCTTCATCCTCTCTCCTTTTCTACCATCTCCAATGATCCCCATGCTCCCAATTTACTCAGGAGATCTTGCCTTTTTCTACTTCCCATATAGATTAGATCCATGTATGTCTCTCTTAGGATCCCCTTGTTGTCTAGGCTCTCTGGGATTGTGAATTGTAAGCTGGCTTTTCTTTGCTTTATGTCTAAAAGACACTTAGGTGTGAGAAGATATTGTATTTGTCTTTCTGGGTTTGGGTTACCTCACTCAAAATGATGTTCTCTAGCTCCATCCATTTGCCCACAAATTTCAAGATTTCATTATTTTTTCTATTGTGTATACTCCACTTTGTAAATATACCACATCTTCTTTATCCATTCTTCATTCAAGGGGCAATTAGATTGTTTCCATGTTCTGGCTATGACAAATAATGTTGCTATGAGCATAGTTGAGCACATGTCCTTGTGGTATGATTGAGCATCCTTTGGGTATATACCCAAAAGTGGTATTGTTGGGTCTTGAGGTACGTTGTTTCCTAATTATTAACTGGATTATCAACATGTAGAAGAATGATTTATATCTGTTGAAACACACAAAACTCAAGTCCAAATAGATCAAAGACCTCAACATAAAACCAACCACACTGAATCTCATAGAAGAGAAAGTAGCAACTACACTTGAACACATTGGCACAGGAGACCACTTCATAAATACAACCCATTAGAACAGACCCTGAGAGAAACAATTACTAACTAGAACGTTCTAAAACTGAGAAGCCTCTGTAAAGCAAAGGACACAGTCAACAAGACAAAATGGCAGAATACAGAATGGGAAAAGATCTTCACCAATCCCATATCAGGTTGATCTCCAAAATATACAAAGAACTCAAGAAATTGGTTATCAAAAGAACAATAATCCAATTTAAAAAAATAGGGTAGAGACATAAACATTGAATTCTCAACAAATGAATATAAATGGCTTAAAGACCCTTAAGGAAATGTTCAACATTCATAGTCATAACAGACATGAAAACAAAAACAACTCTGAGACTACATCTTATACCTGTAAGAATGGCCAAGATCAAAAACACTGATGACAACTTATACTGAAGAGGATGTGGGGTAATGGGAACACTCCTCCATTGCTGGAGGGAGTCAAAACTGGTACAGCCCATTAAGATATCAGCATGGTGATATTTCAGAAAATTAGGAAACAACCTTGCTCAAGACCCAGAAATACCATTCCTGGGCATATACGCAAAGGATGCTTGTAGTAATAAGAGTGGCGGGGCTGCGTCCCCAGCACCCCGGCTGCCCACATGGCTAGCTTATGCCCTGAAATAACAACACACAAACTGTAGTCATTTAAACACTGCTTGGCCCTTTAGCTCTAGCCCTTACTGGCTAATTCTGATATCCTGATCAACCCATCTCTAATAAACTGTAACACCGGTCTTACCAGGAAGATTCTAGCCTATGTCCATCCTGGGTCAGAGCTTCATAGCATGCGTCTGCCTGGGAGCGGGGCATGGCGTCTCCCTGACACGTCTGCTCCCCAGAGGAGAGCTGTGGAGTCTGAGCTCACTTCCTCTTCCTCCCAGCATTCTGTTCTGTTTACTCCACCTGCCTATGTTCTAACCAATAAAATGGGCCAAGGCAGTTCCTTTATTAGCCAATGACCTTCCTCCATCATTTCCCCTTTTTCTGTTTAAACAAAAAAAAAAAGGGAAGGCTTTAACTTTAACATAGCAAAATTACATATAACAAAACAGTTATCAAGTAAAAGTTACAATAATCTTTATCATAACTAAGGAAAACTATAACCAACTGTTCTTAACTCCATCAAAGACTCCAGAAAGATACAATACTACCTAAGCAAATAAGAAAAAAGCAACTTTTAAAACTCTAGAAATGACAGAGACATCTCGCTGCCTGGACAGTCACCCAAAGTTCCTCTGTACCGTTGGGGCATCCATCTTCAGCCTTCAGGCCCATGGTATCCAGAAGACATTTCCATAAAGCAGGAAAATTCAAAGTCAGTTCAGTCACTATCTGTTGTGTCCTGCAGAATGTCTCTCAGACTCTTTCATGAATCAGGAACCCTGAAAGGTCATCTCACCTTAGGCAAGTTCAGTAGTCCTCTCTCTGTGGGTTCTCTGTGTCCAGTTTATGCAATAGTCCATGCAAGAGCAGTTTCTTGCCCAAATGGCTATCAAACTCCATAACGAGCCTCTTCGATGCCCATCTTCCTCTTGAAGTAGATTGGTGCTTCCAGGAGCAGAGTGTCTTATTGTCATGAAAAGTCCTAAATTATTAAAACATTTAAAATGCCATATTCTATAATCTTTGAAAAATATGAAGAATGCCTATCTAAAATATATCTACGCACATCTAGAAAATATTAACTAACAACATGACTACAAACTTGACTATTATTTATGATTATCCATCAACAACCTATATTTCCTAATTATACATTACATTTTAATAATGAACTACACAATCACAATACCTTAATCAATATCAGAAATACATATACATCTAACAAAATTGACTGTAAATCTCTATCAATAAATCAAAATCTATACTAATGCAAATTATTCATATCTATATCATATCCCCCTTTAAATGTAAAAGAACATTTATAAACCATATTTGGGAACATGGGCGCAGTTTTTTCTCTCCAAACTGCTTCCTGCTGAATGGGGGCGTCGTTAATTAGGTCTTTCACGGTATAACCTGTGTGCTAGTTTCATCTCAGTTGGCAGTTGAGCGAAGCAATTTTCTGAAGATGTTCACAACAACCCTTCAGGAGGGCGTGGTCCATCATACCATATCGGGATAAATGCAATCCACAAGGTCTGATCCTCTGTGAAAACAAAAGAAGAATCTCTTTTCCAAAGTATCATATCCTTAGATCCAAATTCAAAATATTTATGTTGGATTAGTTCAGCAGCATTTATAAACAAATATCTTTTAGCAGCTGTTGCTCCTTCCTCAGCATTCAAACAATTCAAAGAGAGCATAATAGCATACAGTATCAAAATTCTCTGTCTATTTTCCATCTTTGTACAGCTTTGTTTTAACCTCTATTTCATTTATTTTTACTTTTAACTTTTTGCTTTTTAGACAGGTTCTCTGTATCTTTGACCTGGAATAACTCTGTAGACCAGGCTGTCTTTGAACTCTCAGAGATCCACCTGTCTCTACCTCCCAGGCATTCGGGATTAAAGGTGTACACTACTACACCTTGAACTCACAGAGATCTGTTTGTCTCTGCCTTCTAGGCACTGGGATTAAAGGCGTGTGCTACCACACCTTGAAGTCACAGAGGTCAATCTCCCTCTGCCTCCCAAGTGTTGGGATTAAAGGTGTGTACTACCACACACAGCAACTCTCTTCCTTTTTTCTTTTTTTTGTTTTTTACTTTAAGAACTTCAACTTTTAGTCTGCATATATTTTTAACACACTTTAAACCATTTAAAAATTTTCTTTGTCTTTGAATCTCTCTTTACTGTATATCTCTCTTTTTCTGGCCACATGAGTCTTTAATTTACCAAGCAATATCAGTAGGATTAAAGGCGTGGCTTTGCTGGCTAGATGTAGCCCATTCCTTAGTTTTCCAGCCTCATGGCTGAGGTACTGGCTGTAGCCATGTTTACTGCCACAACTCTATGGCATTTCAAGGTCCCTGCCAGCAAGCGAGCTTCAGCAGCCTGTGCTTGCAAACCGCACAAACTGCCTGCGTAAAAGAGTCAGAGTTTGCCCTGGCAGGACAGCCCAGAAAGCCAGCATTTTTAAATGGCGCAGCTTTTTTCCTGCTACGGCTGAAAACCGAAAAGCATGCGTTCAGCTTTTCGTCAACACCATTTAAGTGTTTCGTGGCAGGACCTCTTAATGAGCTGCAGGGCTTTGCAGCTAAAGCTGAGTCAGGAAGCCTCTATTAAATTGCAGCTACCAAGAAAACGTGCTCTTCTCTTTCCCAAGCTTTCTCAGGCTTTCAGTGGATTCAGTTGTCCACACGTCTGGGCGCCAATCTGTAGTAATAAGAATGGCGGGGCTGCGTCCCCAGCACCCCAGCTGCCCACATGGCTAGCTTATGCCCTGAAATAACAACACACAAACTGTAGTCATTTAATACATTTGGCCCTTTAGCTCTAGCCCTTACTGGTGAATTCTGATATCCCGATCAACCCATCTCTAATAAACTGTAGCACCAGTCTTACCAGGAAGATTCTAGCCTATGTCCATCCTGGGTCGGAGCTTCATAGCATGCGTCTGCCTGGGAGCGGGGCATGGCGTCTCTCTGACACGTCTGCTCCTGAGTGGAGAGCTGTGGAGTCTGAGCTCACTTCCTCTTCCTCCCAGCATTCTGTTCTGTTTACTCCACCTACCTATGTTCTAACCAATAAAATGGGCCAAGGCAGTTCCTTTATTAGCCAATGACCTTCCTCCATCAGATGCTCACTCATATCACAAAGGGCACTTGCAGAATATGTTCATATCAGCATTGTTCATAATAACCAGAACCTGGAAACAACCTAGATGTTCTTCCTCCAAAGAATGTATAAAGAAATGTGGTACATTTGCACAATGGAGTACTACTCAGTGTAGGAGGAGGCCCACTTGTTCATCGCGGCTGACCGGCTACCTTAGACCCTAAGTAACCAAACAGAAACTGTATTAATTAAATCACTGCTTGGCCTATTAGCTCTAGCTTCTTATTGGATAACTCTTATATTAATTTTTAAGACTCTTTTCTATTAGTCTATATATTGACATGAGGCAGTGGCTTAGCAGATGAAATTCTGAGTGTCTCTCTCTGGCCGATCCATGGCGTCTCTCTGACTCTTTCCTTGTCACAACATTCAGTTCTGTCTTCCCAGCCTACCTAAGTTCTGCCCTATCAACAGGCCAAGGCAGTTTCTTTATTCATTAATGGTAATTATAGCACAGAGGGTACGCCCACATCAACACAGAGTTAAAAAATAAAACATAATGACATCTTGAAACTTGCAGGCAAATGGATGGAACTAGAAAAAGCCATCCTGAATGAGGTAACCCAGACCCAAAAGGCACATATAGTATACAGTCACTCATAAGTGCATATTAAACATAAAGCAAAGGATAACCAGCTTATGTCCCACAGCCCCAGAGAAACTAGAACATAAACAGATGCAGAAATCCACAACTAACAACTGGGGCAAGATCCTGTAGTACAATATTTGAGAGAGAGGAGCAATAATATGAACAAAGGGGTCAAGACCATGATGACAGAACCCACTAAACCAGCTGACCAGACCTAGTGGACGCTCACGGACTCTGGATAGACCAATGGGAAATCTCCAAAGAACCTAACTAGGTCCCCAGAGTGCAGGTGACAATGGTATGGCTTGGGAAGTATGTGGAGCCACTGGCAGTGAGACCAGGACCTAAGCCTAATGCATGAAGTGACCTTGTGTATCCCTATTTAGAGATACCTTGCTCAGTCTACACATGGGGGAGTGGAAAGCCCTGGTCCTGCTTCAAGGAAGTAATGGGATAGAATTAGTTGACTTCCCAGGGCAGGTCTTACACTCTCTGAAAATCAGACACAGTGGGGAAGGGGTAAGGTGGGGAGAATAGGAGGAGAGAACCAAGCGGAAACTGGGATTGGTATGTAAATGAAGGAAAAAGTTAAAAAGGAAAAAGCCATACTTCCCACTCTTCTGCAACTCCAGGTCAGTACAGAAAGCATCATGTGTTTTATACAAGTGAATTTCTATTCCACAATCAAAGAAAAAATTGATTCCTGATTCAAAGTGGGAGATAGCAAAGGTTGCATCACTATAACGTGGATGGTTATAAAGTAGAGTCCTGAATTTAAACCTGCCATTAAATCTGAGTGCCCCATAGATAAAACCACATAGTAACGCTTCATATGCAGAGGTCATGAGGTTGACTGCAGGTCCAGCTGGCTCCATTGCTGTAAAGAAGACAATGGTGTTTGCACTTGGCAGTGACCTTTGAATTTGATCTTATTTTCTCCTTCCCACTCCCCAGACTTTCTTTGGCAAGCCTCTGAAGGCAAAGTCTATGCCTAACCTCGGCTTGTGGACATCTCAGAAGCCTACAGACTATCGGGCCCAGGGGTTTCCTGAGGAGACCTGTGGTCTGTAAGACCTGCCCACAGCTCAGAGAAGGATGTGATTTGAGCATTGAGAGGGGAAAATGGAAGGTTACCCATCACCTGGACAGCCTTCTCCAGTTCCTGGAGCCTAGAAATCTTCTCAGGAACGCTCGGCCCATTGGATTCATTTTCAGGAAGAGTTCATGTGACAGAAATATGCAGAAGTCAAGGTTATCTGAGAAGATAAATAAGAGCTGGTGAGATTCCCACACATACAGGAAGTCAAATGACAGAGGAAGTGGTCATGTGCTCCCTGCTGGACTCGCCAGCACTGGTATATAAGGGGTTTGCCCAGCAGGAGGAGGCATCACATCTCCCTCTCCTCTCCTGAGTCTCTCTCCTCACTGCACCTGAGTCCTCTCTACTGACACCATGGGTTGCTGTGGCTGTGGAGGCTGTGGTGGCTGCGGCTGTGGTGGCTGTGGCTGCAGATGTGGTAGCTGTGGCTGTGGTGGCTGCGGTTGTGGCAGCTGTGGCTGCGGCTGCTGTGGCTGTGGTGGCTGCTGTGGCTGCTGTGGCTGTGGGAAGGGCTGTTGCCAGCAGAAGTGTGGCTGCTGCCAGCAGAAGTGCTGCTGCAAGAAGTGTTGCTGCTGCTAGGATGACTGCTGGCTACTGAGCTTCTGCTTCAGCTGCCAGATTGAGGTGAGTCTGTCTGTCTGTCTGTCTATTCCCTTTGGGATTGTGAGATAGCAGCATGAACCGAGTTTATTGCCTTTGCAACCTAACATTTCTGTAGTTGTTATGTCTCTGAGAACACTTGATAGTCACCAAGCGAATAATGAATCCCAGGCCTTCTGTCAGTTGCCATTCAACCATGACTGTGGCAGATGCAATCTTGGTAGGTTATACTACGACTTCCTACAGTTCCTCTACCTCTGCACCAATGTACTGTTTCCCCATTGCATTGACATATCTGTATTCACAAATCTATTCTTGCTCAATAAACTTCAATAAATTCATCTCAAACAGCGAGTCTTGTGTGTCTCATTTGCTTTCCAGTCTCTAAACTGTCTTTCCATGTTGGGGGCGGGGAACAAGTTAAATCTCAGGGGACACAACAATGCTAGATTTGCAAAAGCAGCAGATCCAGAGACAAGATAGAGTGACATACATAGACAGGTGATGGTGACCCTAGAAAGGTCTTTTTTTTTTTTTTGGTGCTTTTAGTGTGTCATTGCCTCAGCTCACAATCTTGCTTTTCTCCCCACCTCCTGGCCATTATCATGGCAGCCTTGGTCTTTCAGAAGATCCCTGCCAGGACATGCTGTCTTTCCATAGTCTGAAGCTGCTTCGTCAAACCACTGTGTTATTTCCTGGACAAACTTGCCTGGTAGGAGGATATGGTAAAATGTGGTTTTGTAAGAGGAGCGGGCTGCTTTTCATCCTACCTGGCTCCCTGCGGCCTGGTTAGCTTTACCCGAAATAATTACACGGAAACTGTATTCATTTAAACACTGCCTGGACCATTAGTTCTAGCCTCTTATTGGCTAACTCTCACATATTGATTCAACCCATTTCTAATAATCTATATTGCCAATTGAATATGGCTTACCGGCATGAGTCTAACCAGTATCCGTCTTGGAGAGAAGAGCCATTGCGTCTGCCTGACTCTGCTTTCTTTCTCCCAGCATTCTGTTCAGTCTACTACATCTATCTAAATTCTGCCTTATCAAAAAGCCAAGGTAGTTTTTTTATTTGACCAATGAAAGCAACACATAGAAAGAAGACCCTCTTACATCATTTCCCCTTTTTCTGTTTAAACAAAATAAGGCTTTAACTTTAACATAGTAAAATTACATATAACAGAACAGTTATCAAACAAGAATTAAAGTTACAAGCCGGGCGGATGGTGGCGCACGCCTTTAATCCCAGCACTTGGGAGGCAGAGGCAGGCGGATCTCTGTGAGTTTGAGACCAGCCTGGTCTACAGAGCTAGTTCCAGAACAGGCTCCAAAGCCACAGCGAAACCCTGTCTCGAAAAACCAAAAAAAAAAAAAAAGAATTAAAGTTACAATATTTAGATCTATTTTATTTTTATCACAACAATGGAAAACTATAACTATCTATCTATTCTTCAACTCAATCAAAGACTCCAGAATGATATAATATTACCTAAGTTAACAAGAAGTAAGCAACTTCTAAAACTTTAGAATGACAGAGACATCTCATTGCCTGTACAGTCACTCAAATTCTTTTGTACCATTGGGGGGCATCCATCTTCAGCCTACAGGCCCATAGTATCCAGCAGATATTTCCATAAAGCAGGAAATTTTAAAGTCAGTTAAGTCATTTTCTTTTGTGCCTTGCAGAATGTCTTGCAGACTCTTTCAAGAATCAGGAACCCCAAAGGGTCGTCTCATCTTTAGGCAAGTTCAGCAGTCCTCTCTCTATGGGTTATTTGTGTCCGGTTTATGCAACAGTCCAGGTAAGAGCAGTTTCTTGCCCAAATGGCTACCAAACTCCAAAAGGAGCCTCTTCTATGCCTATCTTCCTCAGGAAGTAGCTTGGTGCTTCTAGGAGCAGACATGTCTCATTGTCATGAAGAGCCCTAAGTTATTAAAACATTAAATGCCATATTCTGTAGTCTTTGAAAGATATGAAGAATGTCTATCTAACTGAAATATATCTCTTTTTTTCCAGAAAATTCAACTAACATGATTACACGTTTGACTATCATTGAAGAATATCCTATATTTCCTAATTATACATTGCATTTTTAAATGAACTACAAAATTACAATACCTTAACCAATATCAGAAATACATATACATATAACAAAATTGACCTTAAATTTATATCAACTAAGGAAAATTTATATCAATGTAAATTATTTATATCTATATCATATCCCCCTATAATTGTAAAAGAACATTTATAAACAATATGGACATAGTTATTTTTCTCCAAACTTCTTCCTTCTGTATAGGGGCACTCTTAATCAAGTCTTTTATGGTGTATCCTGTGTACCAGCTTCACCTCAGTCATCAGTTGAGTGAAGTAATTTTTTGAGGGTGTTCACAGTAACCTTTCAGGAGGGCATGGTCTATCATACCATATTGGGATAGAAGCAATCCACAGGGTCCCATAATCTGTGAGAACAAAAGAAGACCCTTTTTTCCAAAGCATCATACCCTTAGACCCAAATTTGGAAGTCATGATACCTTTACAACATACATGTTGGATCAGCTTAGCAGCCCACACAATATAATGTCTCTCTGTATTTAGCTCCTTTACAGTCAAAAAATTCAAAGAAAATACAATAATACATAGAATCCAGACTCTCTGTGAATTTTCCATTTTTACATGGCTTATTTTTCTTTATTTCTTTTAATCTATAACTATCTGTACTCTATCTCTTTAAAGACTTTACCCTGTTTTTGCATTAACTTTATTTTATGACTTTTTAATACACCTTTTCTTCTCTCTCCTAAGCTTATGTATGTCTATCTAACTCTATGACCCATTTAGAGGTCTTTAATGTCTAAATCTGTCCTATTGTGAATCTGTAATTCTTTACTGTCCAGGAATATTTTTGCTTTGTAGTTTTAAATCTCTAAGTGCTTAAGAATCTAAGCTGTGACATTCCTAGGTCAAAAACAGGTACTGCAGGTTTGGCCCACCCAGTCCAACATGACAGACCCACTTGTGCCTCTGAGCCATGGAGCTGCAGGCTATTCTGGATGTTGGCTCCACTTTTCTCCAATTTCAAAATGGTGGGCGTACCATTTTTGCTAGCTCTGGGGCCAACAGGTAGAAGCCACACTCAGCACTTTAAATCTGAGTGTGATCCCACAGTCTGCCCAGGTGGGGAATGAAGGCATAGTCTCAGAGGACTTTCTTCCCAATCCTGATCAAGAACACAAACGTCCAGTCCCATTAAAGCCATTGAAATGCTTTATAGCCGAAGTTCACACTGGCGGCACAGCCCAGGAAGCTGTATTTTAAAACTGCGCAGCTTTTTTCCTGCAACGGCTGCTGAGTCAGGGAAATTTCTCTGTGCCACGCCACCCACAAACAGCAAAAAGCTGTGTTAAACTCTCTCTCTCTCCTATTTAAGCCCTCTCAGGTTTTACATGGAGTTAGTAGACCACTTTGGAGCACCAATCTGTTGTAAGAGGAGTGGGCTGCTTTTTGTCATGCCTGGCTCCCTGCCACCAGGCTATCTTTACCTGAAATAATTACATGGAAACTGTATTCATTTAAATGCTGCCTGGACCATTGGTTCTATCCTATTATTGACTAACTCTCACATATTGATTCAACCCATTTCTAATATTCTGTATCACCACTTGACTGTGACTTACTGGCATGAGTCTAACCAATGTCTGTCTTGTATAGGAGATCCATGGTCTGCCTGACTCTTCTTTCTTTCTCCCAGCATTCTGTTTGGTCTACTCTACCTATCTGAATTCTGCCCTATCAAAAAGCCAAGGCAGTTCCTTTATCTGACCAATGAAAGCAACACATAGAAAGAAGAACCTCCTACATCATCCTGGATATGTTTGTTGGTATTGTTTGCAGCTATTAGAAGGGGCTGTGGGAGAAGAATCACACAAAATGTGAGTGGGACCATCCTATGGGTGTTGGACCCAGATGGAACAAAGATAAATAGATGATAGATACATAGATACATAGACAGACAGAGAGACAGATGGAAAGACAGACAGAGCATCTTAGCAGCACTTTTTTTCTTCCTCTGCTTTGTTGTGGTACACAAATGTCACATCATGACTGTGACACATGTCTCCTCACCACCATGTTCTGTCCACATATTGGAGTGAAACCATTGGCTCCATTCTCTGACTCTGGAGTCAAAAAGAAAATCTGTCTCCAGGTTGTCCCTGGAAGCTCCTTTGTCACGTGACACTTAAAGTAGCTAATGTAACAAGTGTGAACAAACATTTCTGAACCTTAGCCATAACCAACCTTAGCTCCTTCTCTGTACCTAGAATGTCTTGGATTCTCCTGTTACAGGAACAGAGAGCTGGCTCACCCATACCTACCATGGGAATCCTCATGCACAAAGCAATGTGTTCCAAATTTTTCTCCTTTGCTAGTTTCCTACTGTCATTTCCCTGGTCATTTTGGTGTAGACTCCACATTACAGCACAGGTGCAATTCATTTAGCAGCACAGAGGGCATTAAGGAGAACATGCATCTAAGCCCTGGGCCTACTTCTGGGAGTCCTAGTGAAGAAAGGGAAGAGGCATTTTATGAGTCAGGGGAGTCAAAGTCATGACAGGGGAAACCATAGAGGTAGCTGAACCAAACTTGGGTGGGAACACGGAGTTTAAATCAACCATTAGGGCGTTTGCATGGAACTGACCTAGTCCCTCTATATATGTGGCAGTTGTATAGTTTGATCTGTTTTTAAGACTCCTAGCAGTGAGATCAAGACCTGCACCTAGCATTTAACTGGCATTTGGGAATCGTTCCACATGCTGGATTAACTAGTACAGTTTTGATGCAAGGGGAAGAGCTCTGGCCTACACCAACTTGATGTGCCATGCTTCATCCAAGCCCCCGGGAGGTTTGCCCCTTTCTGAATGGGGATGGAGGAAGAGTGGATGGGAAGGTGGGTAGATGAGATCTAGGGGTGGAGTGGAAATTGGAGGAGAGGAGGGAGGGGAAACTGTGCTCAATATGTAATATAGATGAAAAATGTTAATGAAACAAATTATGTTTATAAAAATAGGGCAGTCATCTGTCTTGGGCTATGAGATTTGGCCTGTGTATAACAATTCCTTGAACATATCTACCTTGGATCCATAATGCTTGTCTTCCTTGTCACCACGAGCAGGGTGAGGCACTGAAGAGCACAAGCAGGTATAGCTGAAACTCTGTAACTTTTAGCCATGAGAAATATGAGTCCTCATTGTCCGCTATGTTCAGCAAGTCTGGTTTTATCCCATGCTTTTTCAGACCCAGGCCAGGTGGCCTTGGTGAGTTCCCAATAGAACATCCCCATTGTCTCAGTGTGTGGGAGTACCTTTTGTGGTCCTGAGTTCCTTACTCATGTTCTCTCTCCTTCTGCTCCTGATTTGGACCTTGAGATTTCAGTCTGGTGCTCCAATGTGGGTCTCTGTCTCCTTTCATCGCCTGATGAAGGATAATATTCAGGAGGATGACTATATGTTTTTCTTTGGGTTCACCTTATTTAGCTTCTCTAGGATCACGAATTATAGGCTCAATGTCCTTTATTTATGGCTAGAAACCAAATATGAGTGAGTACATCCCATGTTCCTCTTTTTGGGTCTGGCTTACCTCACTCAGGATAGTGTTTTCTATTTCCGTCCAATTGCATGCAAAATTCAAGAAGTCATTGTTTTTTACTGCTGAGTAGTACTCTAATATGTATATATTCCATACTATCTTCATCCATTCTTCCGTTGAAGGGCATCTAGGTTGTTTCCAGGTTCTGGCTATTACAAACAATGCTGCTATGAACATAGTTGAGCATATACTTTTGTTGTATGATAAGGCCTCTCTTGGGTATATTCCCAAGAGTGGTATTGCTGGGTCCAGGGGTAGGTTGATCCCGAATTTCCTGAGAAACCGCCACACTGCTTTCCAAAGTGGTTGCACAAGTTTGCATTCCCACCAGCAATGGATGAGTGTACCCCTTTCTCCACAACCTCTCCAGCAAGGGCTATCATTGGTGTTTTTTATTTTAGCCATTCTGACAGGTGTAAGATGGTATCTTAAAGTTGTCTTGATTTGCATTTCCCTGATCACTAAGGAAGTTGAGCATGATCTTAAGTGTCTTTTGGCCATTTGAACTTCTTCTGTAGAGAATTCTCTGTTCAGCTCAGTGCCCCATTTTATAATTGGGTTGATTAGCCTTTTACAGTCTAGTTCCTTGAGTTCTTTGTATATTTTGGAGATCAGATCTTTGTCAGTTGCGGGGTTGGTGAAGATCTTCTCCCAGTCAGTGGGTTGCTTTGTGTCTTAGTGACAGTGTCCTTTGCTTTACAGAAGCTTCTCAGTCTCAGGAGGTCCCATTTATTCAATGTTGCCTTTAATGTCTGTGCTGCTGGGGTTATACGAAGGAAGTGGTCTCCTGTGCCCATGTGTTGTAGAGTACTTCCCAATTTCTCTTCTATCAGGTTCAGTGTGTTCGGACTGATATTGAGGTCTTTAATCCATTTGGACTTGAGTATTGTGCATGGTGATAGATATGGATCTATTTTCATTCTTCTACAGATTGACATTCAGTTTTGCCAGCACAATTTGTTTAAGATGCTCTCTTTTTTCCATTGTATACTTTTAGCTCCTTTATCGAAAATCAGGTGTTCATATGTTTGTAGGTTAAAGTCAGGGTCTTCTATTCGATTCCATTGGTCAACTTCTCTGTTTTTATGCCAATACCAAGCTATTTTCAATACTGTAGCTCTGTAATAGAGTTTGAGGTCAGGGATGGTAATGCCTCCAGATGATCCTTTATTGTTTAAGATTGTTTTGCCTATCCTGGGTTTTTTGTTTTTCCATATAAAGTTGATTATTGTCCTCTCAAGATCTGTGAAGAATTTTTTTTTTTTTTGGTTTTTTGAGACAGGGTTTCTCTGTGGCTTTGGAGCCTGTCCTGGCACTAGCTCTTGTAGACCAGGCTGGTCTCGAACTCACAGAGATCCGCCTGCCTCTGCCTCCCGAGTGCTGGGATTAAAGGCGTGCGCCACCACCGCCCGGCTCTGTGAAGAATTTTGATGGCACCTTGATGGGGATTGCATTGAATCTATAGATTGCTTTTGGTAGAATTGCAATTTTTTCTATGTTGATCCTCCCAATCCAAGAGCAAGGGAGATCCTTCCATTATCTGGTGTCCACTTCAATTTCTTTCTTGAAAGACTTAAAGTTCTTGTCAAATAGATCTTTCACTTCCTTGGTCAGAGTTACCCCGAGATATTTTATGCTATTTGTGGCTATCGTGAAAGGTGATGCATCTCTGATTCCCCTCTCTGCTTCCTTATTCTTAGTGTATAGGAAGGCCACTGATTTTTTGGAGTTGATCTTGTATCCTGCCACATTACTAAAGGTGTTTATCAGCTGAAGGAGTTCTTTGGTAGAGTTTTTGGGGTCGCTTATGTATACTATCATATCATCTGCAAATAACGAAAGCTTAACTTCTTCCTTTCCAATACTAATCCCCCTGATCCCCTTATGTTGTCTTATTGCTATTGCTAGAACTTCAAGCACTATATTGAAGAGGTATGGAGAGAGTGGCATCCTTGTCATCTTCCTGATTTTAGTGGGATGGCTTTGAGTTTTTCTCCGTTTAATTTAATGTTAGCTGTCAGCCTGCTGTAAATAGCTTTTATTATATTTAGGTATGACCCTTGTATCCCTAGTCTCTCCAAGTCCTTTATCATAAAGGGGTGTTGAATTTTGTCGAATGCTTTTTAAGCATCTAATGAAATGATCATATGGTTTTTTTCTTTTAGTTTATTTATATGGTGGATTACATTGATAGATTTGCATATGTTGAACCAGCCCTGCATCTCTGGGATGAAGCCTACTTGATCATAACGGATAATTTTTCTAATGTGTTCTTGGATTTGGTGTGCCAGTATTTTGTTGAGAATTTTTGCGTCGATATTCATGAGTGAGATAGGCCTGTAATTCTCTTTCTTGGTTGGGTCTTTGTGTGGTTTTGGTATCAGGGTAACTGTAGCTTCATAACAGGAATTTGGCAATGACTCTTCTGTTTCTATATTGTGAAATACATTAAGGAGTATAGGTATTAGCTCTTCTTGGAAGTTCTGGTAGAATTCTGCATTGAAACCATCTGGTCCTGGGCTTTTTTTGGAAGGGAGATTTTTGATAACAGTTTGTAGTTCTTCACGACTAACAGGTCTGTTTAGATCGTTCACCTGGTCTTGGTTTAGCTTTGGTATATGGTACTTATCTAAAAAAATGTTCATTTCTTTCGTATTTTCCAGTTTTGTGGCATACAGGCTTTTGTAATAAGATCTAATGATTCTCTGAATTTCCTCTGTGTCTGTGGTTATGTCCCCCTTTTCATTTCTGATCTTATTTATTTGCGTGTTCTCTCTCTGTCATTTATTTAGTTTGGATAGGGGTTTGTCGATCTTGTTTATTTTCTCCAAGAACCAACTTTTTGTTTCATTGATTCTTTGGACTGTTTTCTGTGTTTCTATTTTGTTGATTTCTGCCCTCAGTTTGATTATTTCCAGTCTTCTGCTCCTCCTGGACGCGTCTGCTTCTTTTTTTTTTCTAAAGCTTTCAGGTGAGCTATTAAGTCCCCAATGTATGCTGTCTTTGTTTTCTTTAAGTGGGCACTTAGTGCTATGAACTTTCCTCTTAGCACTGCTTTCATCGTGTCCCACAGGTTTGAGTATGTTGTCTCTTTATTTTGATTAAATTCAAGGAAGATTTTAATTTCTTTCTTAATTTCTTTGTTGACCCAATTGTGGTTCAGTAGTTGACTGTTCAGTTTCCATGAGTTTGTTGGCTTTCTGGGGGCAGCATTGTTGTTGCCTTCTAACTTTAATCCATGGTGATCTGATAAGACACAGGTGGACACTGATATTTTTTTGTATCTGTGGAGGTTTCCTTTGTTTCCGAGTATGTGATCAATTTTCGAGAAGGTTCCATGAGCTGCAGAGAAGAAGGTATATTGTTTCCTATTTGGTGGAGTTTTCTATAGATGTCTGTTAAATCCATTTGCTTCATTACCTCCAATAATTCTCTTAATTCTCTATTAGGTTTCTGTCTGATTGACCTGTCCATTGGAGAGAGAGGTGTATTGAAGTCTCCTGCTACTAGTGTGTGTGGTTTGATGTCTGCCTTGAGTTTTAGTAATATTTCTTTTACATATGTGGGTGCTTTTATATTAGGGGCGTAGATATTCAGGATTGAGACTTCTTCCTGATGAATTATTCCTGTTATGAGTATAAAGTGTCCATCTCGATCTCTTCTGATTGATTTTAGTTTGAAGTCAGTTTTGTTAGAAATTAGTATGGCTACACCTGCTTTTTTCTTAGGACCATTTGCTTGAAACACCTTTTCCCAACCCTTTACTCTGAGTAGATGCCTGTCATTGTGGTTGAGATGTGTTTCTTGCAAACAGCAGAATGTTGGATCCTGTTTTCATATCCAATCTCTTTGCCTGTACCATTTTATAGGTGAATTGAGACCATTAATATTAAGTGATATTCATGACCAGTGGTTGTTTACTCCGGTTATTCTTATTGTTTTTGGTAGTAGAGTTTGTGTGTCTCCTTTCTTTGAGTTGTGCTGGTGAAGGGTCGCTAGATGCCTGAGTTATTGTAGGCAGTGTTGGCAATGTTGGGTTCCTTGAGTTGCAATTTTCCTTCTATTACTTTCTGTAGGGCTGGGTTCGTGGCTACGTATTGTTTAAATTTGTTCTTATCCTGGAATGTCTTGATTTCTCCATTGATAGTGAACAATAGCTTGGCTGGGTTTAGTAGTTTGGGTTTGCATCCATGGTCTCTTAGCTTCCGAAGTACCTCTATCCAGAACCTTCTGGCTTTCATGGTTTCCATAGAGAAGTCAGGAGTAAGTCTGATCGTTTTACCTGTATAAGTTACTTGGCCTTTTCCTTTGCAGCTCTTAATATTCTTTCTTTAACCTGTTTATTTAGTGTTTTGATTATTATATGGCAAGGGGATGTTTTTCTTTGATCCAGTCTGTTTGGTGTTCTGTATGCTTCTTGAATGTTCAAAGGAATATCTTTCTTTATGTTGGGAAAGTTTTCTTCCATAATTTTCTTCAAAATAATATCTGGGCCTTTGAGCAGTGACTCTTCTCCTTCTTCTATTCCTATTATTCTTAGATTTGGTCTTTTTATAGTGTCCCATATTTCCTGAATGTTTTGTGATGAGAATTTGTTGGCTTTGTTGTTTTCTTTGATCAGAGCATTTACTTTCTCTATGGTGTCCTCAGAATCTGAGATTCTTTCTTCTATCTTTTGTATTCTATTGATTATGCTTGTTTCTGTTGGCTCTGCTTGTTGACCTAGATTTTCCCTATCCAACTGGTCCTCCGTTTGTGTTTTCTTCCTTGCTTCCATTTCAGTTTTCAATTCTTGAACTGTTTCCATTACCTGTTTGATCATTTTTTCTTGGTTTCCCAGGGTATCTTGTACGTATTTACTCATTTCTTCAAACTTTTTGTTATACTTCTCATCCATTTCTATAAGGGCATTTTTCACATGTTGTTTAAGGAACTCTATTGCTTTCATAAAGTCAATTTTTTCCACTTCTGTGTTAGCGTGTTCAGTCCTTCTGTTATAAGATCATTGGGTTCTGGTGTTTTCATGTTGTTTTTGAGATTATTGGGTGAATTTTTGCCTTGGCGCCTGCCCATCTCCTCCTATTGATGCTATCTAATGGATCTTTTAAAACCGGTTCAGGTTTCCCTGCTGGCCAGGGGCTCTTCTTACAAAATTCCCTCGCTCTGTTTCCCGGCTCCTGCCGGGGGCCACGATCCCTCTCACCTCTCAGAAGGGTCTTCAGGAACAGAACCGGGCTCCTCTTTTGCTTGGGACCTCACCAACCAAAGGCCTACCTCTTTGATTTAATTGTAGTGGGGCGATCTGCTCTCGGTGTTGTATGCCATTCCCCGCTGCCTTTGGCCCCCGCATGTCGTCCGCTGCTGCTCAGGTCCCCAGCATCCGCCTGCGCCATCTGCCTCCATATTTTCTTTTATTTTACACACTGAGCAAAGATTCCCCTTTCTCTTCATCAATAATGCCTCCTCCCACATTCCCATGTAACCCCTTCCCATCCACTCTTCCTCTATCTCATTTCAGAAAGGTACAAGCCTCCATTGGGCTTGAATGAAGCATGGCACATTAAGTTTGTGTAGGCTACTGCTCCTCCTCTTGCATTGAAACTGGACTAGGTAATCCAGCTTGGGAAACAGGTTCCCAAAAGCCAGCTAAATGCTAAAAGCAGGTCTTGATCTTGCTGACATGACTCTTACAAACAGATCAAACTACACAACTGTCACAAATATAGAAGGACTAGGTCAATGGTCAGTCCCATGCAGGTTCCCTAACGGTGAATTCAAAGTCCATATGACCCCATGAACTCTGGTCAGATGTCTCCATGGTTTCCCGAGTCATGGCCTTGACTCATCTGGCTCATACACTTCCTCCTCATGAGAACTCATGATAACTCCCGGAGCTTGGCCCAGTGCTTGGACTCCTGCTCTCCTTAATGCCCTCTGTGCTGCTAAATGAAGTGCACCTGTGATGTAATGTGG
Source organism: Microtus oregoni (assembly GCF_018167655.1). Lineage (NCBI taxonomy): Eukaryota > Metazoa > Chordata > Mammalia > Rodentia > Cricetidae > Microtus > Microtus oregoni. Next base: position 22,302,393 of record NW_024543063.1, read on the forward strand.
AGTCTACACCAAAATGACCAGGGAAATGATTGTGGGAAAATAACAAAGGAGAAAAATTTGGGAACACATTGCTTTGTGCATGAGGATACTCATGGTAGGTATGGGTGAGCCAGCTTTCTGTTCCTGTAACAGGAGAATCCAAGACATTCTAGGTACAGAGAAGGAGCTAAGGGTGATTATGGCTAAGGTTCAGAAATGTTTGTTCACACTTGTTACATTAGCTACTTTAAGTGTCACGTGACAAAGGAGCTTCCAAGGACAACCTGAAGACAGATTTTCCTTTTGACTCCAGAGTCAGAGAATGAAGCAATGGTTTCATTCCAATATGTGGAGAGAACATGGTGGTGAGGAGACATGTGTCACAGTCATGATGTGACATTTGTATCCCACAGCAAAGCAGAGGAAGAAAAAAGGTGGTGCTAAGGTGCCCTATCTATCTATCTATCTATCTATCTATCTATCTATCCATGTATTTATCTATGTATCTATCTGTCTGTCTGTCTGCCTATCTGTCTGTCTGTCTATCCATCTATCTGTGTATCTGTCATCTGTCATCTATCATCTAGTTATCTTTGTTCCATCTGGGTCCAACATCATTAGGATGGCCAAACTCACATTTAGTGTGATTCTTCTCCCATAGCTCCTGTTAATCCTCTGCAAACATCCCACAGACATATCCAGGGTTTGCCATATCCTTCTCCCAGGCAAGCTGGGCCAGGTAATAAACATCACAGTGCTTTGACACAGCAGCTTCAGGCCATGGGGAGGCAGCATGTCCTGGCAGGGATTTTCTGAATGACCAAGGCTGACCTGATCATTGCCTGTATGTGGTTTGAAAAGGAGGATTCTGAGCTGGGGCCATGACTTGCTGCAAGGGCCAAGAACAGCAGACCACCCTAAGGTCAGCATCACACCTGTCTATGTATGTGCCCTATGTTGTCTCTGGCTCTGCTGCTTTTGCACATGTACCATTGTTGTGTCTGTTGAGATGGAACTCAACAAGAAAAGACTGTTTATAGACGGCAAAGCAAATGAGACACAAAAGAGTCATTGTTTGAGATGGATTTATTGACGTTTATTGAGCAAGAATAGCTTTGTGATTACAGATATGGCAATGCAATGGGGAAACAGGACATTGGCGCAGAGTTTGAGGCATTGTAGGAAGTCATAGCATAAACTACCAAGATTGCATCTGCCACAGTCATGGTTGAAGGACAACTGACAGAAGGCCTGGGATTCATTATTTGCTTGGTTAATGTAAAGTGTTCTCAGAGAGATAACAACTACAGAAATGTTAGGTTGCAAAGACCATAAACCCAGTTCATGTCTCTTACTAACAATCCCAAAGGGAACAGACAGAGACAGACAGACAGACAGACAGACAGATAGGCACACACTCTCACCTCTATCAGGTAGCTGAAGCAGAAGCCCAGTAGGCAGCAGTCATCCTAGCAGCAACAACACTTCTTGCAGCAGCACTTCTGCTGGCAGCAGCCACACTTCTGCTGGCAACAGCCCTTCCCACAGCCACAGCCACAGCCACAGCAGCCACCACAGCCACAGCAGCCACAACAGCCACCACAGCCTCCACAGCCACAGCTGCCACAGCCGCAGCTACCACAGCCACAGCTGCCACAGCCGCAGCTACCACAGCCACAGCTGCCACAGCCACAGCCACCACAGCCACAACAACCCATGGTGTCCGTAAAAAGGACTCAGATGCAGTGAGGAGAGAGACTCAGGAGAGGAGAAGGAGATGTGATGACCCTCCCTGCTGAGGAAGCCCCTTATATACCAGTGCTGGGGAGTCCTGCAGGGAGCAGGTGACCACTTCCTCTGTCATCTGACTTCCTGTATGTGTGGGAATCTCTCCAGCTCTTATTTATCTCCCTTCTCAGATATCCTTGACTTCTGCATATTTCTGTCACATGAACTCTTCCTGAAAATGAATCCAATGGGCCGAGCGTTCCTGAGAAGAATTCTGGGCTCCAGAAACTGGAGAAGACTGTCCAGGTATTGAGTAATCTTCCATTTTCCCTCACAATGTCATATCACATCCTTTTGTGAGCCGTGGGCAGGGCTTACAGACCTCAGGCCTCCTCAGGTAACCTCTGGGCCATATGATCTGTGTGCTTCTGATATGTCCATAAGTCAGGTAGGCATAGATTTTGCCTTCAGAGGGCTTGCCAAAGAAAGTCTGGGGAGTGAGAAAAAGCAGATAAGAACAAATTTATTGGTTACTGCCATTGTCTTCTTTACAGCTATGGAGCCAGTTGGGCCTGCAATCAGTGTTATGACCTCTGCATATGAAGCATTACTATGTGTTTTATCTATGGGGCACTCAGATTTAATTACACGTTTAAATGCAGGACTCTATAAAAATCCATATTATAGTGATGTAACTTATCTTCCACCTTGAATCAGGAATCAATTTTTTTCTTTGATTGTGGAATAGAAATTCACTTGTATAAAACACATGATGCTTTCTGTACTGACCTGGAGTTGCAGAAGAGTGGGCAGTATGGCCTTTTCCTTTTTAACTTTTTCCTTCATTTACATACCAATCTGAGTTTCCCCTTGGTTCTCTCCTCCTATTCTCCCCACCTTACCCCTACCCCACTGTGTCTGATTTTCAGAGAGTGTAAGACCTGCCCTGGGAAGTCAACTAATTCTATCCCATTACTTCCTTGAAGCAGGACCAGGGCTTTCCCCTCCCCCATGTGTAGACTGAGCAAGGTTTCTCTCCATAGATAATGGGATACACAAGGTCACTTCATGCACTAGGGTTAGATCCTGGTCTCACTGCCAGTGGCTCCACATATTGCCTAAGCCATACCATTGTCACCTGTTCTCTGGGGGGCCTAGTTAGGTTCTTTGGAGGTTTCCCAGTGGTTAATCAAGAGTCAATGATTTCCCACCAGATCAGGTCCGCTGATTTAGTGGGTTTTGCCATCATGGTCTTGACATTTTTTTCATATTATTCATCCTCCCTCTCAAATATTATACTACAGGATCTTGGCCCAGTTGTTAGTTGTGGATTTCTGCATCTGTTTCTGTTCTATATTCTCTGGAGCTGTGGAATGTAAACTGGTTATTCTTTGCTTTATGTTTAATATCCACTTTTGAATGACTGTGTACTATATTTGCCTTTTTGAGTCTGAATTACTTCATTCAGGATTGCTTTTTCTAGTTCCATTCCTTTGCTTGAAAATTTAAAGATGTCATTATGTTTTTTTTTTAAACTCTGATTTGATGTGGGAGTACCCTCTTATGTGTTGTAATTACCATTAATGAATAAAGAAACTGCCTTGGCCTGTTAATAGGGCAGAACTTAGGTAGGTGGGAAAGACAAAACTGAATACTTGGAAAGGGAAAGAGGCAGAGAGATTCCCTGGATCTGCCAGAGACAGATGCTGGAAATTTTACCTGGTAAGCCACTGCCTCATGTCAATATATAGATTAATAGAAATGGGTTAAGTTAATATAAGAGTTATCTAATAAGGAGCTAGAACTAATGGGCCAAGCAATGATTTAATTAATACAGTTTCTGTGTGGTTTAGGGACTAAGGTCAGTCAGGATGAACAAGTGGGTCCTCCTCCTACACTGAATAGTTCTCCATTGTGGAAATGTACCATATTTCTTTATTCATTCTTTGGAGGAAGAACATCTTGGTTGTTTCCAGGTTCTGGTTACTATGAACAATGCCGGTATGAACATATTTGTGCAATTGTCCTTGTGATGTGAGTGAGCATCCTTTGGGTATATGCCCAGGAATGGTATTTCTGCTTCTTGAGCAAGGTTGTTTTCTAATTTTCTGAAGTCACCATGCTGATATCCAACGGGGCTGTACCAGTTTTGACTCCCTCCAGCAATGGAGGAGTGTTCTTTTTACCCCACATCCTCTTCAGCATAAGTTGTCATCAGTGTTTTTGATCTTGGCCATTCTTACAGGTATAAGATGTAGTCTCAGAGTTGTTTTGGTTTTTATTTTTCTGATGACTATGGATGTTGAACAATTCTTTAAGGGTCTTTAAGCCATTTTAGATTCATTTGTTGAGAATTCTGTTTAGAATTTTTAAAATTCTTACCCTATTTTTTAAAATTGGATTATTTGTTCTTTTGATAACCAATTTCTCGAGTTCTTTTGTATATTTTGGAGATCAACCTTCTATTTGATATTGGGTTGGTGAAGATTTTTTCCCATTCTGTATTCTGCCATTTTGTCTTGTTGACTATGTCCTTTGCTTTACAGAAGTTTCTCAGTTTTAGGACATCCCATTTATTAATTGTTTCTTTAAGTGTCTGTGTTAATGAGATTATATTTGGACCAATGTGTTCAAGTGTACTTGCCACTTTCTCTTCTATGAGGTTCAGTGTGGTTGTTTTTATGTTGAGGGTTTTTATCTATTTTAACTTGAGGTTTGTTTGTGGCAATAGATATGGATCTATTTTCATTCTTCTACATGTTGATATCCAGTTAAGAATTAGGATGCAACCTAGCTCAAGACTCAGCAATACCACTTTTAGATTTATACCCAAAGGATGCTCAATCATACCACAAGGATATTTGTTCAAATATGTTCATAGCAGTATTATTTATCATAACCAGACCCTGGAAACCATCTAATTGCCCCTTGTACAAAGAATGGATATAGAAGATGTTGTATATTTACACAATGCTGTACTACACAGCAGGAAATAATAATGACATCTTGAAATTTGTAGTCAAATGGATGGAGCTAGAAAACATCATTTTGAGTGACATAACCCAGATCCAGAAAGACAACTATAATATCTGCTCACTCATAAGTGGCTTTTAGACATAAAGCAAAGAAAAGCCAGCAAATGATTCACAATCCCAGAGAGTCCACACAACAAAGAGGACACTAAGAGAGACATACATGCATCTAATCTATATGGGAAGTAGAAAAAGGCAAGATCTCCTGAGTATATTGGGAGCATGGGGATCATCGGAGATGGTAGAAAAAGAGAGGGGGTGAAGGGAGGGAAACAGAGTAAGATCCATAGCTCAAATAAAAAGTAAAATAAGGGATTGCAGAAGGAGCAATGTCACCACATTCTTAGTACTAGTTGGCCCTGGGCAGCTGTCATTTCATATTATTTAAATAAAAGTTTTCAGGGATAAGCTCCATGCCATCACAAGAAAAAAATTGATGTCAGGGATGGTGACATCACCTGAAGTTCCTTTATTGTACAGTATTGTCTGTGCTGTCCTGGGTTTTTGTTTTTTTCATATGAAATTTAGTATTGTTCTTTTGAGGTTTATCCATAATTGTGCTGAGATTTCGATTCATATTGCTTTGAATATGTAGATTGCTTTTTGTAGGATTGCTATTTTTACTATTTTAATCTTACCTATCCATAAGCAAGAGAGTTCTTTCCATTTTCTGATATCTTCTTCAATTTTGTTCCTCAAAGTCTTAAAATTCTTGTCATAGAGGTGTTTTACTTGTTTGGTTATAGTTACCTCAAGATATTTTATGTTGTTTGTAGCTGTTGTGAAGGGTGATGTTTCTCTGATTTCTTTATCATCTGTAAACAGGAGGGTTACTGATTTTTTTTTTGAGTTAATCTTGCATGCTGACACATTGCTAAAAGTGTTTATCAGCTGTAGGAGTTCCCTGGTAGAACTTTTGGTTTCACTTATTTATACAATCATATTATCAGCAAGTAGCAAATGTTTAACTTCTTCCTTTCCAATTTGTATTCCCTTGATCTCCTTTTGTTGTCTTATTGCTCTGGCTAGAACTTTGACTACTTTATTGACTAGATACAGAGAAAGTGTACAGACTTGCCTTGTTCCTGATTTTAGTGGAATCACTTTGAGTTTCTCTGCATTTACTTTGATGTTGACTGTTGTCTTGCATACTGTCATTGTTATGTTTAGGAATGTCTCTTGCATCCCTGATCTCTACAATACTTTTATCATGAAGGGATGTTGGATTTTGTCAAATGTATTTCAACATCTAATGAGATAATAATGTTTTTTCTCTTTTAGTTTGTTTATATGGTGCATTACATTGAAAGAACTTTATCTTGAACTATAGCTGCATCTCTGGTATGAAATCTACTTGATTGTAAGGGATGATGTTTCTGACGTGTTCTTGGATTGCCAGTATTGTTTTGAGTATTTTTTCATCAATGTTCATGAGGGAGATTGGTCTGTAATTCTGTTTCTTAGTTGTATCTTTGTATGGTTTGAGTATCAGGGTAGCTGAACCTAATAAAAAGAGCTTTGCAGTGTTTTTTTTTCTGTTTTTATTGTGTGGAACAATTTGAGGAGTATTGGTATTAGCCCTTTTTTAAAATTTTGATAGAATTCTGTGTTGAAATCATCTGGCCCTGGGTTGTTTTTTTTTTTAGGTTCAGAGTATTTTGATAACTGCTTCTATTTCTTTATGGGTTATAGATCTATTCAATTTGTTTATCTGATATTGATTTAATTTTGGTATGTGGCACTTATCCCAAAAATTATCCATTTTATGTTTTCTAATTTTGTAGAGCACAGGTTTTTGAAGTATGACCTGATGATTCTCTACATTTCCTCAGTATCTGTTGTTATGTACAACTTTCCATTTCTGATTTTGTTAATTTGGATGTTGTCTCTCTGCCTTTTTGCTAGTTTGGATTAGGGTTTGTCTATCTTGTTGATGTTCTCGAGAAAATCAACTCTTTGTCTCATCGATTCCTTATATTGCTTTCTTTTTTTCTATTTTGTTGATTTCAGCCCCCATTTTGATTGTTTTTTGCTTTCTACTCCTCCTGAGTGAGTTTTCTTCTTTTTGTTCTAGAACTTTCAGGTGATCTGTTAATTTACTAGTGTGGGATTTCTCTAGTTCCTTTATGTGATGTGGGATTCTGCTTTGTTTGCTGTGAGTACCATTGTTTAGTGAATAAAACTGCTTTGGGCAGATTAGAGCAAGACAGGAATTCTAAGCAGATACAGAGGAGAAAGTAGGCTGAGTCAATGAGAAGTCATGTAGTTGCTGGAGGAGTCAGATGCCCACGTACTTTACTGGTAAACCACGAGCCTCTTGGCAAAATAATAGAAATGGGTTTATTTAAGACATAAGAGCTAATTTGCAATATTTCCAAGTGATGGGCCAAGCAGTGTTTTAAATAATATAGTTTCTGAGTGGTTATTTTGAGTCTGAATGACTGGGAAATGAATGAGCAGCCTACACCAACCTTTATGAACTATAAACTTTCTTTTTAACACTGCTTTCATTATGTCCCATAAGTTTGGGCATTTTGTGTGGTCTTTTTCATGAAACTTTAGGAAGTCTTTAATTTCTTTCTTTATTCCTTCCTCGACTCAATGATGATTCACTAAGCATTGTTCAATTTCTATGTGTTTGTGTGCTTTGTGAAATTAGTGTTGTCATTGAATACTTATTTTAAACCATGGTGATCTGATAAGATACATGGGGTTATTCCAATTCTTTTGTATCTGTTCAATTTTTTTTGTTTTGGCTTTTTTTTTCTTTTTTAATTTTATTTTTCCATTCAAAATTTCCACTTCCTCCCTTCCTCTCATTCCCTTCCCACTCCCCACTCTCCTTCTTCCCTCTCCCTCCAGTCTTAAGAGAGGGCAGGTTACCCTGCCCTGGGAGAAATCCAAGACCCTCTCCCCTTCATTCAGGCCTAGGAAGCTGTGCATCCAAATAGACTAGTATTCCAAAAAAAGCCAGTACATACTATAGAAACAAGCCCCAGTGCCATTATCAATGGCTTCTCAGTCAGCCCCTATTATCAGCCAAATTCAGAGAGTTCAGTTTGATCACATGCTTGTTCAGTCCCAATCTTGCTGGATTTGATGAACATTCATTAGATCAGGCACACTGTCTCAGTGGGTGGACCAACCCCTCGCAGTCCTGACTTCTTTGCTCATCTTCTCCCTCCTTTTGCTCATCAACTGGAGCTTGGGAGTTCAGTCCAGTGCTCCAGTATGGGTCTCTATCTCTATCTTTATCCATCTCCAGATGAAGGTTCTATGGTGATATTCAAGATATTCATCAGTGTGACTATGGGACAAGGCCAGTTCAGGCACCCTCTCCTCTACTGCCCAAGGACCTAGCTTGGAACATTCCTGTGGAACCTGGGATCTCCTCTAGAGCCAAGTCTCTTGCCAACCATAAAATGGCTCCCTTAATTAAGATATCTTCTTCCCTGCTCCTATATTTGCCCTTCTTCCTTCTCAATCCTCCCACTTCCACAAACTCTTGCTAATCCTTCCCTTCTCCCTTCTCTCTCCCCCCCTCCCCTTTCACTATTCCACCCAAACCCCATGCTCACAACTTTTTCCTGGCGATCTTGTCTGCTTCCAATTTCCAGGAGGATAAATATATGTTTTTCTTTGGGTTTACCTTATTATTTGGCTTTTCTTGGCTTGTGAACTATAGCCTCAGTGTCCTTTGTTCATGGCTAGAGTCCACTACTGAGTGAGTACATACCATATTCATCTTTTTGGGTCTGGGTTATCTCATTCAGGATAGCGTTTTCTATTTCCATCCATTTGCATGCAAAATTCAAAAATGAATATATATATATATATATATATATATATATATATATATATATATTACTCTAATGTGTATATGTTCCACAGTTTCCTTATCCATTCTTCCATTGGGGGGCATCTAGGTTGTTTCCAGGTTCTGGCTATTACAAATAATGCTGCTATGAACATAGTTGAACAATTGCTTTTGTAGTATGATTGGGCATCTCTTGGGTATATTCCCAAGAGTGGTATTGCTCGATATTGAGGTAGGTTGACTCCCAGTTTCCTGATAAATCACCACACTTATTTCCAAAGTGGTTGCAGAAGTTTGCATTCCCACCAGCAACAGATGAGTGTTCCCCTTACTCCACATCCTCTCCAGCATACGTTATCATTGGTGTTTTTGATTTTAGCCATTCTGACAGGTGTAAGATGGTATGTCAAAGTTGTTTTGATTTGCATTTCCCTGATCGCTAAGGAATTTGAACATGACCTTAAGTATATTTTGGTCATTTGAACTTTTTCTGTTGAGAATTCTCTGTTCAGTTCAGTACCCCATTTTTAAATTGGGTTATTTAAAATTTTAATGTCTATTTTCTTGAATTCTTTATATATTTTGGAAATCAAAACTTTGTCTGATGTGGGGATCTTTTCCCATTCCATAGGTTGCCTTTTTGTCTTAATGACAGTGTCCTTTACTTTACAGAAGCTCTCAGTTTCAGGAGGTCCCATTTATTCATTGTTGCTCTTATTGTCTGTGCTACTGGAGTTATATGTACGAAGTGGTCTCCTGTGCCCATGTGCTGCAGTCCACTTCCCACTTTCTCTTCTGTCAGGTTCATTGTGGTCAGATTTACATTGAGATCTTCAATCCATTTGGACTTGAGTTTTGTGCATGGTATAGATATGGATCTATTTTCATTCCTCTACAGGTTGACATCTAGCTATATGAGCATTATTTGTTGAATATGCTTTCTTCCATTGTATAATTTTAGCTCCTTTGTCAAAAATCAGGTGTTCATAGGTTTGTGGGTTAATATTTGTGATGTAGGAGGGTCATCTGTCTATGTGTTACTTTCATTGGTTAATAAAGAGACTGCCTTGGCCTTTTAATAGAACAGAAAATTAGGTGGGTGGAGTAGACAGAAAAGAATGCTGGGAAGAAGGTAATGAGGCAGATGCCATGCTTCTCCTATCCATGATGGACAGTGGTTAGAATCTTCCCAGTAAGCCACCACTTCGTGGTGGTACACAGATTATTAGAAATTGGTTAATCAAGATGTGAGAGTTAGCCAAGAAGAGGCTAGAGCTAACGGGCCAGGCAGTGTTTAAACGAATACAGTTTGTGTGTTGTTATTTCTGGGGCTAAGCTAGCAGTGTGGGAGCTGGGTGAAATGAAAAGCAGGTTCACTTGCCACACCACTACAAATAGCGCCCAGACATGGATAACTGAATCCCCAGAAAGCCTGAGAAAGCTTGGGAAAGAATAGAGTAAAGCGTGTTTTCTTGGTAGCAGCAATTTCTTGGGTCTGCTCTGCTTGCTATAGGCAAGCAAGTGCTCTCATCTAAGAGAGGCTTCCTGACTTAGCTTTAACTGCAAAACCTTGCCGCTCTGCCATGAAACACTTAAACAATGTTGATCAAAAGCTGAATGCATGCTTTTTGCTTTTCAGATGTAGCAGGAAAAAAGCTACACTGTTTTAAAATGCCGGTTTTCTGGGTCATCCTGCCAGAACAAACTCTTACTCTTTCAGGCAGACAGTCCAACTGATTGTGGTCTGTGAGCAGAATGCTGCAGCTTGCTTGTTGTCAGGGACCTTGAAATGCCATAGAGTTGTGGCAATAAACATGGCTCCAGCCTGTACCTTCACCATGAGGCTAGACTCTCAGGAAGCTAAGAAATGGGCTGCATCTAGCTGTCAACGCCTTGGCTTTAATCCTCTCCATACTGCTTATCTAATTAAAGGCTCTTGTAGTCAGAGAAAGAGAAATATACAGTAAAGAGAGATTCAAAGACAAAAATAATCTAAATGTTTTACTGTGTGTTAAAAATATATGCTGGCTTGGGAGAGAAAAGAAAAAGATTAAAGTTCTTAAAAAAGAAAAAATAGAGTAGTTGGGTTATACACCTTAAATCCCAACACTTGGGAGGCAGAGGTAGATTGCCCTCTGTGACTTTAAGGGGTAGAGGTAGATTGACCTCTGTGACTTCAAGGTGTGGTAGCATGCACCTTTAATCCCAAGGCCTGAAAGGCAGAGACAGACAGATTTCTGTGAGTTCAAGGTGTTGTAGCACACACCTTTAATCCCAGCACTTGGGAGGCAGAGACAAGTGGATCTCTGTGAGTTCAAGAACAGCTTGGTCTACAGAGTTATTCCAAGACAAAGAACCTCTCTCAAAAAGTAAAAATAAATAAAATAGAGGTTAAAATAAAGCAGCATAAAGATGGAAAATACACAGAGAATCTTGATACTATATGTGATTGTGCTCTCTTTGAATTGTATGAATGCTGAAGGAGAAACAGCTGCTAAAAGATATTTGTTTAAAAATGCTGCTGAACTAATCCAAGATAGATATTTTGAAAATAACTTGACTTCAAAATTTGGATCTAAGGTTATGATGCTTTGGAAAAGTTTTTGTTTTTTTTTTTCACAGAGGATGAGACCCTGTGGATTGTTTCTATCCCAATATGGTATGATAGACCACGCCCTCCTGAAAGGTTGTTGTGAACACTCTTCAAAAATTACTTCATTCAACTGCTGACTGAGATGAACATGGTACACAGGTTACACCATGAAAGATCTGATTAACAGCGCCCCCATTCATCATGAAGCAGTTTGGAGTGAAATAACTGTGCCCACATTCCCAAATATTGTTTATAAATGTTCTTTTACATTTAAAGGGGGATATGATATAGATATGAATAACTTGCATTGGTATGGATTTTAAGGTCAATTTTGTTATATGTATATGTATTTCTAATATTGATTAAGGTATTGTGATTGTGTAGCTCATTTTTAAAATGTAATGTATAATTAGAAAATATAGGTTTAATGGATAATCATCAATAATAGCCAAGCTTGTACTCATGTTAGTTATATTTTCTAGATATGCATAGATATATTTCAGATAGGCTTTCTTCATATCTTTCAAAGACCACAGAATATGGCATTTAATGTTTTAATAATTTAGGGCTGTTCATGACAAGAGACATGTCTGCTCCTGGCAGCACCAATCTACTTCAAGAGGAAGATGGGCATCGAAGAGGTTCCTTATGGAGTTTGATAGCCATTTGGGCAAGAAACTGCTCTTGCCTGGACTGTTGCATAAACTGGACACAGAGAACCCACAGAGAGAGGATTGCTGAACTTGCCAAAAGGTGAGATGAATCTTTTGAGTTCCTAATTCATGAAAGAGTCTGTGAGACATTCTGCAGGACACAGCAAAAAGTGACTGAACTGTCTTTAAAATTTTCTGCTTCATGGAAATGTCTGCTGGATACTATGGGCCTGTAGGCTGAAGATGGATGCCCCAATGGTACAAAAGAACTTTGGGTGATAGTACAGGCAGCAAGATGTCTCTGTCATTTCTAGACTTTTGGAAGTTGTTTATTTCTTGTTCACTTAGGTAATATTATATCCTTCTGGAGTCTTTGATGGAGTTGAAGGATGGTTAGTTATTGTTATAGTTTTCCTTTGTTATGGTAAAAGATAAAATAGATCTAAATGTTGAAATTGTAATGCTTGCTTAACATTTTGTTAACTGTTTTGTTATATGTAATTTTACTATGTTAAAGTGAGAGCTTTTCTTTTGTTTAAAAAGAAAAAAGGGAAATGATGTAGGAGGGTCATCTGTCTATGCATTACTTTCACTGGTTAATAGGGCAGAAAATTAGGTGGGTGGAGTAGACAGAAAAGAATACTGGGAAGAAGGCAATGAGGCAGATGCCATGCTTCTCCTACCCAAGACGGACGGTGGTTAGAATCTTCCCAGTAAGCCAACACTTTGTGGTGGTACACAGATTATTAGAAATGGGTTAATCAAGATGTGAGAGTTAGCCAATAAGAGGCTAGAACTAACGGGCCAGGCAGTGTTTAAATGAATACAGTTTGTGTGTTGTTATTTCTGGGGCTAAGCTAGCAGTGCAGGAGCAGGGTGGAATAAAAAGCAGGCCTGCTTGTCTCATTACTACATATCTGGGTCTTCGATTTGATTCCATTGGTCAACTTCTCTGTTTTTATGCCAATACCAAGCTGTTTTCATTACTGTGGCTCTGTAATAGAGTTTGAAGTCAGGGATGGTAATACCTCCAGAAGTACTTTTATTGTATAGGATTGCTTTGGCTATCCTGCGTTTTTTGTTTTTCCATATAAAGTTGATGATTGTTCTCTCAAGGTCTGTGAAGAATTCTGTTGGCATTTTGATGGGGATTGCATTGAATTTATAGATTACCTTTGGTAGAATTGCCATTTTTACTTTGTTGATCCTACCAATCGAAGAGCATGGGAGGTCCTTCCATTTTCTGGTGTCCTCTTCAATGTTTTTCTTCAAAGACTTAAAGAATGGACAATTTTTTTGATGCACTCTTGGATTCTGTTTGCCGGTATTTTATTGAGAATTTTTGCATTGATGTTCATGAGTGAGATTGGTCTGTGATTCTCTTTCTTGGTTGAGTCTTTGTGTGGTTTTGGTATCAGGGTAACTGTAGCTTCATAAAAAGAGTTTGGCCAAGACTCTTCTGTTTCTATTATGTGAAACACATTAAGGTGTATAGGTACCAGCTCTTCTTTGAAGATCTGGTAGAATTCTGCATTAAAATCATCTGGTCCTTGCCTTTATTTGGTTGGGAGTTTTTTTTTTTTTTTGATAGCTTCTATTTCCTCGAACTTGTAGGTCTATTTAAATTGTTAACCTGGTCTTGATTTAATTTTGATATATGGTACTTATCTAAAAAATGTTAATTTCTTTTACATTTTCCAACTTTGTTGCATACAGGTTTTTGTAGTAAGATCTAATGATTTTCTGAATTTCCTCTGTGTCTGTTGTTATGTCCCCCTTTTCATTTCTGATCTTGTTAATTTGCGTGTTCTCTCTCTGCCTTTTGTTTAGTTTAGATGGGGGTTTGTCAAACTTGTTGATTTTTCTCAAAGAACCAGTTCTTTGTTTCACTGATTCAATTGTCTTCTGTGTTTCTATTTTGTTGATTTCAGCCCTCAGTTTGATTATTTCTAGTCTTCTACTCCTCCTGGGTGAGTCTACTTATTTTTTTTCCTAGAGCTTTCAGCTGTGCTGTTAAGTCTCCAATGTGAGCTTTCTCTATTTTTGTTTTTGTTTGTTTTTTTTTTTAATGTGGACACTTAGTGCTCTGAACTTTCCTCTTAGCACTGCTTTCATAGTGTCCCATAGGTTTGGGTATGTTGTATCTTTATTTTCACTGAATTTAAGGAAGACTTTAATTTCTTTCTTTATTTCTACCTTGACTCAGGGGTGGTTCCATAGTTGACTGTTCAGTTTCCATGATTTTGTAAGCTTTCTGGTGGTAGAATTGTTGTTAAATTCTAACTTTATTCCATGTTGATCTGACAAGACATAGGTGGTTACTAAAACTATTTTTGTATATGTGGATGTTTGCTTTGTTACTGAGTATGTGATCAATTTTTGAGAAGGTTCCATGAGATGCTGAGAAGAAGGTATATTCTTTTCTGTTTGGGTGGAATGTTCTATAGATGTCTGTTAAGTCCATTTGGTTCATTACATCTGTTAGTTCTCTTATTTCTCTGTTAAGTTTCTGTCTAATTGACCTGTCCATTGGTGAGAGAGGAGTGTTGAAATCTCCTACTATTAGTGTGTGTGGTTTAATGTGTGCTTTGAGTTCTAGTTATGTTTCTTTTACATATGTGGGTGCTTTTATATTAGGGGCATAGATATTCAGGATTGAAACTTCATCCTCATGAAGTGTTCCTGTTATGAGTATAAAGTATATTTCTCCATCTCTTCTGATTGATTTTAGTTTGAAGTCAATTTTGTTAGATATTAGTATAGCCACACCCACTTGTTTCTTAGGTTCATTTGATTGAAAAATTTTTTCCCAACCTTTTACTCTGAGATAATGTCTGTCTTTGAGTTTGAGGTGTGTTTCTTGTAAACAGAAGAATGTTGGATCCTGTTTTTGTATCCATTCTCTAAACCTGTGCCTTTTTTATAGGTGGTGGCTGTGGCAGCTGTGGTGGCAGTGGCAGCTGTGGTGGCTGCAGTGGCTGCAACAGCTGCACCACCTGCAGGTGCTACCAGGTTGGCTGCTGTGGTCGCTGCTGTGGCTGCTGTGGCTGCTGCTGTGGCTGCTGTGGCTGCTGCACCCCTGTGGTCTGCTGCTACCACCGCACCTGCTGCCGCTCCTATGGCTGTGGCTGTGGGAAGGGCTGCTGCCAGCAGAAGTGTGGCTGCTGCCAGAGCAATACTGCTGCTAATATCCTTCCAGAATCTTCTCTTCTGTGCCTAGCTGCTGTCATTCTTTCCTTGACTGTCTGTCCTTCCATCTTTCTCTGGTCATGGACTCTTCCTCTTTGGTGTTCCAAGGCTTTCCATCTGAAGAGTTTCTACCCAAACTGATAGTAGGAGCCTTCTCAGGGAGAAACACTTGCTGATCCTATGTCCTCTGTACTCTCCATTCTCTGACCCATCTCCAACGAGGTCCTGGTGTTTGGTTCTCTGCCTTCAGTTTTCCCTTTTTTGGTTACCCCTCCTTCTTTTTACTGCACCTTTTCCTTTCTCCTTTCCATTTAATGTTCATGTATAATATCTTCCAAATTTCCTAATAAAAGAAAATGTGTCACAGAAATCTTTTCATCTGTGCTATTTGACCATATGAATACCTTTCCATATCTTCTGAAATTTTATAGTTTTTTTTTTTTTGTTGGTGAACAAAGACTTTTGCATTCCAACAAAAGGCCACCTAAAAAGCTGTCGTCAGGTCTTTGGAGCTCAGTCCTTCCATCAGTGAAACAGCAAATTGTCCCGAATCATGTCTCCAGTGTGTATCACCACCAGCAGACTTCTGCGACATAAAGCATGGTGTCCTACAAAGCCCCAAATAGAGAGTTTAAAGCCATAAGTGACTTTGGTAGTTTGGTTTTAAATGTGACATCTTATCATTAGCCCTATACTGACCCATGCTAAAGATCAGGGAACCTTTCAGAAAGAAAGTGAAAAGAATGGAAGAAGTGAAGGTTGAGGCGTACTGGTTTTGTGAAAGGTTTCTACCAGGATACAACCATAACACTTATGAACTCAACGCAGTTGTAGTTATCCATGTAAGATCTTCCCAAGCTCAAATCATTAGAAATTCCAGTGCAGATGTAGGTAATGGGGAGCTCAGAGGACATCACTTCTAATTGAGGAGATTTGGGAGGTAGTTGATAGTTCTTAGGGGAAGGAGAGTCGTTCCTTTTTTTAGTTGTAACTGGTAGGCTACCCATGATCTGGCAGATGGATCATACTTGTGCACATATGCGAAGCACTAAATGAACTTCATGAGTTATGCTGAGGAAGGAGGAAGAAAGAGAAGGAGTGGAGGGAGGGGCAGGTAGAGAAAAAGAGGATGAGAAATTGGACCATGAGTTGAGGGAGTTGATTGGTAAAATAGGGTTGGGGTGTCTATGATCATATTTCACTGTATATATGTATGACATTCTCAAAGATCAGTGGAAGCATCAATAAAGAAGTGACATTTAGAATTAATGTGAAAATATCATGAACCAATGCCAGGACTAAGCCTATATGGGCTTTGAAAGACATCGTGTGTGTGTGTGTGTGTGTGTGTGTGTGTGTGTGTGTGTGTGTATGTGTGCATGTGTAATACATTCAAATGAAGAAATAAGAATATGCTAAAATAACTAACTGCAATCCAGAGCCTATAACTTGGTGATCTATAACTAAATTTCTTCTGAATAGTATGTGTTACTGCCACGATGATCCCACGCCCTTAGATGCATTCCTATACATAATCCCTAGATTTATGTCCCTAATGTGGAAAAGGTCATACATTTCGGGAAGCACAGTGGCACAGTACTAACCTAGCCTATTATATATGAGGATTGGTACACAGTACAACATAAAGAAAATAATGCAGTTATACTGGCATGAACTATACCTCCTTGTGAGTCACATATTGTTGCTTTCCCATTACCCTGGAATGTAGTTATTGGTCTCAAGCAAACAGAGAGTGTAGAAAGAATCCACAGAGCCCCATTAAGCACCTGCCTTAGCAGAGCCCACTGCATGCTTTTCAGGGAAAGGAGGGCTCCTTTCCTTAGGTAGTTGTATTATTTGATGCCACTGTGACAAAGTACCTATGGGAAACAAAGGAAGTGGTCGCTTTCAGCCCAGTATTGCAGAGGTTTCAGCTCATGGTTTGTTCGCACTATTGCCTTGACCTTGTGGTAAGTAGGGACAACCAGGGGGAGTGTGTGTGTACCAGAGCAAAGTGACTCACATCATGGCTCAGGGAAGAGAAGGAAAGGAAGAAGAGAAGGGAGAGGGTCACACTGCCTTTCAATATCATGTTCTCAGTGACTTGACTTTCTCCATGTATGCTCTGTCTTCTAAAATTTCTACTGCTTCTCCTCAGTGCCATCAACTGAGGACTAGCTCTTCCACTCACGAGCACTTGGTTGATGTCAAGATCCTAACATTTAGGAGCTATAACCTGAGCAGTAGAAGAACTGAAAATTTTAATGCCCCCATCTTGAGTGAGATTGTCCATATGTCTCCACTTTGGTTTTCATGATTCCATTCTTTCCCAGAGAGCGTCCTCTCCTTCCCAGAGATTCCTTGAAAGATTCAGAGTTCAGTTCACCCTGGAATCTAGCCACTTGCAAGATGAGATTCTGGGTCTGTTTCTCAGAATCACAGCTTTCGGGATACAGGTGGCAAGAGCCCCTTCAGGCCAGATGTTGGCTTTTAGACCATAAATGTCACACTCAAGAAGGGAATTTGAAAATCTGAGCTCATTTTCTCCCTTTCCCCAGTGCAGTTAAGAGCAACAAACTTCATTATACTTCTGAGTTTCACAAAAATGATGAAAAATGGCAAATACATGGATATAGATGCACTGTAAATGGACGTGAGTTGATACCAGACAAAGAAAGACTATAAATCCAACGCTAGTGTGGCCTTCTAAGAAGAGGGTAACTTGGGCATAGACACCCAGGGAAGAAAAGCACACATGAGGAAGAGTTTGATGGTCCTATAGGTTAAGGAATACCCAGGATTTCTGGAAGCCATCAGACACAAGGAAGAGTCAAAGAAGGGACAACCCTCTGGGCCTTCAAGAGAAGATAGCCTTACTAATACCTTCATACTAGACTTTGAAAGCACTACAACGAGAGAATGTCTCTGTGCTTTATACGGCTGTTTCTACAATTTTCTATGACAATCCCAAAAACTAATATAGTGGTTGTTTAGGAGATTCGTTGGGACATTTTGTTGTCTCTATAACCACTTCATGTTATGACTACCGGTTTGCTTATAGATTCCTTCGTGATTTTGAATGTAGGCAGAGTAGTGGCTAGAGAGATAGTTTAGTAGTTCAAAGTACATCCTACTCCTCAGAGACTTGAGTCTGGTTCCCACACTGTTTCCTGTAACTCCAGCTCCAGGGGCTTGAATGTTCTTTTCTGGTCTCTGTGGGCACCTGCACTCACAAGCACGGCACCCCCATACATAGGTATTTAAAAAATAAGATGAATCTTTAAAAATACAGCTTGATTACTTCATTAATTCCAGAAAACCCAGAAATAGTTCAGAAAGCTATTTTTTATGAAACTATTCCTGTATGACTGCTATTGAATCTATACTGGTTAGGGGTCAACTTGTAAGAGGTATGGGCCAAGAGATTCTTTATTGTGGCTTATGGAGGCTGTCAAATCAGTTGAAAATTTATAGAGCAAGCCATAATACTGAGTATGTGTATTTGTATGGTATTTAATACAAATGTATATTTGTACAGTCTATGTAGTATATACATTTATACAGTATAAGTAAGTATATGAACAAGATTGAGGTTCTTTCTGGGGTATGTTGGGCTACTATACCCAGTAGCCATCCAAAGAGAAATGCTAAGTGAGCAGCTGAGGACTGATGTTTGATTTTCAGCAGCTAGACTTGAAATATTAATACCACAATAACACACAGGGGTGAGCTAGTCAGTCCCAGTGTTAATGGAAAGGAGAATTTGCAAAGAATGCAAATGATAGACCATGTCAAGGCTTGGGCTGCCATTCTTTGTCATCAGGGTGGTGACAGGGCCTGCAGGATGTCATCAAACAATGTGTAGAGAGGAGGGCATCAGGCCTCTCCAAGGTTAAAAGCTTCAGAAGTAGAGCACAGCAGAGGCGATAGAACGGAGCGGTTAGCGGAGGAGCAAAGTCATTTTGCATGGTGTCCTAGAAGTCACCAAGGAACTCTTCCAGGAAGCATGATCACAGAAACAATGCTACCAACTGATGCAGTAAGACGAACACTGACGACTAATGACCACAATAGCCAACGTGATGCTTGCTTGCTGCCTCCACAGGCAGCCGACTGCAAAACTCAATAGGAATGCATTGAAAAACAAAACAAAACCAAGAAGCAAGGGGATGGGGGCAGCTCGGGGTGGAGTGGTTGCTTAACACATACTGAAGTGTGAATGGAAGGGATTGGAGAAAGGGCAACACGGCACAGAGGGCTTTTGCCATAATTTTTGCCTTAAAAGAGAATGGCAAACAAAGTGTTTTTTATTCTTGTCAACACAATGGTGAACTAAGAATATTTATGATGACGTCTAAGCATACATGTACTGGTTGTTTGTTGGTTTATCAACTTGGCACTAACTAGAAAAGAGGCAACCTCAGCAGAGAAAATGCCTCCATAAGACTGGCCTGTAAGGATGTCAGTGGGGCATTTTCTTGATTAATTATTGACATTGGAGGGTGGTGGCACCACTGGGCTAGTGGCCCTGAGTTGTGCAAGGAAACAGGTTGAGCAAGCTGCGAGAAAGAAGTCAGTCTGTAATATTCTTTATGTTTCAAAAGTTATTTAATTTAATAATAAAAAAGTCAGTCTTCAACTGCAGCTGTGCTCTGAAACAAAACACTCTGGAAGCGGTGGATCCAGTCTGACAGACCACACCCACTGGTGTGTTTACCTTTCTGAAATGGGCTTGCTTTAGCTGTCCAGGCTTTTCAGCATCATTGGCTCCACACATACCGAAAACGGCACTTTGCGAGAAGAATGGTCGAGGGTACAGCCAGATGCCAATGCACAGCTGAGGGTTTCACGAAGCACAGCAAGAAAACTGCATAAAAGCATGCTTCCAATCACTAAGAGCTCAAGGTTCCCAACATGCAGAAACGATAAGACTAGAGGAGCATGCTTCCAATCACTAAGAGCTCAAGGTTCCCAACATGCAGAAACGATAAGACTAGAGGAGCTAGCTTCCAATCACTAAGAGCTCAAGGTTCCCAACATGCAGAAACGATAAGACTAGAGGAGCTAGCTTCCAATCACTAAGAGCTCAAGGTTCCCAACATGCAGAAACGATAAGACTAGAGGAGCTAGCTTCCAATCACTAAGAGCTCAAGGTTCCCAACATGCAGAAACAATAAGACTAGAGGAGCTAGCTTCCAATCACTAAGAGCTCAAGGTTCCCAACATGCAGAAACGATAAGACTAGAGGAGCTAGCTTCCAATCACTAAGAGCTCAAGGTTCCCAACATGCAGAAACGATAAGACTAGAGGAGCTAGCTTCCAATCACTAAGAGCTCAAGGTTCCCAACATGCAGAAACGATAAGACTAGAGGAGCTAGCTTCCAATCACTAAGAGCTCAAGGTTCCCAACATGCAGAAACGATAAGACTAGAGGAGCTAGCTTCCAATCACTAAGAGCTCAAGGTTCCCAACATGCAGAAACGATAAGACTAGAGGAGCTAGCTTCCAATCACTAAGAGCTCAAGGTTCCCAACATGCAGAAACAATAAGACTAGAGGAGCTAGCTTCCAATCACTAAGAGCTCAAGGTTCCCAACATGCAGAAACGATAAGACTAGAGGAGCTAGCTTCCAATCACTAAGAGCTCAAGGTTCCCAACATGCAGAAACGATAAGACTAGAGGAGCTAGCTTCCAATCACTAAGAGCTCAAGGTTCCCAACATGCAGAAACGATAAGACTAGAGGAGCTAGCTTCCAATCACTAAGAGCTCAAGGTTCCCAACATGCAGAAACGATAAGACTAGAGGAGCTAGCTTCCAATCACTAAGAGCTCAAGGTTCCCAACATGCAGAAACGATAAGACTAGAGGAGCTAGCTTCCAATCACTAAGAGCTCAAGGTTCCCAACATGCAGAAACGATAAGACTAGAGGAGCTAGCTTCCAATCACTAAGAGCTCAAGGTTCCCAACATGCAGAAACGATAAGACTAGAGGAGCTAGCTTCCAATCACTAAGAGCTCAAGGTTCCCAACATGCAGAAACGATAAGACTAGAGGAGCTAGCTTCCAATCACTAAGAGCTCAAGGTTCCCAACATGCAGAAACGATAAGACTAGAGGAGCTAGCCATGCTATTTATTCCTATCTGATCACTATATGTCACACACATGTATCAGAGAGCAACACTGTACAAAGTATTCTCTTTCTTTCTGTGGGGTGTTGGTGACTGAACCCAAAATGTCATACATGTTCGGCAAGCTCTGGATCTTCGAGTGACAGTCAGTGATTGTAGCTCATTTTAAAGTACAAATGTCAATTAAGAATAAAAAAGATGAATACCAGTTCTGGGCAGGTGGGATAGTTCAGTATGTAAAGGCACTGGATGGAGCCCACATAAAAAGCTGGATGCCGTGGGGGGCATCTGAAATCTCAGCACTCCCAGGGGAGGCGGACTGGCTAGCCTCGAGTAGTGATGCTGTAGAGACTAGAGACCCTGCCTCAGACAAGATGAAATGAAAAAAGCCTATGTCTGAAGTTGTCCTTTGACCTCCACATGAGCCCATTCTTGCATACATTCACACAGTAACTAAATAAAAGTCAAAGTTCAATTTCTGTATACATGAGTCTGTCTAAACTGTAAACCAATTCTCATTTCATGCACATAAAACAAATCACATCTCCCTTTTGCTTCTTCTTCTTTTTTATATATAGATAGTGCCTTTTCCCTTGCTAAGCTCTATGGAATTACAGCTAAAACTCCATTTTCATGATTCCTAGTTTTATCTAATTAAAAGTAGCCTAATACACCGGTTATCCTAGTCAGGTAATCTAATGGTGGGTGTGATCAGGGTCCATCAGCTGACCTCAGAGCAGCTGGGAACAGGGTCTGTCTGCCACACAGTTGGGGATTCAGAGGCGGGGCTGTGAGTTCTGTGAGATGAAGACGCCACCAAAGCCAGCTGCCCCAACTCCCCGGGTCAACTTTGTGTACACCTCTTACTGTTCATATTTTACACTTCCAGAGCCCCCAGGGAGGAGGGTTGGAGACAATGAGATTACAGAGTAATGGAGGGATCTGGTCTTCCATCTGGTCCCTGTTCCCAAGGGTCTCTGCAGTGAGACAGCTGGGGAAACCTAATAGCCAGTGTCTCATAGCTGAGTGTTCCACCAGCAAAACCATGGGGCATTACACCCTCATTGATCTAATTAAAGGAGCTTTTCTCTTAATGACAGGGTTTCTCTGTGTAACTCTGGCTGTCAGGGAACTAGTTCTGTAAACCCGACTGTTCTCAAACTCATCGGCCTTTGCCTCCTAAGTACTGGGATTAAAAGTGTGAGCCACCACTGTCCTGCTAAGGATCATTTTAAACTATGAACCTATTTTTTTAGATGTGTGGCTGTTGCCCACCTCCTCCATTTCCATCTTTGACTCAGAGCTGTGAATTCTACCAGCTTCTATAAATTAAGATTTCCACAGAAAATTTATGTCAGCATTACATGACAGCACTTTGCAGGCCTTCAGGAAAGATACTTACCATGACATGTGGAAGGAACTGTGCACCTAAATTTCTAAGTAAATTCTCTGCCTTTTCTAATGATATAAATGTACTCCTTTTAGCTTTTCTCAAACCTTTCTTTGCTAGTCTCCCAATCATCTCTGAAGATTTGTCTTGAATCTCTTTATAAAACCACCCCACCTGGTGTAGGAGGGTCATCTGTCTATATGTTACTTTCATTGGTTAATAAAGAAACTGCCTTGGCCTTTTGATAGGCCAGCCCTTAGGTGGGTGGAGTAGACAGAACAGAATTCTGGGAGGAAGAAAGCAGATTCAGGCAGATGCCATGAAGCTCTGGCCTGAGATGGACGTAGGTTAGAATCTTCCTGGTAAGCCACCACCTCGTGGTGCTACACAGATTATTAGAAATGGGTTAATCAAGATGTGAGAATTAGCCAATAAGAGGCTAGTGTTTAAATGAATACAGTTTCTGTGTAATTATTTCGGGTAAAGCTAGCCGGGTGCCCAGGAGGGACCAAAAGCAGCCCACTCCCCTATTACTACACCCACCGATCTTTAAATTGGGAGCTCCACTAACAGCCAGTGTGGTAACAATGGTTTGTAGAAATGTTGAGAAAATGATGGACTCATTTTGTGCAACTTTGCCTTTGACAAATCTCTGTATCATGTGAAATTATTTTCCTATATTCTAACCTTTTGAAATGTCACTTGGCATCATATTCAGAGGATTTAATAAGTGTAGCTTATGATCAATGAACATTTTTGATTAGGACTTAAGAATCATCATTCAGTAAACTTCCATATTTTCATTTCTAAAAGTTTAATTCAAGTATGTTTTATTAGATTTCTATTCAAAATCACCTCTTAAGAAGCTTACATTTTAGAGCCAGGGATTTACAAAAACTTGAATTGTTTTTGGAGTCTAGGAAAATTCCATTATATAGTCTGGACTATTTTTATTCAATTGCTTACTTAACATGTTCTGATCTTGTCCCAGGAAAAGTATTTAAAATACCTTTCATTGGAAGAACATAGCTGATAACTCTTTTAAAAGCCTAAGATACCAGAAGCCATTGGAACACACGGCAGAAACACAAGGAGAGATTTTTAGTAGAGTGCTTTAAGTTCAAAGGGTAAAACTTCTGGGGAGCTCTTGAGTTATTAAAATTACAAAAGTGAAATTTGAATTTCACTATCAACTACCAGATTTCTCTCCTCAGCCTCACTTGTTTGATATTAGTTTTTTGTTCGATGAAAGGTCAGGCTGTATGGATTTGTCATAAAAAAGACATTTAAACCAGGCTGTCTAGAATCATGTACAAAGACAGACAGCCCCCTAATAATTTGTTGTTGTTGTTGCTGTGATCCAACACCTTGACAAAAAGGACTTAGGGGAGAAAGGATGTTTTATGGACTCATAGTTTGAGTAGTCTACCTTGGTGAAGAAATCAAGGCAGCCAGAGCCTGAAGCAGCTGCTCACATCACATACACAGTTGGGAAACAGAGATCACAGATGATGGCTATATTCATCTCATTTACCCCATTTCATACAGTCCAGGATCCCAGCCTAGGGAATGGTGCCACCAGTAGTGGGCTGGCCTTCTTACCTTAGTTATCCTAATCAAGGTAATATTCCACAGCCATGGTCTCTCCCAATTCATTCTATATCCCATCACGTTGACAACAGAAGCCTTTGCAGATTGATGTCTCAGTCTCATTTCCCATATCCTACATCACCCTATCTACTGTATTCTCTCAGGAACTGCCCATTTCTAATGAATATATAACAGATCTGCAGGAAGCACAAGAGATATCTGGAGATGACTAACATAAAAATCTTTAAAAATATAAATTAAATGGACCATTATATAATTTGTATAAATATTATTTATTTGAGATAGAGAAAGACATTTGCATATTGAGGATACTGTGGGTCAGGAATGTTTTTTGGTTTTCCTTTCTTTTTTAAGAGAAGATCTTGCCAGGTAGAACTGGCTGAATCATAACTCAACATAGAGACTAGGCTGGCCTTGACTTTTTTGTGCTCGTCCTTGCTCTGCCTCCTACATGTTAGGATTTACCACCACATGTTGTTAGCATGTACCACCATACCACATAAGAACGAACCGTGTGTTTTAGAAGGCGGCATCTAACCTGACTAAGATCTCGTGAAGCAGGCCATACATGCTTATTGTGTTAACAAGAGGGCTGGCATGCTAAGAACAGTTTTTATTTCAATATAATCTAAGGACAGGACAAATAATCTAATGCGGAATGCAGATGCGGCAAGATTGTTCATGCACAGCTTATTGTTGAAGGCTGTAGCTTGAGGGTTCATTACACTGTTCTCTCTGACTTCTATATGTTTTAAATTTATCAAAATGAAAGTTTCTAAAGTGTCATTCAATAAACATCCAGACTAAAACCCACATTTCGCTAAATTAAGCAGTCTTCCTTTGTTACATAAAAAAATAATTTGTGAAAATCTGGAGAGTAATTTGCAAGCCAGAAAATGTATTCAAGAAATTATTTTCATTTTAGAACAAAACAATAGCTTTGTTATACCCTCAAAAGTGTCAGTTTTAATGTTTTGAAACAGGGTCTCAATATATATTCAGATTATCTTTGATCTTACACTTCTCTTGCCTAAGCCTCTTTGGTGCTGAGATTATAAATAACCTTACCATGCCTGGCTGTTTTATTAAATAAAGGTATCTTTCCATGAATTGACCTAGTGTGAGGATAACACAGATTTAAAGGAAAGTATCTAAAAGGTATAGCAAATTGTATCATTGAAAAATGTTTTTTTTTGCCTTTTTTTAAAAAAAAGGAAACAACTCAATATTCTAAGGAGTTTGCATTGAATATTTATAGGGATTGGCAACATGGACTGTTTTTCTGCAAGACTGGTAATATGTTTATGGGACTTGTTTTAATGAGGTAGAATGTCAGCTCCAGCTAGAAAGAATGTTTAGCTAGCTGTAGTGAGACATACATCACCAGGAATGACCACATAGCTCTGTCTTCCACTATTCACTTCTGTATGAAAAAGCTCATACAAAACAGAAAGCATGTTAACTACAGGCTATTTATATTTCCCAATACCGCGTTATCTCATTGAGGACATTATGCTAACTGAGGAAAACCAGAAACAAAGGCTGTAGGATACAATTCTATTTGTATGGTTTTCTAAGACAACAAACAGCAGGGGTATAAAACTAACCAATGGTTGCCACAGACCAGGGTGGGGAGAAAAGGCTGATGGGAAAGAGACACCAGGGCATCATTGGGGGTGAAAGGGATGTTCTTTAGCCACCTTGAAGCCATGGTTAGACAGGTGTTGTCTGCATATTCTCAATTCATATATAAGAAAGTGTGAATATGAGGCATGGAAATTCTCTCTGAACAAATCTGATTTTTAAAATATGTGTGTGTACATTTGTGTATATTAATATAGTATATATAATATACTACAGTAGAATACACATTATAGAAACAAACCTATGTGCACCACATACAGATTTGGGCAGAGACAGCTATATCTGGTAAAGCACAGAGGCCATGTCCTCAAACAGAGCATTGACTATTTTGCATATGCTATCTTTGTACTCCTGATGTGAGACTTGGTTATGGTTTATTCTCTTAAGCTTCATTGAATTCAGTTTGCAAATACTTTATTGACAATTTTCTTGTCTATGTTTATCAGAGAAACTGGGCTTTATTTTTGTTGCGACCTCATCTGGTTTGGGTACCAGAGTGACACTGGCCTCATCTAATGAGCTTGGCAGTGCTGCTTGCCTCTTGGTGTTAAGGACCAGCTTGTGGAGTGTTGCTGTCAGTGCCTGAAAAACTTGGCAGAGTTCAGCGGTGAATCCATCTGGTCCTGGACATTTCTTCATTGGGAGGCTGTTTGTTACTCTTCCATCTTGTTGATCATTATAGATCTATTTAGGTGGCTTACAACCTCTTGACTTAATTTCGGTAGATCACAAGCACCTAGGATTTTTATTCATTTCATCTAGATTTCCTCGTTGTGCCACGTTCTGATCATCCAAAAGGGTAAAGAAATTTGGGTGTTAAACTAAATTTAGTCAAAATTAGAGTCACATATTATATTATGTTGTTAAATAAGACTATTTGAAACCTCCAAATAAAGCATTTCTTATTCATTGTGAGCCTCTCACTTCTCCAACTCCCATGCAGAGTAATCTTAACCAAGTCCTGAGAAAGTTCATTAAAAAAAATACAGCTTAATTGTTTTCTGTGGACAATATTGAACATAAGACAAAATGCTCTTCAGAGGGACAGGAAGGATAAGAACATTTTGTTGTTTTAGACTTAGCTAATTAAAAGGAGGAGACAATAAATTCTTACACTGCTGCTATGGTGAAGGCAATTTTACTTGAACGTCAAAAGACCAGCAGAAAAACATCTAAGTATTTATTGGAAAATACATGAAAAGTAGGGAGCTCCATCTCTGCTGTGGAGAAGATCTCCAAAGCTGTTCCAGAAGATTCCAGTCATAGTCACACAGCCCAGTGTGAAGGCTGCCACTTTGGAGAAAAGGGGAATTAACTTCAGTCTGTCTTATTAAATCAAGCAGCAAATAGCCTTCTGGTTTGCTGACATCTACACTATGATGGAGGTGAACTGTGACATGGGTGGAGAGAGGAGAGGCCTCATCAGTTAAAAACAGTGACTCACTGACTTTTTTCTTTTATAGCAGTGTTTGCCTAGACTGGATCAAACTGGTAATCCTCCTGCCTTAACTTCCTGAGAGTTGGGCTTATCGCCATACTTCAGCACACTTAACTTTCCTCACTTGATCCGGTTCTGAAAAAAGTGTGCATATCTTTTTCTTTTTATGTTTGAAACGGACCAGCAATATTTGCTATCTCTAAATCCACAGGCTGGAAAGGGTCCGTGGAAGCACAGTTATTTTCCTTTTTCTTTGTTCACTTCCTTTACAGATGGTAAAACTCAGGCTCCAAAATCTGGTGTTAAATAAAAGGAAATCTGGATTTAGGGAGAGGCTTTCTTTGAAAGATAGGCTGTTGCAATAGGATGAAACATCAGAGAAATCGACAAGGATTTCACAATCAAAGAGAAACAGAACTTTCTTTCCTGGGGTAAAGGAGGGACAGGCAGAATCGCTAGAGGAAGCTGGACAATGGAGGGGACAGACTCTGCGAGGATGGACAGGAAGCTATCCCCGCTGTGGTGGCCAGAAAAAGCTGATAAGGACATATTCCACAGCTGTGTTCTGGCTCAGGGTTGGGACCCTAAGACTTGTAAGTAAAGAGAAATAACCTGTTAAACTTTGGACAGCACCGAACAGAGGGTGTGAACAGGAACCATGAACACTTGGCATTTGTATGGCACAACCTAAATCTCCAGGTTAGAATTTTCTAATCTGTAGTGTTCTCTCTTTCTGACCTGGACCCATTCTTCTGCCATTACTGAAAGTCTAGTAAAGATGGCATATCTCCCTTTTCTCGTTCCCCTTCATCTCTGTGACATTTAACAAAATGCCCTCAAGGTCCCTGAAACACTGTTTTCAAGAACTCTCTCCATATACCTTGTTATTGTTTGTTTGTTCCCATCTTTGTTCATTTATTCTTTTTGTTTTTGTTTTTTATTTTTTTATTTTTTATTTTTGGTTTTTTCGAGACAAGGTTTCTCTGTGGTTTTGGAGCCTGTCCTGGAACTAGCTCTGTAGACCAGGCTGATCTCGAACTCACAGAGATCCGCCTGCCTCTGCCTCCCGAGTGCTGGGATTACAGGCGTGCGCCACCACCGCCCGGCCCTCATTTATTCTTTTATTAAGGACTGTTAGCTTCTTTATGGGACAGGACATTGGTAAACTTTAGAGTCCTTGCTTTTCAAATTGATCCAGCCTAAGCTTGTCATACTGACATACAACTATAATCCCAGAATTTTCAAGGCTGAACCAGGAGGGTTATGAGTTCAAAGACAGTCAGGGCTACAGAGAAAGACCCTCTCAGAAACAAACTGAACCCATAAGATAGTTCAGTATGTAAAAGCATTTGCCATCCAATGCTGGTAACTTAAAATTGATCCCCAGAACTTGTAGAAAGAGTGCTTAATTTCAGTACTCAAAAAAATAGATTTATTTATCTTATTTTTATTTGTGTGAGTGCTTTCTTGCATGTATGTCTTTGCACGGTGTGCCTGTGGTCCTTGTGGAGGTGAGGCATCAGAATTCTAGGTATGGATGGTTGTGAACCACCATGAGGATGCTGGGGAGTCGAACCTGGGTCCTCTGCAGAGCACCCAGGGCTTTTAACTGCTGAGCCGCCTCTCCAGTTCAGTACTAGCACTCTTGTAGTGAGACGAGAGGCAGGCAGAGGCATCAGAATTGCTTTAAAGTTTTCAGGCCAGCTAGTGTGAAGAATGCAGAGGGGCAGAAACAAGAGACCTTACCTCAGCAAGGTGGGAGGCAGGCACTGTCTCCCTGTAAGAGTTTATCCTTTGACTTTTCCAGGTATGTTATGTATGTCTCTCTCTCTCACACACACACACACACACACACACACACACACACACACACACACGCATAATGGTAATAATAATAGTAATAATAATACATAGAAACAACAATAATGACAAAACAGCAAATGACAAAACCCATTCATCTTGGTGATGAAAAATGCCAAATTGATTTATAGTTTTATCAATACTGTGATAAGGATAATTTAAAACATTTTAAAGTCCAGTTTAAACCTAACTTTAATATCATGGTTCTCAATCAGACTGTTTTTTCCTTCCCGTGGCAATATCTAAAGATACACTGGTTGCCATGACTGGGCCCATGTCAGCATCTAGTGGTCTGGGGGCTGAAGATAAGGTCCTCCATCTCTCAGGACAGGAATAGCCCTCACAGCCAAGGGCTTAACCTGAATGCCAATATGTGAAAGTAAGAGACACTGACTTCACTTCTGACTGGGCACATGTTTGGGAACACACGTGGCTGTACGACACCTGCCTAGGACAAATTCATTTTACAATTTATTGTAGATTTACTCTATAATGTGCGCCTGGCTATAAACCGAGCAGACAATTGTCAGTTCTTCTGTAGCTCCAGCTTTCTTTCTTAAAAATGTGGCTTAATGTGTGAAGCCTGGGCAACCCATCTATTTGGTTTTGCTTAAAAGTTTGACACTAGTGAGGGTCTTTGGTATTATAAAGAGATGAAAAAGTATTTGAATCAAAAGATTTTAGTGAACTACCTTTTCTACATATTCCCCAGAGATGAGAGCATGTTATATGACTAGGAGATTCTTTGCTTGACCCCAGAAGCCAGGACTTAAAATGCTAATGATTTGAGTATTAGAAAAATCCTAAAATGGGATTCTAGGAGTCAAATGGCTCAGAGAGGAAAAGCAGAACACCAACTCAACAATGGGCCCTGAAAACATCAATAACTCAGTGGGTGCGGGACAACTCAATGTCAAAACAAATAACTTCAAAGTTTCATTTGATGTCTGGAAAACACAAGTGCATTGTTGGGGCAGCTTCAAATAGTTCCTACGTGGTCTCCCCTCTCCTTTAGGGCGCTGTGTGCGTTGGCTCACGTTACAGTGTCTGGGCCCGCATCTCCTTCCTCATGCCTTACGCTCTTTGGTAAAGAGTTCCAAAGGTGACAAAATGTATTCTTGGAAGTAGAAAGAGTGTACGGGCAAGTATGTAAATGTCTATGACCTCCTATGGTCCTCTATGACCACGGCTTTTCAGCTGGACATTTGTCCAAGCTGAACCCTAGAGGGGTTTGCAGAGTGAATCCAGCAGAGAGCTGGAAACCCTCAGTCCCCAGAGAGCTTCTCCAGGTTTTTCTAGGTCACTCAATGTCCCCGGCTGTTTCCTCAGAGATAAAATGAGCAGCAGTCACCCAGCTGTAAGCAACCAAGGTTGAAGAAGTCACCAGCTGACTCAAGGGGAAGCAAGAGACAGACAGCACATCCGTGTTTATGGCCTGGCGGCCCTACCCTCCCACAACGAGCCTTTGCCCTTGCCTGTACTCGTCTGCACCCGCTGACAGTATAATCTGCGACTGCTAACTTTTAGGAAGAGCTGTGTTCTTGCTCCTCACCAATGACAGTGGGATACAAGTGTGAGATCCCAAAAGAACTATTTGGGATGATCCAATCACCTGGCTGTGGAGAGGAGACTGAACTACAGAATAGTTTTGTTTTTGTTTTCTGTTTTTTTATTTTTTATTTTTTGTTTTTAATGGAAGGCAACAAACTGGAAATCTCCAAAGGCAGAGAGTTAAGTAATAATGCAAGTACATTATTTAAACTGTCTTGATTGAAGTGATCGGTTGCTCTAAGAGGAGGAATTTGTGACCCTCCTTGACTACAGTCTGAGGGGGAAAATGTGCACACGGACAGTACACGAGCACGTGCGAGTGTGTGTGTGTGTGTGTGTGTGCGCGCGCGCGCACTACTAGGATTCTTGTAAAACCAAACATATCCTTCCTGGCTGATTTGCTCTGTATACCAATACCCCTTCCTGTTCTAGACCGTCCACTTCATCCTGTTCTCTTGATCCTATGATTTTAAAATGCTGTTTGGCAACCTACTAAATAGAATCCAAGATCCATAATCTGTACAAGGCCAGAGAATAAATAGTTTACACCCCATTTTAGGGTAGGGACAAATTTATTTTAGGTTAGTAATAGTAAATGACAACCACAGTATTATTTTCTATAACTAAATGAAAAAACAATGTTGTTTTTCACTTACTTCATTATTATTGCAGCTTGAAGAGTAGAGTTTTATTTTTTGTATGTATGTGATGGTGGTTGGAAAGTTCCTTAAGAGCAGGGATATGCTTTGTCACCCAGGAGTAGCAGTGTCTGATTCATCAATGTATCCTAGAGGCACGGGCAGGAAATCATTCCCCATCGCTCTGTTCCTTCCTTCTTTCTTTCCTTCCCTCCCCTCCTTTTCTTTTTCACATATGTGGCATATGTGTGAATACAGGCACACTCTCTTGTGTGCATGGATATGGAGGATGAGGTTAATGTCAGGTGTTTTCCCAGTCACTGTTCTCACTCTTTAGGTGAGACTGGTTGACCAGTCAGCCATGGGATTCCCTCATCTCTGCCCCTTCAGCACTGGGGTTACAGGTGTGCACTGTTACACCCAGCTTCTATGTAGGTGCTGAGCATCCTAACTTGGGTACTAACTCATGCTTGTGTGGTACGTTATCTTCTCAGCTCTCGTTTGTCTTTTCTAAGAAAGATGAGGTGGTGGCTTCAGGATTGGATGTTGGAAATCTCTGGATTCTACTTTAAGGCTGGGAACCTTCTTATCAAAGCTGTCTAACTAAAAATGCTTAGGTTTTCGGATTTTACTAGATTAGGAAAACCACCCTGACCACAAGGGAAGATGTGTACAGTAAGAGACGATGAGGGGACTCTGGTGTAGCAAACACATCCTGTCAATGTGGGATTTCTGAACCTGTGTTAGGAAGGTGACTGGTGTGTCCATTAACTGTCAGAAAACAGCATGGGCTCATTTTATCTGTCAAGGTTCTGCCTCTGGGCACAGACTCTCTGAACTGAACAATGTACACTATAACGCAAAATATAGAAATAGGAAAATATGGAAAACTAATGACTCTATAGGAAGACATACAAAACAATGCAATTCTTTGATTATATGGTCTATCTACAGTCTAATGGAGTAGAAAATTGAACATAAGAGATTCAAAAGGCCCTTCCTTAGGACTCTGCTTTTAATGTTGAGGCATTTTCCTTTCTTTAAAAAGCAAATGGAAAAATCATAACCATGAAAAAAATTCAAACAGCGAGTTTTCAACCTCAGGTCACTTGTGTGGAATGAATTATCATAGTTTAAGTTATCATAGGTAGCAGATTTTGTCAACTTTTAATCATATTTCTATAAAGGTCATTGGGAATTGTGGTGGTTTGAATAGGAATGACCCCTGACAGACTCATGTGTTTGAGTGTTTGGCCCATGGAAAGTGGCACTATTAGGAGATGTGGCCTTGTTGGAGAAAGTGTGTTACTATGAAGGTGGGCTTTGAGGTCTCTTATATGCTCAAGTCACAGCTAATGTGGCAGTCTCTCTGTTGCCTGTGGATCAAGATGTAGAATTCTCAGCTCCATGTCAATTTCTCAGCTCCAGCATCATGTCTGCCTGCACGCTGCCATGTCCCACTATGATGATAATGGACTAAACCTCTGAAACTGTAAGCTAGCCCCAATGAAATGTTTTCCTTTATAAGAATTGTTGTGGTGATGGTGTCTTCACAACAACAGAAACCCTAACTAAGACAGAAATGTAATTAAAACGTTGTCAAACTAATGCTGTTGATTTTCTCTTAATTAGATTTTACTGTAAATTCTTAGTCTTGAGGATAACCTTGGGTGCATGGAAAACAATGGCTCAGAGGTGGTGGCCTCTCTTAGCATTGCTTTGAGCTACTGTCCTATAGTCTGGGCTGTGGCTGCTACAGAGCAGGCATGTTACCCAGGACAGCAAATAGCTCATAATCATATTAGCTATCAATTTTATCATCATGTGGACCATTGAGGGTTCTTTTTTGTTTCTGTTGTTCTTAGTCCTAGCTATCTTTTTCAAATTCCTTAACCTTTTTGAGTGCTACTGATTTAGAGATAAAAAAATTATCCCCTTTAATGTCTGTGTGGAGTAAATGGCATGAAATGGAGAAGATGTGTGTGCCATCTAACATGAGAAATATTATGGCTTTGTTCGGGGATATCTTTCTCTAGTGTAGGCCTGGTCACCCAAGAGTTTACAAGAACCAATGAATTGTTGAAAAAAAAAACCATGACGTCATGCCCAGCTGTGGTGATGCACTATGATAAAAATATCTCTTACATTCTAAATGACTGAGCCTTTTGCTAGACTTCATAGTCAAGTTAATGATAACACCTTGAGGTCGCTTAAGACTCAAGACTCCTCCTGTTTATTTAACCTATCTTTAAGGAAACCATGTAACAGCCAACCTTACTTCCCCTGAATTTCTCATGTAATCAACTTTTGCCACCTAAGTTGATACATAGTTTTCATCTTAAGCTATGTGCTCTGCCATGCCCTGGCCCACAGTACTTCATGTGTGTTCTAATACTCATTTGCTGAAGGCAGCAAGACTAGAAGGTGAAAGCAACCGTATTAGATGAACATATACCATAAATGTTGAGCACAACACCTGGATATTGGTTGATAAGCAACGATGTTTGTAGCACTGTTTATTATGTGGGCCAGTTGGGGTCAGTGACTTAATTTCTTGTAAACTTTGTTAAAGATTTCTGTTAAGTATCCTTCATTCCTTTCCTGTGTGAAGCTCCTATTACTTCCTGTCTTTATTTTACAACTGCAGTTTTGCCTATGTTGTGAATCTCCATCAAACATCTGACATGCAGGTGGTCCTAGGCTACCCCTGTACAACCTCCAAAAGATTGAGATTCATACGCTTGGGTGCTGTTCCAAGCCCTCTATCAAACTGCTTAGGTCATTGTCATCTGCATCATAAGAAATGAACATTTCCATTTCTGGTTAGCTTTTGGTGATTATGACTCTGACCCTAATTTTTAGCCTTTTATTTAAAGTTTAAATATTAACAATATAAAACATAATATAAAACATTTTATAGCACAGATGTCTCAGAGACTTATAAATATATTAATTTTTTTAAAAATTAAAATCTCTTAAATGTCTTTCTACAGTATTCAGAATATCAAAAATAAAGTACTTCTTTGGTTCCACCCTTGACAGCATATCCACAGCCTGTCTTTTAGATCTCAGCCTGCTCCATTTCACTGTAGCAGGTACTTCTGGTGACTATCACCTGGCACTGGAATTTTTAAAACTATTAAGGTCCATTGTTGCAACTGCACATACTTTGGGACTCTAGTCCTGACATACATGTGGAAACCTCAGCTGTTTCTATGATCCCTTTATGTCTTTATAACCATTATCACCTGGGTGACTCTTAAATTAACAAAGTCTAGCTGGCAGAGTAAGGTACATTTGAGTATAAAAACATTGAGGTGAAGCTTTAATACTTTAAATCATATATATCTATATCTATCTATATATACATATATATATATATATTTAAACCTTGTATTTAGAAAGGGATATGAGTCATTATGTAAAAATCTATCCCAATCCAAACTATCTTGGAGATTGGTTAGGCCCACTCCATGTGGTCACCTTTAATCAAGATGGCAGAGAAATCATGTAGCATCCTTTTTTTTTTTTTAACTCTAGTAAAATGGCAACCTAAAATTTAAAATGGAATTATGCCTTATGGTTTCTTTAAAATTACCCATGCATAGATTTTAAGTAAATAAAACATGGGTCTAACAAAGGAAGAGCCATAATTCAATTCTAGAGCCAGCTTTTCAATTAAAAAACAGCATATAGAAGTTTTAACATTATCTATACCAAAAAGTCATCTGAATTTCTGCTAACCCAAATTTAGCAATAAGAGCTCAGTGATAAATTTTTGAAGTCAGGCCCGTAAATGTGGCCACAGCATGATGGGTGGCAGAAACAGCAAAAATAGCCAGAGCATTTCTGTCTCAGCTCCATGCTTGCGAGAAAATTTACATAGAGAACCTTTTCAACAAAACAAGCATATTCAGTATTTGCATGTATGAGAAACCACAGCAAACACAGTTTTAATATTTTAAACAAGAAAAGAAACATGCATATACTATAACAAAAAAAACTTTTAAATTTACATCACATAAAATCTTGTACCAGCATGAAACATTTGAGACCAATAGTAGTTCTTTTTTTTTATACATTTACCAGCAATAATTTGTAACCAGTCCCTCTAAATGACAGATATTTATAACACATTGGATCTGAATGATGAAAGCAGCTCTGGTGGAGGGAAGTCTGGCTATAGTGTCACAGCATGGCCATTGCAGCAATACCTATAGCCAGAGTCCTTGATCCACAGAGCCAAACATTGGTCAGGTTTGACCAGAAGTCGATGCTCGCAGCTCCCAGGGCAGGCAGAGGGAAGTCATCCACCAGCATGGGAAGGGGCATGGGGGAAAGAAAAGACTGTTAACCTCTCCAGCCATAGCAATTAACCCCAGATTCTCTGTTCAGTGTTTGAAATCCCATTGGGGTACATCTGCTCCCTACATCTGTGGCTGGCAGCCTTGCTACATTGCAACAACAAAGCTGCATAGCCCAGCCACCCATCCACACAAGCACCCTGCCCTGCAGTCTCATGCTTGGGGCCAAGGCTGACTCCTTTTCATGAAATGTTTAAGGAGGCAGGTAGAAGTTATTTATTTTACCCCTTTTAGGAAAATACCCCTCTGTTTATGGCCCTATCTCTAAAGTCCTGTAAGTGGTCACAATATTAAAGTCAAAGAAGTCATGATTTGAGTCTGTCCCATATCGCCAGTGTCAGTCAAAGTCAGGACAAAAACACAACACAACAACACACAGGACAATGAACAGGACAATGGCACCAAACAAAACCAAAGAGGACAGCTTCGAGCTGTTTTGCAGGCGGACCCACCCCTCTATCAAACTAAGACCTCTACCGGCATGTCTCTCTGTAGAACTGAGACCACTGCCCATGTGTCTCTCCCATGGACCACCCTCTGCAGTAGGGCCCTGGAGATGTTTCCTCCAGGTGCTCTGCTTAGATTGCTATAACCTCTTACAGTTCCCGGGCCTGCTCACAGAAAGACATGAGACATGAAGCAAAACACACAAAACTTACCGACTGGTTGAAGGCTCTACAGGTGGTAGTCCCAGTGGGCTTGGGGGATCTCGGGCAAGCCCCCAAATGTTATGCCCAGATCCATGAAATTCCCCAAAGCCAACAAAGAGACCAAGTCCTGTAGGTAAAAGCAAAGAGCCTTTATTTTATGCAAGTTTGCAAATTCGGTCTCTCCGCATGTCCAACATATTGGAATAAGTGAAGAGCCCTGTGCTCAGTTAGAATTGGGTTTTTATAGTAGTAAAGGTAGGGGTGAGGGGTTTCTGAGGTTCGGGACCTCTGATTGGCTGACATTTGTCTAGAGGTGTCCTGGTGAGTATGTTCTGGCAGGTGATCCTATCTACAGCAGTTAGAACGTTAGGCATTTCCTTTGGATGGTCTGTTCTTGGGTGGTGCTTGGGTAATCTCAGTTCGTGGTTCTTCCTGCAGCCAGGTAAACTACTGAGACTCAGTCCTCTATTAAATTTATTGATGGCTGAGTCCTACTCTGGCAGGTGATAATGGTTGGAAGTAAAGAACCTCTTTTAGGTGATCTGTTCATATTTAGCTTATCATGGCTGGCTCCTACAGCTGTGAGCCACCATGTGATTACTGAGAACTGAACTCAGGATCTCTGGAAGAGCAGCCAGGGCTCTTAACTGTGGAGTCATCTCTCCAGCTCTGTCCTTCTGCGCTGTTTAATCAATGCAGAGCTAAGCCTTTTTGTTAAGGACGGATACTCACAGACAACACAAGAACAGATACATTCACAAGACAGACATAGACAGACCAGGGACAGATTCACAGGGCAGCCTTCAGGCAGGCACAGATTCAGACTCAAGCAGCAGATTGAGAATTGAAGCCTTAGAGAGAGCAAGGTAGAGAATTTACATTGAATACCACTAAGCGGAAGAAGTGCTTTGATTTCTTTCCTTAAAACGACACTGACACATTATTAGTGACTCCGAGTTTAGTATTAATGCATTCAAACGGACCTCACCTACAGAACTGGGATTATGAACAATGAATAATGAATACATAATGTGTAATCAGTTTCAAGGTTATCGATGAGAATAAGAAACGTATTAGTCCCATTTCTCATTATTGTGACAAAATGCTTAACGAGTACTTTAAGAAAGGAAGGGTTTATTCCTATTCTCAGCTCATTATAGTGGGGGAAGGCGTGGTGGATGGCAGAGGCACGAACTGGCTGGTTATACTGCACCCTCCGTCAGGAAAGAGAAATACAAATGCTCAGATCACCTTGTCCTCCGCATTCCATCCCGGGGAGCGGATTCTGCACATTCAGCCTGTGTCCCCGCGAGCCAACAGAGGTATACTCAGGGCTTTTTTTCCATGGCAATTCTAAAGTCCAGTCAGATTGGCAACCAAGATGAACCACCACAAGGAGAGACTGAAAACTAAGTTTATAGTTTATTGGAGGTTGCAAAAGGAATGGTTACAGTAAGGAGCCATATTGTCTGGAAGTCCTCTGTCACTCACTATTCCTGTGCATAAAAAAAAAAACCTCATGGTCAAGTTTCTGACAGTTGTCTACTAAAGGGAATACGTGGTCAGTTAGGTCTTACAGTGCATTCTATTCTCATGCTTACTGACCTCCTCATTTTGATATTTTATGAACTCATTTTGACTCCTTTCTATGTGGTCTATTGTATTGTACACTTACTGGATGTTCCATTAAAAAAAGCTGAAAGTAGTCTCTGTATCCCAGCCCTGTATGAACCAGTGTAAGCAGTGTTTTTTTTTTTTCTCAGAACACTTGAGTCATCATTTGTTGTGACATTTCTCATATGACCCAGTAAAAATGGTCCTTTCTTAACACACATTAACCACACGGCCTCGTCTTTTTAGAAGCATGGAGACAAACTCTCTCTTACTGGGATTTTAGTCATACCAATGAGCTTGCTATTTGGATGTCACGAACTAGGCTCAGGACAGTTCATTTCAATGAACTTTCTCTTTGCCTCCTGGGGAACAAGAGATTGCTTGATACCTTTTGGTGCTAGTCAGTGGGGCTAGCTAGCACTGTAAAAATGTGGTCACGGCTTTGAGATTGGGAAATAGGCAGGAGCCAGTATTTTTGAAAGATTAGGTCATCTGTTGAATGATGTTGACAGAACTATAGACAGAATGGTGACAGATCTGGAGAAGGCTCTGAAGGCAGCTAGGAGTCTTATCTGTAATGGATTTAGATGCTGAGATTTGGGTTTTAGAGTTGGTAATGTTTGGGTGACATTTTTGGACCCTAGTTTGATGCTGGAATGTGGTGAATGGTTTTCTGAACTACGGAAGGACATGGGCTGAATATCCATCCCAGGTCAAGTGCTTTAGGGAGCAGAGAGCTAAGTTTTCTTTTTGAACCAACCATTCCTGTACTTGTTTGTGGTATTGTGAGATGAACCCAGGACCTCTTGCATGCTAGCTAGGCTCTTCCTGAGCTATGTTCCTTCCCCTTTTTTTACTTTCTATTTTGAGACAGGATTTAAGCAAGTTGCCTAGGCTGGCTTTGAACTCGAGATCTTCCTACCTTAGCTTCCCAGGTAGCTGAGATTAGTGACTGTGTTGCCAGACCTGGTTGAGGGAAAGACCAGTATGTGTTTGACTATGTACCCCATAAAGATATGCTGAAGTACTAATTCTCCATGTCCCAGACCTGACCTTTTGAAAACAATGCCACAGCAAACATAATTAGTTAAGAGTAGATCCCCACTGCAGGAGAGTGATCATCAATGACTAGTACTCTTAACCAAACACTAAGTAATGGAGAAGAAATAGACATAGACATACAAAGTGCAAAGACTATCGTGTGCAGACTGATATGGAGACAGAAGTAATGTGCCTACAAGTCAAAGACCACCAAAGACTCCCAAAAATCAGAAGTCTCAAGATTCAGACGCCATACAACTCTGTCTACATCTTTGGACTTTTAATCTTTAGTACTACAACATAATAAATTTATGCTTCTTTAATCCAGTGAATTTGTGGTACTCCATTATAGTCACTTAGGGGATGGACCCAGATTCAGTACCGTAAACAGCAGTTGCTCTTTTGTTTTCCTGCTGCCCAGGCCCAAATAATCACACAGAAACTATATTAATTGCAACATTGTTTGGTCAATGACTCTTACATCATAAGTTAACCCATTTCTACTATATTTTATTTTACCACAAGGCTTGTGGCTTGTTACCTCTTGCTTCTTGGGCAGCTACATAGCGTCTGCAGAGGGAAAAGTATGTTGCCAGAACTTTACTGGTAGACCACACCCTCATGGTGATACCCAGATTTTAATAGAAATAGATTAAGATGTAAAAGCTAGCTAGAAATATGCCTGGGCCATTGGCCAAACAGTGTTGTAACTAATATAGTTTTTGTGTGATTATTTGGATTTAGGCAACCAGGAAATGAATGCGCAGTCTCAGTCGACACAGTACCTTTAATTTGAATTTTAAATGATTTGCACAAAATATGTGACCAGTCTGACAGTAAATGGGAGTGCTGTTCAGTGGCAAAGTGCTTGCCAACATGTGTGAGGCCCCATTTTCAATCTCCATCCTGCTCCCCAAAATTTTCACTTAGATTTGCACTGTTCTGTTTTTCCAATTCCTATACTTTCATCTTTGCTGGAGAAATAGGACAGGTGTATCTTTATTTATACATGGGGTGAAATTTTCATTTGTTTTCATAGCTACCTATAAATAACTTCGGTTAGATAATGTGTGTTGGCTGAACCCCATCTGGCTATTTGGAAGTTTAGATGTTTTGACAGATGATTGAACTGCAAGTCTTAATAACTGGTTATTGTATGAAACGAAGAGAGGTTAAGGAGTTGCCTGACTCTTTCAGGTGCCAAATAAAAATCTGAAAACTCCTTTATAGTCATTGCTCTATTTCTAAATTTAGTCCATACTGATTTTGCACCTGAGATACCAATTTTTACTTCCAATGCTTTCCTAGATTTTTGGGGAGACCTGTGTGCCCCAGGAATGAAGGTGTCTCTTGTGGGGGTCTGATGATGCTGGATGTCTTTGATAGGCTTATGCTTTCAGCCATCAGAAGAACCTGCATTCACATGGGGTATTTGACATTCAGAGACCCTTTGGGGAAGGAATTATGAGAGAATGAAAGGAAGAAAGGAAGAAAAGAAGGAAGGAAGGAAGGAAGGGGGAGAGAAGGAAGAGTGGAGGAAGGAAGAAAGGAAGGATGTGAGGAAGGGAGGAAGGAAAGAAGTAGGGAAGGGATGAACTGAGGAAGAGAGGGAAGGAAGGAGGGATGGAGAGAGGGAAGGAAGGGAAGAAGAGAGGAAGGAAGGACAGGAGGAAGGTGAGGTAGAAGGGAAGGAAAGAAAGAAGGGAGGAAGTGAGGAGGGAGGGAAGGAAGGAAGGAAGGGAGTGAGGGAAGGAAGGGAGGAGGGAAGGACAGGAGGAAGTGAGGAGGGAGAGAGGAAGGGAGGAAGGACACAGAAGGGAGGAGGGAAGGATAGGAAGAAGTGAGGAGGGATGAAAGGAAGGTAGGGAGGAGGGAAGGAAGAAAGGAAAGAAGGAAGGAAGAAGGGAAGGAAGGAGAGAGAGAGGGAGGAAAGCTGTTCGTCACGTTGTTGTGTGAGCTGGCTCTGACTCACTCCTGCACTTGTAT
This sequence comes from Microtus oregoni, assembly GCF_018167655.1. Taxonomy (NCBI): domain Eukaryota; kingdom Metazoa; phylum Chordata; class Mammalia; order Rodentia; family Cricetidae; genus Microtus; species Microtus oregoni. The sequence continues at coordinate 22,343,300 of NW_024543063.1, forward strand.
CTCATCTCTGTACATCACAGATAGAGGAACTGAGACAGGGCTTGGTCAGGACTAATAATTTTGCTGAAAACAACATCCTGCTAAAATGCTAAATATGAGTTAGTTGTGCAGAATTTTTCCAATACAAAATCTGTTTTTCACAACTGGCATTATCGTTGCAGAAAATTTATTTGAAAAAAGAAAAGAGTGTTAGGGCTGGAGCTAGCTCCGTGGCAGAGCATACGCTGAGCCTGCGTGGACCCGGGGTTTAAGGCAGAGACTTGCCCCACACAGTTTTTCTTTTATTTTCACAGACCATGTGTGTTGCTCAGTACTTTGTCACTGGGTAATCATTTGAAAAGGGGAGAAGATTTATTTCAGTTTACAGGTTGATTGGCTTGTTGCCTTGGGCCTGTGTTGAGGCAGAACAAGATGGAAGTACATAGTGAGACAATACCACTCACGCAAGGATGGGAAGTGAAGGCTTAAAAGAGAAGTAAGGACCCTAGGATCCCACAAACCCCTATAAGGCTTCTCCATTTGAGACCACCCACTAGCCCACACTCTCTAAAAATAAAAAAAAGAGAGAGAGAGAAAAAAAATCATAATATTCAGTTCAGACTGTTCTTTAGCCTACAATGTCCCGGCCTCATTTGCCTCAGTGCTGAGATGAGAAGGAACTACTGCCTTGCAGGGCTAGGCCTCACTTCTTAAAAATTCCAGTGTTTCAACAGCAGCACAGGCTGGGGATAAAGCCTTCTACACATGAGATTTCGGGAGACTCAAGATCTAAGCTATAGCATTAGTTTTTTTTTCTAGAATCTCTTGGCAAACAAATTATACTCAGAGTTGTTGGAATAGATATAACTCATACTGAGTCTGATAGCATTTTACAAGGTAAAATCTAGTGATCAAATGCTAAGTATAGAAATTCTCTCTCTCTCTCTCTCTCTCTCTCTCTCTCTCTCTCTCTCAAATTCTGCATTCCAACAGGCAGTCTCCAAGCCTATTTCTACTCTACACTGAATCTGTCACAAAAATGTAGTGTGGGAAAGGTTGGGCTGTGATTTTGCTTCTTTGCCTGGAGGGCTTTGTTTCAACACCAACTGTTGGTCCCATCCCCAGTCACTAACTCTCTGGGACATGTAGGAAGGGGTTGGGACCAAAATTTCAATTCTTTCATTTATTTCTTTACTTATTATTTATTTATTTTAAACAGATTTTTTTCTCCATACAGTACATCCCAATCATAGTCTCCCCTCCATTCTGACCAGCTCCCAGATGGAGTTGTTCCTGTAGCTGCCTGCGGTCTTCACTTTGTAAGCCACTACTTAGAGAACAGCCGTCATGGCCAAGGCTTATTGCTAAATGTTCGAAGGAAGAGGTTTCCGTGGTCACTTCAGCCTTTCCATCCCCTTGACGATGTCACTAGAGGGCCATGTAATGATGGTACATGGAGTAGATGCTGACTGGCATCACATGGAGTCCAGGCTCACCTTCTGACTTGTTAGCATGTGCTTGTCTCTGTCCGCAGAATCTTTGCTTTTATTGGTTGTGTTTATAAATGTTCCACATAGCGTTGTGTTGCTGAGAGACATTCTATTGCTAAAAAGAAGTTTGGTGTCTCCCCTGTCTGTCTTAAAATCACATATCAATGAGATGGAAAGCTGGGATGATGAGTTGTTATGATCCTCATTGTTTAGAGAACTGTGGAGCAGAGAGAGAAGTTTGCTCTTTTTTTCTTTTTTTTTCTTTTTTTTTTTTTTTAGTCTTCAAATTAGTTTATTGTTCATTTAACAGCAACTCAGATGGAGGGGCCAGGCCAATTAGGTCTGAGCTCCAGAATCTGCCAGCCACTGGGGCAGAGATGAGGACAGCTCACACGCAGTGGAGTTGGCATCCACAGAACAGTGGGACAGCCAAGATCAAGGTGGAGACTGGAGTCAGCCGCCATTAGGATTGGATTCCGCACATCGTGAGCGAAGTTCAAGTTCAGATTCTGCCAAGGAACAATCAGATGTGTCCCCTGGGAGAAGCTGCAATTAGAGAAACTGGCTGGGCTGTTTCCTGAGACCACTGGTGTCAAGGTTATCAAAAATCTCCCTTCGAAAAAAAGCCCAGGACCAGATGGTTTCAATGCAGAATTCTACCAGAACTTCCAAGAAGAATTAATACCTATACTCCTTAAGGTATTTCACAATATAGAATCAGAAGAGTCATTGCCAAATTCCTTTTATGAAGCTACAGTTACCCTGATACCAAAACCACAAAAAGACCCAACCAAGAGAAGTTTGCTCTTTAAGCGTGCAGTTTCTAAATGTGTTTTCAGTGGCTTAAGTTCTATTAATAGTGAAAGTCCGGTTAGAGAGCAGATATGTTTGGAGACACCCGAGTTAATGTTATCCAGGCTTCTTCTCTAGAATGTTCCTCAGAGCCTTGATTGGTACTTTGGGAAACACTGGGAGGACTCTGTGGAAAGTAGGGATGCTATAGGACTATCTGTCTGGTTCTAATTCTTTACTTTTTCCCGCGAGGAATTAGAGACTGGAAGACAGAGCGGCTCCTGGAATCTATAGGGCCTGTGTCCTGACTGCAGCCCACCCACGGTGCCTTTATACGGCCACAATACTACAGTGCGATTCCATAAGATGACAAAGCCAAAACAGGTAGACACAGGCCTTCTTGGGACCTTGGATGTGCCCGTTGTACCTGCTGGAGTTCTCTTCTCCAGGTCACTACAAGTGGTACCTGACAACCTGCTCAATTGTCACAGTGTTCGTAAGGATTTCCTGGCCAGCCCTGCCCAAAATGACTCTCTTCCTCACACTCTTTTTTCTTACCTTTCTTTATTGCCAGCTGTTAAATGTGTCACTACTAGTTTCTGTCTTTCTCCCTAAAAGAGAAGAGCCAGGATATAAGAGACTTTATTATCATGATACTAGCTATGTTCCAGTACTTCATAGGTGCTCAGCTTAAATATATCAGATGGGTAATGAGTACTGTGGAAATATAGGACATGAGATTGGTAATGGTAGCAGCCAGTGTTCTCCAGAGAAATAAAATCAAGAGACAAACACAGATCCACATAAATAATATTAAATATGTTAACACAGTAGAAGGCAATGTCTTTTATGAATGGTTCTAACAGCACCTTGATAACCTAAAATTGTATTAATTCAAAGAAACAATCTTTTGTATTTTTGAGTTTAAGAGCGTGTATAATATTATTTAATTGGGCATGGATGTACACTCTTAATTCTACCACTCAGGATGTAGAGGCAGGCAGATTTCTGTGAGTTTGAGGGTAGTCTATCTCTGTAGTAAGACCCAGTCCATCCAGGGACTCTGTCTCAAAAAAAGGGAGACACAAAATCTGATACCATCTAGAAATTGTTCAAATTTAATGGCATTTTATTTTTCTATACCCTCACTATGTTAGAGGGTAGTCTTTTAGTCTTTAGGACATTTGCATTTAAATCATGTTAAGAATTTGTCTAGAGGCCCCCCTTAGAAGGAATTTTTGCGCTGAGTTTGACTGTAATTGAGATAATTGCCTTGGAGAATACTGGTCATTTAAATATTTTCCGCTCTTTGAATCTCATGGGAGTGCCTCTAATTGGCAGTTTGACCTATAACCAAATAGCTGTACCTGAGATAAGGATGACATCATCCCCGGTTTATTCTATACTGTTGGGGCTGCATGCTTTTATTGTTCATTATTCAGAGAACTTTGGAGTTGAGATATAAGCTTGCTTTTCACTTACCATCTCAAAATGGCTTTAAATGAACTCAGTCTACTAATAATAAGAGACAGAACACAGATTTATAGTTATCTAGGTTTCTTACTAGACTGTCCCTTGATTAGTACTTGGGGACCTGCTGGGAGGAGGCTGCAGAAGGAAAGACCCTGGAAGGCGGTGATGGTGATCATGATGTTGAGCTGTCCATGGACAGTGAAACAGAGGAGCTTTTAGAGAGGGTCTTGAAGTTTACTAATTTACATAAAGTCTATCTTCCCTTTCTGCTGAGAATCACAGGACTTCATTTCTGTTCCCTTAATCATGGGGCTTTCTCTCTGAGCACAATGGAGTGAGGGATAAAAGTGTGTGTGTGTGCGTGTGTGTGTGTGTGTGCATGCATGTGCTTTTCAGTGTTAAAGAGAGGCAGAAGATAAAGATGAATTATTAAAGAACCGACATGCAAATAATTGGTTTCTGAACTTCTTGTATTAAGAAGTCAACTCTTTTATAGTGAGAAATTAAATTGTTTCTGTGAAGATTTTTCTGCTTACTAGTATTAGTTAACCCACCTTCTGAGTAATATTGATGCTCACCAAAAAGTGTGTAAGCATGGGCAGATATCTGGCTCGCAGTGGGGAAAGAACTGTGGAAGGGTAACCCCCCCATCTGTATTCTGCCACCAATTCTGCCTTTGTTCAAGATGGACTTAGATGAAGACAGACTCTTTTTTTAAAATTTTTATTTTATCTTTTATATGCAATGGTGTAAAAGTGTCAGCTCACCTGGAACTGGAGTTACAGGCACTTATGAGTTTGCTATGTGGTTGCTGGGACTTGAACCCAGGTCCTCTGGAAAGTAGCCAGTGCTCTTAAGGCCTGAGCCATCTCTCTAACTTCAAGACAGACTCGTTTGATACGTCATCCTCTGACTTGTGATAAATGCTGTTGCAACCTACCCTACATCAATCAAGCTCTTGATTAAACAGTGACAAAGACAACCGAAACTTAGATTACATCGATGAAGAACTATGCCACAATGGGGAAAGCACTTGCTACTGGTTGTGTTGAGGTTAGTTGCTTTCAATGTACTTCTTCACTGGGAGTGTGGTCCTGAGTTCAGATACCAGCGTCATCATAGTCTAGCTGTGATCTCGATCATGTAGATGTAACCAAACCCATCGTTAACACCATCTTTGCTCTGCACTGCTGCCTGTACATGATTCCTAGAGGCAGCCCCGTAGGAGAAAGCAGAAGCAACCACTTCTGTAGCATTCCTCTTTGAGCTCCCTTTCTCCTGGCTGATACCCACCCATCTTCTCACTCTCTTCACATCATCCTGAGCCCTACCATTGTCTTACAGTTCTTCAGCATCCACAAAAGCTGAATCTTACCTCTCTAGGTCCACTCTTTACCTCTCTACCTTAGTTTTCCTCTCTGCCCTATTTACCTTTTCTACGGTCAAGCAGGTTCATCTCATCATATGAAGAAGTCAGCCATCTGACTGGATATTTAGCCACCTCTTGTTCCTGTTCCCTTGGTCAGCTTCTTCTAGTATATACCTTCAGCTGCTCTGAGTGCCTATTGTCTCCTCCTTACTAAGCTACCATCTCCTTTCTTCACTGTAGGGGAAGCCCCAGTCAATCACCTTGCTTGTAGGGTGGGTACCCCTTAGGTGATGTGTGGGGTGTGCTCCCCACACTTCCCTTTTGTTTCCTGCTCTTCGCTGGAACCTTGGCTTTGTAAGTTATCCCCTTCTTCCCCTTAATAAAGCTGATATTAAGGCTAGCCTGGTTAATCCTATTTGCCAGTCGTTTATGCTCCTTCACTTCACATACCTTTTTGATCTCTAAACAACCATGTCATTGTCATTGCTGGTTTTTGTTTTGATTATAGCTCAGAAGAAAGCTGATTCCAGGAAGAACCATCTTCGCCTTGCTTCATTTGTCTTTGCTGCTGAACACCCATAGCAAAGTAGAAGGGTTGCATTATGAGTTTAGCCTTCGGTAGGATTTGGCACAAGGCAGTCGTGAGAGGTTTCTGCACCTAACCAGTCCTTCTACTCATGAATGGCCAAATTATACTTTTGGTAGCTCCTCCCTTTCATCCTCCATCCTCCGATGAACCCATTTCACAGAGATGAGGGCAGCTACTAAATCCCATCTTCCTCATATGTCTGTCAGCATGTAAATACTCCAGATCTGACCCTGGCAGTTTGAATGAGAATGTTCTCTACCAGCTCATATTTTTGAGTACTGGGTTCTCTGTTGGCAGTGCTTTCTGGGGAGGTAATAGAACCTTCAGGACATAAAGCCTTGCTGGAAGGAGTACATTATGGTCTTTGAGACTTTATAGCCTGGCCTCACTTTTAGCCTGTGCTCTTTACTTCCCATACCTGGTTGAAGATGTGACCAGCTAGCTTCTTGCTCCAGCTGCCTGCTGCCATGCCTTCCCCCATCATAACCGTTAGCTCAGATTTTACTCCTATAATAAGTTGCCTTTGGTGTTATATCACAGAAACAGAAAAGTAATAGATAAAATGCCTCACCCCACCTCTTTGCCCCCTGGGTACTGGAGAGCCCATTTCTTGGACCAGTACCTTGGGACATGGATTTCCTGCTCCTAATACCTTGTGAGAACATTCACACAGAATGTTTCTCTTTTTGTTTTTGTGAAATGGTCTTATTTAAAAACAAATTATCTGTCAACACTTTCTTTCTTTCTTCCTCTTCATCATCATCATCATCTTCTTCTTCCTTTTGGTTTTTGGAGACAGGATCTCACTATATAACTGTAGCTGACCTGGAACTCACTATGTAGATTTGGCAGGCTTTGAACTCACAAAAATCTGCCTCCCGAGTGCTGGGGTTAACAGCCACTATGCCCAGTCTACCCAATTTTCTATTTATTTCAGAAATCTCCATTTTAACCAACAGCTCCCTTCACCCATGGTTTTCTTCTCCACCTTGTCTCACAGACCATCTTCTTGAACAAGCTGTCAGGATTGACTGCCTCAATATCAACTTGTCAGAATGAAAAAGATGAATTTCTGTGTTTGCGAATATAATGATAATATTTCAGCAGCACATTACTTAAATTTCTGTTATTAATCTTTTATTTTATGTGCATGAATGTTTTGCTGCATGCATGTATATGGACCATGTGACTGCCCATTGGATCTCCTAAAACTGGGGTTACAGATGGTTCACCATGTGAATGGTGGGAATTGAACCCACATCCTCTCCAAGAGCAATAAGTGCTCTTACTGCTGACTCATCTCTCCGATTTCTCCAATATTAATATTAATATTATTGGACATTACTGATTACTGTTTTCCATGTCAAGCTTCTGTCCCTTGATTGTTATCCTCACAGATAAACATAGTTGGTTTTCTTCTGGCTTCTCCTGGTTACTGTGCAGGGCCATTCTCGCCCCCAGAACAATTTCCCTCATTTAGACTTCCTCAGAACTCCACTGTTGGCTCACCTCTCATCACACTTTACACACACTTTGAGGCAGTTTTGTGTCTGTTCTTGATGTCTCTTGATGCTGCATTTGAATGTTTACCTGAGGCATCTCAAGTAGGTTGTGTTTTCAGACTCATGCTTAGCTTTGTCTGGGCCCAAAGCTAATGCCTCTGCCAGGAAATGGCAGGAAAAGCATCTGCTCGGAACCAGTCAGACCTTTGCTCTTTTTATACAGTACTTATTCTTGCACAGTTTCATTTTAAAATACAGACATGTATTACGTTGATCTATACTTCCCTACTGTTCTGTGATCCCTTTTCTCCTGCCACAGGATGCCTTTTCACACCAGGAAAGTTCTTCTCCTGCTTTCTTGTTGAAACCCCCCTTTTTTAGAAGGATGGTCTGAGAGTCTGGAGTCTGAGATTTGTGGATAAAGTCTGAGGTTCTCCATGAACACCCTTTGTGACTCTGCCCCCAACCACAGGGGCTGATCTTCAACCTCTAACTTTTTTCTTCTTCTTTTTCTTTGCTCTGTGTCTTTGGCATGGTGTATCTTGATCCTGTTCATTTCCCCATGCTGCTTCCTTAATGTTCACATGTTGGTGTTCCTCCAGCTCTACCTTTAGTATCTGAGCCACTGTCTTGATGATTCACTTACAAACCTCTGTTTGGGGTCTCTCCCGTGCAGATTGTTTATCCTGAGGGAGGACCACATGAGAAACCTGATGAATGTTAATGAGCCAACTCCCTGGCTGCCCTCAGACCTTCTGGGTTAATGGGTCAGTTCTAATGCTTAAGAATCTATGACTTCAGCAAACACTGGTGTTCCTGATGGTGTAGTGATAGTTTGATGCAGGGGACCTTTCTTCTAAACTTTAGCAAGGTATTTTGCATGGTATCCATTTGCTGACTGGGAATGTAGAAGGTCAAAGATCATGGAGGCAGGACGCAGTCCTGGAAGGATGTGTAGCCTTTCCTCTCTCCCCCATACCTACCCAGCTGGACCATGCTACTCTCTGTTCTTTTCTGTCATGTCCTTCAAGTTATCTCACTGTCTTGATTATTCTTCCTCTGCTGGCAACTAGGTTGATGAATCTTTGAGTGAGCTTGGCATCTACTCTGCTGAGTATTATTAAATGATCACTTATTTCCCCAAGTGCTAATAAACAGTTCAATCCATCTCTGAATGCTTTAAACCTGGTTCATCATGATCCTGTGCCATTTACTACTGGCGACACCTACAGGAAGAAGTTGGAAAGGCCAGCATTTTGGTGATTTTTAAGAACATGCACTTCACTTGTTACCATTGGGAAGATAGTTACCATTTAATCATGCTTATCGTCTTAGACAACAACCCTAAGCTACACAAACTCAACCTTTATTGTTTATAAAAGTCCTTGCACTCAAAGTTCAGACACAGTGGGAGAGCAGCTTTAATGGGGACCTGGTTCTTCTTGTGTGGCTTGGGGAGCCATGCTGAGTGACAGCCTTCCTGTCCCTTCCTCAGCTGCCTTTTGCAGATGCTGTCATCAAGAGGTCATCAAGATGCCTTCTTACTGCTGCATCTCCCCATCCACAGTTCTGAGCAAATGTTCATCCGACCTCCAATCTGATGGAAGGGCTTTTCTTTCTGTTCATGTAAAGGAGCCCCTCCATGACAAGTCCAGTGAAGAGAAGACACAAGAATTCCACACATGCTATTCTTACTATTGCCCTTTCTGTTTTGATATAATATTTTTAAAAATCTCCTCTTCAACAAATGATGTTATAGACTCCATTTTATCCCACTGAAACTCATTTATTCAGGCTGGAGAGATGGCTCAGTGTTTAAGAACACTGGCTGCTCTTCCAGAGGTCCTGAGTTCAATTCCCATTAACCAAATGGTTGGTAGCTCACAACCATCTGTAATGAGATCTGGTGCCCTCTTCTGGCCTGCAGGCATACATGCAGACAGAACACTTTACGCCTAATAAATAATAAATCTTTAAAAACAAAACCAACTCATTTATTCTTATTCCTTCCTTGTCTGTTCTGGATAAGGCTAGATACCTGTTAAAACCTAAGCTCATTACTTTGTGTCTTTACTTTCTGGCAAGGTAACTAAGACACTGATGTTTCAAACTTAGCTACAGCGCTCAACCACCCCCTCCCCCACCACAATGTGCCACACCACAGTTGTCTTACCAAGGTTCTGCACAGAATTCTAGCCACACTAGAGGAAAGCACAGGCATACTGCTTTCATAGAAAAAAAAGGCAACAATCCTTCTACTAAGAATCAGGGAAGAACTGTAGAAATAAATGTGGTCGATGAGAAAGACCTGTGTAAAGTACAGTGTTCATGTGCTTGGCTGGGGCAGGGTTTATAACCAGCAATTATATAAATGGCTGCATAGCATGCATTCCTAGTGCACCCGCCTGGACCAGGATACACAGCAGGTGATTATGTAAGTGCTACTTGCGCCTCTTCAATTATCAGAGTGGCTCAGTGGTCAGATCATGGGTGGCCTGCCAATGGTTACATAAAGGAATCAAATGTTAATGTAATATCTTGAAAACAGGAGAGAATCCATGGATTGATTGCTTAGAGGAGAGGAGATATGAAGAGACAGTAGGGGCCCAGCATTTTCCCTTTAGAACACGGGGTAGAAAAAGCTAGTGTCTTCATAGCGTGAGAACTAAAGAAGACCGTGGTGGCTTGACAAAGCATGATCAGCAGAACCCTAAACAACAAAATGCCTGTAAGGAAGCTTTAAGAAAAGCTAACTAAACCTACCATAACTGCAAATCAGTGGATAATGTTAAAACTTGAAATATCAGGAAACGTATGGGTGTATTTTCTCTCGATTGTCTCCTAAGTGACATCTTTTAAAAGGAACTGGGGCTGCAGAGGGCAGGGTGGGAAGATCTGTCTTCTGTGTGCTTCTCTAGCTCCTTCCAGTGTTTTGATGAAACGTGAAACATTTGTGTGTTTATAAAAAGAAGAGCCAATATCTTTTTTGTATGTGCTTATAATTAATAAAGAAACATTTCCCTTCATAATTTCCCAGCCAGGAACCAGTCAAGCCCGACATCTCCATATTTGGAGAAACCCGTATGTAAAGGTGACTAGAAAGAGAATTAACTCTCCCAGCTGTGTCTTGCGGTGGTAACTGAAACGCAGCTGGGCTTAGCTTCCATGGTCTGAAAGCAAGAGCAGAGAAGCTGTACACAGAGGAAGAAGCCAGTGTCAACTGGCAAGGAAAGGAGTTGCTCGCGGGAGTCTAGGATTGTGGCCTCTACCTGGCCACATCAGGAGGCTGCCACAGTCAGCCACAATGCCAGCATGTCTGAGCACAGACTAACAACAAAGGGAACACCTGCCTTAAGCCTCCATGTTGCCAAGGGGCCCAGAGTGCTTTGCTTACTCTGCACTTAGGAGGGGTCAAATCAGAGTTCCGCATTCCAGATTAGTGAAACCTCTGTCTCTCCCTGGGTTGGTGGAGGAAAACGTTATTGGTCTGTGTGACATCACTTCCTTCCTGTCCTCAATGTCTGGGAGAATCTGTTTTCTGATTTTTTCCCAGTACCCAATTTTGTTAGTGACCAGAAAATGTCTCACTTTCATGGTAAGCTGCTAACTTTCTATTTCCACTTCATGCCCAGGGTTTTTCCAAGGTCACGCTTCTTTTCCTGGCATATTGTAAGGGTCCAAAAGGTTCACATACTCTCTTCTTCTATGACACATACTTATTAATTACCTGCTCCAAAGTTGGCTGTGTCTCCACTCTTTGATGCCATTACTTTCCTATATATAGTCTCCTTTTCCCGGACCCCAAGTACAATTTAATCGCATAGACCAAAGTCCAGCCGCCCCATTCCCTTTATTGCATCTGATAATGGCTGGTGGACTTTTTCTGGTGACACAGCTCAGGATCTGCTCCTGAGACATGGTCTGTCACTGCTCTGAGAGCTGGCGGGACCTGGGAAAGTGGAGCCAATAACTGTGGCAGCCTAAAGTTTCCTGCAATAGCCAGTTTTACTCAGAGCGTCAGACAGTTTATACTCTGAGGGCTAAGAAGAAGAGTGTGAGAGAAGCATACCATCACGAGGACAAGCTGCAAATGGCAGACAAGCCACAGGTGACAGACACATGGTATGAAAACAAATAACAATAGCCAGTTGTAACGAATAATCTAAAAGTCAAGTCCCTCCTAGCTGCTACACCAGGGAGAAGCACGAAACACAGCCCAGGAGCAAAGCTTTGGCCACAAGACTATTGTCTTGTTTCTTGGGGTTTTCTCATAAACACTCGGAGTTCTTATTGCACGACTCTGTTCTTGGACTGTGTTTCAATGCAGGTCCAGGCTCTTCTCTCTTTACGTAAGGCAGCTCACAGACACAAGCATTTGCCAACTGGCACTGGGGATTTTGCATATTGGTCTAAAGCCCACATGCACTCCCCTGCTAGGAGAGTTGTCCTCATAATGGCTCTCAAACAGAGAGGAGAATGACGATCACGAAGAGATCAAAAATAAGTGACAATGTCACCTACGAGTCTCATTTTGTGCAAGTATGTTGAAATAAGAGCAGTGGGCTGTGTCCCGCCACCTGGCTAGCTTTACCCGAAATAATTACACAGAAACTGTATTCTTTTAAACACTGCCTGACCCATTAGTTTCAGTTTCTTATTGGCTAGCTTTTACATATTGATCTAACCCATTTCTATTAATCTGTGTAGCCCAAGAGCTGGCTTACCAGGAATGATCTTAACCTGCGTCTGTCTGGAGTGGGAGAACCATGGCGACTCCCTGACTCAGCTTCTTTCTCCCAGCATTTCGTTCTGTTTACTCCGCCTACCTAAGGGTTGGCCTATCAAATGGGTCTAGGCAGTTTCTTTATTAATAAGAAATCACTCCCACATCATTTCCCCTTTTTCTGTTTAAACAAAAAAGAAAGGCTTTAACTTTAACATAGTAAAATTACATATAGCAAAACAGTTATCAAGCAAGAATTACAGTTACAATATTTATATCTATTTTATCTTTTATCATAACTAAGGAAAACTATAACTATCTATTTATTCTTTAACTCCATCAAAGACTCCAGAAGGATATAATACTACCTAAGTAAACAAGAAATAAGAAAACTCTAGAAATGACAGAGACATCTTGCTGCCTGGACAGTCACCCAAAGTTCTTTTGTATGGTTGGGGCATCCATCTTCAGCCTTCAGGCCCATAGTATCCAGCAGACATTTTCATGAAGCAGGAAATTTCAAAGACAGTTCAGTCACTATCTGCTGTGTCCTGCAGAATGTCTCACAGACTCTTTCATGAGTCATGAACCCCAAAAGACCGTCTCACCTTTAGGCAAGTTCAGCAGTCCTCTCTCTGCGGGTTCTCTGTGTCCATTTTATGCAACAGTCCAGGCAAGAGCAGTTTCTTGCCCAAATGGCTATCCAACTCCATAAGGATCCTCTTCGATGCCCATCTTCCTCTAGAGTAGATTGGTGCCACCAGGAACAGATATGTCTCATTGTCATGAAAAGTCCTAAGTTATTAAAATATTTTAAATGCCATATTCTGTAGCCTTTGAGAGATATGAAGAATGCCTATCTGAAATATATCTCTATATATCTAGAAAATCTAAGTAACATGACTACAAACTTTATTATCATCAATGATTATCCATTAGCAACCTATATTTCCTATTATACATTACATTTTAAAAGAACTACACAATCACAATACCTTAATCAATATCAGAAATACATATACATATAACAAAATTGACCTTAAAATCCACACCAATTCAAATTATTCATACCTATATCATTTCCCCCTTTAAATGTAAAAGAACATTTACAAACAATATTTTGGGAACATGGGTGCTGTTTTTTCTCTCCAAACTGCTTCCTGCTGAATGGGGGCGTCGTTAATGAGGTCTTTGATGGTATAACCTGTGTGCTAGTTTCATCTCAGTTGGCAGTTGAGCGAAGTAATTTTTTGAGGGTGTTACAGCAACCTTTCAGGAGGGCGTGGTCTATCATACCATATCAGGATAGATGCAATCCATAGGGTCTGGTCCTCTGTGAAAACAAAAGAAGACCCTTTCCAAAGCATCATATCCTTAGACCCAAATTTTGAAATCGTAATACCCTTATATCCATTTTGGTTTAGCTTGGCAGCCCATGTAATGAAATGTCTCTCTGTACTTAGCTCCTTCACAGTCAAAAATTTTAAAGAAAACACAATGTACATAATCCAGACTCTCTGTGAATTTTACATTTTTACGTGGCTTATTTTTTATTTCTCTTAATCTATAACTATCTGTATTTTGTCTCTTTAAAGACTTTACCCTTTTTTTTAACCATTAATTTTATTGTCTATATTCTTTATCTTCTCTCTCTCAAGCCTACGTACATTCATCCAACAGTGTGGTCTTTTATGTCTGAATCTGTTTTATTGTGAATCTGTAACATTTTTTTTTACTATCCAGGAGCATTTCTTAAAATGTTAAACAGTTCTTAAAAACTTAAGTTGCACCATGTACAGGTAATACGGTACTGCCTGTTTCCTGCCCAGTCGAAACCTTAACTGCGCTATTTTTATGGTAATTACGGTAGTTCCTGCCTGAGACCAGCACAGTTCATCATGTTGGAGCCTAGCCGCTCCTGCCTCAGAGCCATTTGGTGCCCCTGAGCCACACACAGTTCCAGGCACACAGCAGTCCACATTGCCATCAACCAAGCCGTAGCACATTATTCCAAATGCTCCATTTAAAACCTCTGTCTCCCGCAGGATCCAGACAGAGATTGCAATGGCGGCACAGCCCAGAAAACCGGCATTTTAAAACAGCCAGTTTTTTCCTGCTGCTGAGTCAGGATAATTTCTTTGCGGCACGCAACCCACAAACAGCAAAAAGCTGTCTTAAATTCTCTCTCTCTCCTTTTTAAGCTCTCTCAGGTTTTACGTGGAGTTCATTAGCACGTTGGGTGCCACTCTGTTGAAATAAGAGCAGTGGGCTGTGTCCCGCCACCTGGCTAGCTTTACCCGAAATAATTACACGGAAACTGTATTCTTTTAAACACTGCCTGACCCATTAGTTTCAGTTTCTTATTGGCTAGCTTTTACATATTGATCTAACCCATTTCTATTAATCTGTGTAACCCAAGAGCTGGCTTACCAGGAATGATCTTAACCTGCGTCTGTCTGGAGTGGGAGAACCATGGCGACTCCCTGACTCAGCTTCTTTCTCCCAGCATTCCATTCTGTTTACTCCGCCTACCTAAGGGTTGGCCTATCAAATGGGTCTAGGCAGTTTCTTTATTAATAAGAAATCACTCCCACATCACAAGTAGAAGAGACAGAGTGTGGGCTGTGGCCTCCCCACCTCCATAATGCAATGTATCTTTCTGTGTATCTCTGCTAATGGAATAGGCACTCCGATGCAAGCCTCCAACAATAGCATCCAACGAACAGGGTTGGATTCCCAGAGTTTCTCACCTTCCTGAATCCTTTGTCCAAAGGCCAAAAGAAGCCGAGTCAGGGATATAAAAATCTGTATGTGATTTGATTCTCGTTCCCATAAATGCTTGTTGTCTGGATATCAGTGATTTCCAGCGATCATAACCTGGCATTTCATTCTAGTTTTCCAAACCATCTGTTGGCTATAAAGTTACAAAGCAAGGCTGGGAGGTGGGTCTACCAACACTGGGTGCCTTGAAGAGGAAACTTGGGCATTTGTTTGAATTTCATGCACATTTCATTATGAAAATGTCTACTTGACTGTTACTATGGAAGCAGAAAATGTCCCTGTACATTAAATAAAAGCATGAGATATCTGATCCAGTCTGGGTTTTGATAAAATTGAGCAGAAATGATGTTTTGGGCAGCAAAGAGAGTTGGTTACAGTCTCTCTCTCTCTCTCTCTCTCTCTCTCTCTCTCTCTCTGTGTGTGTGTGTGTGTGTGTGTGTAGGCCACAAGAGGGCACTGGATCCTCTGGAGTGAGAGATACACAAGGATATGAGCTGCTGGTCATAGGTGCTGGGAACTGACACCCCTCTACCTCCTCTGCAAAAGAAGCCTGTAACCATCTCTCCTTCCCTAAGTTGAGTAATTTCTCCTTACTACACATAATAAATTTGGAGGGTGTTCTCTTAAGTCCCTGATTTAAAGAAACTACTTGCAAGACTTGGACTTATATCTGTTTTGTATCAAGTACTCAATGAATTCCTAGGAAAGGGTCTGACCTTCGTTAGGCTTTTGATGTGAGATACCTTTCTGTATGCTGTGAATATGTTTTATTCCCATTGGCTAATAAAGATGCTGATTTGGCCAGTAGCCAGGCAGAATAGAGCCAAGTGGGAAATTCAAGGAAAGATAAAGGGAAAAAGAAGGCAGAGTTGGGGAGATGCCAGCAACTTCTGGAGAAGCAAGATGTGTGAGGTAGCAAGCCACAAGTCTGGTGGTAAGATATAGAATAAAATAAATGGGTTAATTTAAGTTGTAAGAGCTAGTTAATAATATGCCTGATCTAATAGGTCAAAGTTTATAATTAATATTAAGCCTCAGAGTGGGAACTGGTGGGTGGGAGAAAATACCACCAGTTACAAATGGTACCAATATGGTGCACACACATCCACATAAAGCCTAAAAAAAAAAAAAAACCAAAAAAAACAAAAAAAGGGCTTCTATACCTATAAAAGTGGTAGTCAAGTACAGCTTCTTGGTAGTTGCATTTTTCATATAGGCTGTTTGCCAGCAGCAAACAGATGCACAGCTCCTTTAAGAGACGGCTTCCTGGTTTGTGCTAGAGGCACAGATGGCTCTTTGACTAGATCCTGCTACTGAGAACTTGAATGGGGTTCATAGGCAGCATGTTGCAAACTACTTGATTACAGCATGGACATGCTTCTTTCTAGAGTTGGTGCAGTGAGCATAGTTCCCAGAACTGCTGGTGAATGTACCTCTGTCATATGGGAAAGCTGAATGGGGTAAAGCCAACAGCCAAAGCCTTGGCTTTGGTGCTAGCCATGCCCACTTAGCATTTTAAAAACTCTCCTTGTCAGAAAATAATTACAAATATGCAATAAAAACAGATTTAGAGAAAAAAGCCTCTAAAAGGGTCACAATGTGTTTGATGAATATGCATAGGTTTGGGAGAGAGAGGATAAAGGATAAACAGAGTCATAAATTAAAAGAATAATTTAAAGATCATAAACTGAGGTTATTAAAAAGGAAATAGAGTAACAAAAATATATGTCATAGTCATGTAAAAATGGAAAATGTGCAGACAGTCTGGATTATGTATACTTTTTTTTTAAACTTTTTTGACTGTTGATGAGTTAACTGCAGAGAGACATTTGATTGTGAGAGCTGCTCAGCTAAAACAACACAAAGGTATCTTGACTTCAAAATTTGGGCCTATGGATATGTTGCTTTGGAAAAGAGGTTCTGTTTTGGTTTCCATAGAGGATACAAAGCTATGGATTTCTTCCAGGGTAATATGGTTTGATCAAATAATCTCCCCTGAGTGGTTCCCATGGGAGTAATGGCTCAGGTGATCCAACATACGGAACAGCTTCAAGGCAACTGAATGAGATTCTGCAGATTCACAGATTACTAAAACCAAGATTTGACCATAATTCTAAATTTTCTTAGAATTCCCATAAAATTCCCAGCACTCCCAATCAGGAGGAAGTAGTATAGAAAACTATGTCCAAATTCCCAAAATGTTGTTTATGAATGTTTGTTACATTTAAAGGGGGTTGGCTATAAATGGTTCATGGTCATAGTCCATATCTTTCTAAAGAAAAAAGGGAGATATGATATAGAAATGATAAAAGGTAGATTATTAAATCTACTTTAGTCCAAAAAACAACTGTTAATCCTAAAATACATTGGTATGGATTTGGTTTATTTATACAAATTTAAGGTTAAGTTTGTTATACTATATGTATATTTCTACTCTTGTTTAAGGTATTATGTTTATGTAGCTCATTTAAGAATATATTGTATAGTTAAAAGGTACAAATTAATTGTCATCTATGGTAGTCAAACTTATAGTCCATGTTAGTTAGGTTTTCTAGATATGCAGAGATACTTTTCAGATGAATAGGAAATTTTCAAACACTTCAAAGACCTATAGAACATGACATTTAAAATGTTTTAAGAACTTAGACTTTTCTTAACAGTGAGACATGTCTGCTCCAATTACTTCAAGAGGATGATAGGCATTGAAGAAGTTCCTTATGGAGTATGCTTTCAATGTGGTAAGACTAACCATTTGGACAAGAAACTTCTCTTTCCTGGACTGGTTGACTATGCTATAAAATCTGGACATGTAGAACCCCCGGGGAAAATGACCACTAAACTTTGTCAAAACAAGACAGGGTGGTCTTTAAGAGTTTCTGTTTCACAGAAGAAACTGCTAGACATTCTTCTGGACACAGAGGAAAGTAAGTGACAAACTGCTATTAAAGGCAGGACATTCTTCAAAATTTCCTGCTTCTTTGAAAAATCTGCCAGATATTCTAAAACCATAGGCTGAAGATGGATGCTGTAATGTTACAGAACTTTGGGTGACTGATAAGTCTGTCATTTCTAGAGTTTTGCAAGTTGTTTACAATGTGCTTCCTGTTTATTTAGGTAATATATCCTTCTGGGGTCTTGAATGGAGTTTAAGATTAGATCGTTATAATTATAGTTTTACTTAGTTATGATTAAAGATAAATTAGATATGAAACTTTAGACTCACAAGGATAGGATAGATAATAGAGTATTTTCTTTAATTTTGCCAAATACAAATAGATTAAACATTATAACTATAGTTCTTGCTTGATACTTGTTTTGGTATATGTAATTTTACAATGTTAAAATCTTTCTTTTAATTGGGCAGAAAGGGGAGATTATATGGGATGCCCCTCTGTATGTTGTGAATATGTTTTATTACAATTGGTTAACAAAGACGCTGATTTGGCCAATAGCCAGGCAGAGTAGAGCCAGGTGGGAAATCCAAGCAAAGATAAAGGGAAAAGGAAGGTGGAGCCAACAATCCCCATAGAAGTAAGATGTGAGGTAACAAGCAACAAGCCTGGTGGTAAAACATAGAATAATAGAAATGAGTTAATTTAAGTTGCAAGAGCTAGTTAATAATAAGCCTGAGCCAATAGGCCAAACAGTTGGTAATTAATATTAAACACTCATTAGGCGGGAGAGATCAGGCAGGTGGGAGAGAAACCTCCAGATACAGACTTTTTTCAGTGCAGTGAGGATTTTCAGTTTTATGCAGAATATATCCATGTTTAAGCCCTCCAAATTGCCCATTTGTGTCATAATTGACTGCAGTTTTGGACCCCAAAGCTTGCGTTGTGCTGCCTCTGATTTAAATCTCAGGCATCTCAGAAGACGTGCACGTCTGGGCTATTGCCCTCAATGTCAATCACCATGAATTGCAGTCAGCATTGAGATCTGACAGGGAGCTAGGTACCTCTGCTTTCTTCACATGACTGTCATGACCCATTCAGTTCTCATAAAGCTAGCATGAAGACCACTTTTGGGCTAGTTTTAAAGGAGAAGAGTAGGACACAGAGATTTGAAGATCCATAGGCTGCGGGGAGAGTCTGCTGTCTTGACTGCCAGTTTCTATGGCCTGCATCTCCTGCAGAAGCTAACCCATCAGAACTCACTTAGTTTTGATTCTATAAGAATAACCTTGCAGTATCCCATTGTCTTCATCAGGGGAGGGGGAATAGTAAATAAATGCCATTTCCTGAGTTTTCTTACTTTTCTTCTTTTATGGACTTTTCTACCCTTTTCCCCTTCTGCCTCCTGGAGAGATTTTATACTTTTGATTCAGTTGTCTTAATGGTAAAAGAGCCATTCATATCTTTTGTTTCTTGTAATAGGGATAAGGTAGGTTCATTATCCTTGGGCTTTGCAATATTTTTCTTTATGATTAATGAATTATTTAGAAGTGTTTCTATATTTCTAAAATTATTGACTTGATGTTTTGTTTTGTTTCTTATTTCTAACCTAATTCTATTGTGGTACTTTTTGTTTGTTTTGTTGTTGTGGGTTCTTTTTTTTTTTTTTTTTTGAGACAGGGTTTCTCTGTAGCTTTGGAGCCTGTCCTGGAACTAGCTCTTGTAGACCAAGAGAACTCACAGAGATCTGCCTGCCTCTGCTTCCCAAGTGCTGGGATTAAAGGCATGCACCACATTGTGGTTTTAATGTGTAATCTATCAGAATGGCACATTTTTAAAAAAAAAAATTGAAGGCTTGTCCAGTGAATAATAGATAAATCCAGTTTCTGCAAAGGTTGAAAAGAGCACACTTCTTCACTATGATGATTAGCAATTTGCACTCATAGTAACCACATGTAACCATACTCACACTTTTCTTACACTGCTTCCTGTTTTCACTTTCACCTTCTTTCGGAATCAGCCATTGCTGCTGTTTCTCTTACATATCCCTTTCCATTTTGCTATTGTTTTTCTATCCCCCACTTCTAGTCCCCAACTATGTTCTCATTCTTTCAGCTGCCACCATTAAGCTTAAGTACCAGAGTGCTCCCCACCCCCAACTCAGAGACCTCGGGCTGCTTTCCCTCGGTCACTTCTTACCCAGCTTAATTTACACCCTTAGACAGCATCTCGGGCTTTTCTCTAAAGGCCACGGCAGAGGGGCTGTTTAGTACATTCACTGAGCACTGAGCTTTGTTAGGATCAGCCCTTCCTCACCAGCCTTTCCCAGCATCTTTCTTCTCAGAATGTTGGACCTTCAGGAGGATATTTCCTTTGTTCTGAACACACTCTAATGAGATCCCTTCAAGAGGTCAACTTGTGGTGAGTGCTTTCCTTCGTTTCTTCAAAAACTTTTGAAATTTATTTAATGAAACCTTGAAAGGGGAGTATCTTCTGGATTCAATTCCAGTTTGACTTTCACTTTCTGATTTCTGTTGTCCTGACACATCTGGATGCCTTTGCTTAGTGATCATCTGGTTGTTTTTACATTCAAAGGTGTGTGTGTGTGTGTGTGTGTGTGTGTGTGTGTGTGCGCGCATGTATGTATCTCTGTGTGTGTGCTCTTCAGTTTCACTACAAGATTTAAAATTCAAATTGACTTGATTTTAATAAACAGGGCTTATATAGAGATCCTTGAATCTGAGAACAGATGTTTTTATCATTACAGAAGCTACCAGCCTTTGTCTTTAAATATTGTATCTTCTCCTTTCTCAGTATATTCTTTTTTCTTAATTTTAATCAGACATTTGTGAAAAGAATAGTTAAACTCTATTATTTGCCATTAATTCGTCTTTATAAGTGTCTAATCACCTCTTTAACCTAACATTGAGTTTTTAAACTCAATCATTTCATTTATTTATAAACACTTTAGAAATTTGGTACTTAAAATTACGGTCATCAATAGTCTTGTATTCTTTGTCACATTTATATTTTCTGTAATTTACTTAAATTTATGGACCACTTTATATTTTGTTGACTCCAATGTACCAGATATCATGAGAAGCCTCTCTTGCTAATGTGTCACCTAAGACTGAAGAAGTAGCTCAACAATTAAAAGCACATATTGTTCTTTCAGAGGACCAGAGTTCAGTTCCCAGCACTCACAATACGATGCTTACAATCACCTGTAACTTCCACTTGAGAACCAATTGGTGAATCTCACCTCTATGATTACCTACACTCATACACACACACACACTCACACATTTTATTTTAAAAATAAAATAAATCTTTAAAAAGA
Source organism: Microtus oregoni (assembly GCF_018167655.1). NCBI lineage: Eukaryota > Metazoa > Chordata > Mammalia > Rodentia > Cricetidae > Microtus > Microtus oregoni. The sequence goes on from NW_024543063.1 coordinate 22,364,229, forward strand.
GAAAGATTAAAGAATCTGACTGTCAGAAGTTTTTTTCTTTTTACCAGTCTTCTGGTATAGAATCATATTTTTCTTCTTGATATAACACATTGATCTTAGAACCCAGTCAAAGGTCTGCTATTGTATCTCAAGACTGCCTCATAATCTAAATCAAGACTTAAGCTTTAAGAGCACAGTGAAAGTAAAAGAAAGCTGGTGAGGTTGGGCTGCTGTAACAAAAGGCAGCAGAATGAGGGGGTGGGGATTAAACTACAGAAATGAATTTCCTTACAGTTCCAGAAGCTCAAGTCCCAGATAAGGTACTGCTGGGGTTGGTGTCGGGTGGGGCTTCCTCTAGCATCATCATCACATGTCATCTTGTTGTCATGTGACCTTCCCTGTGCACATGAGGAGAGCATTACTGTCTTCTTCCTCTTAAAATGACAGCAGGTCTATCGTATTAGGGTCTCATATGAATGATATTATTTCATTTTAATTACCTCTTTAAAGGCACAGTCTTCAGGCCTACAATAGGGTTTCAAATTTTGGAAGAACACCGTTCAGTCAACAGTCAAAGGCTAGTCGGGACACCATGTAATAAAGTTCACTTGCACACGCTTTTCATGATTCTGATAATTTTGTTCTTCTGTCCGCAATGCTGCCTTTGCCTTTGCAAAGTTTACCAGGTTTGGATGATGCAGTGAATGATGTCCTCACTGCTGGGAGGATGCGTGCTTTCCGTGATGTGTCTAGAGGTGGCAATCATTTCCTGTGAGTAGTAACTGTTCTTTATTCTGGTCAGTTTGCCGGCCCATGGCATACATTTATGAGACAAGGATCTAGATGGTCTAGAATATAGCAAAGTAAGTGCCTCACAATAGTAGAACCTGTCCTGAGCCTACTCAAGACCCAATGCCACTTTGGTGATTGGACACAGCCACATGCTTACTCCCTCTGGTTATGCCAGTGGCTTGGAGGATGGTGGGCATCTCCGCCTGAGTCCTCTTCCTGACTGGCTGCTTTAAGCCCTGAATGTCTTCATCCTTTATCTTTTGCCAGGTTGGCCCTTGGCATGCTCGATGGCCAGCACCTCCAAAGCACGCCACAGCTGAGTCTTTTCCACTAATGTGAGATCCAGGAAGTGCTTAGGGGCCCGATTTTAAATTGAGCGAGTTTTCTCAGAAAAACAAAATGCACGTATGCCGGGTTGTCTTCTTCTCTCACCTCTCTCCTTCCTTGATTTCTTCTCCCTGCATCTTACCAAGTTTGAGGGTGTCTGTAGGTCTTTTGCCGGTACAAACACAAATCTGGAAGGTTTGGTTCAGCATGAAAATGGGAGCTTCAAAATTTAGTTCTTTCATTAAGCCAAATGTTTCTAGGAAGGTTGTATCTGAGAAATGATTCCACAGTGTTTTTGAAACTTAGAATAAATAAGAATGAGGAAGAAACTATTGTCATGTGTCTTGAATCACAGCACTACTAACCTGGTATATAAGGGGCTCCCCCAGCAGGCAGGGTCATCACATATCCCTCTCCTCTCCTGAGTCTCTCTCCTCACTGCACCTGAGTCCTCTCTACTGACACCATGGGTTGCTGTGGCTGTGGAGGCTGTGGTGGCTGCGGCTGTGGAGGCTGCGGCTGTGGCGGTTGTGGTTGTGGCAGCTGCGGCTGTCGTAGCTGTGGCTGTGGCAGTTGTGGCTGCGGTGGCTGTGGTTGTGGTGGCTGCTGTGGCTGCTGTGGCTGTGGTGGCTGCTGTTGCCGCCCCTGCTGCTGCAGCTCCTGTGGCTGTGGCTGTGGCTGTGGGAAGGGCTGTTGCCAGCAGAAGTGTGGCTGCTGCCAGCAGAAGTGCTGCTGCAAGAAGTGTTGCTGCTGCTAGGATGACTGCTGGCTACTGGGCTTCTGCTTCAGCTGCCAGATAGAGGTGAGTCTGTATATCTGTATGTCTGTCTACTCCTGATGGAATTGTATTCACCAAGCAAATGAATGAATCCCAGGCCTTCCCTGTCAATTCTCATTCAATCATGACTGTGACAGAGCCAGTTTGGGTATAATAATCTATGACTTCCTACAATGCCTCTAACTCTGCACCAATATCCCATTTCCCTATTGCATTGACATATCTGTAATCACAATGCTCTTCTTTCTCAATAAACTTCAATAAATCCATCTCAAACAGTGATTCTTGTGTGTCTCATTTGCTTTCCAGTCTCTAAACTATCTTTCCATGGTGGGGGCGGGGCAGAAGTTCCATCTCAACAGACACAACAATGGGAGATGTGCAAAAGCAGCAGAGCCAGAGACAAGATAGAGTGACACACATAGACAGGTGTGATGCTGACCCTAGGGAGGTCTTCTGTGTTGCCCCTTGCAGTGAGCCATGGCTCCAACTCAAAATTTTCTTTTTCACCCCACATCCTGGCCATGATGCTGGCAGCTTTGCTCTTTCAGGAGATCCCTGCCAAGATGTGCTGTCCCACCACAGGTCTAAAGCTGTTGGAGCAAAGCACTGATATGGTTAGTCCCTGGGTCAGCTTGCCTGCATTTAGACTGGCCTGGGAGAGAGATGTAGTAAACCCTGGATATGTCTGTGGGGATGTTAGCAGAGGATTAACAGGGGTCGTGGGAGAAGAATCACCCCAAATATGAGAGGAACCATCCCATGTTCATGGGGCTGAGATGGAATGAAAGAGAAAAAGAGAGAAAAGCAGAGTGCACACAGAGTGGCTCACACCATATTCCTATCACTTGGGAGGCAGAGGCAGGTGGATCTCGGTGAGTTTGATGCCAGCATAATCTACAAGAGCTATAGATAAACCCTGTCTCCAAAAAAAAAAAAGGAAAGGAAAGGAAAGAAAAGAGAAAAATAAAGTGAGATCGCTCTTTCTGCAATCAATTATTTTTCTTTTTTTATTCAGCTATATATTTTCTCTGCTTCACTCCCTTCCTCCCCTCTCCCCTTCTACCATCTCCTATCATCTCCATGCTCCCAATTTACTCAGGAGATCTTGCCTTTTTCTACTTCCCATGTAGATTATATCCATGTATGTCTCTGTTAGAGTCCTCTTTGTTGTCTAGGTTCTCTGGGATTGTGAATTGTAGGCTGGTTTTCCTTTGCTTTGTGTCTAAAAGCAACTTATGAGTGAGTACATATTATATTTGTTTTTATGGGTCTGAGTTATCTCAATCACTATGATTTTTCAGGATCCATGCATTTGCCCGCAAATTTCAAGATGTCATTATTTTTCCCGATATGTTGTACTCCATTGTGTAAATATACCACATCTTTATCCATTCTTCATTCAAGGGGCAATTAGATTGTTTCCAGGTTCTGACTATGACAAATAATGCTGCTATGAGCATAGGTGAGCACATGTACCTGTGGTATGATTGAGCATCCTTTGGGTATATAAACAAAAGTGGTATCGTTGAGCCTTGAGGGAGGTTGTTTCCTAATTTTAACTGGATATCAACATGTAGAAGAATGAAAATAGATCTATATCTATTGCCATGCACAAAACTCAAGTCCAAATAGATCAAAGACCTCAACATAAAACCAACTATACTGAACCTCATAGAAGAGAAAGTGGGAAGTACACTTGAACACATTTGCAGAGGAGACCACTTCCAAAATATAACTCATTAAGATAGACCCTAAGAGAAACAATTAAAATGAGACATTCAGAAACTGAGAAGCTTCTGTAACTCAAAGAACATAGTCAATAAGACAAAATGGCAGACTACACAATGGGAAAAGATCTTCACCAACCCCATATCACAGAGAGGGCTGATATCCAAAATATACAAAGAGCTCAAGAAACTGGTCACCAAAAGAACAAATAATCAAGTTTTTTAAAAATTGGTTACAGACCTAAACAGAGAATTCTTACCATATGATTCTTCAATGTCTTAAAGACACTTAAGGAATAGTGCAATATCTTTAGTTATCAGAGAAATGATAACCAAAACAACAATGAGATTACATTTTATAGCAAAAATAGCCAAGATAAAAAACACTGATGACACTTATGCTGGAGAAGATGTGGGGTATAGGGAACAACTCTGCATTGCTGGTGGGAGTGCAAGCTGCTACAGACCCTTTGGATATCAGTATGGTGATTTCTCAGAAAATTAGGAAATAAATTTTTTCAAAACCCAGCATATCCTTCTTGGTCATAAACCCAAAAGATGTTCAATATATCACAAGGGCATTTGCTCATCTATTTTCATAGTGGCATTATTCATAATAGCGATAACCAGGAAACAACCTAGATGTCCCTCAACCAAAGAATGAACAAATAAATTTGCACAATGGAGTACTGCTCAGAGGTAAAAATAAATAATAATGACACCTTTCAATTTGCAGTCAAATGGATGGAACTAGAAAAAACCATCCTGAATGAGATAACCCAGACCCAAAAAGGCAAATAGAGTATGTACTTACTCATAAGTGGATATTAAACATAAAGCAAAGGATAACCAGCTTACAATCCACAGCTCCAGAGAAACTAAACCCTCATCCAAAGCAGATGGATGCAGATGCAGAGATCCACATCTAACCACTGGGCCAAGCTCCTGGAGGACAATTTGTGTGAGAGAGGAACAATAATATGAACAAAGGAGTCAAGACCATGATTGGGAAAACCAATGATTCAGTTGACCACAGCTAGTAGGAGCTCACTGACTCTGGACAGAACACTTTGGAACCTCCAAAGAACCTAGATAGCGCCACAGAGTGCAGGTGACAATGGTATGGCTTGGGCAATTTGTGGAGCCACCAGCAGTGAGACCAGGATCTAACCCTAGTGCATGAAGTGACCTTGTGTATTCCGTTCTCTATGGTGAGATACCTTGCTCAGTCTACGTGTGGGGGAGGGGAAAGCCCTGGTCCTGCTTCACGGAGGAAATGGGATAGACTTTGTTGACTTCCTTGGGAAGGTCTTACAGTCTTTGAGGAGCAGATGGAGTGTGGGCGGGGGGTGGGGGGGGAGATGGGGAGAGCAGGAGAGAACCAAGGGGAAGTTGGGATTGGTATGTAAAAAAAGTAAACAAAAAAGAAAAAGGCGATACTGCCCACTCTTCTGAAATCCCAGATCAGGACAGTAAACATCAATGTGTTTTATACAAGTGAATTCTAATTCCACAATCAGAGAAAAAAAATTGATTCCTGAATCAAACTGGGAGATAGTAAAGGTTACAACACTATAATATGGATGGTTATAACGTAGAGTCCTGAATTTAAACCTATCATTAAATCTGATTGCCCCAGAGATGAACCACATAGTAATGCTTCATATGCAGAGGTCATGAGGTTGACTGCAGGCCCAGATGACTCAGTTGCTGTAAAGAAGACAATGGTGATTGCACTTGGCAGTGACTTTTGAATTTGTTCTTATTTTCTCCTTTCCACTCCTCAGACTTTCTTTGGCAAGCCCTCTGAAGGTAAAGTCTATACCTCACTTGACTTCTGCACATCTTGGAAGCCCACAGACATCTGGCCCAGGGGTTTCCTGAGGGGGGCCTCTGGTCTATAAGCCTTGCCCGCAGCTCACAGAAGGACTTGATCTGAGCACTGAGAGGCAAAATGAAAGATTACCCATCACGTGGACAGTCTTCTCCAGTTCCCGGAGCCCAGAATTCTTCTCAGGAACGCTCGGCCCTTCTGATTCATTTTCAGGAAGAGTAAACATGACAGAAATATGCAGAAGTCAAGGATATCTGAGAAGAGATAAATAAGAGCTGGTGAGATTCCCACACATACAGGAAGTCAGATGACAGAGGAAGTGGTCACATGCTCCCTGCTGGACTCCCCAGCACTGGTATATAAGAGGCTCCCCTAGCAGGGAGGATCATCACATCTTCCCTTCCTCTCCTGAGTCTCTCTCCTCACTGCACCTGAGTCCTCTCTACTGACACCATGGGTTGCTGTGGCTGTGGAGGCTGTGGTGGCTGCGGCTGTGGCGGTTGTGGTTGTGGCAGCTGCGGCTGTCGTAGCTGTGGCTGTGGCAGTTGTGGCTGCGGTGGCTGTGGTTGTGGTGGCTGTGGTGGCTGCTGCGGCTGCTGTGGCTGTGGTGGCTGCTGTTGCCGCCGCTGCTGCTGCAGCTCCTGTGGCTGTGGCTGTGGCTGTGGGAAGGGCTGTTGCCAGCAGAAGTGTGGCTGCTGCCAGCAGAAGTGCTGCTGCAAGAAGTGTTGTTGCTGCTAGGATGACTGCTGGCTACTGGGCTTCTGCTTCAGCTGCCTGATAGAGGTGAGTCTGTTTGTCTGTCTCTTTCTCTGTCTGTTTTGTCTACTCCTGTTGGAATTGTATTCACCAAGCCAATGAATGAATCCCAGGCCTTCTCTGTCAATTCTCATTCAACCATGACGGTCACAGATACAGTACAGGTAGATTATGCTCTGACTTCCTACAATGCCTGTAACTCTGCATTGCATTGGCATATCTGTAATCACAACGCTATTCTTGCTCAATAAACTTCAATAAATCCATCTCAAACAGCGATTCTTGTGTGTCTCATTTGCTTTCCAGTCTCTAAACTATCTTTCCATGGTGGGGGAGGGGCACAAGTTCCATCTCAACAGACACAACAATGCTAGATATGCAAGAGCAGCAGAGACAGAGACAAGATAGAGTGACAGACATAGACAGGTGATGCTGACCCTAGGGAGGTCTTCTGTTCTTGTCCCTTGAAGTGAGTCAAGGCCCCAGCTCAAAATCCTCCTTTTCACCCCAAATACTCACCATGATCCAGGAAGCTTTGTTCTTTCATGAGATCCCTGTCAGGGCATGCTGCTTCACAATGGGCCTCTTTGTTGGACCAAAGCACTTTGATGGTTATTCCCTTGGTCATCTTGCATACATTTAGATTGGTGTGGGATAAAGATGTGGAATACCCTATATGTCTGTAGGGATGTTAGCGGAGGATTAACGAGGTCTGTGGGGAAAAATATTACACTAAATGTGAATGGAATCATCCCATGTGTTCCATGAGTCCAAATGGAACAAAAGGAAAAAAAGAGAAAAGCAGAGTGAACGTAGTGTGGCGTACGTCTTTAATCCCGGCACTTGGGAGGCAGAAGCAGACAGATCTCTGTGAGTGCAAGGCCAGCCTGGCCTACAAGAGCTAGTTTTACAACAAGCTACAAAGCTACACAGAAACACTGTCTCAAAACAACAACAACAACAACAACAGGAAAACAAACAAAAAACGAAAACGAAAAACGAAAAAAAGTAAGAAAAATAAAAAGGAATGTAGTGCCATTGCTCCTTCTGCAATCCCTTATTTTTCTTTTTTATTGAGCTATATGTTTTCTCTGCTTTCCTCCGTTCCTCCCCTCTCCCCTTCTCTCCCACCATCCCCATGATTTCAATTTACTCAGGAGATCTTGCCTTTTCTAGTACCCATGTAGATAAGATCTATGTTTGTTTCTCTTAGGGTCCTCTTTGTTTTCTACGTTCTTTGGGAATGTGAAATGTAGGTTATTTTTTCTTTGTCTTCTGTCTAAAAGCCACTTATGAGTGAGTAGTTAATATATTTGATGTTCTGGGTCTCTGTTACCTCACTCACTATGATGTTTTCCAGATCCATCCATTTGCCCGCACATTTCAAGACTTCATTATTTTTCCTGTTGTGTACTACTCCATTGTGTAAATATGCCACATCTCTTCTTTATCCATTCTTCAATCAAGGGGCAGTTAGATTGTTTCCAGGTTCTAGCTATGGCAAATATTGCTTCAATGAACATAATCAAGCACATTTACCTGTGGTATGATTTAGCTTCCTTTGGGTATATAGCACAAAGTGGTAATGTTTGGTTGAGGTAGGTTGTTTCCTAATTTTTTTTACTGGATATCGACATGTAGAAGAATGCAAATAGCTCTTTATCTATTGCCATGCACAAAACTCAAGTCCAAATAGACCAAAGACCTCAACATAAAACCAACCACACTGAATCTCATAGAAGAGAAAGGGGGAAGTACACATGAACACATTCATACCAGAGACCACTTCCTAAATATAACCCATCAAGACAGACACTGAGAGAAACAATTAATAAAAGGGATGTTCTAAAACTGAGAAGCTTCTGTAAAGCAAAGGACATAGTTAAAGAGACAAAATGTCAGACAGCAGAATAGAAAAAGATCTTCACCAAACACACATCACATAGAGGGCTTATTTCCAAAATATACAAAGAACACAAGAAAGTGGTCATCAAAAGAACAAATAATCCAATTTAAAAAAATGGGGTGCAGACTTAACCAGAGAATTCTCCAAAAATGACTCTAAAAGGGCTTACAGATCCTTAAGGAATGTTCAAATCCTTAGTCACCAGAGAAAGGAAAACCAAACAACTGAGATTCCACCTTACACCTGTAAGAACGGCCGAGATCAAAAACAGGGATGACAACTTATGCTGGAGAGGATGTGGGGGTAAAGGGAACACTTCTGCACTGCTGATGGAAGTACAAACTAGTACAGTCCTTTTGGATATCAGTATGGCTATTTCTTAGAAAATATAGAAACAACATTTCTCAAAAATCAGCAATGCCATTCTTGGGCATATACAGAAAGAATGCTCAATCATACCACAAAGACCATTGTTCAACCGTTTTCATAGCAGCATTGTTCATAATAGCCAGAAACTGGAAACTACCTCAACCAAAGATTGAATAAAGAACATGATATAATTTGAACATTGGAGTATTGCTCAGATATAAAAATAATAATAATGATGATGACACCTTTAAATTTGCAGGCAAATGGATGGAACTAAACACTATTGAATGAGGTAGCCCAGACCCAAAAAGGCAAATATACTATGCACTCACACTTAAGTTGATATTAAACATAAATAACCAGCGTACAATCTACAACCCCAGAGAAACTGGAATCCTAATCCATAAACAGAAGAAAGCAAATGTAGAGATCAACAACTAACCTCTGGGCTAACTCCTGGAAAACAATCTTTGAGAGAGAGGAAAAATAACATGAACAAAGGGGTGAAGAAACCCACTAAATCAGCTGCCCGGAGCTGATTTGACCACTGGGAAACCTCCAAAGAACCTAACTAGCCCCCAGAGTGCAGGTGACAATGGTAAGGCAGTGAGACCAGGATCTAACCCTAGTGCATGAAGTGACCTTGTGTATCCCATTCTCTATGGAGAGATACCTTGCTCAGTCTATGCATGGGGAAGGGGAAGGTCCTGTTTCTGCTTCAAAAAGGTAATGGGATAGGCTTAGTTGATTTCCTAGGGGGGGTCTTACAGTCTCTGAGGAAGAGATGGAGTGGGGTGGGGGAAGATGGGGGGGCAGAAGAGGACTAAGGGGAAATTGGGATTGGTATGTAAGAAAAAAGAAAAGGAAAAAAGCAAAAGGTCATACTGCCAACTCTTATGGAACCGCAGGTCAGGACAGAAAGCATCATGTATATTTATACAAGTGAATTTCTATTCCACAATCACAGAAAACAATAATTCCCGATTCATAGTGGGAGATGGCAAAGGTTACATCACTATAATATGGATGGTTATAACGTAGAGTCCTGAATTTAACCTGTCATTAAATCTGAGTGCCCCACATATAAACCACATAGTAACTCTTCATATGCAGAGGTCATGAGGTTGACTGCAGGCCCAGCAGACTCCTTTGCTGTAAAGAAGACAATGGTGTTTGCACTTGGCAGTGACCTTTAAATTTGTTCTTATTTTCTCCTTCCTCTCCCCAGACTTCTTTGGCAAGCCCTCCGAAGGCAAAGTCTATGCCTCACCTTGACTTGTGGACATTTCAGAAACCCACAGACAACCTACTCTAGGGGTTCTCTGAGAATGCCTGTGGTCTCTAAGACCTGCCCACAACTAAGAGAAGGGCGTGATCTGAGCACTGAGAGGCAAAATGGAAGGTTACTCTTCACCTGGACAGCCTTCTCCAGTTCCCACAGCCCAGAATTCTTCTCAGGGACGCTCGGCCCTTCTGATTCATTTTCAGGAAGAGTTCATGTGACAGAAAATGCAGAAGTCAAGGATATCTGAGAAGAGATAAATAAGAGCTGGTGAGATCCCACACATACAGGAAGTCAGATGACTGAGGAAGTGGTCACATGCTCCCTGCTGGACTCCCCAGCACTGGTATATAAGGGGCTCCCCTAGCAGGGAGGATCATCACATCTTCCCCTCCTCTCCTGAGTCTCTCTCCTCACTGCACCTGAGTCCTCTCTACTGACACCATGGGTTGCTGTGGCTGTGGAGGCTGTGGTGGCTGCGGCTGTGGAGGCTGCGGCTGTGGCGGTTGTGGTTGTGGCAGCTGCGGCTGTCGTAGCTGTGGCTGTGGCAGTTGTGGCTGCGGTGGCTGTGGTTGTGGTGGCTGTGGTGGCTGTGGTTGTGGTGGCTGTGGTGGCTGCTGCGGCTGCTGTGGCTGTGGTGGCTGCTGTTGCCGCCGCTGCTGCTGCAGCTCCTGTGGCTGTGGCTGTGGCTGTGGGAAGGGCTGTTGCCAGCAGAAGTGTGGCTGCTGCCAGCAGAAGTGCTGCTGCAAGAAGTGTTGTTGCTGCTAGGATGACTGCTGGCTACTGGGCTTCTGCTTCAGCTACCTGATAGAGGTGAGTCTGTATATCTGTATGTCTGTCTACTCCTGATGGTATTGTATTCACCAAGCAAATGAATGAATCCCAGGCCTTCCCTGTCAATTCTCATTCAATCATGACTGTGACAGAGCCAGTCTGGGTATAATAATCTATGACTTCCTACAATGCCTCTAACTCTGCACCAATATCCCATTTCCCTATTGCATTGACATATCTGTAATCACAATGCTCTTCTTTCTCAATAAACTTCAATAAATCCATCTCAAACAGTGATTCTTGTGTGACTCATTTGCTTTCCAGTCTCTAAACTATCTTTCCATGGTGGGGGTGGGGCACAATTTCCATCTCAACAGACACAACAATGCTAGATATGCAAGAGCAGCAGAGACAGAGACAAAATAGAATGACACACATAGACAGGTGTGATAGTGACCCTAGGGAGGTCTTCTGTTCTTGTCCCTTGCTGTGTGTCCTGGACACAGCTCAGAATCTTCCCTTTCACCCTACCTTCTGGCCATGATCCTGACAGCTTTGTTCATTCAGGAGATCCTGCCAGGTCACGCTGCCTCCCGATGGCCTGAAGCTGTTGGAGCAAAGCACTGATATGGTTATGCCCTGGGTCAGCTTGCCTACATTCAGACTGGCCTGGGAGAGAAATGTGAAAACCCTGGATATGTCTATGGGGATGTTAGCAGAGGATTAGCAGGGTTAGTGGGAGAAGATATCACGCTAAATGTGAATGGAGTCATCCCACGGGCTTGGAGCCCAGATGGAATGAAAGGGAAAAAGAGAAAAGCAGAGTGAACACAGAGTGGTGCATGCCTTTAATCCCAGCACTTGGGAGGCAGAGGCAGGCAGATCTCTGTGATTGTGAGGCTACTCTGGTCTATAAGAGCTAGTTCCAGGACAGGCTCTAAAGCTACAGATAAACCCTATCTCAAAATCCCCCTCCCCCCCAAAATAGAAAAAAGAACAAAATAAAGAGAACAGAAAGAATGTGATGAGATTGCTCCTTCCGCAATTCCTTATTTTTCATTTTTATTGACCTATATATTTTTCTCTGTTTCTCTCCCTTCCTCCTCTCTCCCCTTCTACCATCTCACACGATCCCCATGCTCCCAATTTACTCAGGAGATTCTTCCCTTTTTCTACTTCCCATGTCTCTCTTAGGGTCCTTTTTGTTGTCTAGGTTAACTGGGATTGTGAATTGTAGGCTGATTTTTCTTTATCTTCTGTCTATAAGCCACTTGTGAATGAGTACATATTTGTTTTTCAGTGTCTGGGTTATTTCACTTACTATGAGGTTTTCTAGATCTATCCATTTGCCTGCAAATTTAAAGATGTCATTATTTTTTCCTGTTGTGTAGTACTCCATTATGGAAACATGCCATATCTTCTTTATCCATTCCTCAATCAAGGGCAATTAGATTTTTTCCAGGGTCTGGGTATGACAAGTAATGCTGCTATGAACATATTTGAGCACAGGTCCTAGTGGTATGATTGAGCATCCTTTGGGTATATACCCAAAAGTAGTATCGCTGGGCCTTGAGGTAAGTTGTTTCCTAATTTTTAACTGGATATCAACATATAGAAGAATGAAAATAGCTCTTTATCGATTGCCATGCACAAAACTCAAGTCCAAATAGATCAAAGACCTCAACATAAAACCAACCAAGCTGAACCACATAGAAGAAAAAGAGGGAAGTACACTTGAACACATTTGCACAGGAGACCACTTCGGAAATATATCCCATTAGGACAGACACTGAGAGAAACAAGTAATAAATGGGACGTTCTGAAACTGAGAAGCTTCTGTAAAGCAAAGAACATAGACAATTAGACAAAATGGCAGTTTTAAAAGTGGGAAAAGATCATCACCAACCCCATTTTAGATAGAGGGCCAATCTACAAAATATACATAGAACTCCAGAAATTGGTCATCGAAAGAATAAATATTCCAATTTTAATAAAATTGGGTTCAGATCACCGGCGGCCGAAGGCGGCCGGAGGATTCCCAGCGCAGCTGGTGGGGACCAACTGGGACAGGCTGGAACTTACTGGCACCTCAGCGGCAGCAGAGGACACAGGCTGCTGGTGGTGGGAACCATCCCAGCAGCAGAAGCAGGCAGCAGGGACCGCGCACAACACCGAGAACAGATCGCCCCACTGCAATTAAACCAAAGAGGTAGGCATTCGGTTGGCGAGGTCCCTGGCAAAGGAGGAGCCGGGTCCTATTCCTGAAGACCCTTCTGAGGGGTGAGAAGGATCTTGGCCCCCGGCAGGAACCAGGAAACAGAGCAAGGGCATTTTGTAAGAGGAACCCCTGGCCAGCAGGGAAACCTGAACCAGTTTTAACAGACCCCTTAGATAGCATCGATAGGAGGAGATGGGCAGGCGCCAAGGAAAAAATTCACCCAATAATCTGAAAAACAACATGAAAACACCAGAATCCAATGATCTTACAACAGAAGGTCTCCAACACCCTAACACAGAAGAAGTGAAAAAAATTGACTTTAAGAAAGCAGTAGAATCCCTTAAACAACATGTGAAAAATGCCCTTATAGAAATGGATGAGAAGTATAACCAAAAATTTGAAGAAATGAGTAAATACTTACATAATACCCTGGGAAACCAAGAATGAACGATCAAACAGGTAATGGAAACAGTTCAAGAATTGAAAACTGAAATGGAAGCAAGGAAGAAAACACAAACTGAGGACCAGCTGGATATGGAAAATCTAGGTCAACGAGCAGAGCCTACAGAAACAAGCATAATCAATAGAATACAAGAAATAGAAGAAAGAATCTCAGATTCTGAGGACACCATAGAGAAAATAAACGCTCTGATCAAAGAAAACTGCAAAACCAACAAATTCTCATCACAAAACATTCAGGAATTATGGGACACAATAAAAAAACCAAATCTAAGAATAATAGGAATAGAAGAAGGAGAAGAGTCACAGCTCAATGGCCCAGAAAATATTTTGAACAAAATTATGGAAGAAAACTTTCCCAACGTAAAGAAAGATATTCCTTTGAATATTCAAGAAGCATACAGAACACCAAACAGACTGGATCAAAGGAAAATATCCCCTCGTCATATAATAATCAAAACACAAAATATACAGGTTAAAGAAAGAATACTAAGAGCTGCAAAGGAAAAGGCCAAGTAACTTATACAGGTAAACCGATCAGACTTACACCTGATTTCTCTATGGAAACAATGAAAGTCAGAGGTCCTGGATAGAAGTACTGCAGAAGCTAAGAGACCATGGATGCAAGCCCAGACTACTATACCCAGCCAAGCTTTCGTTCACTATAAATGGAGAAATCAAGACATTCCAGGATAAGAACAAATTTAAACAATATGTAGCCACGAACCCAGCCCTACAGAAAGTAATAGAAGGAAAACCGCAACCCAAGGAATCCAACATTGCCAACACTGCCTACAATAACTCAGGCATCTAGCGACCCTTCACTAGCACAACTCAAAGAAGGGAGACACACAAATTCTACTTCCAAAAACAATAAGAATATCCGGCATAAACAACCACTGGTCATTAATATCACTCAATATTAATGGTCTCAATTCACCTATAAAAAGGCACAGGCTAAGAGATTGGATACGAAAACAGGATCCAACATTCTGCTGTTTGCAAGAAACTCATCTCAACCACAATGACAGGCATCTACTCAGAGTAAAGGGTTGGGAAAAGGTCTTTCAAGCAAATGGTCCTAAGAAAAAAAGCAGGTGTGGCCATATTAATTTCTAACAAAATTGACTTCAAACTAAAATCAATCAGAAGAGATCGAGAGGGACACTTCATACTCATAACAGGAACAATTTGTCAGGATGACATCTCAATCCTGAATATTTACGCCCCTAATATAAAAGAACCCACGTATGTAAAAGAAATATTACTAAAACTCAAGGCAGACATCAAACCACACACACTAGTAGTAGGAGATTCAATACACCTCTCTCAGCAATGGACAGGTCAATCAGACAGAAACCTAATAGAGAAGTAAGAGAACTACTGGAGGTAATGAAGCAAACAGACTTAACAGACATCTATAGAACATTCCACCCAAATAGGAAAGAATATACGTTCTTCCCTGCAGCCCATGGAACCTTCTCGAAAATTGACCACATACTCGGAAACAAAGGAAACCTCCACAGATACAAAAAAATATCAGTGTCCACCTGTGTCCTATCAGATCACCACGGATTAAAGTTAGAATTCAACAACAATCCTACCTCCAGAAAGCCGACAAACTCATGGAAACTGAACAGTCAACTACTGAACCACACCTGGGTCAAGGAAGAAATCAAGAAAGAAATTAAAGTCTTCCTTGAATTTAATGAAAATAAAGGGACAACATACTCAAACCTATGGGACACTATGAAAGCAGTGCTAAGAGGAAAGTTCATAGCACTAAGTGCCCACTTAAAGAAAACAGAGAAAGCATACATCGGAGACTTAACAGCACACCTGAAAGCTTTAGAAAAAAAAGAAGCAGACACGCCCAGGAGGAGTAGAAGACTGGAAATAATCAAACTGAGGGCAGAAATCAACAAAATAGAAACGCAGAAAACAGTCCAAAGAATCAATGAAACAAAAAGTTGATTCTTGGAGAAAATCAACAAGATCGACAAACCCCTATCCAAACTAATTAAACAACAGAGAGAACACGCAAATAAATAAGATCAGAAATGAAAAGGGGGACATAACCACAGACACAGAGGAAATTCAGAGAATCATTAGATCTTACTACAAAAGCCTGTATGCCACAAAACTAGAAAATGCAAAAGAAATGGACATTTTTTTAGATAAGTGCTACATACCAAAGCTAAACCAAAACCACGTGAACGATCTAAATAGACCTGTTAGTCGCGAAGAACTAGAAACCGTTATGAAAAATCTACCTTCCAAAAAAAGCCCAGGACCAGATGGTTTCAATGCAGAATTCTACCAGAACTTCCAAGAAGAGCTAATACCTATACTCCTTAATGTATTTCACAATATAGAAACAGAAGAGTCATTGCCAAATTCCTTTTATGAAGCTACAGTTACCCTGATACCAAAACCACACAAAGACCCAACAAAGAAAGAAAATTACAGGCCTATCTCACTCATGAATATCGATGCAAAAATTCTCAATAAAATACTGGCAAACCGAATCCAAGAACACATTAGAAAAATTATCCATTATGATCAAGTAGGCTTCATCCCACAGATGCAGGGCTGATTCAACATACGCAAATCTATCAATGTAATCCAGCATATAAATAAACTGAAAGGAAAAAACCATATGATCATTTCATTAGATGCTGAAAAAGCATTTGACAAAATTCAACACCCCTTTATGATAAAAGTCTTGGAGAGATTAGGGATACAAGGGTCATACCTAAATATAATAAAAGCTATTTACAGCAAGCCATCAGCTAACATTAAATCAAATGGAGAAAAACTCAAAGCCATCCCACTAATATCAAGAACACGACAAGGATGTCCGCTCTCTCCATACCTCTTCAATATAGTGCTTGAAGTTCTAGCAATAGCAATAAGACAACATAAAGTGATCAAGGGGATTTGTATTGGAAAAGAAGAAGTTAAGCTCTCGTTATTTGCAGATGATATGATAGTATACATAAGCGACTCCAAAAATTCTACCAAAGAACTCCTACAGCTGATAAACACCTTTAGTAATGTGGCAGGATACAAGAACAACTCCAAAAAATCAGTGGCCTTCCTATACACTAAGGATAAGGAAACAGAGAGGGAATTTAGAGAAGCATCACCTTTCACGATAGCCACAAATAGCATAAAATATCTTGGGGTAACTCTGACCAAGGATGTGAAAGATCTATTTGACAAGAACTTTAAGTCTTTGAAGAAAGAAATTGAAGAGGACACCAGAAAATGGAAAGATCTTCCTCGCTCCTGGATTGGGAGGATCAACATAGTAAAAATGGCAATTCTACCAAAAGCCATCTACAGATTCAATGCAATCCCCATCAAAATCCCATCAAAATTCTTCACAGATCTGGAGAAGACAATAATCAACTTTACATGGAAAAACAAAAAACCCAGGAGAGCCAAAACAATCTTCTACAACAAAGGATCTTCTGGAGGCATTACCATCCCTGACTTCAAACTCTACAACAGAGCTACAGTATTGAAAACAGCTTGGTATTGGCATAAAAACAGAGAAGTCGACCAATGGAATCGAATAGAAGACCCTGACATTAACCCACAAACCTATGAACACCTGATTTTCGATAAAGGAGCTAAAAGTATACAATGGAAAAAAGAGAGCATCTTAAACAAATTGTGCTGGCAAAACTGGATGTCAACCTGTAGAAGAATGAAAATAGATCCATATCTATCACCATGCACAAAACTCAAGTCCAAATGGATTAAAGACCTCAATATCAGTCCGAACACACTGAACCTGATAGAAGAGAAAGTGGGAAGTACTCTACAACACATGGGCACAGGAGACCACGTCTTACGTATAACCCCAGCTGCACAGACATTAAGGGCATCATTGAATAAATGGGACCTCCTGAGACTGAGAAGCTTCTGTAAAGCAAAGGAAACTGTCGCTAAGACACAAAGGCAACCCACTAACTGGGAGATCTTCACCAACCCCGCAACTGACAAAGGTCTGATCTCCAAAATATATAAAGATCTCAGGAAACTAGACCGTGAAATTATAAAATGGGGCATTTAGCTGAACAGAGAATTCTCAACAGAAGAAGTTCAAATGGCCAAAAGACACTAAAGGTCATGCTCAACTTCCTTAGCGATCAGGGAAATGCAAATCAAGACAACTTTAAGATAGCATCTTACACCTGTCAGAATGGCTAAAATAAAAAACACCAATGATAGCCTTTGTTGGAGAGGTTGTGGAGAAAGGGGTACACTCATCCATTGCTGGTGGGAATGCAAACTTGTGCAACCACTTTGGAAAGCAGTATGGCCATTTCTCAGGAAATTCGGGATCAACTTACCCATGGACCCAGCAATACCACTCTTGGGAATATACCCAAGAGAGGCCTTATAATACAACAAAAGTATATGCTCTACGATGTTCATAGCAGCATTGTTTGTGATAGCCAGAACCTGGAAACAACCTAGATGCCCTTCAATGGAAGAATGGATGAAGAAAGTATGAAATATATACTACTCAGCAATAAAAAACAAGGACTTCTTGAATTTTGCATGCAAATGGATGGAAATAGAAAACACTATCTTGAGTGAGGTAAGCCAGACCCAAAAAGAGGAACATGGGATGTACTCACTCATATTTGGTTTCTAGCCATGAACCAAGGACATTGAGCCTATAATTAGTGATCCTAGAGAAGCTAAATAAGGAGAACCCAAAGAAAAACTTATAGGCATCCTACTGAATATTAACTTTCAGCAAGCGAGGAAAGGAGACAGAGACAGAGACCCACATTGGAGCACAGGACTGAAATCTCAAGGTCCAAATCAGGAGCAGAAGGAGAGAGAGCATGAGCAAGGAACTCAGGACAGCGAGGGGTGCACCCACACACTGAGACAATGGGGATGTTCTACTGGGAACTCACCAAGACCAGCTGGCCTAGGTCTGGAAAAGCCTGGGATAAAATGGGACTCTCTGAACATAGCGGACAATGAGGACTACTGAGAACTCAAGAACAATGGCAATGGGGTTCTGATCCTACTGCAGGCACTGGCTTTGTGGGAGCCTAGGCAGTTTGGATGCTCAACATAGTAGACCTGGATGGAGGTGGGGGTTCCTTAGACTTCCCACAGGACAGGGAACCCTGATTGCTTTTTGGGATGGGGGGGGACTTAAAAAGGGGCGGGGGAGGGAAATGGGAGGCGATGGCGGGGAAGAAACAGAAATCGTTAATAAATAAATAAATTAAAAAAATTGGGTTCAGACCTATACAGAGAATTCTCAACAAATGAATACAAAATGGCTTAAAGACCCTTAAAGAAATGTTCAACATCCTTAGTCATGACAGAAATGAAAACCAAAAACCTCTGAGATTCCATCTCATACCTGTAAGAATTGCCAAAATCAAAATCACTGATGACAATTTATGCTGTATAGGATGTAGGGTAACTGGAACACTTTTGTTTTGTTGGTGGAAGTACAAACTGGTTACAGCCCCATTGATATTCGTATGGTGATGTCTCAGAAAATTAGGAAACAACATTCCTCAAAACTCACCAATACCAATCTTGGTCATCTACTGAAAGTATGCTCAATCAGAACACAAGGGCATTTGCTCAACCATTTTCATAGTACCATTATTCGCAATAACCAGAACATGGAAAAAACCTAGATGCCCCTCAACCGAAGATTGAATAAAGAACATGCGGTCCATTTGCACAATGGAGTACTGCTCAGAGGTAAAAATAATAATTATAATAATGATGATGACACCTTAAAATTTGCAGGGAAATGATGGAACTAATAAAACCCACCTGAATAAGATAACTCAGATTCAAATAGTATGCACTCACTCTTAAGTGGGTACGAAACATAAAGCCAGGGATAACTAGCATACAGTCCACAACCCCAGACAAACTAGAAATGTCTTCCAGAAGAGGAAGAAAGCAGATGCAGAGATCCACAACTAACCTCTGGGCCAGGCTCCTGGAGGACAGTCTTTGAGAGAGAGGAGCAATAACATGAACAAAGGGGTGAAGACAATGATGGGGAAACCCACTGAATCAGCTTACCCGAGCTAGTGGGACCTCACTGACTCTTGATTGACCACTGGGAACCACCAAGGAACCTAACTAGGCCCCCAGAGTGCAGGTGACAATGGTATGGCTTGGGAAGTTTGTGGAGCCACTGGCAGTGGGACCAGGATCTAACCCTAGTGCATGAAGTGACCTTGTGTATCCCATTCTCTATGGAGAGATACCTTGCTCAGTCTACACATGGGGGAGTGGAAGGCCCTGGTCCCGCTTCAAGGAGGTGATGGCATAGACTTAGTTTACTTCCTTGGGGAGGTCTTACAGTCTCTGAGGAGCAGATGGAGTGTGGTGAGGGGAAGGTTGAAAAACCAGGAGGAGAGAACCAAGGAAAAACTGGGAGCGATATGTAAAAATAAGGACAAAGGGGGAAAAAAGGCCGTACTTCCCACTCTTCTGGAACTCTAGGTTAGTACAGAAATCATCATGTGTTTTATACAAGTGAATTTCTATTCCACAATCAAAGAAAAAAATAATTTCTGATTCAAATTGGGAGATGGCAAAGGTTACATCACTATAATATGGATGGTTATAACGTAGAGTCCTGAATTTAACCTGTCATTAAATCTGAGTGCCCCACACATAAACCACATAGTAACTCTTCATATGCAGAGGTCATGAGGTTGACTGCAGGCCCAGCTGGCTCCATTGCTGTAAAGAAGACAATGGTGTTTGCACTTGGCAGTGACCTTTAAATTTGTTCTCATTTTCTCCTTCCTACTCCCCAGACTTCTTGGGCAAGCCCTCCGAAGGCAAAGTCTATGCCTCACCTTCACTTGTGGACATCTTGGAAGCCCACACACAATCAGGCCCAGGGGTTTCCCGAGGAGGCCTGTGGTCCGTAAGTCCTGCCCGCAGCTCACAGAAGGACTTGATCTGAGCACTGAGAGGCAAAATGGAAGATTACACATTACCTGGACAGTCTTCTCCAGTTCCCAGCGCCCAGAATTCTTCTCAGGAACGCTCAGCCCTTTTGATTCATTTTCAGGAAGAGTAATGTGACAGAAATATGCAGAAGTCAAGGATATCTGAGAAGAGATAAATAAGAGCTGGTGAGATTCCCACACATACAGGAAGTCAGATGACAGAGGAAGTGGTCACATGCTCCCTGCTGGACTCCCCAGCACTGGTATATAAGGGGCTCCCCTAGCAGGGAGGATCATCACATCTTCCCTTCCTCTCCTGAGTCTCTCTCCTCACTGCACCTGAGTCCTCTCTACTGACACCATGGGTTGCTGTGGCTGTGGAGGCTGTGGTGGCTGCGGCTGTGGAGGCTGCGGCTGTGGCGGTTGTGGTTGTGGCAGCTGCGGCTGTCGTAGCTGTGGCTGTGGCAGTTGTGGCTGCGGTGGCTGTGGTTGTGGTGGCTGTGGTGGCTGTGGTTGTGGTGGCTGTGGTGGCTGCTGCGGCTGCTGTGGCTGTGGTGGCTGCTGTTGCCGCCGCTGCTGCTGCATCTCCTGTGGCTGTGGCTGTGGCTGTGGGAAGGGCTGTTGCCAGCAGAAGTGTGGCTGCTGCCAGCAGAAGTGCTGCTGCAAGAAGTGTTGTTGCTGCTAGGATGACTGCTGGCTACTGGGCTTCTGCTTCAGCTACCTGATAGAGGTGAGTCTGTATATCTGTATGTCTGTCTACTCCTGATGGAATTGTATTCACCAAGCAAATGAATGAATCCCAGGCCTTCCCTGTCAATTCTCATTCAATCATGACTGTGACAGAGCCAGTCTGGGTATAATAATCTATGACTTCCTACAATGCCTCTAACTCTGCACCAATATCCCATTTCCCTATTGCATTGACATATCTGTAATCACAATGCTCTTCTTTCTCAATAAACTTCAATAAATCCATCTCAAACAGTGATTCTTGTGTGACTCATTTGCTTTCCAGTCTCTAAACTATCTTTCCATGGTGGGGGTGGGGCACAATTTCCATCTCAACAGACACAACAATGCTAGATATGCAAGAGCAGCAGAGACAGAGACAAAATAGAATGACACACATAGACAGGTGTGATAGTGACCCTAGGGAGGTCTTCTGTTCTTGTCCCTTGCTGTGTGTCCTGGACACAGCTCAGAATCTTCCTTTTCACCCTACCTTCTGGCCATGATCCTGACAGCTTTGTTCATTCAGGAGATCCTGCCAGGTCACGCTGCCTCCCCATGGCCTGAAGCTGTTGGAGCAAAGCACTGATATGGTTATGCCCTGGGTCAGCTTGCCTACATTCAGACTGGCCTGGGAGAGAAATGTGAAAACCCTGGATATGTCTATGGGGATGTTAGCAGAGGATTAGCAGGGTTAGTGGGAGAAGATATCACGCTAAATGTGAATGGAGTCATCCCACGGGCTTGGAGCCCAGATGGAATGAAAGGGAAAAAGAGAAAAGCAGAGTGAACACAGAGTGGTGCATGCCTTTAATCCCAGCACTTGGGAGGCAGAGGCAGGCAGATCTCTGTGATTGTGAGGCTACATTGGTCTATAAGAGCTAGTTCCAGGACAGTCTCTAAAGCTACAGATAAACCCTGTCTCAAAATCCCCCCCCCCAAAAAAAGAAAAAAAGAACAAAATAAAGAGAACAGAAAGAATGTGATGAGATTGCTCCTTCCGCAATTCCTTATTTTTCATTTTTATTGACCTATATATTTTTCTCTGTTTCTCTCCCTTCCTCCTCTCTCCCCTTCTACCATCTCACACGATCCCCATGCTCCCAATTTACTCAGGAGATTCTTCCCTTTTTCTACTTCCCATGTCTCTCTTAGGGTCCTTTTTGTTGTCTAGGTTAACTGGGATTGTGAATTGTAGGCTGATTTTTCTTTATCTTCTGTCTATAAGCCACTTGTGAATGAGTACATATTTGTTTTTCACTGTCTGGGTTATTTCACTCACTATGAGGTTTTCTAGATCTATCCATTTGCCTGCAAGTTTAAAGATGTCATTATTTTTTCCTGTTGTGTAGTACTCCATTATGGAAACATGCCATATCTTCTTTATCCATTCCTCAATCAAGGGCAATTAGATTTTTTCCAGGGTCTGGGTATGACAAGTAATGCTGCTATGAACATATTTGAGCACAGGTCCTAGTGGTATGATTGAGCATCCTTTGGGTATATACCCAAAAGTAGTATCGCTGGGCCTTGAGGTAAGTTGTTTCCTAATTTTTAACTGGATATCAACATATAGAAGAATGAAAATAGCTCTTTATCGATTGCCATGCACAAAACTCAAGTCCAAATAGATCAAAGACCTCAACATAAAACCAACCAAGCTGAACCACATAGAAGAAAAAGAGGGAAGTACACTTGAACACATTTGCACAGGAGACCACTTCGGAAATATATCCCATTAGGACAGACACTGAGAGAAACAAGTAATAAATGGGACGTTCTGAAACTGAGAAGCTTCTGTAAAGCAAAGAACATAGTCAATTAGACAAAATGGCAGTTTTAAAAAATGGGAAAAGATCATCACCAACCCCATTTTAGATAGAGGGCCAATCTACAAAATATACATAGAACTCCAGAAATTGGTCATCGAAAGAATAAATATTCCAATTTTAAAAATATTGGGTTCAGACCTATACAGAGAATTCTCAACAAATGAATACAAAATGGCTTAAAGACCCTTAAGGAAATGTTCAACATCCTTAGTCATGACAGAAATGAAAACCAAAAACCTCTGAGATTCCATCTCATACCTGTAAGAATTGCCAAGATCAAAATCACTGATGACAATTTATGCTGTATAGGATGTAGGGTAACTGGAACACTTTTGTTTTGTTGGTGGAAGTACAAACTGGTTACAGCCCCATTGATATTCGTATGGTGATGTCTCAGAAAATTAGGAAACAACATTCCTCAAAACTCACCAATACCAATCTTGGTCATCTACTGAAAGTATGCTCAATCAGAACACAAGGGCATTTGCTCAACCATTTTCATAGTACCATTATTCGCAATAACCAGAACATGGAAAAAACCTAGATGCCCCTCAACCGAAGATTGAATAAAGAACATGCGGTCCATTTGCACAATGGAGTACTGCTCAGAGGTAAAAATAATAATTATAATAATGATGATGACACCTTAAAATTTGCAGGGAAATGATGGAACTAATAAAACCCACCTGAATAAGATAACTCAGATTCAAATAGTATGCACTCACTCGTAAGTGGGTACGAAACATAAAGCCAGGGATAACTAGCATACAGTCCACAACCCCAGACAAACTAGAAATGTCTTCCAGAAGAGGAAGAAAGCAGATGCAGAGATCCACAACTAACCTCTGGGCCAGGCTCCTGGAGGACAGTCTTTGAGAGAGAGGAGCAATAACATGAACAAAGGGGTGAAGACAATGATGGGGAAACCCACTGAATCAGCTTACCCGAGCTAGTGGGACCTCACTGACTCTTGATTGACCACTGGGAACCACCAAGGAACCTAACTAGGCCCCCAGAGTGCAGGTGACAATGGTATGGCTTGGGAAGTTTGTGGAGCCACTGGCAGTGGGACCAGGATCTAACCCTAGTGCATGAAGTGACCTTGTGTATCCCATTCTCTATGGAGAGATACCTTGCTCAGTCTACACATGGGGGAGTGGAAGGCCCTGGTCCCGCTTCAAGGAGGTGATGGCATAGACTTAGTTTACTTCCTTGGGGAGGTCTTACAGTCTCTGAGGAGCAGATGGAGTGTGGTGAGGGGAAGGTTGAAAAACCAGGAGGAGAGAACCAAGGAAAAACTGGGAGCGATATGTAAAAATAAGGACAAAGGGGGAAAAAAGGCCATACTTCCTACTCTTCTGGAACTCTAGGTTAGTACAGAAATCATCATGTGTTTTATACAAGTGAATTTCTATTCCACAATCAAAGAAAAAAATAATTTCTGATTCAAATTGGGAGATGGCAAAGGTTACATCACTATAATATGGATGGTTATAACGTAGAGTCCTGAATTTAACCTGTCATTAAATCTGAGTGCCCCACACATAAACCACATAGTAACTCTTCATATGCAGAGGTCATGAGGTTGACTGCAGGCCCAGCTGGCTCCATTGCTGTAAAGAAGACAATGGTGTTTGCACTTGGCAGTGACCTTTAAATTTGTTCTCATTTTCTCCTTCCTACTCCCCAGACTTCTTTGGCAAGCCCTCCGAAGGCAAAGTCTATGCCTCACCTTCACTTGTGGACATCTTGGAAGCCCACACACAATCAGGCCCAGGGGTTTCCCGAGGAGGCCTGTGGTCCCTAAGTCCTGCCCGCAGCTCACAGAAGGACTTGATCTGAGCACTGAGAGGCAAAATGGAAGATTACACATTACCTGGACAGTCTTCTCCAGTTCCCAGCGCCCAGAATTCTTCTCAGGAACGCTCAGCCCTTTTGATTCATTTTCAGGAAGAGTAATGTGACAGAAATATGCAGAAGTCAAGGATATCTGAGAAGAGATAAATAAGAGCTGGTGAGATTCCCACACATACAGGAAGTCAGATGACAGAGGAAGTGGTCACATGCTCCCTGCTGGACTCCCCAGCACTGGTATATAAGGGGCTCCCCTAGCAGGGAGGATCATCACATCTTCCCCTCCTCTCCTGAGTCTCTCTCCTCACTGCACCTGAGTCCTCTCTACTGACACCATGGGTTGCTGTGGCTGTGGAGGCTGTGGTGGCTGCGGCTGTGGAGGCTGCGGCTGTGGCGGTTGTGGTTGTGGCAGCTGCGGCTGTCGTAGCTGTGGCTGTGGCAGTTGTGGCTGCGGTGGCTGTGGTTGTGGTGGCTGTGGTGGCTGTGGTTGTGGTGGCTGTGGTGGCTGCTGCGGCTGCTGTGGCTGTGGTGGCTGCTGTTGCCGCCGCTGCTGCTGCAGCTCCTGTGGCTGTGGCTGTGGCTGTGGGAAGGGCTGTTGCCAGCAGAAGTGTGGCTGCTGCCAGCAGAAGTGCTGCTGCAAGAAGTGTTGTTGCTGCTAGGATGACTGCTGGCTACTGGGCTTCTGCTTCAGCTACCTGATAGAGGTGAGTCTGTATATCTGTATGTCTGTCTACTCCTGATGGAATTGTATTCACCAAGCAAATGAATGAATCCCAGGCCTTCCCTGTCAATTCTCATTCAATCATGACTGTGACAGAGCCAGTCTGGGTATAATAATCTATGACTTCCTACAATGCCTCTAACTCTGCACCAATATCCCATTTCCCTATTGCATTGACATATCTGTAATCACAATGCTCTTCTTTCTCAATAAACTTCAATAAATCCATCTCAAACAGTGATTCTTGTGTGACTCATTTGCTTTCCAGTCTCTAAACTATCTTTCCATGGTGGGGGTGGGGCACAATTTCCATCTCAACAGACACAACAATGCTAGATATGCAAGAGCAGCAGAGACAGAGACAAAATAGAATGACACACATAGACAGGTGTGATAGTGACCCTAGGGAGGTCTTCTGTTCTTGTCCCTTGCTGTGTGTCCTGGACACAGCTCAGAATCTTCCTTTTCACCCTACCTTCTGGCCATGATCCTGACAGCTTTGTTCATTCAGGAGATCCTGCCAGGTCACGCTGCCTCCCCATGGCCTGAAGCTGTTGGAGCAAAGCACTGATATGGTTATGCCCTGGGTCCGCTTGCCTACATTCAGACTGGCCTGGGAGAGAAATGTGAAAACCCTGGATATGTCTATGGGGATGTTAGCAGAGGATTAGCAGGGTTAGTGGGAGAAGATATCACGCTAAATGTGAATGGAGTCATCCCACGGGCTTGGAGCCCAGATGGAATGAAAGGGAAAAAGAGAAAAGCAGAGTGAACACAGAGTGGTGCATGCCTTTAATCCCAGCACTTGGGAGGCAGAGGCAGGCAGATCTCTGTGACTGTGAGGCTACTCTGGTCTATAAGAGCTAGTTCCAGGACAGGCTCTAAAGCTACAGATAAACCCTATCTCAAAATCCCCCCCCCCAAAAGAAGAAAAAAAGAACAAAATAAAGAGAACAAAAAGAATGTGATGAGATTGCTCCTCCGCAATTCCTTATTTTTCATTTTTATTGACCTATATATTTTTCTCTGTTTCTCTCCCTTCCTCCTCTCTCCCCTTCTACCATCTCACACGATCCCCATGCTCCCAATTTACTCAGGAGATTCTTCCCTTTTTCTACTTCCCATGTCTCTCTTAGGGTCCTTTTTGTTGTCTAGGTTAACTGGGATTGTGAATTGTAGGCTGATTTTTTCTTTATCTTCTGTCTATAAGCCACTTGTGAATGAGTACATATTTGTTTTTCACTGTCTGGGTTATTTCACTCACTATGAGGTTTTCTAGATCTATCCATTTGCCTGCAAGTTTAAAGATGTCATTATTTTTTCCTGTTGTGTAGTACTCCATTATGGAAACATGCCATATCTTCTTTATCCATTCCTCAATCAAGGGCAATTAGATTTTTTCCAGGGTCTGGGTATGACAAGTAATGCTGCTATGAACATATTTGAGCACAGGTCCTAGTGGTATGATTGAGCATCCTTTGGGTATATACCCAAAAGTAGTATCGCTGGGCCTTGAGGTAAGTTGTTTCCTAATTTTTAACTGGATATCAACATATAGAAGAATGAAAATAGCTCTTTATCGATTGCCATGCACAAAACTCAAGTCCAAATAGATCAAAGACCTCAACATAAAACCAACCAAGCTGAACCACATAGAAGAAAAAGAGGGAAGTACACTTGAACACATTTGCACAGGAGACCACTTCGGAAATATATCCCATTAGGACAGACACTGAGAGAAACAAGTAATAAATGGGACGTTCTGAAACTGAGAAGCTTCTGTAAAGCAAAGAACATAGTCAATTAGACAAAATGGCAGTTTTAAAAAATGGGAAAAGATCATCACCAACCCCATTTTAGATAGAGGGCCAATCTACAAAATATACATAGAACTCCAGAAATTGGTCATCGAAAGAATAAATATTCCAATTTTAAAAATATTGGGTTCAGACCTATACAGAGAATTCTCAACAAATGAATACAAAATGGCTTAAAGACCCTTAAGGAAATGTTCAACATCCTTAGTCATGACAGAAATGAAAACCAAAAACCTCTGAGATTCCATCTCATACCTGTAAGAATTGCCAAGATCAAAATCACTGATGACAATTTATGCTGTATAGGATGTAGGGTAACTGGAACACTTTTGTTTTGTTGGTGGAAGTACAAACTGGTTACAGCCCCATTGATATTCGTATGGTGATGTCTCAGAAAATTAGGAAACAACATTCCTCAAAACTCACCAATACCAATCTTGGTCATCTACTGAAAGTATGCTCAATCAGAACACAAGGGCATTTGCTCAACCATTTTCATAGTACCATTATTCGCAATAACCAGAACATGGAAAAAACCTAGATGCCCCTCAACCGAAGATTGAATAAAGAACATGCGGTCCATTTGCACAATGGAGTACTGCTCAGAGGTAAAAATAATAATTATAATAATGATGATGACACCTTAAAATTTGCAGGGAAATGATGGAACTAATAAAACCCACCTGAATAAGATAACTCAGATTCAAATAGTATGCACTCACTCGTAAGTGGGTACGAAACATAAAGCCAGGGATAACTAGCATACAGTCCACAACCCCAGACAAACTAGAAATGTCTTCCAGAAGAGGAAGAAAGCAGATGCAGAGATCCACAACTAACCTCTGGGCCAGGCTCCTGGAGGACAGTCTTTGAGAGAGAGGAGCAATAACATGAACAAAGGGGTGAAGACAATGATGGGGAAACCCACTGAATCAGCTTACCCGAGCTAGTGGGACCTCACTGACTCTTGATTGACCACTGGGAACCACCAAGGAACCTAACTAGGCCCCCAGAGTGCAGGTGACAATGGTATGGCTTGGGAAGTTTGTGGAGCCACTGGCAGTGGGACCAGGATCTAACCCTAGTGCATGAAGTGACCTTGTGTATCCCATTCTCTATGGAGAGATACCTTGCTCAGTCTACACATGGGGGAGTGGAAGGCCCTGGTCCCGCTTCAAGGAGGTGATGGCATAGACTTAGTTTACTTCCTTGGGGAGGTCTTACAGTCTCTGAGGAGCAGATGGAGTGTGGTGAGGGGAAGGTTGAAAAACCAGGAGGAGAGAACCAAGGAAAAACTGGGAGCGATATGTAAAAATAAGGACAAAGGGGGAAAAAAGGCCATACTTCCTACTCTTCTGGAACTCTAGGTTAGTACAGAAATCATCATGTGTTTTATACAAGTGAATTTCTATTCCACAATCAAAGAAAAAAATAATTTCTGATTCAAATTGGGAGATGGCAAAGGTTACATCACTATAATATGGATGGTTATAACGTAGAGTCCTGAATTTAACCTGTCATTAAATCTGAGTGCCCCACACATAAACCACATAGTAACTCTTCATATGCAGAGGTCATGAGGTTGACTGCAGGCCCAGCTGGCTCCATTGCTGTAAAGAAGACAATGGTGTTTGCACTTGGCAGTGACCTTTAAATTTGTTCTCATTTTCTCCTTCCTACTCCCCAGACTTCTTTGGCAAGCCCTCCGAAGGCAAAGTCTATGCCTCACCTTCACTTGTGGACATCTTGGAAGCCCACACACAATCAGGCCCAGGGGTTTCCCGAGGAGGCCTGTGGTCCCTAAGTCCTGCCCGCAGCTCACAGAAGGACTTGATCTGAGCACTGAGAGGCAAAATGGAAGATTACACATTACCTGGACAGTCTTCTCCAGTTCCCAGCGCCCAGAATTCTTCTCAGGAACGCTCAGCCCTTTTGATTCATTTTCAGGAAGAGTAATGTGACAGAAATATGCAGAAGTCAAGGATATCTGAGAAGAGATAAATAAGAGCTGGTGAGATTCCCACACATACAGGAAGTCAGATGACAGAGGAAGTGGTCACATGCTCCCTGCTGGACTCCCCAGCACTGGTATATAAGGGGCTCCCCTAGCAGGGAGGATCATCACATCTTCCCCTCCTCTCCTGAGTCTCTCTCCTCACTGCACCTGAGTCCTCTCTACTGACACCATGGGTTGCTGTGGCTGTGGAGGCTGTGGTGGCTGCGGCTGTGGAGGCTGCGGCTGTGGCGGTTGTGGTTGTGGCAGCTGCGGCTGTCGTAGCTGTGGCTGTGGCAGTTGTGGCTGCGGTGGCTGTGGTTGTGGTGGCTGTGGTGGCTGTGGTTGTGGTGGCTGTGGTGGCTGCTGCGGCTGCTGTGGCTGTGGTGGCTGCTGTTGCCGCCGCTGCTGCTGCAGCTCCTGTGGCTGTGGCTGTGGCTGTGGGAAGGG
The DNA here is from genome assembly GCF_018167655.1 of Microtus oregoni. Lineage (NCBI taxonomy): Eukaryota > Metazoa > Chordata > Mammalia > Rodentia > Cricetidae > Microtus > Microtus oregoni. The sequence goes on from NW_024543063.1 coordinate 22,393,803, forward strand.
CTGTTGCCAGCAGAAGTGTGGCTGCTGCCAGCAGAAGTGCTGCTGCAAGAAGTGTTGTTGCTGCTAGGATGACTGCTGGCTACTGGGCTTCTGCTTCAGCTACCTGATAGAGGTGAGTCTGTATATCTGTATGTCTGTCTACTCCTGATGGAATTGTATTCACCAAGCAAATGAATGAATCCCAGGCCTTCCCTGTCAATTCTCATTCAATCATGACTGTGACAGAGCCAGTCTGGGTATAATAATCTATGACTTCCTACAATGCCTCTAACTCTGCACCAATATCCCATTTCCCTATTGCATTGACATATCTGTAATCACAATGCTCTTCTTTCTCAATAAACTTCAATAAATCCATCTCAAACAGTGATTCTTGTGTGACTCATTTGCTTTCCAGTCTCTAAACTATCTTTCCATGGTGGGGGTGGGGCACAATTTCCATCTCAACAGACACAACAATGCTAGATATGCAAGAGCAGCAGAGACAGAGACAAAATAGAATGACACACATAGACAGGTGTGATAGTGACCCTAGGGAGGTCTTCTGTTCTTGTCCCTTGCTGTGTGTCCTGGACACAGCTCAGAATCTTCCTTTTCACCCTACCTTCTGGCCATGATCCTGACAGCTTTGTTCATTCAGGAGATCCTGCCAGGTCACGCTGCCTCCCCATGGCCTGAAGCTGTTGGAGCAAAGCACTGATATGGTTATGCCCTGGGTCCGCTTGCCTACATTCAGACTGGCCTGGGAGAGAAATGTGAAAACCCTGGATATGTCTATGGGGATGTTAGCAGAGGATTAGCAGGGTTAGTGGGAGAAGATATCACGCTAAATGTGAATGGAGTCATCCCACGGGCTTGGAGCCCAGATGGAATGAAAGGGAAAAAGAGAAAAGCAGAGTGAACACAGAGTGGTGCATGCCTTTAATCCCAGCACTTGGGAGGCAGAGGCAGGCAGATCTCTGTGACTGTGAGGCTACTCTGGTCTATAAGAGCTAGTTCCAGGACAGGCTCTAAAGCTACAGATAAACCCTATCTCAAAATCCCCCCCCCCAAAAGAAGAAAAAAAGAACAAAATAAAGAGAACAAAAAGAATGTGATGAGATTGCTCCTCCGCAATTCCTTATTTTTCATTTTTATTGACCTATATATTTTTCTCTGTTTCTCTCCCTTCCTCCTCTCTCCCCTTCTACCATCTCACACGATCCCCATGCTCCCAATTTACTCAGGAGATTCTTCCCTTTTTCTACTTCCCATGTCTCTCTTAGGGTCCTTTTTGTTGTCTAGGTTAACTGGGATTGTGAATTGTAGGCTGATTTTTTCTTTATCTTCTGTCTATAAGCCACTTGTGAATGAGTACATATTTGTTTTTCACTGTCTGGGTTATTTCACTCACTATGAGGTTTTCTAGATCTATCCATTTGCCTGCAAGTTTAAAGATGTCATTATTTTTTCCTGTTGTGTAGTACTCCATTATGGAAACATGCCATATCTTCTTTATCCATTCCTCAATCAAGGGCAATTAGATTTTTTCCAGGGTCTGGGTATGACAAGTAATGCTGCTATGAACATATTTGAGCACAGGTCCTAGTGGTATGATTGAGCATCCTTTGGGTATATACCCAAAAGTAGTATCGCTGGGCCTTGAGGTAAGTTGTTTCCTAATTTTTAACTGGATATCAACATATAGAAGAATGAAAATAGCTCTTTATCGATTGCCATGCACAAAACTCAAGTCCAAATAGATCAAAGACCTCAACATAAAACCAACCAAGCTGAACCACATAGAAGAAAAAGAGGGAAGTACACTTGAACACATTTGCACAGGAGACCACTTCGGAAATATATCCCATTAGGACAGACACTGAGAGAAACAAGTAATAAATGGGACGTTCTGAAACTGAGAAGCTTCTGTAAAGCAAAGAACATAGTCAATTAGACAAAATGGCAGTTTTAAAAAATGGGAAAAGATCATCACCAACCCCATTTTAGATAGAGGGCCAATCTACAAAATATACATAGAACTCCAGAAATTGGTCATCGAAAGAATAAATATTCCAATTTTAAAAATATTGGGTTCAGACCTATACAGAGAATTCTCAACAAATGAATACAAAATGGCTTAAAGACCCTTAAGGAAATGTTCAACATCCTTAGTCATGACAGAAATGAAAACCAAAAACCTCTGAGATTCCATCTCATACCTGTAAGAATTGCCAAGATCAAAATCACTGATGACAATTTATGCTGTATAGGATGTAGGGTAACTGGAACACTTTTGTTTTGTTGGTGGAAGTACAAACTGGTTACAGCCCCATTGATATTCGTATGGTGATGTCTCAGAAAATTAGGAAACAACATTCCTCAAAACTCACCAATACCAATCTTGGTCATCTACTGAAAGTATGCTCAATCAGAACACAAGGGCATTTGCTCAACCATTTTCATAGTACCATTATTCGCAATAACCAGAACATGGAAAAAACCTAGATGCCCCTCAACCGAAGATTGAATAAAGAACATGCGGTCCATTTGCACAATGGAGTACTGCTCAGAGGTAAAAATAATAATTATAATAATGATGATGACACCTTAAAATTTGCAGGGAAATGATGGAACTAATAAAACCCACCTGAATAAGATAACTCAGATTCAAATAGTATGCACTCACTCGTAAGTGGGTACGAAACATAAAGCCAGGGATAACTAGCATACAGTCCACAACCCCAGACAAACTAGAAATGTCTTCCAGAAGAGGAAGAAAGCAGATGCAGAGATCCACAACTAACCTCTGGGCCAGGCTCCTGGAGGACAGTCTTTGAGAGAGAGGAGCAATAACATGAACAAAGGGGTGAAGACAATGATGGGGAAACCCACTGAATCAGCTTACCCGAGCTAGTGGGACCTCACTGACTCTTGATTGACCACTGGGAACCACCAAGGAACCTAACTAGGCCCCCAGAGTGCAGGTGACAATGGTATGGCTTGGGAAGTTTGTGGAGCCACTGGCAGTGGGACCAGGATCTAACCCTAGTGCATGAAGTGACCTTGTGTATCCCATTCTCTATGGAGAGATACCTTGCTCAGTCTACACATGGGGGAGTGGAAGGCCCTGGTCCCGCTTCAAGGAGGTGATGGCATAGACTTAGTTTACTTCCTTGGGGAGGTCTTACAGTCTCTGAGGAGCAGATGGAGTGTGGTGAGGGGAAGGTTGAAAAACCAGGAGGAGAGAACCAAGGAAAAACTGGGAGCGATATGTAAAAATAAGGACAAAGGGGGAAAAAAGGCCATACTTCCTACTCTTCTGGAACTCTAGGTTAGTACAGAAATCATCATGTGTTTTATACAAGTGAATTTCTATTCCACAATCAAAGAAAAAAATAATTTCTGATTCAAATTGGGAGATGGCAAAGGTTACATCACTATAATATGGATGGTTATAACGTAGAGTCCTGAATTTAACCTGTCATTAAATCTGAGTGCCCCACACATAAACCACATAGTAACTCTTCATATGCAGAGGTCATGAGGTTGACTGCAGGCCCAGCTGGCTCCATTGCTGTAAAGAAGACAATGGTGTTTGCACTTGGCAGTGACCTTTAAATTTGTTCTCATTTTCTCCTTCCTACTCCCCAGACTTCTTTGGCAAGCCCTCCGAAGGCAAAGTCTATGCCTCACCTTCACTTGTGGACATCTTGGAAGCCCACACACAATCAGGCCCAGGGGTTTCCCGAGGAGGCCTGTGGTCCCTAAGTCCTGCCCGCAGCTCACAGAAGGACTTGATCTGAGCACTGAGAGGCAAAATGGAAGATTACACATTACCTGGACAGTCTTCTCCAGTTCCCAGCGCCCAGAATTCTTCTCAGGAACGCTCAGCCCTTTTGATTCATTTTCAGGAAGAGTAATGTGACAGAAATATGCAGAAGTCAAGGATATCTGAGAAGAGATAAATAAGAGCTGGTGAGATTCCCACACATACAGGAAGTCAGATGACAGAGGAAGTGGTCACATGCTCCCTGCTGGACTCCCCAGCACTGGTATATAAGGGGCTCCCCTAGCAGGGAGGATCATCACATCTTCCCCTCCTCTCCTGAGTCTCTCTCCTCACTGCACCTGAGTCCTCTCTACTGACACCATGGGTTGCTGTGGCTGTGGAGGCTGTGGTGGCTGCGGCTGTGGAGGCTGCGGCTGTGGCGGTTGTGGTTGTGGCAGCTGCGGCTGTCGTAGCTGTGGCTGTGGCAGTTGTGGCTGCGGTGGCTGTGGTTGTGGTGGCTGCGGTGGCTGTGGTTGTGGTGGCTGTGGTGGCTGCTGCGGCTGCTGTGGCTGTGGTGGCTGCTGTTGCCGCCGCTGCTGCTGCAGCTCCTGTGGCTGTGGCTGTGGCTGTGGGAAGGGCTGTTGCCAGCAGAAGTGTGGCTGCTGCCAGCAGAAGTGCTGCTGCAAGAAGTGTTGTTGCTGCTAGGATGACTGCTGGCTACTGGGCTTCTGCTTCAGCTACCTGATAGAGGTGAGTCTGTATATCTGTATGTCTGTCTACTCCTGATGGAATTGTATTCACCAAGCAAATGAATGAATCCTAGGCCTTTTTGTCACTTCTCATTCAACCATGAGTGTCAGATGAAGTCTGGGTAGGCTATGCTTTAAGTTCCTACAATGCCTGTAACTCTGTGCCTATGTTCCAATTCTCCATTGCATTGACATATCTGTAATCACAAAGCTATTCTTGCTCAGTAACCTGCAATAAATCCATCTCAAACAGCGACTCTTGTGTGCCTCATTTGCTTTCCAGTCTTTCCATGGTGGGGGCGGGACACAAGTTCCATCTCACCAGACACAACAATGCTAGATATGCAAGAGCAACAGAACCAGAGACAAGATCGATTGTCAGACATAGACAGGTGATGCTGCCCCTAGGGAGGTCTTCTGTTGTTGTCCCTTGATGTGAGTCATGGCTCCAGCTCAGAATCCTTTTTTTCACCCCATTTTCTGCTCATGATCTGTACAGCTTTGCTCTTTCAGGAAATCCCTGCCAGGGCGTGTTGCCTTGCCATGGGTCCATAGCTGCTTGTTCAAAGCACTGATATGATTATTCCCTGGGTCAGCTTGCCTGCATTTTGACTGGCCTGAGAGAGAGGTGTAGAAAACCCTGAATATGTCTGTGGGGATGTTTGCAGAGGATTAGCAGGGGTTTGGGGAGAAGAATAATGCTAAATATTAGTGGGACCATCCCATGGGCCTGGGGCCCAGATGGAATGAAAGGAAAGAATAGATAAGCATAGTGATGCCATTTTCCCTTCTCTATGTCCATCGTGTACCTGACAGTGGCTGCTTAACTTAGATCAGAGGTGTTTATTTCTCATAATTTTATATCCTAGAAGTGCAAGGTCTGGGTGTTAGCAGACCTGGATGCCTCTCGGTCTTTACAGGGTCTGCCTGGTGTTCATGTCTACACAATCCTTTCTTTCTTTGCCAAACACTTCAGTCCTGATGAATTTAAACCTACCTTTCTCAGCTAGGGTTACCACTGCTGTGGTAAAATACCACAGACAAAGCAGCTTGGGGAAAAGAAGTTTTATTCACTTTACACTTCCACATCACTGTTCATCACTGAAGGAAGTCAGGACAGGAACTCAAAGAGGACAGGAACATGGAGGCAAGAGCTTATGAAGTAGCCATGGAGGAGTGATGCTTCTGCCTTCATTGTAATTTGCTGAGCCAGCTTTCTCCTAGCACCCGGAACAGCTCAGGGTGGCCCCACCTGAAATGAGCTGTGCTGTCCCACAGCAATCATTACTTAAGATTGCCTACAGCAAGATCTCATGGAGGCATTTTCTCAACGGATGTTCCCACCTCTCAAATAACTCCAGTTTTGCTAAGTTCACATAAAATATCCAGCACACTACCCAAGTGACTTTGTGTTGACGAAATGCCTTTTGTAGTTGCTGTAAAGATGGTTTTTCCATCTTTACAGATAACATCTACTTTCTGTGGTCTTGGGAGTTATGTCTTCAGTATACGGATGAGTGGGCCCAGTTCAGCTCCATAGCAGAAGAGTAGAAAATAGAGACTACATGTCATCCTGTGTTCAGGTCACTTCCATGATGACCTGTGTACAGTCTGACATGCCCTTTGCTTTTGTTCATTTTGTTTCTAGGGCCCATTATATATTTACTTTTCAATACTTTTTTCCCCTAAAATGGTATTCTGTAAAGGACCCTGCACCATGACTGATAAAGACATGTTCATTAAATGGCTGTGCTACACTGTCTCGTAAATTTTGCGCATCCCTTCCAGGTAGTCAGATGCCCCTCTGTTAAGTTAGCATTGGCCCCACAGGTTCTGCTTGTCCACCTCTGTGGACACTAGCTCGTAGAGACACCCATCGATTCCACCTTTAGTGTGTATGCTTCACCCTCACACTCTCTCAGTCTTCTCTTCAGCCTGGCTGGTGAGCTTTCTCTCCTGCTGTTCCCCATCTTGTGACCCTCTTCCTGGTGTGCAAACTTTTTCTTGGTGTGCAAGCCTCTTCCTAGTGTTCACACCTTGTTCCTGGTGTGCACGCCTCTTCCTGGTGTGCAAGCACTCTATCTCTCCAGAATTTTGGGTTAAACAAACTCTTGTTGCTTCCCTGAGCTTTTCCTTTGTCCTCTTGTGACCACATCTGACATCTATTTTAAGAATAAACCAGTATGGGTAGAAGGGGCAGGGAAAGGTAAGGTTAACCATAGCTAAGGGTGTATATAGAAGCCTTAGGGAAATCTCCTAGCTTGTAAGCTAATCAACCTAGAGATGAAAACGGGAGTTGTAGTGGAGGTTTCTCCACTGGTGACAACAGTGCTTCCAGGAAACACTGATTTTTTTTCAAGTAATTCTTAGCACCAGGCAAGGACTTACCTCCCTATTGGTCAGAGAGGCCCTGGGGAACCCAGAATAAAACAGACTATTGCCATTTTCTTTGGTTGACAATCATAACTAAATGGTAAGACCTTAATGCTGAAGATGCCTTCCACCTTGGTTACATACAGAACATCGAAAAGTCAGTCTCCATCTGACCAGGAAACCTTCTTCCTGTTGGCTAGTTTACATTGTGCTAGACGGTGCTAATCAAACTGATTGCGTGGGTGGGGGTGGCGAAGACAGCAATGGTCTTGCCCCGAGAATACTGTGACATAAGCAGAGGGGTGTTGGGAAGCCCTTTGGACACCTGTCGGATTCATAGCCACCTTCCACGTTTCCATCTTTCCTGATAGACACTTACCTGATGTATTGCTCACCCTGCCATAGGGTGTGGTTCTTCTTAAGGCCTTAGACAGTTTACATGCCTCTTCAGCTCTAGCTTCTAAAACCAAGTCTTAATATTTCACATAAGACAAGGCTTACATAGAAACAAACAGCAGGCTCAAACAAGCTGGAACCATGGATGACCTGCTATTTTTCTCAGATATTGTGATTTTTCTTGCCATCTGTCTTCATTTCCATTTCTTTGCATGTGTTTGTGTTTTCATGTACATGGGACATGTGTATGCACGTGCACATGCATGGATATATATTTGGAAGTGTGAGGTTGTAATTGAGTGTCTTCCTCAGTCACTATCCGCTTCATTTTTGTTTTGTATTATTATTGAGTCAGGTTCTCTCTATCTCTAACCCAAAGCTCACCAATTTCTGTTGTCTGATCCCGTTTCCTATCCTTGAACACTGGAATTACAGGTGGGCCGTGTGTGTGTGTTTTATTTGAGAGAAGGCCCTGTGATGTCCAGGCTAGCCTCAAACTTTCAATGAATCGCCACTCAATGACTGTTAACTCCTGATCCTCCTGGCTCCCCTTCCCAAGTGCTGGGATTGCATATGCTGCCATGCCCACCTGCCACCACACTTTATATCACAAGTTATTGAACCCTGTGGGATAATTGTTTTTCTTTCTTGAGCACTCAACACGCACACAAGTGTTGACTTGCTTTTTGATAAAAGTGATGTCGAAAGGAGAGCAATTAGAGTCATTATACCAGATCCTGGGGAGCTTAGGCAGGAACCTTGCAGGTTCTAGACCTGCCTGTACTACAGAATGAGCTCAAAGTGACTCCGGGCAACTCTGTGATACCTTGGGTCAAAATAAAAAGTGAGCTTGGGATATTGCTGAGTGGACGAGAGCTTGCCTTAAACATGCAAAGAGCCCCAGGTTCAATGCTTACACACACATGCACACACACACACACACACACACACACACACACACACACACTGGGTGTGTAGATGGGGCTCTAAACACTGACACCACAGGCCATTGCTGACCCACTCCAGTAGCGGTGGTTCGCAGCAGCTCACGTAAATGAGAGCGGTCCCACCCCACCACACACTTAGTTTCCACTCTGTTCAAATGTTTCCACATCGTATGAAAACCCGCGGACAGCATTTTCACTTCCGCTATTAATTTTCTTTTCCTGAGAACTAACTGAACTTTCACGAAGCAGCTGAATTTTCAAGCAGTAAATGTGAAAAAAAAAACCAAAAGAAATATAAAACATTTTTTAAAAAAGAGAAATGCCTAAATAAGTCCTCTCAGATGATGCTTGGGTTAGCTTGAGACACATGGACAATGTCCTTCCTATTCGAATCTTTCATGAGGCATCCATATAAAATTATTAGAAATGAAAAAGGAACCTTGATAATAAAGCACAGACTTAAAACGCTTATGATCTCCAGTGTGTGTTTCTTTGCTACTATCACTGAAATAAAATCGTGAATGAATTACATTTAAAGACATTTATAATACAGCAGAAATGTAATTTCACTCCAAAGCCATGTAGTGGTGATGATTTCAGAAGCCGCTTTGATGCAGTCCACAGCAAGACAATGATCCAGGCAACTGAACTAAGTCAGGCATGCCGCAGGCTGGAGGTGAAGCTGACGGGTGAGACCTGCTCAGAGTGCAGTATCCATGGACTCTTACAGTTTTATGCTGAACACTTGGTCATAAAACGCTTGGCTGAAAGTTGTTCTGAGGACTGAAGAGCTAGCTCAGTGGGCACAGCGTTAGCTAGGCAAGTATGAAAGTCAAGTCTTGATCCCTGAGACACATGTAAAGAGCTGGGAGTGGTGGTGTACACCTGTAATGCCAGTGCAGCGAGACACGAGGATCCCTGGGGATTGCTGGTCAGCCAGTCTAGCTAAATTTGTTGAGATCCAGCTCAACAAATAAGTGATTGAGGAAGACACCCAATGTCAACTTTTGGTCCTGCTTGCACACACTCATAAACATGAATATGTGTGTGCATAATATGAACCTATCCATATGCATGGGTGTGTTCACGCACATGCATACAGGAAAGTTGTATCCTCTGTCTATATATTACATTTCTTGTGGCAGAAACAATGTGTAGATCCAAGGATACAAGGGGAAGGAGGAGGAGATACAGGGCACAATAAACAAGCCTTTTTGGTCACCTGTGATCTACTCTTGTGTTTTATGTGTTGTTGGGAAGGTGGTATCCTGGAATGGGTATACTTCAGGTTGTCTTTGTCCTCCTTTCACTCTTTTATTTGTTTTATTTACTTGGATCTAAGTTCCCCACTACTCCTGTGAGGGGAAGCTGAATGGACCAACGGATACAATGGTTTGACAGCAGCCCGGGTTAACATACACTAGAAGACACTTGTCTGTTTCAGTTGTGTCCCCAAGAAATTTCAGACAACCGCACTTGGGTACCGGGTGGGGAAAATGTAGTTTGAAGTTTCTATAGCTACAGATATTAAGGAAGGGATGGGAAAAGGGAGGAAAAGAGAGAGTAAAGTGTGAATAATAAGGAAATATAAGGTACATTGGCTGTGAGTATGAGGGATAAGAAAAAAAACAGAAACAAGAAAAAGACAGTCATAAAAATATATTTGGAACAGATACAAGCTCACACAAAACAAGCAATTGAAGTTAAGGTATACAGATAAAATGCAAAAAAATAAATGTAAAAATGAAACTAGGAAACAAAAAAGCAATGGAAGGTGTTTATAGCCTCAGTCAAATACCTCTTCCTTGTTGGGTATATTGTCTTTTCAAAACACTGTGCTGAGCCCACTCGGTTCGAGAAGGCCAGCTTCAGTCATTCTTCATCTTGTTGCTCCCAAGAAACTCCATCTAAAAGAGGGGAGAGCATTTCACTAGCTAGGCTGACCCTATCTGGGGTGGGACATGCCAACCCTGTTGGTCTATCTCCAGCTCATCACTCCCATGGCAGCCACGTCTGCGCGGGGGCTGACCTGAGCTCAGGGTGAGCAGTGCAGCGAGACTGGGGGTCAGCTGGTCTTTGTCCTTTTCCTGTGACTGAAATGAGACTTTCCTCCCTATTAACCACCCAACGGAAGACTCACTGCTGCTGTCAAATTTGCAGTTGGATTGAGGCTTACAGTGGGTTTGCCATGAAGGTATGACCACAAGCCTCTTTGCTGGATGTAGTGGTAGTTTATTCGTATTTTAATAAATAAAGCTTGCCCAAAGATCAGAATGCAAAGCAACCACACTAGTGAGTTATACAGGCCAGGCAGTGGTGGCATACACCTTTAATGCCAGCAGCCACACTAGTTAGCCATAGAGGTTGGTGCATGCGTTTAATCCCAGCACTAGAGAGGAGACAGGAATCTTTCAGTCTGAAGATTTCATAGAGGTAAACTGTCTAGTGGCTTGGCTGCTTTGCTTTTCTGATCTTCAGGTGGAACCCCAATATCTGTCTCTGGGTTTATTATTCGTGCTACAGCTGGGGCTGCCTATGAGCGTGCTTTTGGTGTTTTTGGTATCCCCAGCCCACATTTATGTACCATCCCATTTCTTTTTCACCCGCTTTGACTGTCCTTTGTGCATTTCTAAGGATTTCATCTTTTGCTTTCTTTTGAATTGTCTGGTATTGCGCCCCCCCCCCCCCACCTCGCGCGCCATATTCTAACCCTCTCCTTAGTTTTCTCTTTCATTGGGGCATGAAAATGACAGTTCCTAGGCCACCATCCTGCCTGAAAACTCCCTTTTCCATTTTAAAAGACATTTTGTTGGTTCTGTTTCATGATAATTTTTAAACATTTATTTATTTCTTTTGTGTGTTTGTGGGCATAAAGGATGAGGTAGGGTAGGGAGGGGTGGGGTGAGGTGGGGCTGGATGGGGTGGGGTGGGATGGGGAGGAGTGAGGTGGGGTGGGGTGCATGCACATGGGATGGCACACTGTGTGGTCTTGACCAGAGAACATCTTCAGGGTGGTTTTGTCCTCCCACCAGAGGTTCCAGAGCTAGAACTCAAGCTGACAGTTTTGGTGGCACCCTTACCGCTGAGCCATCCTGCTGACCCAGTTCTTCTTATTTTTTATTATGTAAATTTTTAAATTTAAATATATCTTGATCATATTTTTCTCCTCTCCGAAGTCTTTCCAGATCTTCTCCTCCTCCCTAACTGCCCAACTTTAATTTTTTTCTTATAAAAAAACCCCAAAACAAATAAAAAAACCAACACAACAACAAAATACCCCAAACAAAGGAAACAAAATAAAATCACTCCCTAAAAAACAGAACACAACACCAACTATAACCAAATAAAAACATATACAAAAAAAACTTTCAGAATTCATTATACATTGGCCATCTACTCCTGGACATGAAGCCTGTCCTAGAGTGGTTGACATACCCATTGTCACTCTATTGGAGAAAACTGGTTTCTCTTCTCCCAGCAGGTATATGTGACAATTTAATTGTTAACATTTACTCTAGTGGCTAGGTTTTCACTCATGCATTTAAGAAAAAAATATAAATGTAATATAATATATATTATACTTTATATATAAGTAGCTTATATTAACTGTAATATATTATGTATAATCACATAATTATATATAACATAATTATATATATAACATATATATTATATTTTATAAATATATAATATAACGTAATATAATATACATTAAGATAAAACAAAAACTATCTCATTGAAGTTGGACATGACAAACCAATAGGTAGAAAAGAGCCAAGATAAGGTACAAGAGTCGGAGTCTCACTGTTTTCATACATAGCCAGGAATCCCATAAAAACCAATGAACTAGTAGCCATAATATAAATGCAGAGATCCTGGTGCAGACCTTGTGCAGGCTGCTTCAGTGTCTGTGAGCTCATATGAGGAGTCTTGCTTATGTTGATTTAATGACCTTCTCCTAGAGTCCTCCATTCCCTCTGACTCTTAAACTCTTTCTGTCTCCTCTTCCAAGGGTTTCCCTGAACTCTGAGGGCAGGGATTTGATGGAGACATCTCATGTAGGACTGAAACCTTATTCTTTTTTATCTTCTGAATAATTAATTACTTTTACTAGTTCTGAAGGAAATGTGTTACAATTTTCCATAAGAAAATAATCGATTAAAGAAGGTCTTACATTTTTGTGTTTTTTCTTCCAAGCCAAGAACAAGGGACAACTTTCTATCATTAGGTGTCATTTCTTTAGCCTTGAAGTGTTTTCAGACCTGTTCCTGTGCTTTATATATTGAATAGAGTAAATGCAACCATATTTATCATTTTCCCCACTTTAAGTGGGCTCTTTACCAGTAATGTCATAAATACAGCTGTACGAAAGTTGTTGGTGTCTCACTTTTCAGATGAGCCTCTTGGATGTGTTCTTATAGTTTTTGGAATCAGTTTTGCTTCTCTTCCAGTTTTTTCTTTTTCTTGTCTCATTGTACTGGATAGCATTTCCCATAGAAGTTGGTTGATTAGAGTGTATCCCTTGCATTTAGGTAGGTTTGTTGTGAGTTTTTCACAACTTCCCATGGGTGCTGAAACCATGGACAGTAATGGGACCTGTATATGCTATGTTGTTACTTAACCATACATGGTCAGCGTCTCTTTGGCATGACTTCGTTCCCAGCATCGCCATTCCGGCTTTAGGAAAAATAAAGTTTGCTTGGATGTGAGTACTGAGATAGGACCACAGTTGACTTGAAAACTGAGACATGAAGCTACTAAGTGGGTAACTTGGACACATCCCAGATAGGATGGATAGCGAGCTTCCGTTTGTGCCTGTCAGAACAGTATGCAGTTTAAATTATGTTTACTGTTTATTTCTAGAACTTCCTGCTTAATAATTCCTGGCTGTGGCTGTCTGTAGGTACTGAAATGACAGGGAAAAGGTACCAGTTAAGAAGGTATTGCTGTTTACGCCTTTGGGATAAATTTTATTTTCAACCCCCTTTGAATAAATTTTGGAATTTGGAATAAAATATATTTATATTCTAAATCAGTATTCTTTTTCCCCTGATGCAGACTGCTTAATAAATACTCCGCTGCATTTCAAATGGCAAAAAATCTTAGGCAACACTCAGAGAAATGCATAAATTTGGACTCTTTTAAAATTTTCATATTTTATTGAACATAATCTCTTGCCATTTAAAAATTAAGTATGGGCCCAAGGATTGTGGCATAGTGTTTCTCTGGCCTATGTGAGGCCCTGGTTTGATCCTTAGCACCAAACATAAAGATAAATTAAACCGTATTTAATTTCTGCAAGTATTTTCTTATGCATAAAAATTGCTGGAAAGGCTGGAATTTCCTTCAGAAGTGTTCTGCGCTCATCAATCAAACACTTATCTAGGTCATGGTGGGTCGAAGGCTCACCACTTCTCCCAGGCCATTGGGAACTGATGTGGGAGCATTTCAAGGACACACGGGAGCATCTGCAGTGACCCCTGGGGTAAGAGTTCCTACACAAAGTCCAGAAGGGGCCACAAGATAAAAAAAAATGACAAACAGTGAGACAATCCAGTAACAACTTGTGAAAATACGCTGGTATTTTCAGAGTTGAAAAGGGACTGTCAGGAATGGGGGCAAACCAGTCATTCTTTCAGAGAGCTGTAAGTTGAAACAGACATATGTATACTTAGTGGACAAGGACGAAAACTGTCTCAGGTGCTGCCATTTTAGTCGGTTACAGGTCAGTCCTGTGGGTAACTGTGCGCACTCAGGGGTCGTCATCTTCAGGAGGCTTACGTTTCTTCACCGCTTGTTTCCATGCCCTTCACTTGTTCTTCAAACTCATCGGAAGTAGAATTTCCAAATTATTGCTATTCTTGGGGGGTTCCCAATGAGGCTTGTTCAGTTGTTAGTATTGATAGTCAGTATTGTCAACTTGACGGGATCGAGGGTCATTGAAGGTGTAAGCCTCTTCGAATATCTGTGAGGGTTATCTCCATTATGTTAGCTGAGGTGAGAAGACTCATCTTAAATGTGGGCAGCACCACCCCCCTGCCTGGAGTAGTATGTTGAATAGAAAATGATCTGGACACCAGGTTTCACTGTTCTCAGCTTCCTGATTGCAGATGCTATGTGTCCAGCAGCCACTTTCTCCTGCAGCCACGCCTTCTCTCCCATAACGGAATGTACCTTCCAAAACTGTGAACCAAAACAAATGGAGTTTTTCCCTTGAGTTGCATTTTGTTAGGTATTTTCCTAGCATCCAGAGAGTAACTAATACAGCGATAATGGCCTATATGGAGTGCCTGCAATTAGCTGAACACAGAGACATCTAGCCTGAAGCTGAGGTTTCGTTGTGGTTTTTGAATCCTTACTGGCAGAGTATCCGGGTGTGGAAGGCATTTCTGGTTGCCCATCTCAAAATCCTTCCCTTCTGTGACTGGAGTTGATGTAACTGGGTTAGAACTTTGTTGACACATCTCTTGGCTCTTGTAGGTGTAGCTCACTGGGATTCTGAGCGACAGCAAGGTTTTCCACTTCCTTTTGGCACTTGGCTGAGTAGATAATGTATGTGCTTCGTATCAGGAAGACTGCAGCAATGACAGCAAAGTAGCTTCCATAAACTAAAAACTGGAAGAAAACAAATAATTAGCTATTTATAAAATCTGACAGTTCATATCATTGGTAATATATAGCAATCTTCCTTGTTTGATTGAATTATGGGGTAATTGGGACTCAGAACTTAATAAGGGTTATTCTGACTGGACTCTTCTATCTCAAATGATCTAAGATTAAGAGTGTAAGCATGTGGAATAGTGACTAAGGGTCTGCCTTTACACCAGGCTGCTTAGGTTCAATCCTAGCTACCTCAGCGAAAATAGAGGGAAAGTCCAGTAGCTGCCAGGGTTCTGCCTGTGTTCTGTGTCTGAAGGCTGATTCAGTGTAATGACTTGTAAAAACTTCTTCAGGTAGCTATAAATCTAGTTGCTCTAAACTCAGTTGGTGTTATAATTAAGGGCTGCATATTTTAAAATGTCCATAGCCAAATAATTTTTAAAGCCTTCCATGTTGCTAGTTTTATGATTTTGGAAGCAACCTAGCTATTCTATATTCCTATAGAATATTCAAGAGGAACCAGGAGTCCTGCGGCTTACCTGAGTGGTGACTGGCAAGTGGAGCCCTCTTTGATCTGCCACAATCAGAGTCATGATGGCCTGAATCACCAAGGCAATAAAGGTGTCTATGCCAAACACCAGGGCATAACGTTCTACGCTCAGGTTAACGGCAATCTGAAATCTGTCATTAAAGGTTGAGTTAGCATTTAGCAACCACGGCATAAATAAAATTCTTTTCTTTAAAAAAATTATTTGCATTGCTATTTTCCCTGCATGTATGTCTGTGTGAGAGTGTCAGATCTCCTAGAGGTGGAGTTATACACAGTTGTGAGCTGTCATGTAGATGCTGAGAACCCTGGTCTTCTGGAAGGTCAGTTAGTTAGTGCTCCTAACCAGCAAGCCATCTCTTCAGCCCTAAATACATAAAATTCTTCTCTAATGGAAAAGAAGAAATTGGGCCCAATGATGCATTCCTATAATTCCAGCATTCAAAAGGCAGGAAGAATCCAAGGTCGTTCTTGCCCACACATCAAATTCAAGGCCACTTAGGAGGTACTTGAGACCTTCTGTTAAAACCAAACAAAAAATCAGAACAAGAGTTGAAAACAATGTTGTTAAGGCATGCCTTACCTAACTCCAATCTGCAAAAGAATAATAACTGTTCTACCTTTCAATCTTCATCATAAGAAGTGAAACTAGACATTTTGAGTTTAATGCATTAAACCAAGATATTTCAGTGAGAAACTTAGCTTTCTGTGATGGCTATCAACTATCAACTTGATACAACCTATTACTTGGGAAGTCTTAAAAGGATTGTTTAGATCAGGCTAGCCTGCGCACACTTCATTGCTGGACTGTTTGGATTATTAGTGTGGGGGGCACCATTCCATAGGCTGGGGAGTTGGACAGAAGAGACAGCAGTCTGAGCAAGAAGCAACGGTGCATTTATTCTTTTTGCTCTTGATCATGGATATAACATGACCCCTTTCCACAAAGGATGAACTATAACTTGGAATTATAAACCAAATTAATCCTTTCCTAGCCTCCATTGCTTTTTGCCAGAGTAGCTGTCACAGCAACAGAAATGAAACCAGAACACTTGCTAACTAGTGGCCTCTCCATTTTCTTCAGATATTTGCATTAAGGCTCATATTCCAATGTTTTACCGTTTGTCAAATGGTTTTCACAAATTAAAAGTGAAAGTTGATAAAGCTTGTCATGATGTCTCAAATGTATCTTGGAACTAAAAGGCATGTTTTTCATCTCTTTTTGACTAAAACCAAAGGAAACTATATTCTCCTTCTCTCCTTCTCCTCCTCTTTTCTGAGTCAAAACCCATGTGGCCCAGGCTGACTTCAAGCTTGCTAGGTCATCAAGCATGACCTTGAACTTCTCATCCTTCTGCCTCCATGTCCCACGTTCGGAAAACAGGAGTGGTCTACCACGTCCAGTTTGAAGTGGCAATAGCCCACTTGAGTCTGTGGCTCTGTCAGGCCTTACCCTTCTCCCCTATTCCCTCTACCTTGTTAAAAACAAACAAACAAACAAAAAACCTGTTAGATTGCATTCCTAAAACTAGACACCAAGGTCTACTCCCTTATTTTGCCACTTCTTCCTCCTGTGGCTGACCACCAAGGTCCAACTGCCAAAAGTATTCAAGTCTAGCAACCAAAAGCCCCCTTTGGCTCACCTCATCAAAATGTTCAATTAAAATAAAAAAAAAACTCATCCTATCACAGGGTTTCCCCTTTGACCTTTATAATCTAACAATTTCCAGTGTGCCACATCTGTCTCCTCTCTCTGCAGAGGTGGTCCTTTGCCTCCCTCTCTGGACAATACCCTTCTCTTTTCCCTGGTTCCCTTTGCTTCTTCCCTACCTCCTGTCTCTACCATCTCCTACTCCCTGCCCTTTGTTCCCCTGGAGCAAATCAATCTTCTTTGTGCCACACCTTGGTCTTGGGGTCCTGAGCTGATACTGATCTCTTTTGCAGTTTTTATAGTGCTGGGAATCGAACCCAGGACTTCATGTTTATGTGACAAGCACTTTACAAACTGAGCTACATGGCCTGCTCCTGAAGAAAGCTTCTTGTAGTCAGGGTGCTCCCACACAAGCCACATGCTTTTAAATAATTTCTTAAAAAAACACTATCCTGAGTGAGGTAACCCAGACCCAAAAAGATGAACATTGGATATACTCACTCATAATTGGTTTCTAGCCATAAATAAAGGATATTGAGCCTATAATTCGTGATTTTAGAGAAGCTAAATAAGAAGGTGAACCACCCCCCCCCAAAAAAAAACATATAGTTATCCTCCTGGATATTGGAAATAGACAAGATTGCCGGGCAAATTTGGGAACTTGGGGGTGGGGTGGGATGGGGGTAAGGGGAGATGGGGAGAGAAAAGTGAGAAGGGGAGGATGGAAAGAGCTTGGGGGAATGGGATGGTTGGGAAGAAGGAAGGGTAGATATGGGAGCAGGAAAGTATATATCTTCATTAAGGGAGCCATTTTAGGGTTGGCAAGAGACTTGATTCTAGAGGGTTTCCCAGGTGTCCAGGGAGATGTCCCCAGCTAGTTCCTTAGGCAGTTGAGGAGAGGGAGCCTGAAATGGCCCGATCCTATAGCCATACTGATGAATATCTTGCATATCACCATAGAACCTTCATCTGGCGATGGATGGAGATAGAGACAGAGACCCACATTGGAGCACCAGACTGAGCTCCCAAGATCCCAATGAGGAGCAGAAGGAGGGAGAACATGAGCAAGGAAGTCAGACCGTGAGGGATGCACCCACCCACTGAGACAGTGGGGCTGATCTATTGGGAGCTCACCAAGGCCAGCTGGACTGGGACTGAAAAAGCATGGGATAAAATCGGACTCTCTGAACATGGTGGACAAGGAGGCCTGATGAGAAGCCAAGGACAATGGCACTGGGTTTTGATCCTGCTGCATGTACTGGCTTTGGGGGAGCCTAGTCTGTTTGGATGCTCACCTTCCTAGACCTGGATGGAAAGGGGAGGACCTTGGACTTCCCACAGGGCAGGGAACCCTGACTGCTCTTTGGACTGGAGAGAGAGGGAAAGGGGAGTGGAGGGGGGGAATGGGAGGCGGGGAGGAGGCAGAAATTTTTAATAAAAAATAAATGAATAAATAAATAAAAAAGAAAGAAAGAAATGCAAACCAAAACCTCTTAAAAAGCAGATCTAAGTATTAAAGGAGACTGAATGTCAGAGACCTTATTTGAAAAAAAAAAAAGATTCAAAAGCAACAGTTCCAGGTGTAAGTGAAGCTGAAGCTTTCTTATCATTTTTGCATCATTTTTCCCCAAGTCCAACTTTTTATAACTTTCCTGAGAATGTTTTGTTCCCAAAAAGTATGTGCTTAGAACTTCTTAAGCAACTAAATGAGGTTAGGGATAATCTAAACCTATGCATCTAAAACTAAATCACACCATGCCTTAGTATGACAAGTCATTGGAAGTAAGAAGAAATCAGAAGTAGACCATGGATCCTTGTTTTGGATTTGCACATCCCAGGTTTTGGTTGTTGTTGTTTTGGGTTTTAATTTGCCCTTTGATGACTCAGCAATATTCAGCTAAATGAAAAAGATGGCTTCATTGAATTCCCTTCAATGTGGAGTTAACATTTGACATTGCAACTGACTGAGATCCTTCTGAAGTTCGTGGAGCACCTTTAGGAATCCAAGAAAGGGGGGTGGGGTGGGAGGTGGCACTTACACTGCTATGGTTATAAGAAACATATAGCTAGATTTGACCACCAAATAGCCCGCATAGCACACCCAGATGTTGCGTGTGTAATTCATGAGAAACAGAGCGCCGGAGATGAGAGCTGAGAAGACGGCCAGACCCAGCTCTCCTAGGAGGTCCCAGTTGACCTTGACGTAGCCCACGACGAAGGCAGACAAAGCTCCTGGAAACAGACCCAGACGAAGAAGTCAAGCTTTGCAGGAAGAAAATAGTGACACAGCAAACAAGCCAGCAAAACTCAGCTCTTGAACAATCCTAAAGGCGATGAATATACTGTTGTTTTTTTAAAGGCCTTTTTTTTTTCCAAGAAGGTTTTCTTCTTTTATCACCTGCTATTGTTTCCAACCACTTCACTCCTATACTTTAATTAGTATTGTTGACATATCAGGCACACACTAGGCAAAAGAGACAAAAGTGCCTAAATACAGCAGTGTGAGGAACACAGTGGCCCTGTCATTTAAAAAACACCCAGGAGAGCAAGCCTGTAAATGTCTTAGAAGTTAAGTTGCTCTACTGTTCTCAACTGTATGTTTTCAAGTGATGGATGTCCCAGTTTTCTTTCTTCTTTTTTTCTTCCTGTCTTTTTTCCTTCCTCCTTTCATCCATCTTTCCTTCCTTCTCTCCTTCCCTTCCTTCCTAGACCTAGGGGACCTTTTAGAGGTCTCCCTGTATTGCCCTTAATAAACTCTTGGGCTCAAGTAATCCTTCTGCTACAGCTGACCTGATTTTCTTAAGGCTTTGGACAAAAAGGACCTGAACTGATATATAGGGTTTGAGAAGGTGAAGAACTGACTGTAATCAGTCATTTCTTGAAAAGGTCTCTTGAACTGAACAAAATGTATTTAGGGCTCAAATTATTGATAACTGGTCAACCACTTTTTTCCCATAGGTGGTCTGCAATAGAAGAGCTCTTCCAGAGAATTTTGGCCGTAAGAGCAAACATTTCAGTGATCTAATTCTGGTATTGCTTTGGCTTTCAGGAGTTAGCTGCAGCCTCCCCAGAGGGAAAAATAATAAATCAGAGGCTCCGTGCATTCCCGAAGCTTTCCTTAGAGGAAGGTGTGGAAATATCCCACTTCCTGAAACACATCTTCAAAGTCTTAGGTAATATTTACGTTTCCACTGACAAGTATATAAATATTTATGGAGAGTGTGCTTCAAAGGCAAATGTCTTTTTGATATTAGAATCCAAGTCTAGCAACACAGAAACTGCATGAAAAAGCCACTTGTGAAAATTGTTGGCGTGTAACCTAGAGTTGTGAAGGTCCCTAAGAAGACTCTCCACGTAAGATCCTGAAAACCTTCACATATTTTCCAGAGTTGATAATAAAAATTCTGCACTTTCTTTTAATATTAAAAACTGACTTGAAGCCGGACGGTAGTGGCGCACGCCTTTAATCCCAGGACTCGGGAGGCAGAGGCAGGCGGATCTCTGTGAGTTCGAGGCCAGCCTGGTCTAGAAGAGCTAGTTTCAGGACAGGAACCAAAAACTATGGAGAAACCCTGTCTTGAAAATAAAAAAACAAAAACAAAAACAAACAAAAAAAACCCCACCCTGACTTGATTCTACTAACTCAGGAAATAAGGACAACGGTCAACAAAGGGGACCATGTGAGATCCAAAGTTTCTGTAGGGCGGAGGGAATCAGTCAAGTGAAGAGGATACCTACAGAATGGGAAGAAAGTCTTTGCTATCATACAGCAGAGGATCCATGTCTACAACACCTGCATCCACAACTCTAAACAGAAAATCAAACAACAGGGAAGGCGAATGAAAAGGAAGGGCACAGAGGTGCAGGAGGACGTGTGCCCAACGTACAATTCATGCTTGTATACAAGCTTAAAAAGACCAAAACAAAGACCTGGCTTAGCTTAGTCAGTAACGTCCTTGCTTTGCAAGCATGAAGACCTGAGTTTGAGCCCCAGAACCACAAAGTTGGGCATGGGAGTGGATTGTATTCGCAGCAATGGGGAGGCAGAGACAAATGGAGCCCTGGAGCAAACAGGTCAGACAGTTTGGCCTGTTTGGTGAGTTACAGACCAATGAGAAACCCTGTTTTAAAAGAAAAAAAAAGAATAAGATTGATGGCATCCAAAGGATGATACTTAAAGTTGTCCTCTGGCTTTCACATGTACCTGCATGTGCACATGCGCGTGTGTATACACACACACCAAGAAGATAAAGAATAAGTTATTTTGATGCCACTCATCTTTAAACTAAGAATAAAACAAATCATCAAACTTTACAACACATGAATGTAATACTGAAGGAACGGAGCACATTACCAATATTTATTTTAATAATGAAATGGATTATGGATTCTACTAGAAAGACATTCCTTGGTTCTAAGCTTTACACTCTGGAGTTATTTATAACTGCAACATATAGCATAAAAAGTCACTGTGCTCTTATTTTTCCAGTGCCTTCTTTCCTTGAATGGGGAGATGGCTTAGTGGGTAAGAGGTCTCTGTTATGGAAGCATGAGGACCTGAGTTCAAATCCCTAGAACACCTGTAAAAAGTTGGATTGCATTGTGCATGTGTGCATTCCCAGTGCTGCAGGGAGTGGAGACAGTTGAATCACTGGGGCTTTCTGGACACTAGTCTAGCTCTGGGGTCAGCAAGAGACCCCGTTTTAGGGAACAGCTGATGTCTTCCTCTCTCTTCCGTGCACATACAGCCATGCACACATATACCCCCTGCCCCCGACTTAAAAGAAATTATTATACTTTCTGAATATAGTTAATTAATCACCAAGGAGAAGCTCAGCATCTGGAGCAATACCCTTCAGAGGGTAGCAGGGGAGGACAGAGATGTCTACTTACCTCCAAAGGTTGCAGCAGCTTCCACTGCTCCATTATAGATAGAAGAGTCTTGGGAGGGTGCCTTGTGTTCCCATAAGACTTGAACATAGTTCAGGATTTGGTTATAGCCCGACGTAGCAAAAGCCCACCACAGGGACCAGTAAAACAGGTGCCTTGAGGAGTAGCACTCCTTCAGATCTTCAAACCAATGCACAAAGACCCTCAAAGTCACATTTTCTGGCTCTGGGTTGCTCAGCTTTCTGTCCCCTGGCTTCCCTGAAGTGGCAGGCAATTCTGGGCGAGTTGTCTTGTGGTTCTTCTGAGCTTCCTTGAGGACAGTATCTTGTCCTAGTGGATTTTGATAAGCTTCTCTGTCATACGTTGTGTGGAAAAACATGCTCTTCTTAGGCATTGGTAGAAAAAGCGAGAAAATGAATGCCCCAGAGACACAGGCCAAGGATATGTAAAAGAGGTAAGAGTATGGTACAGTTGCCAGGGATACCAGGAGCTGGGCCAGCACCGAGCCCATTGTGTAGGCCACCAGCGTGACACTCCGACTGTAGCTGCTCACTTTCTGGAAGTGCTCTGGGCTGACCATACTGTATATGTAGGAATAGTAGCCAATCTCCGTGGCTGAGACGACCCCAAAAAAGAACTCGGCCACCTGCATGAGCATCACACCTTGGCCAAACAAGAGAATCAGGTAGCAGATGGTGAAGGCTACGATGTGTAACATGATGACCGGCTTGTAGCGCAGGTAATCGGTGAGGACGAACACGGGGGGCAGCATGGCCAGGTAGGAGTATGTCCAAACTGGAAGGACCTCGTTTGTCATCTGTGGAGTTGATATGTAGGGGTGACTCCAAAGCACAGAAGATCTCATAGGGACGTGGGGTAGATTTGTATCTCAAAGTCACATCTAATCAGATATTCATTGTATTACGGAAAAAAAGTAATAGAAAACTGATCTATAGGTAAATTGCTAAGAAAAAATAATGTCCTTGCTAAATGAAAACAACAACGACAACAAAAATAACCCAGCATGGGTTATGGGTGGAAGGTAAAGGAAAAGAAAAGCAAACCAAAACTCTGAGCAGCTTCCATACTTACGGGTATCCCAGTAGAAGGGTTCTATTGAGATAACATGTCCTCTGGACTATATAAGAAATTTAAGTATAAGTAGCATGTAACAGTTGAATAAATGAGTTTTAAGGATTTCAAGTTCAGTTTAAACTTAAATATTCTGAACTTTTGAGATTTCCAAGTTCTTAAAAAATCCCAGTCTTCAGAGTGAGTTCAAGGGTAGCCCAGGCTACATAGAGAAACCCTGCCTCACAAAAACCAAAGCAAACCAAACCAAAACCCAGTCTAGGAGGTTGGAGAGATAGTCCAGTTAAGAGCACTGACTGCTCTCCCAGAGGACCTGAGATCAATGCCTAGCACCCACAAGGCAGATCACAGCTGTCTGTAACTCCAGCCGTCGGGGGATCAGACACAGTCATAGAGACATATATGCAGGCAATATACCAATGCACATGAAATAAATAAATAAATAAATTTAAAAGTTATTTATCTACTTGTATGCAAAGATGAGCAATGTCAGGTGCAGAGTTCACAATGTAAAGAGTAGAACAGCTGATCCTTACCACCTTCCTCCTGTCAGAAATCTGGGTGGACACACAGGGTTGGTAGCAAGAGCAAATGGTCTCATCAAATTACCAGGTGGGGAACAGGTAACGCATTTCATTTCCTTCCTGTTTGTATTTGATGTGCTCTCTAGCTCCTCTCGCCCTATCCATGACTATAGATTTGTCAAGTTTGATATGGGTCATATCATTCTTTAAAGGCAAACACATGAGCACTCAAGTTTCCTAAGCAAGAAGGGTTCGAAAGATTGTTAGTGATCTCTAAGTGTGACGGCTGAGAGTGCAGTCTTTGGAGTCACTGAACTTGCCCTCACTGACATCTGGATCCTCCAAGGTCTCAGGAGGGGCCAGAACTGACCTTCGGTTATGGAGGAGAATTAATTCACTTTTCCATAGTGTATACAGAGGCAAGCCTGGAGGATGGGTTAAGTTAATTCTGGCCCATCTCTGTGACCTTGGTCTTAAGTGTGACATGCTTCTGTCCCAGAAACTTTGAAGCCATTGTGTTTTACACAATGAACTTGGCTTCTGCCTTTTCCAGTTCCTTACTGATAACCAGTATCAATCAGCTTTCTCAACAATGCCACACTCCACACAGTATTTTCATGGTTGTGGTGGGAGACAGTAAACCAGCCTAGGATGATTTGCTAGTTGGGTTGGTACATTTTCTTCTTGCAGCTTTTAGACAGAAAGAAAGAAATGAAGGGAGGGCTATAGTCCTGGCTAAACTGGAACATGCTATGCCTTGAGGCCACAGAAATTCACCTGCCTTTGCGTCCAGAGTGCTGGGATTAAAGGCTTGTGCCACCATGTCCAGTAAGAAGCATCTCTTTAAGTAAGAAAATTTGGCCTTCCAGGAAGAGAAGTGGATCAGGGAATTAAATCTGTTTATATCGTATTTGCTGCTAAGTGGTTTTTCCAAACTGAGTAAGTGCCATAAAGAAATACAATCAGGTGTCGCCGATAGGCTTTGAAAACATGTATTTGGCCAATTTGTTCTGTGCAAAGCTTATAGAGAGTGCTTCCAAAAAACTTAGATGTTATAACCCACTGTCCAGACCAGCTATTTTGTGTATAGCAGTCTATTGCTCTTAGGAACTTCATAAATAAGACACAAGGTTAACTTAATCACGGAGGAATATGATGTAATCAAAAGATACGGTAACCACAGGATGCATGGGCTGATGCTGGGGTAGGATGGTACTTTCATTTTTGCTAAGCAGGAATAGACCTTAAGACAATGGCAAATGTATCAGTGAATGCATTGACAGTAACACCCATTTACCGTCATTATCAAGGTTTACCCTGCATATTACATATAAATATGTGTTGTATTCTTCTGGCTGACAGAGCAGTAATCTTGTTTACACTGGTGTTACATAAACATAGACATAAAAGTTTAGGTGTGATTTTTCAACTGGCTGCAGTGTTATTAAAGCGACAGGAATTCTCTGGGATGTTATGGTTTTTAGCTACAGTTAAGACAACTATAGTTATAATTATGGGGGCGCCATTGCCTATGCGGTGCACCTTCCTCTGAGCATTATCATGTGACAGGCGTATTACACTTTCTTTTTCCATCCTGTTTGAAGCAGCCTATCGGTTTCTCAGAAGCAATCCCGAGGCAGAGAACAGCTTCATTTCGGGGTGAGTGTAACAGAACCAATGAAGATTCGGGAAGCTCCTGTGTACTCAGACTAACTTCGACACTCTGAAAATTAAAACACTCTTCATCCATGTGAAGTGTTTGCTTAATGTTTTTGCACGTGTGAGGAGGAAAGAGCAGTTCTATTATGTAATAAATTCTGTGAGAATGGAGCTCCCTGAAATTCAAAGTCTTTATCTTTCTGTAAGTTGAATGATACCCCTTCCTCCTTGTTTAAGTCCCATGAAATTAACCCCTCTCAAGATACATACCCATTAGCTTACCTCTGTTTCGGTTAGATTCTTACTGGGATCAGACAAAAATGGAATTAAGAATGATTCGGAGGGCCTGAACATGGAGAAAAATCCAAATAAGCAGAGTATCACAGTGGGATGGACCCAAGAGTTGCTTGGTGGAGTTCTGAAGCAATTCATGGCTGGTCAAACAGAAAGAAAGCACAAGTTTAGCCTCGCTTATCCTGCTCTGGCATCTCAGATAGCACCGAAAGCTGGTTATTTCCACACATTTTATGAAAAAAAAATGTTCGTCCATCCACTGTGAAGCTGGAAAAGGGAGGGATGAATTACTTTTCATACATTTTCCTGGTGGAATGCTCATTTTCTTTCCAGAGGGTTCCCTTTTCACTGTTGCCAGAAGGAATCGGGTTTCTTTAGTGTTTTTTCAAACTATAGCTATGGGCAGCTACTAATAACCCATGAGCGCTGAGTCAGTAAATGCTTGATCCTAAGCCAGACACCAGCTAAGGAATCTGTGTCGAGCTGTAGCAGGGCAAGTGCTTCCAGATGAACAGACTGGATTAATCAAGCCTTCTGATAGCTGCCCACTACACTTCCCATGGATCTGAGAACTCTTAACACATGGTCTGACATTCGTTTGTTATAAATTCATCTTTCCACCGGACTGTCCCTTGTCTGGAATCCTACTTGTTGCACAATAAACAGCTGAAATATCTGTTAGGTTTCCCATCCTTGAAGAAGTTCTAGTTCTTCAGTTAGAAGAATCGGTTGGGAAATATTTGGATGGCTCAGCCAAGCCCAATGGTCTGAGTTTGATCTGTTTACCCTCCCTCTCTTCTTTGAGACAGGGTTTCTCTGTGTGGTCCTGACTGTCCTGGAACTCACTCTGTAGACCAGGCTGGCCTCGAACTTAGAAATCCATCTACCTCCCAAATGCTGGAATTAAAGGCGTGTGCCACTAAGTTGCATGCGATGGCAAACATCTGTAGCCCCGAAACTCTTACCCTAAGATGGGAAGCAGACAAAGAGATCTGCCCAGGAGCTCACAGGCCAGCAAGCCTGTAGCACACAGTACAAGAAACAAAGGGAGACCCAGCTCTAGCAAGGTGGAAGTCCAGAACAATCTCCCGAGAGTTAGCCTCTGAACTCTGGACTCTGCAAGTGCAACATGGCACACACGTGTCCGCCCCCACCCCAACCCATGCTAATAATAAATAAAAGAAATGTTTCAGATAATTAATTAGATAAAGGTCCAACTTTCTAAAGCTCCCTCATATCTCCACCCCCACCTTATGTTTTCCACTGGCGCCAGTAATATCTGAAAATGGGAGGTGTGGCTTCTTCTTCTATTTTTCTTATCAAGACAGGGTTTCTCTGTCGCTTTGGAGCCTGTCCTGGAACTAACTTTGTAGACCAGGCTGGCCTCGAACTCACAGAGATCCGCCTGCCTTTGCCTCCTGAGTGCAGGGATTAAAGGCGTGTGCTACCACTGCCCGGCAAGGTGGGACTTCTAAGACAATCACTCCACTTTTTGTTATGAGTGGGCTCTTCTCTAAATGTGTCGTTGCAGATTGTTCACAGTGTGTGTGTGTGTGATTAATTCTTCACACTTTTTCCTAATGTTGATACTGCCTGAAGTTCAAACTTCAGACAAAAAATATAAGATCTTAGTCACTGCCTAGAAAGCAAATGACAAACACGACCAACCTTATTGTGCGGTGGCTGTATCTGAAAATACCTGTCCTCCATCCACCATGGACTACAGAGAGCACAGAGACGTTTATTATATCTTCACTTGAGATCAGACTTCATAGGAAAAGGTATATTTGGTGGTATTGATTTTGGCTATATTCTGAGATAATCTATAGGGAGGCTTTGGGTATGATGACTTCCTTTGTAGTTTTATCAAAGCATTATAGTAATTATAATTTGAAAATGGCTAGATGAAAAATATCTAACCATTGGATCGGAACTGTGATCAAGACTGGAATCATCTAACTCCTGCAAGGATGCTTTCATCCACTCCACCTTGCCTCAGGGTGGTAGCACTTTCCCATCTGCCGCTTTGTGAATCCACTGACACAGTCTCTCTACATGGAGAAGAGAAAGTGTTTGTATAATATAACGCCAACCTGGCTCTAGGAATGAGTTTTCAAACATAAATCCATGGCAGACGCTGAAGCTTAACATAAAAACCTTTCAAACGTGAACGCTGAGTGCTCAGAACAGTTAAGAGGGCACTCATCCCAGAGGGGCAGGTGCCCAGGTAGAGGTGCCATTCAGGCACACCACATCCTTTCCTCACTCAACCTCTGCAAGGTGCTTGAAACAGCTGTACAACTTTTCTGTTACATTAAAGCAGGCCAATATCATTTCCATTTATGTCAATAATGCTCTGGACTTTCCAGCTTAGAAAGCATGAGGACCGCATTCTGGATGACGGCTCCAACAGCAAATGATGCTGACACTGTGGAAATCCTGTCAAAGGCAAACTAGAGTCAGCCACTCTCCTCTTAATGCCCTCAGCCCAGAAACCATGGGTTTTTTTCTCATTTCCTGAGATTCGGAGATTCTGCCAGGTCTGCTGGGATTCCCTTCCATCTTATTAATAGTCTCAAAGAAATAGTTATCTCATGTAACCAATTACTGAGGCTAGATCATCTTTGAAGGCTGGTGTTAAGAGGGTGGCATTTTCTGGTTACATGTGGAACACTCCATCTCTGTTAACTATGGATTTGGCTACTGACCCAAAGTTATCTTCATGCATTTAAGTGATTTGTGTCCTTGGTGAATGGGATGCTGAAAGGACCATGGATTCTTTATCTCTTGACTCCTTATGGTCCAACTACAGTTAGTTGGGAAGGCAATAAAAAATATGCCCCTGGTGTATAAGTCGCATCAAGTCAGGGCATATTGTATGGTTCATTGTTCTGTTCTAAGTGATTAGAAAGTACCTGGCAGTCACTGAGCCCTCAAGGATCACAGACAAACAACTTTAGCCTATGTGGAAAATGGGATGGAAAGGGGAGATGTCAGGATCAGGCAGGAGATACAGGGCGTGAGAATACACACAAGTTCCTTTTGGTTCTTCTGGGCGCACTGCACTTTCTAGGTAAAATAGAAAAATGTCAGATCTCTTGCAGTAATTCTTATACTGCAAGAAAATTAGTTTTGTAGAGCTGGAGGTAATATTGGTCTCATTTAATTTAGTTTTTACTTTTAGTTTTTGAGAGCCTCTCACGTAGCCCG
This sequence comes from Microtus oregoni, assembly GCF_018167655.1. Taxonomy (NCBI): domain Eukaryota; kingdom Metazoa; phylum Chordata; class Mammalia; order Rodentia; family Cricetidae; genus Microtus; species Microtus oregoni. The sequence continues at coordinate 22,422,486 of NW_024543063.1, forward strand.
GGCTGGTCTCAACTCCTTGTGCAGCTGAAGACGGCTTTGAACTTCTGATCCTCTTGCTTCTACATCCCCAAAGCACTATTCTGCCTGGCTTTATACAGTGCTGGGGTTTGAATCCAGAGTTTCATGCATGGCACGCAAGCACTCTACCAACTGATCTGTAACCCCAGCCTTTTGTTCTCATTTTATAGAAGGGAAACAGAAAGCTTGACCTTGGACCTGAACTTGGTTCTTCCAGTTCCAACTTTGCTAATCTTTTCTCATCCCTATATTGAGAAAGCCCAGATATATTTTCAAAACTTCAGGTCTGGTTTACTTCTGGACATTTTTCTTCTGACTATCGTATCAAGGAAAGTTTAATGCTAACGACCAGGATGTCTTTTGTAAATGCAAACCCATTAAAATTAGAGATCACTGCAGAGTCAATGGGGGTTCCCCCCCATGTAATTTTTGCTTATTTTAATAACAAAAAATACACAAACACAGTTACAAGTGTGACAAACATGAGACAGTCTGGGGTCAGCAGCTGAAGAGGAAAGAGGTGTGAGCACGTACACACTGGGGCAAGCCATCCTAGAACACCTGCGTGGTCCTGGAGGGCCACAGCCCCTATACTCTAAGCCATTGGGGCTTTGAGATGGCTCACTGCATAAAGACACCTGCTATGCAAGCCTGGCATCCTGAGTTTGATCCCTGGAATTGCCATGAAGGTGGAAAGAGAACCAACTCCAGGAAATGGTCATCTGGCTTCTATACTCAGGCTGTGAGGCATGTAAACACACACACACACACACACACGCACACACGCACATGCACATGCACACACACACGCACACACGCACACGCACACCCACTGTTAGAATAATCTGTAGACTTCAGTATCCTGCTTCCATTTCTCATTCTCATCTGACCACTCTGCCATCCCCATTAACAGTACCTACTGAAGTTCTGCTTGTTTTAGTTGTGTAACCTGAGGACACGAGCTGGTTTTGGTATTATGAGGCGATACTTCTGAAAGTAAATTTACCCTTCCCCTTCATCTCCTTGCTTTCCAAATACGAGAATCCTTTTAAAAAAGTGCTCCATAGCGGCAGTCCTCATGCATTACTCATAAATCTCATATATATATATATATATATATAATGTATTTAAGGTACAAGAATACCATGTGGGCTGTAGTTAAAGGGAAGAAAAAAGCAGAGGAAGCAGAAGAAGGTGGAGTAGAAAAGAAGGAAGAAAGAAAGAAAGAAAGAAAGAAAGAAAAGAAGGAAGGAAAGAAAGAAAGAAGGAAGAAAAGAAGGAAGGAAAGAAGGAAGGAAGGAAGGAAGGAAGGAAGGAAGGAAGGGAGGAAATAAAACAAAACTTTGCCCAAGCAAAATCAAGGCTCCCAGATTTGAAGAAGGGAGCAAACATCCTCTCCGTGAAGACTCTAGTAGTGCAACACACACAGTGGAATTCATCAGCCCCTCCTTCTAGCTCAGACCTGGGGTAGCTAAACCTAGAGCAGAATTTACTGGGATAGCCTGGGAAGGACGTGGAGGATTTTGCAGAGGGAGAAAGGAAGCTCATGGTATAGAGAGAGAAAGAAGAAGGTGGCTGGGCCTGGAGAATAAATAGTAAGTCTTGGCCTCAGGTTCTCTTGCTCCTGCACTGGAGACCAGCTGGTCTCACCTGGTCTACCCACTCTGATAACAAGAGATCATTGCGCCACCATTTCTGCCCTTGTGCTGTTGAGCTCACACAAGGCAGCATGTGTGACCTTGAAAAAAGTCCACCAATATGTTCACCAGGAAAGTGACCATCTAAGTTACCTTCAGAGTTATTCTTTTCTCCTTTGGCTGGCCTGAGAATAGTACTGTTTTTCATTTTGTGCAAAAAGCAGTGGCTGAAGCACTTGGACTTTCTGGCACTCGACCATTCTGTCCCCAGACTGTCTGTCTAGTTTGGGTCTATTTCCATGTTTTCACACACAGTCCCTGTATTTTATTGGTTTCTGCTCCCAGATATGTGAAACACTGTAGCTTTACCAAAAACAAGTCTGATGGAGGAGGGTCATCTGTCTATCTGTTGCTTTCATTGGTTAATTAATAAAGAAAATTGCTTGGTCTGATAGGTTAGAACATAGGTGGGTGGAGTAGACAGAACAGAATGCTGGGAAGAAGGGAAGTGAAGCAGACACTACAGCTCTCTCTCCAAGATGGACGCAGGTTAAGATCCTTCTGGTAAGCCACCACCTCGTGGTGCTACACAGATTATTAGAAATGGGTTAATCAAGATGTGAGAGTTAGCCAGTAAGAGGCTGAAACTAATGGGCCAAGCAGTGTTTAAAAGAATACAGTTTCCTTGTAATTATTTCCAGTAAAGCTAGCTGGGAGCTAGGCCACAGCCCGCCGCTCCCACCACTAAACAAGTCCCTTGCTAGTACATCTAATCTTCATTAAAAACAAACAAGCTAACCCATAACTTTATCTCTTATAAAGACGTAAGAGTTACTTGTGTTTTGACAGTGATCACATTTGGGTGGGTGGCTTCTCACCAGTATGGGTAGTATTTGAGAACATATCTTTTTATGTTGTGTCTTGCGTGCTGGCAGTCCTTAGTATCAGAGTTTGACGTATCCTCCAAGTCATGACCATGTTATTGATTTCTTCTACTTTCAATCACTGCCTAAAAATGTCCTTTCCTAAAAAGTAGGGAATAATACTTGATGTTCTCCGTTCTCATATTTGACTTCTAGAGAAGTTCATTTGACATCTCAACTCCATGACAGTCCAGAAAGTAAGGGCTTCCTTCTTTCAGAAATATGAAGCAAAATGCCCCACTTCCTTGCCAGGATCCCACACAAGGGTGGGAGTGGTTACAAGGGAAAGCTAGAAGTCACTTTCTGATTCCACTGCTGTTCCCTGGACTCACCGCTGCCATCACTAGTAAATAAAACTCTCGTCACTATGGTCATGTACTGGTCACATATCTACTGGGTTCTACCCCTCCCAGAGATGGCTTACGGAGGTCAGGAGAACATGTTCACTGGCTGATTACGGGGTCATTACAAAGGTGACTGATTGTCGTTAGCTAGGATGAGGTTAGGAGATGCTGCAACTTCCAACCCTCTAATCCTTAACCCCTCAGTCTCCCTAGTGATTAGCTCTATAGTGAGGTCATGGAAGGAGCCCACTTTAGGATAAGATCATTAGCATTAACCTTAGTGTTAACAAAAGGCTCACTGAGATAAAAGCAAAAGAAAACCAAACAAAAACTCAAACACTCCAAACACTCTGGAATTCCCAAGAATGACAGGAAGCAGTGCTATGATGGAGTAATGCATATTTTCTTTTGTACCAGCTCTATTTTCTAAAAATCTCACCTCCTATGCTTTCAACACTACCTGTCAATCCTCTCACTAGACAGATACAAACTAGAAGTCTGACAAGCAAAAACTGAAATAGTTACTTTGAACCGATATTGTCATAAAAGCTAAGTATGATTTTCCCTCTACTCATTACTAAAAGGGGAGAATTTAACTTTGAATGGAACAGTCAGAAGGCCTGTAGGCATGTTAATCAAGGCAGACCTGCAGGAGGAGGCATAGACAAAGGGTGCCAGGCTACCGCCAAAGCCTATTCCTCTGTTTCAAACCCTGGACTGGAACTTGAATCTATGCATTTCTACCTATGCTACTGTATTTTGGCTGTGACTGGTCAAATTTAAAAATGCTTGTTACTATCATAACCTCTGGTTATGTAAAAACCAATCTGATATATAAAGTGTAACACTATCACAGATTACCCAGAAGAAAACAGATCTTTGGGACCAAGGAACTGGTAAATATTTCAAAGAAAAGACAAAAAAAACACTAAGAAGAAAGAAACAAAAAAGGAGAGACATAGAATTTTATAAAATCTAAACCCATATATATTTGCTCATGGAGAGATACTGTTCAAAAATTGGGAAGGGAGCTATAGATCTAACAGCCATACCACCAGCGTCTGTGAAAGGAATGCCATTCACAATGTGAAGTAAATCCCTAGAGCTCAGGAAGAAAGGACGAGCTGGAGATCTGAAAGCTTCACAGAAATGTGGCTGTCTGGAAGCACAGGCAGATAGATGGTCCTCAGAAGTTCTCAGAACTCACTCCTCCCAGCTGCCGCTGATGACACACGGAAGGCTGAACGAAAACTGATGAGCAAGCATACCGAACGCCAGCAAGGATTCAAGCTGACTAACGTGTATACGTTGCTTTGAGGAAGGACAAAACAGTGAACGCCATTTGGCAAGCTGTCCGAGAGAGTTCCAGTTTCCAAGGTGTGGTGAAAGGTGAGGAGCTGTTGAAGCGTTAGTTGGGGAAAGGAATACACAACCCAGTATCTTTTCATCAACCTATACCAATTGATGGTTACAAGGACCACACTATTGCGAGCCGAGGATGGGGAGCAAATCATTATGCTATTCCAGACGACCCCACCCTCACACACAGAGTCCTAGGCAAGCAAGCCTAACCTAAGGAGACACGGAGTAGATGGGTGGTTGCTATGAGTGGGGTTAGGGGAGAAGAACAAGAGCAACAGAGAACATGGAGGTTCGGGTTGAGAAAAGAATGTTCTCACAACAGCTTTGGCTGTGGTGACAGCTATAGGTTTTTATCCAAAAGGTACACCTTAGCACAGGGAGGCCTTATTGAACAAAGGTAAATTAACCTCAGACACTATGTTCCGCAAAGGAATCCAGACACAAAAAAAGACACTTTGAGTAATTCCATTTATACCTGGTCCCTAAGTAAGCAAAACTACCATACTTCATGTTGACTGAAACCAGAACTTTGACGAGGCGGGGAGCTGGGAAGGGGGAGTGGGTACACAAGGCCACTTTCGGGGTTATTAAATATCCTGTACCTTAATGAGCTAATTATAAGTAGGGGTTTAATTACAAACACTCAAACTTAAATCTGTTCTCTGTGTTGAAAGTAAGTTATACCCCATATGATGAAAGGCAGCCTCCCCCTCCCTCCTCCAACGCGTTTTACAGTAGCCCTCCATTTTCCTTACAGGCACAGTGACTGTGGTAATTCCAATTCACGCGAGAGCAGGGCTCCTACATGTATGGAAAGCCCTACACTGTCTTTGACTTTGGGTTTGTCCGAGGAAACGTAGAGTAGAAACAGGAGCACAAGACAAATCCCGGGCAAACGAGGAAGCCGAAGTCCGGCCCCTTCAGATCAATTCAGATAGACCAAGTACCTCTTGCTTCAGTCCTGAGCTGGGGACTAGGTTCCTGCCTTAGACTCACTTCCACGCCTTCGAGCTTCTGCGAAGCACGGCAGCTGCAAGCCCTTTCACTTGGGAGGAAGGCGTTCCTTAAGAACCCGTCTGCCAGGGCAGTAGCCCGGGCCCCTTCCGGAAGGCTGACTGCTCCAGAGCCCACACCCGGCCACCGTCTTTTGGAATCTTGGCAAACAAAACAAGCAAGCACCTAGGCTCAAAACTTCCTGAAACACTAATAGTTAGGAGGGTCTACAAATTCAAAAGAACATCCTCTTTGCTCTGAATGTCATCCTTAGAGGAATCTAGTTTCTCTAGAACGTTGTACTAAGTGGTGTAAGCACCGAGAAAACTAGGAAGGAGCCCCAAACTCACTGGTCAACCTTCATGCCAACTCCCAATCTTAGCCGTGGGAAGGCACATTCCACACAGATTCAAAAGGTGTGTACCGGGCCCAGATACTCAATAAACAAGACCGAAGGACTCTTCTTTGGGTCAAAGCCACTGTCAGAGTGCACGTGACACTGGAAACACGCTTCACGCTCTATTTTATCATGTATGCTATTGCCCTTTTTGTTTGGGTTTGGCATCATCTCCCCAGGGATGTTTTCTCTGCATTTCTACGGTTTAACTGAACTGTAGGGAGACATCTGATTAGCTGAACTATAAAAGTGGGGAGTAGCTTACCCAGAAAGAAAATCAATAAAACTCCGTCACAGACGGGGAAGGGTGAGGAACAGATGAAAACATGCCGTGAGGGTGGGAAAAACTGTGTTTCAGAAATCGGTCCATCTATTTTATAGCTCTGTACTGTGGTAAATCATAACTTTGTTTAAAAAAAATTCTTGTCCATTAGGTATGCAATTTGCTTTTCCTAGGGAAGAGACAATATTCTAATTATCCCACTCTGCATTGCTTTACTCAATATCCAATGCCCCTGTTCCATGAAAGGACCTATTCTTGAGAATCTCTTTCTATTACCTGTGTCCTCCAGAGTGACTTAAAATCATTAACGCCTTTACCCCTCTATTTATTCTTGACTCAGAAAGACTGAGTCACAGTTGTTAAACTGTCCACCTGTCCTAACTGCAAACTCTCTCAAGCTGGGGTGTGTTTGTCTGTTTTTTACAGCTTCTTCATTAGGTTTGAGTCTGCAGTGGCAGCAGTGTGGGTCCGTGGAAAGGACCTGACTTTGAAATCTGACCCTCTATGTTCCTCCTGGCTCTGGCTTTGCTTGTCATGTGTCTAGCTTCTCTTACAATACAGAAGTCAGGGGGGTTGTTTCCTAATTTTCTGAGAAATCACCACACTTGGGTATATATCCAGAGGATGTTCAATCATGCCACAAGGACATGTGCTCAACTATGTTCATAGCAGTTTTGTTTGTCATAGCCAGAACCTGGAAACAACCTAACTGCCTCTCGACCGAAGAATGGATAAGGAAAATGTGGTACATTTACACAATGGAGTACTACACAGCAGAAAATATATAACAACATCTTGAATTTTGCAGGCAAATGGATGGAGCTAGAAAACATCATTTTGAGTGAGGTAACCCAGACCCAAAAAGACAATTATTGTATTACTCACTAATAGGTGGTTTTTAAACATAAAGCAAAAAAACAACAACAACAACAATAAAAAAAACCAGCCCACAAATCACAATCCCAGAGAACGTAGACAACAATGAGGATCCTAAGAGAGACATACATAGATCTAATATACATGGGAAATAGAAAAAAACAAGATCTCCTGAGTAAATTGGGAGCATGGGGACCTTGGGAGAGGGTTGAAGGGAAGGGGAGAGGCAGGGAGGGAAGCAGAGAAAAATGTAGAGTTCAATAAAAATCAATAATAAAAAAAAAGAGTCAGGGGAACAGCTCAGGTGACAACACTGCCGTGGAAGGGTTCCATCCAGATCTTGGCACGTGACAAGCTCATCTCTTCTCATGCAAGCACACATCACACACAGAGCGTTCCAGAACTGATGCTTCTGCGTTCTCACTGTTTAAGGACTGATTTCAAAGAGGTAAAGAGCAGAAAAACTTTATGTTAATGGCTAAGGGGTGGGGCTTGGCGGGGCGGAGGCAGAACAAATTCATCTTTAGCTACTTATGCCTGTTAGATAAAAAAAAAAAATTACAGAAGGCCATTGTTTTCTTACAAAGTGCAGGCACTAGTACCCACTGGCTAAAAATCAAGAGTCCTTCTTGCCAAAGTCCTGGGTTACTATGGTGTAGTTAAGCTGTTAGCTGAATAACGAAGTTTCCTGAGTTAATTCTTACACCTATCATTAACATGTTACTTATTTTCCTATTCCTTCTGCCCCTGTCCTCAGGTAGAGACAGTGACCCGGAAGGGACTCGTACAGTTTTCACTCCCTACTGTAAACCCACCCCCTGTCCAGCCCAATGAAGTGACCATTCTAGAACCCTTCGGACCATTAAACTAAAGTACTCAAATGTTGTTCTTTGACATTGTTGAATTTCACAGTAATTTGCTCCATTAGCAAAACTGACTGAACCAGGTTGGTATGTTTTCCGCTTCTGCTACTTCTGAGGCAACACGAAAAAAAAAATAAACATATTTGGAAAATTAGTTAATGTCTAGGTCTATTTAAAATGTATGCTTAATACAAAAATGCCATTTGCCTTAGGAGACAGCAGGGTGCGCGTGTGGATCCTGGAGGAACCAGGGCTCTTTGTAATTCTATAAAGCATTTCCTTACCGCAGGGGCACTGACCGGATACGATACACGGCTTTGTGTTCGTTTCTATTGAAATAGTTCTCAACAATCTTGATTCTTTAATTTCAAAGTTAGCCTTTCCTTTCCTCCTTTGGAAGGAACTTTTCGTTTTTTGGCTTGGGATTTGGTATTGCTTTTAGTTAAAACCTGGGAAGCTGGGTGTGACCATGGCAGCTCCTGGCACTAGACCGGAATGGTTTTTACTTAATCTACTCTTGGGGAGGGCTGTAAAGGAATCCTGGCTAGACCAGCTTGGGTGGGTTCCAGCAAGCCAGGAACTCTGCAGATCACAGAAGGCCCCTGAAACTGAAGCCAGCTGGTGTGCATGCTGGCGCACGCGCGTAAGGCACTGCTCCTCTGCAGTCTCCCACCCCCACCTCTCCTCCAAACAGTCCAGCGGGAAGAAGTAAGAGGTCCCGAGTTCCTGGAATTTCTGTAATTAACTTCACTTCTCGGAAGAGCTTACCTATGGAAACGGGTGTTGCTCACTTACCCCGGACGTCTAGTACCTTCAGCTATGTAGGTGCGCGAACTCTAATAAGGTGGACTTGGCCGCTGTGTCACCGCTGACTCGAAGGCCACGCCCAACTTTGCATATGCTAATGAAGCCCCCCAGGGTTTGGATCTACAAACTAGAATCCCAGGTCCCTGAGCCGGTTTGTCCTGGGTTAAAAAGTGAAGCTAGTACCTGAAGAGACCAACCTTGGTGGGTTGACTCTCCACGTTCAGCTTAGTAAGGCAAGATGAAGAGAAAGCAGGGCTGATCCTTTGTTCCGTTTGTCTTTTCCTATGAATTCGTTTATTTCAACTAAGAATCAGGGGAAAGGTAAGCCGTGATCCCCAGTTTACCAAGGAAGAAAGTGACTAACAAAGAGGCATTAAGCTTTAAGTCAGGACATCAGTCTTCAGAGTCAACTCTCAAAGTACTGTCTCTGGGCTCCAAGGAAGTGGGTGGATGTTTTCCTGGCGCGTTAAGAGTGTTTGGTACAAATAGTTCATATTTATTTGCTACAAATAGTTCCCAGGTCCTTGAGTATAGGTATGTGCCACTGAGCTTTACACACCAGTTCCCAAAGGCTTTTCAATTGAATTTTATCTACTTAACATAGATTTCCCACTGGCTAAAATGGAAATACTTAAAAATGTCTTTAAGAAATAATTTATGAAAATAAAAAATAATTTTCCCAAGAAACCATGTTTGACTTTAAAGAGCTCCCAGCAAGCAGAAATGAAGTTGGTTAACCGGCCTTCAGGAGTCTTGGATCTCTGTACCCCTATGGTTTGTGAAAAGGCTACTTGTGAGTGTGTAGCCACAACCTGAGCGTGGGAGAATTCTGTGCATTGCTCAACACACCGGTTTTGCAAAACTGGCTCTCCCAGAGAGGGATTGACATACTTTGAAAGGTGAAAGGTGTCTTGGTCTGCTCCATTCCCGTCTGTGAAAGAAGACCTCAGATTCTGAGAGGTCATTTTGTTTCTTTGTTGCGAGCAGCAATAGTTACCATCTTGGGGGAGTCAGTCCCAGAAACGTATTCTGTTTGCTGATGAGATCTGGATCCTGTGCTGAGAAGGGCACCCGCAGCCTCGGCAGGAGAGGCTGGCTTAAGGAACTGCTGGCTGGAGTGTGGCTCTTGGCAAGTTTCCGCATTATTCTCAAGTTTTGCATGTAAGAAAGCCACATTTTAGAAATCACTTATTAGGAAGTTATTAACTAGATACTGTGTATCTGTCAGTCAAGCCTCTAGGGGCTTTGGCTCTGTCAGTACCAATCTTTCCTTTGAAGCAGTCACAGCCTGGTCGGAGATGGGGTTAGGTGAGGGGAACACCAAACCGTAGGCCTGGTAAGTGTATGAATTTTATGACTGATTAGAAAGTATTCAGTTCCTGGGAAGCAAAAACTAGGGGAGAGTGGAGAGCATATGAGAACGGATCGGATGAATGAGAGGAGAGACCTAGCTAGGGTGTGAGACTGGGGTTTCCCGTGGTGGAAGGAGCAACCAGACAGGATAGCAGGAGGCAAAAGAGCAGCCACGAGGGCACCACAGCTTGTTAGAGAGGGTGCAGGAAGCCTGGGAAGGGGGGTCTGGGGAAGGCTGCTCAGTTCTGTCCAATGATCAGCTTGGTAAAAGTTACTGGGAGGTCAAATGTCTAAGAAGAAAAAGCCAGGGTGTGGTTCTGAAGGGAGGGAAGGTCTATCTCAGAATAAACCTCTCTTCAGAGGAACCCAGAGAGTAAACGTCTCCGAGGCTAGGGTTTTAGTAGGGCCGGGCAGTGTTAATGGTTAAACTGGGATGTGTGTATGGTAACTGTTAGCTGCAGGAAAGAGGAGAGGTCAGAGTGTACTCACAGAAGGGGAGGGGGCTGGAATGGGAGGATTTCTGACTGGCCCTCTTGTTCTCACGGCTGTGGAAAGTGTGGTCAGCAAGCGAACTGAGAATCTCCCTGCCATAGGATTCCACAAAGCGCACGAACATCTACATAGTCTGGATAGGAGGGGAGAAAGGGTGACCAATCAGAGAATGCTAGGCATTAGGGAACTGTTGTAATTGATTCCAGTTTATTCATCTCCCTCTTTGATGCTGACTCTCTGAAGACCAGCGTTGCTTTAACTTTGGATATCGAGTGCTTCGTGGGACACCTGTGTGCTGGCATGGGCGACACCTGTCCAACACTCCACCTGTTGCTCACCTGTTGCTCAGCTGCGCGTCATGACGGTCCCTGCAAGAGCAGGCTGGGATTTTCCTCTATGACACTGATGGCTGAAGGTTGGAGATGCCAGTTTCTATCTTTATTGTAAAATTTATTCTAAGACGTGATAAGGACTAATCTCTCTGGAGTCTGAATGTCACCTCTTCTTGTCCCACTGACCTCCCCCCATGCAAGTGACCACATTTTACAAACCAGACAGACACATTAGAGTAGCTTGTATTTTTATTTTATTTATTGAGAACGAGTCGCTTTCATTTTAAACAAAATTGCAGAGCTAGGAACCAAGTTAGTGAAAATATATAACAAAAGAGTAAAAGGTTAACCATAATTCTTTAACAAAGTGATATTATCTTAAGCTCATTATATACATATATTTTGACATATATAGTTTTGTTCTTACCCATAATGTTCAGATTATGTGCTAAACCAGATTAGAAAGCTCACGGCGAATATAGGCCTCATGAGGACAAAGTCCTAGAGGACAGGAAGAACTAACTGTAGGAGCCTGGATATCACCAAGAAGGTCCGGAAACAACCCTGAAACTTCAAAGTACAAAGACTGAAAAAGCATTTCCAGTGTACGGGGTAGATAAGAAGGAAGGAAGGCAACAGGATGGGTGGCCAAAAGTCTTAACACATGCAGGGCACAAGGCCCCAAGCATTGTTTAGCTTAGAAGCAGAGCCAGCAACCGTCCTAGCAACAACACTTCTTGCAGCAGCACTTCTGCTGGCAGCAGCCACACTTCTGCTGGCAACAGCCCTTCCCACAGCCACAGCCACAGCCACAGGAGCTGCAGCAGCAGCGGCGGCAACAGCAGCCACCACAGCCACAGCAGCCGCAGCAGCCACCACAGCCACCACAACCACAGCCACCGCAGCCACAGCTACCACAGCCACAACTGCCACAACCACAACCACCACAGCCGCAGCCACCGCAGCCACAGCCACCGCAGCCACAGCCACCGCAGCCACCACAACCACAACAACCCATGTTGTCAGTAGAGAGGACTCAGGTGCAGTGAGGAGAGACACTCAGGAGAGGAGAGGGAGGTGTGATTGCCTTGGCTTCAAGGGGCCCTTAAATACACCTGTGGACCCGCAGAGGCAGGCAGCCACTTCCTTGTTTATGTCAACTTCCCTGGGAGAATTCACAAGACCCTGAGTGTGTTTCCTCACAGAATGCATCTCAAGCCATGGACTTGTTTACCTTAGTATTTACTTCCTCCAGCGATGCTTCCAGTAAAAACACAGTTCTGAAATAGTTAGTCTTGCTTGAACATCAGTTTTCAAGCTCACTTGGGACCGTCCTGTGGCCTCGTTTGGTGAAAATGCACCTCCTGGCCACGGATCGTGATTCCTCGGCTCCTACTGTGTGCCTTTCCTGAGCTTCACTGTTTTCTCCCTGCCCTGTTTCCACCTCCATTGTGATTAATGGAGAGAAGCTGTCACCCCTCATAAGGAGGCAAAGCCCCCTTAAGCCTCTCACACTGCAGGTTCTGTGTCAGGATGTCAGGATGTCATGTTTCTCTTGATTCGCAGGAAAGCTACCTGGCAAGGTCATTGTGGGTTTGGAGAACTTGTCATATATTTCAAAGTGAGCTTTCCAGACTGGCTTCAAAATATCCCCCTTTATGCTCATGTATTTCCAGGGTGGGTGGGCACCAGGATCTGGAGCCTCCATGTCCCAAATAAACTGTAGTTTGTTGTAACTTGAATTCCCATGAACTACAAGAAGAGGAAGGAGAAGAAGAAGAGGAGGGGGATGAGGAGAAGAGAAGGAGGAGGAGGAGGAGGAGGAGGAGGAGGAGGAGGGAAAAAAGCAAAAGAAGAAGACAACGACAACAGAGATCAACTTATGTCAGGACACATTCTGTTTGTGTGGATTGCACCAAATGCAAATAAGGAGAGAGAGCAAGTCCCTCATCTCCTTCCACCTGACACCAAGCAAGCTAGCACCCAGGATCATGGACCCCAGGAAGTCTCACCAAAAATTCAAGAGGAAAGAAGAGTTTTTCTATATCAAATTCAGATGCATGCTTCAAAGGGCTAACTGAAACCAACCATTCCCCCAGCCCCACCCACCCCCTGTTGGTTGCTGTGATATGTGATATTCAGCTTACACTGTCACAAAAGAGTGGATTACAATCGCAGGGAATTATTTCGCCTCCAGGACTCACTTGGCAGAGACATTTTCAGGGGTCATACATGGGAGAAATGTTGTCCTTACGCCTGGCTTGGGTTCAGAGATGTTGCTCAATGTCTTACCATAGACAGGACAGTCCTCCGTAAGAAAGAATTTTCTGACTCAAAATATCAGTGCCAAGGTAAAACACCATCACATTTAATCTTCCCACAGCCTTTTCCCATCTGTATTTCTCAGCAGTATAGCTGCTGAAAACTCACCTAGAAGGAAAGTATTTCTCAAGCAGGTAACAAAGATGCCTGAGGATGGTCCCACCGTGTTCCTGCTGAGAGGTCCTGAAGCTGAGCCCTGTGCTCCTTGTCTGGCAGGTGTCTTAAAGCTGAGTAATGGGGTTGGCACTGTGTCATACGCCGCTGTGACCAAGTGAGGCTTTGTGATGCTGATCATGTTGGTGATTTTGAACGTGTCCGGAGTCTGTATGTTTCCGGCATTTCCAGGCCCTTTCCTGCCCACCACCTGATGTGGGAGTGATTTCTTATTAATAAAGAAACTGCCTAGACCCATTTGATAGGCCAACCCTTAGGTAGGCGGAGTAAACAGAACGGAATGCTGGGAGAAAGAAGCTGAGTCAGGGAGTCGCCATGATTCTCCCACTCCAGACAGACGCAGGTTAAGATCATTCCTGGTAAGCCAGCTCGTGGACTACACAGATTAATAGAAATGGGTTAGATCAATATGTAAAAGCTAGCCAATAAGAAACTGAAACTAATGGGTCAGGCAGTGTTTAAAAGAATACAGTTTCCGTGTAATTATTTTGGGTAAAGCTAGCCAGGTGGCGGGACACAGCCCACTGCTCTTATTTCAACAGAGTGGCACCCAACGTGCTAATGAACTCCACGTAAAACCTGAGAGGGCTTAAAAAGGAGAGAAAGAGAATTTAAGACAGCTTTTTGCTGTTTGTGGGTTGCGTGCCGCAAAGAAATTGTCCTGACTCAGCAGCAGGAAAAAACTGGCTGTTTTAAAATGCCGGCTTTCTGGGCTGTGCCGCCATTGCGATCTCTGTCTGGCTCCTGTGGGAGACAGAGCTTTTGAATGGAGCATTTGGAGTAAAGCTCTATGGCTTGCTTGATGGCAATGTGGACTGCTGTGTGCCTGGAACTGTGTGTGGCTCAGGGGCACCAAATGGCTCTGAGGCAGGAGCAGCTTGGCTCAGCTCTGCCATGCTGAACTGTGCTGGTCTCAGGCAGGAACTACCGTAATTACCATAAAAACAGCGCATTTAAGGTTTCAACTGGGCAGGACACAGGCGGTACCGTATTACCTGTACATGGTGCAACTTAAGTTTTTAAGAAGTGCTTAACATTTTAAGAAATGCTCCTGGATAGTAAAAATATTACAGATTCACAATAAAACAGATTCAGACATAACAGACCTCAGTGGATCACAGTGTTGGATGAATGTACATAGGCTTGAGAGAGAGAAGAATAAGAATATAGAGAATAAAGTAAATGTCTTAAAAAAAGGGTAAAGTCTTTAAAGAGACAGAGTACAGATAGTTAAGAGATTAAAAGAAATAAAGAAAAATAAGCCACGTAAAAATGGAAAATTCACAGAGAGTCTGGATTATGTACATTGTGTTTTCTTTAAAATTTTTGACTGTAAAGGAGCTAAGTACAGACAGACATTTCATTACATGGGCTGCCAAGCTAAACCAGAATGGATATAAAGGTATTACGATTTCAAAATTTGGGTCTAAGGATATGATACTTTGGAAAGGGTCTTCTTTTGTTTTCACAGAGGACCAGACCCTGTGGATTTCTTCTATTACAATTTGGTATGATAGACCACGCCCTCCTGAAAGGTTGTTGTGAACATCTTCAGAAAATTGCTTCGCTCAACTGCCAACTGAGATGAAACTAGCACACAGGTTATACCATGAAAGACCTAATTAACGACGCCCCATTCAGCAGGAAGCAGTTTGGAGAGAAAAAACTGCGCCCATGTTCCCAAAATATTGTTTATAAGTGTTCTTTTACATTTAAAGGGGGATATGATATAGGTATGAATAATTTGCATTGGTATGGATTTTAAGGTCAATTTTGTTATATGTATATGTATTTTTGATCTTGAATAAGGTGTGATTGTGTAGTTCATTTTTAAAATGTAATGTATAATTAGGAAATATAGGTTGTTGATGGATAATCATAATAGTCAAGTTTGTAGTCATGTTACTTAGATTTTCTAGATATATAGAGATATATTTCAGATAGGCATTCTTCATATCTCTCAAAGGCTACAGAATATGGCATTTAAAATATTTTAATAACTTAGGACTTTTCATGACAATGAGACACGTCTGCTCCTGGCAGCACCAATCTACTTCGAGAGAAAGATGGGCATCAAAGAGGATCCTTATGGAGTTTGATAGCCATTTGGGCAAGAAACTGCTCTTGCCTGGACTGTTGCATAAAATGGACACAGAGAACCCGCAGAGAGAGGACTGCTGAACTTGCCTAAAGGTGAGATGGTCTTTCGGGGTTCATGACTCATGAAAGAGTCTGCGAGACATTCTACAGGACACAACAGATAATGACTAAACTGTCTTTGGAATTTCCTGCTTCATGAAAATGTCTGCTGGATACTTTGGGCCTGAAGGCTGAAGATGGATGCCCCAACCATACAAAAGAACTTTGGGTGACTGTCCAGGCAGCAAGATGTCTCTGTCATTTCTAGAGTTTTCTTATTTCTTGTTTACTTAGGTAGTATTATATCCTTCTGGAGTCTTTGATGGAGTTGAAGAATGAATAGATATAGTTTTCCTTAGTTATGATAAAAGATAAAATAGATATAAATATTGTAACTGTAATTCTTGCTTGATAAGTGTTTTGCTATATGTAATTTTACTATGTTAAAGTTAAAGCCTTTCTTTTTTGTTTAAACAGAAAAAGGGGAAATGATGTGGGAGTGATTTCTTATTAATAAAGAAACTGCCTAGACCCATTTGATAGGCCAACCCTTAGGTAGGCGGAGTAAACAGAACGGAATGCTGGGAGAAAGAAGCTGATTCAGGGAGTCGCCATGATTCTCCCACTCCAGACAGACGCAGGTTAAGATCATTCCTGGTAAGCCAGCTCGTGGGCTACACAGATTAATAGAAATGGGTTAGATCAATATGTAAAAGCTAGCCAATAAGAAACTGAAACTAATGGGTCAGGCAGTGTTTAAAAGAATACAGTTTCCGTGTAATTATTTTGGGTAAAGCTAGCCGGGTGGCGGGACACAGCCCGCCGCTCCGTACTTCAACTGAAAACTCACCTAGAAGGAAAGTATTTCTCAAGCAGGTAACAAAGATGCCTGAGGATGGTCCCACCGTGTTCCTGCTGAGAGGTCCTGAAGCTGAGCCCTGTGCTCCTTGTCTGGCAGGTGTCTTAAAGCTGAGTAATGGGGTTGGCACTGTGTCATACGCCGCTGTGACCAAGTGAGGCTTTGTGATGCTGATCATGTTGGTGATTTTGAACGTGTCCGGAGTCTGTATGTTTCCGGCATTTCCAGGCCCTTTCCTGCCCACCACCTCATCCTCAGTTCCACATTCCCAAAACAGGGCGAGTTCCCGATGCTCGCTGTCTACACGTTCCTACTCATCCCTCTGCACGCACTGTTTCTTTTTGATGAACAATTAACATTGTTTAAATTCAGATCTGCGGCAATTTAATTCTTCCATGTTACTTGTGACATACCTCTTTCACTGTTTTTAGTAAAAGCTGAAATTGATGATTATTTTTGATAAATACTGCTCACGGTAGAACCAATTATTCGGCTGTGATGAGATTTCCTCAAGTAGGGTAATTTACCCCACCCTGCCCCAGTCTGTTTCACTTATTTTCTCTTTGTGTGTCTACCCTTGTAGACCAATAGCTCGACATGCAGATTTTCCTTTTGGATATCAATGGATAACATTTTCCCCAATTAAGTTTTCATTCTAATAGTCTCTACCCATTTAAAGCTTAGTGGTGGGGGGGTTAGAAAAAGAAAATAGATCCTGGCCGGGCGGTGGTGGTGCACGCCTTTAATCCCAGCACTCGGGAGGCAGAGGCAGGTGGATCTCTTTGAGTCCGAGACCAGCCTGGTCTACAGAGCTAGTTCCAGGACAGGCTCCAAAACCACAGAGAAACCCTGTCTCGAAAAACCAAAAAAAAAAAAAAAAAAAAAAAAAAGAAAGAAAATAGATCCTAAAATGTTGTGAAGGGTTTCTCATGTTTTCTAGACATCACAGTATCAAACACACTGGATATTAGAACGGTACCTCATGCCACAACCGTGCAGAAGGAGGGAGGCAAATCTCCCATTGTGCAGTGAATGAGCCCTGGCAGGGTTCTTTGGATTCTTTGACAATGACGTTTGTGCCTGAGACTTTTTATTTTTTCCAGTTTTGGGTAAGAAAATGACACCACACTGGGAGAGTTTCCCAATAATGGATCCGTGTCCGTCAGATGTGAAATGACCAGCTCGAACATTGCCAGTGGTACCATGTGGGTCTTCTGTAACTTTAGTCACACCACACAGGAAAAAGAAACAAAGGAAGTAATCTAATAAATCCAGCTGACATTCCAAAGGGAAGTAAATAATGCCTTTGAGAGTCTCTCATGACAACTGAGCCAAACAACAAGGAAGTGGTCATGTGTGCTGCTCTTTCCCTCTGGAGGCTCCCCCAGCAGAAGTGGGATCACACCTCCCTCTCCTCTCCTGAGTCTCTCTCCTCACTGCACCTGAGTCCTCTCTACTGACAACATGGGTTGTAGTGGCTGTAGTAGCTGGGGAGGCTGTGGTGGCTGCTGTGGCTGCTGTGGTCGCTGCTGTGGCTGCTGCACCCCTGTGGTCTGCTGCTGCCACTGCACCTGCTGCAGCTCCTGTGGCTGTGGCTGTGGGAAGGGCTGCTGCCAGCAGAAGTGTGGCTGCCAGAAGCAGTGCTGCTGCTAAGAGGACTTGACCTGCTCCCTGGGAAGGTGCTGCAGGTCACTGTGGTTGGTAAGACTTTCTTTTTGCTTGTGCCCTGTGATTCAAGTGACAAGAGTTTCATCTATATCCCTTAGTCCCCCAGAGTCTGTCTCCAGGTGAGAAATACCAACAAGAATCTTGCCTACAAACAACCAATCTTAGCAGGAACTCACTAAACATTGTAATAATTCTTTTTTTAAATTATTTTTGTTGCTACTTTGTAACTGTAATTTTTTTAGATTTATTTATTTATTATGTATACAACATTCTGCCTCCATGTATGCTCACACGCCAGAAGAGGGCACCAGACCTCATTACAGATGGTTGTGAGTCACCATGTGGTTGCTGGAAATTGAACTCAGGACCTCTGGAAGAGCAGCCAGTGCTCTTAACCTCTGAGTCATCTCTCCAGCCCCATTGTAATGATTCTTAATGTTATGTCTTTTGAGATGTCCCCCATTTAAATGCTTCTGTCTACTCTTCCCCTTGCTCCATAGCTTCCACATAGTGTATCTCAGCTATGGTTTTTAATTTCTGTGAAACTAAACGAAGACTTTCTCCCAATAAACAACACAAAACTGTCAATCTTTCTGCTCATTTTCCTTCTCTGGCATGTCTAACCAAAACCACAACTCAGCCCGAAGACTAAACCTCCTGTTGTTTGTTCAGGACAGAAATAGAGGGGATAGTCTCTACCACAAGGTTTTCAGACTATTGTAAGGATTAGTAGGTCTCTTTACCCACCTTTTATATAAATCACAAAAGATCCCCCGAATCCATCAGTGGTGTTGTATTTCATCAGTGTCTCTTGGCCTGTGGGGTGCCTTGTTCTGGCAGATTCTGATCTCTGTCTGAGGCCAGGTAACCCCTGAGGACTGTGCAGCAATGGGTCTGAGCTATTTTAGCTTGGTTCTATTTACAGGTTCATATTTGATGACATAGGTTTGGGGAGATGGCTCAGTGGTAAGTGCTTCCTTCAACCCCCAGCAGCCAGGTTAAAAGCAAGTTAAAAGCCTGGTGGTGCATGCATCATTTCTAGCACTAGAAAGATAAAGACCGGGTCTCTGGGGCTTGCTGCATGTGCAGTGTTACCTAATCACTGAGCTCTGACTTCATCTAGAAACCCCCGTCATAAAAAAAAAAAACAATAAAAGGTGGAAAGTGATTGAGAGTGACCATGGTGCTGCTCTCTGGCATGTGCACACACACACACACACACACACACGCACACACACGCATGCACACACACGCATGCACACAGAAATGCATATGTGTGAACACAAAAATGTGTAAGCACATATATACATAAAATATTTAGAAATAAAGTGGTGAGTAATTGGTAATGACTCGATGCTAACCTCCAGTCTTTGCATACCCATGTGTACACATATTTCTGTACACATACATGCACATACATGCGAACGAATACATACATACATACTTGATTGCAGTTCAGTGGAGATCTTTATTTCATCCCCAGACTTGTTAACTATCTTTCTGGTGTACTTTCTGCCTGACCCTCATTGTTTTCAGACATACCCAGAGGATAAAAGGCTATGATGTTGGCTTTGAGAACGGCAGAGTGCTAATACTTGTTTGTAGGTGGAGTTTCTCAATGGGACCATTGGCTCCCCAAATAACCTCACAGAAACTTATTACTAATTATGAATGCTTGGGCGATAGTTTAGGCTTATTACTAACTAGCTCTTACAACTTAAATCAACCCATATTTCTTATCTATGCTCTACCCTGTGGGAGTACCTTTTCTCAACATGACATATTTATCTTGATCTTGCTCCTCTTCAGATCTCCTGGAGAGCCCACCCTTTTCCTTCCTTGTGCTCTTTTTTTTGTCCACAAGTCCTGCCTAACTTCTTCCTGCACAGTGATTGGCCATTTAGCTCTTTATTAAACCAAAAAGAGCAACAAATCTTCACGGTGTACAAAACGATTGTTCCGCAACACTTTCCATTTTCCTGCAGCCTTGGCACTATTACCTGTACTAGAAGAGCCACATAACCATATAACATAAATCAATCTGCTTTAGTGTACAATTGATGATCTCCAATTTCATGTCAAACATATGAGTATGCACAGTGAAATGCGCAAAAATACATCATGTTTGGGACTTTGCTCGGGTTCATTTGGTTCATCTTCTACTCTAAAACCATGGATTCCACTTACAAGCGTATAAAAGATTGCATGTGTGTTCATTCCAGCTGACACACGCAAGGATGATCACAATAGTATTGCCAACATAGCACAGGCATCCCATCATCTGGACAGCAGAGGAGCGGATGAATTTTAGTTCATAGAAAGAAATGCATGTGATTGCAGTAAAACTATGTCCAAAGCAAAGCAACGATGAATGCAGGCTTTCGGATAGAGGCTGTCTTGGGAGCGGGATGCCTGAGGGATGAGAATGCAGTTAGACCATACTTTCAAGGCTCAGATCTGTTATTTTATTTTGAAGTAGTCAAATAAACAAAGACAATGCTTAGACTATTTTACAAAGCCACAAGATTATGCCTCATTATTTTTCATTCCTCATAAAATTATGGCAAAACATGGCATTATGGGGAAAGAAAAGCACACAGGGAGGCCTTGTGATTATGGAGGCCAAAGAGGATTTGGGTAGAATGTGCCATATTAGCAGAATAGAAAACGATGAGAAACCAATGTGGTGCTAGGAATGGAGGCCAACAGGAGGAAATAGGATTTAGCTCATTGTGAATGTCACTTGGATGGCAAGAAGCTGGCAGGGCAGGAGCACCGCTACTTTCATTTTAAAAGGATTAACTTTGAGCAGAAAATTTACTTAGCCAGTGGCTGAAGTGGGACCTATACTACCCATTCTAAGGAAGTTCTGGGTGGACAGGATGGGGCCTGGACTCTGGAGTAATAGAGCAGGCTCCGAGGTTTGCTAAGGGATCTATTATAGGGTCAGAAGAAATTTGGAGTCAAGATGGCAGCCGTTCCTTCTTGGCCTCTGCAACTGCTGTGAGAATATTACTCTCCTCTGAGACTCACTGGAATGACGTTGGCAGGAAAGGAATGTACAAGAGCAGCAAGGATGGAAGGGAGCTAATGGACCATCAAGAGCTCAGTGGGTAACATAAAATTAGCCTCGCAGCTGCCTCCCCTCCTATAGAGAGTCCCCTATAAAACCTTGGTGAGTGAAGAGAAGTTTCATTTAAAAGTTAAAGCAGGTTCTGTCAGGACTGTGGCCTTCAATTACACTTCAGGTGTGGTCCTTTGTAGACTTTCACCCTACATGATCCAGTGGTATGCACGGAGCTTCTATTTCGTCATGTTGACATGGAACATAGTTTTGTTGTGCTGGTAAGAAGCTATGTGAATAGACACACCCCCTTTCTGCGTTTAGAGTCAGACTTCTTGTCTGAGTGACAGGCAGTGTGGGCATTCTTTTCAAATGATTGCCCACACATGTATTGGGGCATGGACCTCGAGGCTCTGGAAAAGATGTAGTGGTCTGATTTATTTTTAAGGTAGTTTTTATGTGTATGGATGCTTGGCCCGCATCTCTGTCTGCATGTGTACCATGAGCATGAAGTACCCTCAGACGGAAGAGGGCTCAAGTCATATCACAGATAAGTCTTGGATGTAGCTGGGACCACAGGTTATTAGTCTCCAAGGTCAGCCACCAAGGACACAATACTCATTCTGCCTACACAATGCTTGAAACAAAATACTGTGTGTCATGCGATACTAAAACTGGTTCATTAAATCCTAAAGTGACAGAGAAGCCGTGACCTTGGGATCAAGGCAAGGCCATCATTTGTGCCTGCAGGAAGACAATGAGTTTTTCCCTGAAAGGATCAGCTATGCTGTCGTCTTGGGTGGAGACAGATGTGAGACATTGATCCATCATCTGTGCCTGCAGGAAGACAATGAGTTTTTCCCTGAAAGGATCAGCTATGCTGTTGTCTTGGGTGGAGACAGGTGTGAGACAAGAAGAACTGAAATGTGGGAGGTCCTCTTTCCGTGGCACTTTAAGTGTGCCCTCTGGATGGGCTTCCAGTAGAGTAAAGGTCCCGGAGGGCATTCCTGAGGGAGGACGGGATCTAGTTGGTACTGCGAGCCTGACATCAAGGGAGAGGGGTCATGAGACAGAGGTCTGAGCCTTTATCAGGGGTGCTCTAAGGCTGTTTGGCTGTGATTTGAAATTGTCGTCTGTTGTCTTGGAACTTTAGTAGAGATGTCCCCAACACTTATAATCTAGAGCCTGAAAGGTGTTGGGATATCATGAGAAAATTTTGATTCATGCTGTAGATGGAACAGTTGGAGTTTAGTCCCATGGTGGACAAGCGTGGACATCAGTAGAAGTGTTAGGATTTGGTCTGTTGTGAAGATTTTACTCCAAAGTTTGTTGCTGTGCTGCAGCTGTGTAAGACGGAACTGTCAGGTCTGGAGTACATGAGGCTTCTTACACTGATCTTCTGGCTGATTTTGTTCATGTGCCTTAATTGTTCAAGCTAGTGGCTCTGCTTTGACATTTCCATGCAAGTGTGTATTGTGTTTAGCTCATGTCCAGCTTTCCTCTGCCCGCTCTCCTCCATGCTATCTTGGTAGCCAGGAAGCTATGAATATTTCATAGTAACAAAACGAATGTTGTTTATTTTGTTGCCACAGTTGGAATCTTCAGTTGACCTATGAGCTCAGAGATGGGGCCCCTGAGAGTTAATTGGGATTGGATAAGGTCCCTAGGATGCAGTCTGAAGAGTAAGTCTGGTGGCTCTATTAAAAGAAGGGGATATACCAGATAGAAATAGACACATGCACACTTTCTATTTCCTGCCATACCATTGCTCTGCTGCAGAAAGGACACCATTTCCCCATCTCCTACATTCTTTCTTTCTTTAGCTGAAAATGGATTATTTTCATAAATATATTCTGATTGTGGTTTCCCCAGCTCTTCCCAGTTTCTCTTCACCTTGCTTCTATCTGGACCCACAAACAAACAGGCATTTAAATAATAATAAATAATAACAAACATAAAACACAATAAGATAAATAAAAGCAAACAAATTTGAATATGACAAAACAACCAAATAAGAAAAAAAACAAAGAAAGAGCAAAAGAAACACATGTAGATACAGAGAAACACACACACACACACACACACACACACACACACACAGCAATCTCATAAAAAAAACCAGACAGGAAGCCATAATGTAGATGCAAAGGACCTGTAAGATAGAGGGAAAATAATTATGAGACAAAGAACCCCCAAAGATGCCACTGAGTTAATTCTGTGTTGGGCATCTACTTCTGGTGTGGGGCCTGCCCTTAAGAGTGGTTTGCTTTCCCAGGGAGGCTCCCTTGGAGAAAACTAAATTTTCATTTACAAGTGGCTGTCAACTTGAGACAGCTTCTGGGTTATGGGTGGGGTGTGTATCCACTCTTTCAGTTCTAGGACCCATCCTGGGCAGGCCTATGCTGGCCCTGTGCATGTTGCCATGGTCTGAGATTAAGCTCATATGTGTACCTGCCAGGTTAGCGTCTAGGAGGCCTTGTTTTCTTGGCATCCTCTATAACCTCTGGCTCTTACACTCTTTCTGCCTCCTCTTCTGCAGGGTTTCCTGATACCCAAGGAAAGGGGCTTGAGGGAGACACCCCCTTAAGTTGAGTGTCCCAAGGTCTTTCACTCTGCATGTCTGACTGTGGGTCTCGGGATTTGTTCTTCTCTGCTGCAGGAGGAAGTCTCTCTGAGGGTGGCTTAGCACAGCACTGATTTTTGAGTATAGCAGAGCATCATTAGTAGTCATTTTACGGCTAAGTTCCTTTAGCAGAATAATAGTATTTTGTTTTAGCCTAGGACCCTGGCCTATCCTCAGGTTGTTGGTCATCCAAGGTCAGATAAGGCTTCCATCTCATGGAGTGGCCTTAAATCAAATCAGATCTTGGTTTGTTCCTCCCACAAGCTTCATGCCATTATTGTACCAGCATTTCTTGTAGGCAGGTCACTCTTGAAGACTGAAGGATTTATGGCTGGGTTGGTGTTTACATTCCCTCATTGGTGGCATTCAGAGAACCTTCAAGTACCATGAATATTAGTTCTGAGGGGTTAAGGGTTTAGCTAGGTACCAGCTCAACTTCTCCATGTTTGGTGCACTGTGTAGGTGCTGTCTTCAGCAACAGAACCCTACAGTTAGTTTGTGGAGAGCCTCTAAAAGCCTTGGAAACAGTTTGGGTAATAGTTGGAGGTTCCCATGGGATCTCTTTGATCAACACTAGATTAAAAGTAACCCATTCCTGGTCCTGGAAGCTTTATTTGGTGACAGATGTTGAGCTGGGGCTCTGCCTCTCTTGTTATTTAGCAATTTCATTTAGATCCCCTTCATATGTCTAGGAAGCTTCTGTTGTGTTGTGTTTCCATATAATCTCCCAAAGGACCTTATAGCTCTCCCATCCCTCCCTTATCTCTCCCTTCCTCCCTCCCTGTTTGATCCTCCCATTTCCCCCTCTATCCTATCTATCAAAAAAAGTCTATTCTATTTCCTTTCCTAAGATGATCCCTCCCTCCCCTCTAGTTTCTCACTCTACCTAACCTCTGTGGTTATATGGATTGTAGCATAGCTTGCTTCTCAAGGCCTTAACAGCGATCATCCACATATAAGTGATACCACATACCATATTTCTCTTTCTGGGATTGAGTTATCTCATGAAGGATGATTTTTTTCCCCTAGTTCCATCCATTTAGCTATGAAAGGAAGGCCATAATTAATGAGATCCTTGGCCATTCATCTTCAGAGCTATGAACCAAAATAAACATCTTTTCAATGAGCTTACCTAGTTTGGGGCTGTGTTGATGACTAGATAAAGCACTTGAACTGGGGTCCACAAAGCCCATTATGACTGGTCATTGTAGTCCATGTCTGTAATCCCAGCTCCTTGGTGAGACGTGAGGTGGAGACAGAAGAATCCCTGGAATTTTGCAGGTGAGCTAGCCTGGTGTACACCACAGTAAACAACAAGAGACCCCTTCCCAAACAAGATGGAAAGTGATGACTGACACCCGAGGTTGTTCTCAGACCCTCCACATGTCTCATGTGCACCCATACTTAAACATACAAACACATATGACAATATACATTGTTAAAAAGTAAAATCAAAATAAAGGGGAATGTTTTTCAGCCAATGCTACTAACAGTAGAAAACAGGCTAATTCATGCTATCTTTTAAAAGTTTCTTAAGAGCAAATATTTAGTAACAAGGATATTTATGCGTAATTAATTATATGTGAAAAGTCAGGATACAAACCTATATTTTCATAAATCTTTTAATTTTGCCATATAAATGTATTGGGGATAGCATCATATTAATTAAAAAAGGAGAAAAGGTGGGTTTGACAAGGGAGAAATTTTGTAAACATCAGGTTACTGTGGTAATCAAATTTAACACCACCAGTAATAGAATAAACTTAAGCCACACATTTGGTTTTGATGTATTGTGCAATGATCTTGTAAGGATGTTAACCATGTTTTGACCTTAGGGGGCAGGGAGAGGGAGAAACTATACAAATCCACACTAAGGACTATTTTGCAATACAATTTACTTTTGCATAAAAATAATGACCATAGAGGACAGTTCTAGATTAAAGGAGACTGAAAGCCCAGCTTTGATTACATCTGGAATACAATGTCAGCCCTGGACATTCTTAGGATACATAGGAGAAGCAAAATTTGAGAGTATAGAACATAAGAATGCTTAACACGTTTACATTTCTTGACTCTAATCATTGCCTTGTGATTTGAAAAAGAATATCTCTTTTGGAAAATACTTGATAAAATTTTTATAGTTGGGTGTCATTTATGCACTTTATTATTAAAGAGGACACACAGAGAAAAACAAGAAATATGGTAAAATGCTAATTACTAATGGGCTGAAATGACTGGATACATATTCTTGTGTAATATTCTTGGTCTTTAGCTGTGAGCTTGAGATTCTCCGTAATAAAAATACGGGTGGGAAGGAAAACAGACAAAGACGATGTACAACAAAATAGTACATGAGGTTGTGGCCGCTTATCTTGATCCTTGTCTTGCTGGAATTTAGAAACACTTCTGGGAATGTCTATGAGGTAGCAGAGAAAACTGACTGAGGTGTGGAGATCCACACTGGATATGGACGACATCATTCCACAGGGGAGGGGCCTAGACTGAATAACAGAGCACTACTCTATTCTTTTCCTTCTGCCTCCCACTCCACCAGAATTTGAAGAGGCAACAATTCCCAGTTGAACCTTGAGCCATCTGCCTGATGCATTCCCCGCCCCATGATGAGCTATTCTCTTAACCTGTATGCACCGCCCCTGTGATACGGGGGGGGGGGGGGGGGGGGGGGGCGCTTTGTTGTCGCATTTTTCTGTGTTGGGGCTTTTTACTTTTTTGTCTTCTTGGTCTTTGCTTGTATATTCTTATTTGTTATAACCTGCATAAATAATGAACACATATCTCTTCCTTTAATGATCACAGTGGTGAAAAGGGGGATGAAGAGAGTGCTTGATATTATGGCTGCCATTTTCTTTTTCTTCTTTTCTGTATTTTAATTTTTTTCTAATAATCTATGTTATTTTAAATTCAGAAGAGAAAAAATCTTTAAAGAAAAAGGAAGGAGCAGCGAGGTGGCTCAGCAGGTAAAGGTGACTGTTACCAAATCTGATGTTTGTTCCCTTGAATGAAGATGAGAAACAGAGCTGACAGCTCTAAGGTGTTTTCTGATCTATACACACAAACCATGACTCTCTTTCTCACACATACAAACAATAATATAAATACACACACACACACACACACACACACACACACACTGAAAACAGAATTTTAAAATGCAAGAGGGGAAATCCATTTTATCAATTCCATTATTCTCTTTTTTAATTTATTTTTTTCATACAATGTATTTGTTAATGTTTCTCCCCTCTCCTAATTCCTCCCAAGTCCTCCCCAAACCCACCCAGCTTTACATTCTTTTTTCCCCCTCTATTTAAAAACAAGCAAACAAATAAACAAAAGCAAATGAACAAAAACCCCAACACATACAAAATTATCCCATTAAAACAAATAAGAATATACAAGCAAAGACCAATAAGTCAAAAAAAAAAGCCCCAACACAGCAAAACGAGATAAAAAACAAACAAACAAACAAACAAACAAAAAAGTCATGGGCCCTCACTGAAGTGTGGTTTCTAATGAGACGACATAGTTTCTTGATTAAATGTGAGAACCCATGTCCCCGCCCCTCTCTCAGTGCTGGGACCCTATGTAGTTGGTCCTGTTCAGGCCCTGTGCATGCTGCCACATCCCCTGTGAGTTCTTATGTGTGTCAGCCCTGCTGTGTCAGGAAGACACTGTCTCCTTGGAGCCATCTGTCACCTCTGGACCTGTGGCTCTTATACTCTTTCCAGTCTTTCACTGAGAATGCTTTCCTCACTGTGCATTTTAAATTCTTTAGTAAGTTTCCATTTATATAAATGATGTCACACAGAACATACATTGGTTTTTAAATATTTGTGAGACTCAAACCATTCCTTCTGATTTCCCAGCAATCTGGTTTGTTCTTTTGACACTGTCCAGCGCTCTCTTGTATGCATAGATCATGTGATCTGACCTCATTAACAGACTGACCGGTGGTTTGGCTTTCCTTCCCATTTTACGCCATGCACAGCAATAACTACTAAATGATGAGTGTTTTTGTTTGTTTGTTTGTTTTAATATCCAGACTGGTAGATTTCTGTCCTAGGAAATAAGTCATCTCATGTTCTTGTTTATATTGCAGAAGAATAACGCTGTCTCCACATCGATGCCCACAGTTTGCCTTCCGTTCCCTAAAGTGACTAGTGAGACCGAAAGATAAACTGCTGGAGAAGTGAAGGATGAGTTCCCTAGACATCTGCCTCTAGTACAAACTCATCCGAGCGGTGGCACGCGTAAATGTGCACGCGTGTTTGTGTTTGCATTTGTGCACTTAAGTGTGTTTGTGGGAGTGTGCTTGGGTGTGTGAAGTCCCATGGGTAGCTCATCTTTGTAAGACAGATGGTGGAATTTACCTAAGAGCTTCCTAGCTCCATAGGCTGCTCTGCTCACAGCTGGTGTGAGAGGAAGCTCAACATGAACTATGTGTTATGTGCTAGAGAATAGTTAGATAGGTAGACCTGCACTTGGCTAAAACCTAGAAATTCATCCTAATCTAAGCTAACTTTACTTGAGGAAATATCCTTGTGAAAGTCTGAAATTAAAATTGTATAAGAAATCCATATTTTCACAAAATGACTTCTGCTGAATAAAGAATATGTATGGTGAGTAAGGTCAGAAATTATGCCCAAGGTAAATTTTGTCAAGTTGGTTTTATTTTACTATTTGTGTGTGTGTGTGTGTGTGTGTGTGTATGAATGCAAATGTATTTTGTCAGCTTACAAACAAAAAATGAAATTATTTCAGGCTAAAATATAGATTTCAAACAGATAAAGCATTTACAATTTCAATGTTAGCTAATACAAATCTGTCTTTATTGTAGTTCAAGCTCACGGTAAATCCCAGAACTTCCAGGAGAACCCTCTTCTCCCACTCAGTATTACCCATCCCCCTCCCTCAGAAGCAACCACCAAACAAGAAACTTTTTGAGTAAAAATGTTAAGATATTTTGTATAGTTTATTAGACATTGAGGAGATTGCATATAGTATCTACAACAAAGCAATAGAGACACTGGAAATCCACTGTGCTCAAAGATAAGGAAGACAGACTTTGGCGGACAGCAATGTGAACATATGAGAATCAAATACAGACAATCTAGCCCCACGGAGCTGTGGTCCCAGTGACCTGAAGTCCTACTGATCTATAGTGACTGAGAGATAATCACCTGCTTGCATGTAACGATTGTGAGTTCAGACTGCTTTTAACTGGGAGGGCTTGGAGTTTTCAGATAGACAGAAGAGAGAGAAGCCGGCACAAAAGCAAAGTTCCAGAACAATCCCACACAGCAGGCACTAGTCAGGAGCAGCAGGAAGGAACAGCCTGAAGGACTTACCCAATCTCAGGGTCAGGAGGCCAGGTGTGATGCTGCAGAGAATAGTCAGGAAGTTTCTACGTTACCTCAGAGGACCTTGTGAGAGTTAGCCATGTGACTTCCCCAAAGAGCAAGGAAGGAAGTGTGAGAGAGTTCAAGTGACAGACAGCTGGGGACAGGCAGGATGGGGTGTAAGAGACCTTTCGTGACAGGAACCAACAGAGTCAAGGATGCACACAGTTCCTGAACACCCTTCTGCCTAGCAGCAGCACTTCTTGCAGCAGCACTTCTGCTGGCAGCAGCCACACTTCTGCTGGCAACAGCCCTTCCCACATCCACAGCCACAGCCACAGCCACAGGAGCTGCAGCAGCAGCGGCGGCAGCAGCAGCCACCACAGCCACAGCAGCCGCAGCAGCCACCACAGCCACCACAACCACAGCCACCACAACCACAGCCACCGCAGCCACAACTGCCACAGCCACAGCTACGACAGCCGCAGCTGCCACAACCACAACCGCCACAGCCGCAGCCTCCACAGCCGCAGCCACCACAGCCACAACAACCCATGGTGTCAGTAGAGAGGACTCAGGTGCAGTGAGGAGAGAGACTCAGGAGAGGAGAGGAAAGTGTAAAGACTCCATTCTACAGGGAACCCCTTTTATACTGCCCTCCTTTATTTTTAGCCATGTTTCCATGGAGAACTTCCCAAGACTTGAGTTCCTCTTCCTTCCTGAGTTGGTGTCTCATAACATCAGAGCTATTTTGGGCTTTACTATCTTGGAGACTCTTTAAACATTCACCTGGGAGAGTGAAAAAAACTGTGGTGCACATTTAATCCAAGTGCTGAAAATTGGTTCACAACATGGCGAGAGAAAAGAGTGGTAGCGTCAACAGGTGATTTCTGCATCCAGAGACTTGGGGACACGGGAGACATTTAGGGTGTCCTCTGCATGAGGCTGGATTCTCAGGATGTCCCTAGCCACGGGTTGACATGAAACATATCAAAGGAATGGGTTTTAATGCTTTAGTTCTCCTGCTTTTCCCTCTGGCTTACTAAAGAGATGCCAGTGGGAAGCCCTAGCCTGTGGGCCTCCTGGAGTAGACACAGACCCTGAAAAGCCACGTCTTCCATTTGTGATCCACGCCTGCAATGTAAGTTCAATAGGACAGTGGAACAGTATGTGTCAGATCTCTGCTGTGGTTTGTTGATAGCATCTAAATCAGTCAAATGGTCTCCAGCTTGGAGGGAGTTGAGCAAGTTCATACAGCACATGATGGCTGCAGGTCCTTGGGACTGGAAGTGGAGACCTGGCAGGCTGAATCCCCTGGATATTTACAGTCAGCATCCACTTTCAAGAGAGTGTCATAATTTGAAAACAATCATAAAACGGGTAAACAAAAGACAGGAGCCTCACCCTTGCAGGTAGCTTAGGGCTAGGCTGTCTCAAAATTGCACGTTTTATGCATCAAACCTCATTTATTTTACTCTAACCTTAAAGGTTTTTCTAGTGAATAAAGAATCCCAGCGAGCCATAAAGAGAGTAGCCTTGCTTTACAGAGAGATTCATAATTTTATAGCTGCCTGCCATGTCCCTTTCGATGCTAGTTTTCCAATAATTCTTCTGAGAACGTTTGCCCAAAGGGGCGTATTCTCAAAGAGAGTCCCCAAAGATATACAAAGACTGTTTTGTCTAACTGCAATGACTAAGACATAGATAGAGAAATGCAGAACTTTTATCTGACCCTAGTTTGAGCCTTCATAGCTATGAGAGGGTGTGGCTTCAAATTTGCAACTAGTCTCAGCCTCTCTTTAATCTGAAAGGTGTGCACCGAACACTTGCAATGTGCAAGGCACCACAGAAAGCACTAGAGCAAAACAAACACAGACCTGACTAGAGAGATCCCAGACTCATGCTGGGAGCTAAATATAGACAGAAGAGCTGAGTAGAAGTTAGAGCTAACTCCAAGGTCAGGATGTCAACAAGGAAGGATGCTAGAGGCCTCATGAGGTCTTTCATGGGAATTTAGGTAAACAAGAACTAACTAAGTGATCACATGCTGTCTTAAGGAGCTGGTATATAAGGGGCTCCACCCCAAGAAGGAGCATCACACCTCCCTCTCCTCTTCTGAGTCTCTCTCCTCGCTGAACCTGAGTCCTCTCTACTGATACCATGGGTTGTTGTGGCTGTGGAGGCTGTGGTGGCTGCGGCTGTGGCTGTCGTAGCTGCGGTTGTGGTGGCTGTGGAGGCTGTGGCTGTGGTGGCTGTGGCTGTGGCGGCTGTGGTTGTGGCGGGTGCGGCTGTGGCGGCTGTGGTTGTGGCGGCTGCGGCTGTGGTGGCTGCTGCGGCTGCTGTGGCTGTGGTGGCTGCTGCTGCCGCCGCTGCTGCTGCAGCTCCTGTGGCTGTGGCTGTGGCTGTGGGAAGGGCTGTTGTCAGCAGAAGTGTGGCTGCTGCCAGCAGAAGTGCTGCTGCAAGAAGTGCTGCTGCTGCTAGGATGGCTGCTGGCCCCTGGGCACGTGCTGCAATGACCGGTCTGTTGGTAAGTCCTACAGTTTGTATGGGATGCTCCCACTGCTAAGGCGCTCCTCTTCCTAGTCTCAGGACACCCTGCTGTCTCTGCAACTCCAGGACTCTGATGCGTTCTTCCCTGATTTGAATACTCTGAAGTTCAAGGAATTTTTGTCTTTCTAAAGGCTGTCATAGTCAATGGTAGCCAAGGACAAAGATGCAGCTCATTTTGGTTACTGATATCAGCGAAATGGTATAATGGTCTTATTTTTTTATTGTATTCTCTTCTTTGAACTTCTGCTTATGCTTTAGGTTTCCTTGTGTTCAACAATGATAATCTATATTCTCTGTAGTCATGAAAGTCTTCCAGAGTCTAGGCAATGTCTTAATCCATTTTAAATAAAATTAGAAAAGAAAACGTAAAATGTCTCATTTAGTTTCATTCATTTTTTTTGTTTGTTTTACTTTGCTTTGTTTTGTGTTTTGAGACAGGGTTTCTCTGTATAACCTTGGCTGTCCTGGAACTCACTTTGTAGACCAGGCTGGCCTCCGACTGAGAGATCCACCTGACCTGCCTCTGCTTCCAGAGTGCTGGGATTAAAGGTGTGCGCCACCACTGCCTGACTTTAGTTTCAATCATTTTGTTATTTTCACCGAATTACTGTTCATTATTATGCCCTATGACATATGCCCATCAAAGGACAAATAATTACGTCCCTGTGTGATTTATTATATAGTTATATACGGATGACCACAGACATGAAGCAGAAAAATGGTAAGCATTATAAAGTAGCCACCCTGATATGAGATGGCAAGGGCAGAAGGGATCAGCACACTGTTGCATGGAGCGTGGCTGTAATTCAGAAGAGCGAGAGCTCAGGAAACAGGTCATTTTGGGATGTGGTCTGAACATCAGTAAGACCAGGTAGAATTGGCGTTTAGGGGTAGATGCTCCAATCAAGAGAGAAAAGCGAATAACGAGAGTTGGAGACATCCACGGGTGCTAGCAACAGGTGAGTTTGAGATACAGTATATTGACATCAATAGTTACACATAGGCAAGGAAAGGAAGGCTATGACTGACTTAGGTGTCTGTGGGTTGTTGGTGTGGCAGTGGAAGCAGCCCAGCAGCAAGAGCCCAAGCATTCATGAGACCCTTAAAAGCCAGGCATTTGGGGCTGGAAAGACTGCTCTTAGAAAACTGAGTTTGATTGACAGACTCTCCCCGCCAAGGCAATGCACCTGCAATTCCAGTGCTGGTGATGTGAATACAGGTCCATCTCTGGGGCTGGCTGGCCAGTCAGCCTAGCTGACTTGGTGTACTCCAGGTCAATGAGAGACTGTGTCTCAAAAAACAGGTGGACACCTCCAGAGGAATGACACCTCTGGACTCTAGACAAATGTGCATTTGCATGCATGTACACTTGTGTGCCTATGTGCACCCATGTGAATACACACACACACACACACACACACACATATATACACACACACACACACGAGCCCATAAAGGTAACGTGAAAACACCCAAATAAATACATCTATCACAGTCGTGCACAGAACCAGCCAGGGGTTGGGGTGTAGATTGGGTGTACTTTGGGATCGTGCTCACTGAAAACCATGGATACAGAAATAAATAAGACAGCATTCTCCCAAAAACATATGTGTGTCATAAATCACAGGCGAGAAGCAGTGTTATCGTGCCTACTGTGTACATAGAAAAAGAGCACAGCCAGTTTGTAACTTGCTCAAACCACACAGGGAAATTTTGGAGAGACAACCTCTCATTCAGTGGCGACTTGGTGAGTTAGTTCCTTGGGAGAAACAAAGCTATTTTGGTACTTATTGGAGATGCAGTGAGTACCAGGAGCAATGGCAGAAGGGGAATGAGTAACGGTACTCAGGGAATTAATGACGTACTAGAAAATCGAATATATGACAGCAGTGTGTAAAGTTATCTAACAGAGGACATCAGAGACACGATAATACACCACGATCTCTTTTCTGAGAGATTTGGGTGAC
Organism: Microtus oregoni; assembly: GCF_018167655.1. Classification (NCBI taxonomy): domain Eukaryota; kingdom Metazoa; phylum Chordata; class Mammalia; order Rodentia; family Cricetidae; genus Microtus; species Microtus oregoni. The sequence goes on from NW_024543063.1 coordinate 22,455,889, forward strand.
AGGACAGGGACACCTACGTCAGCAATGAGACAAGGAACCAATCAATTCCTCAAGTTTGTCTCATTCTTTAAGGTATAGAGAGAAAGAGAGTTGATAGCCTGGGGAAGAACGAGTCACTAATACACGTCCATGGTAAGTCCCTAGAAAACCACGCTGTTCCCAGTCAGGTTGTGCGTTTGCTATAGTGGACATAGCCTGGTACAGCGTCTGGAAATCTGTGAGGTTCTTTGCATCAGATATTTTGTCTCACCAGGTACAAAGTCTGGCTAATACAGCAGGCTGCAGTGTCACCTAATGGGTGAAGAAAACTTACAGATGCTTAAATCAGCCACAGTGAAGATGCAGGAACTTTCCAGAGAGTGAATTTTATCATTCGGTAAGGAGTGTGCCATTTGGTGACTTGTCCTTGTGTAGAGATTATAGAATGAACTTACAGAAAGCCTAGATGACATACCTAGACACACACAGATACACACACGCAGACACAGACACACACAGATACACACAAACACACACAGATAACACATGCAGACACACACAGACACACACAGACACAAACACACACATAGACACATACACACACACACACACACACACGCACACACACACACACAGAGCCAAGCTTTTTTCCCTAAGATTATGGTAAACAAAATATAAGATTCGATCAGTCTTGAGAGGAAGTGAGAGAATTTTAAACATGAGTGTATGAGGCAGAGTCTGGATGAGTGTGACATGCTGGTTTACAGTAAATTTTTAATAAGTACTAACACACTCCAAAAAACCAATAAAAGTACAGTGTAGTAAATCTATTAGCCAGTAACCGTGTTTGCTTTCATTACTAAATATACATGCAGAATTTAATTGCACACGCTGTACTTTCATGTGAATGACGTCAAGGTAGGCTTGTTCATACCAACAAAGCCACAGACGCATGTGAGGTGAACCGTCTCAACTGTGCAATGACTACAGTGTCACTGTGCAACAGAAAAATTTCAGATGCATTGTAGATTTTATGGTTCCCCCACCATATGCGGCATGACACTGGCCACAACGACACAGGAATGCTCGTCTTCAGTCTGTTCCTGAACTGTGTATTGGAGCTGTTTGGCTTAGGGATGGAGGTTTGATGATGGTGGTGAGGGCAGCTTGGGGAATGATACAAAGGTGAGCAATGAGCAATGGCTTGATCAATCCCTTACTGGTAGGAAAGCTAGGATTTGGCCCGCAGTAGTTTTTTTCTTAGACTTGACTCCTGGATCTCTAATTTGATAAATGACCAATTTTGTTTAAGACGTCCAAAGTTAAAACAAAACTGGAGCCTTGTTGGATTTTTTATGGTTTAAACTCTCTTAGCCTCAAGGAGTGTCGTCCTTGGCATGAGCCTGAACTAACACCACGGTACATTCCATCTCCCCCGTGTTACCATCAAATAACCCAAGCGGTGACCTCTGTTTCTGGTTCTATTTACACTTACTGAACCAGGAATGGATGTATTGACTTCAAACTCTGGTGATAAAGAAAACAGCGTTTTACTATTTGATTTTCTGTGCATGAGTTTCAGAAGTCAATTACTGGGAAGCACATTATAGAATATTAAACTACTTCTCAACCAGCATCTTCTAATCTGTCACGGGTAGGCTCTTGGATCAGTCTTCTGAGGCATCTGTAGAGAAACACCACAGATTGCCTCACAGTGGAAACAAACTAATGTTGCAAGGAGGTCGCTTGTTCTTTCCAGCCGCCCAGCTACTTAGACCTGGAAATAATCACACAGAAACTATATTAATTAAATCACTGTAAAGGTATAGTGAAGAAACAGTCTTTCAAATCATTAACTGTAAGAGGCCATCCTTTTGGTAATAGAGAAGGGAGAGGAATTCCAGATTGTAGAGGGCCCATAGGTTGAATTACCTTATTGACAGCTCTTAGGTCTGTCACCATTCTCCATTTACCAGATTTCTTTTTAACAACAAATACAGGAGAATTCTAAGGGCTGGTTGATTCCTCAAAACAAAAAAAAGAGGGGGGGGGGGGTAAACTGGATGGGATAATAGATTAGTGTGAGCTTACCCACACTAATAATAATAGTGAGTAATATAGTGAATACTTGTGAGCTATTATTTATAGACAATTTACATTGGTATATATTCTTGTATATTGATACAAACTTAAATTATATTGAATATGTTCCTATTTTCATCTACAATATTTGCATATCTAGGCAAAGTTATTTTTTTTTCTTTTTTTTATAACTTTTTTTTTATTGAGAAAAGGAGAAAAAAAACAAGTTTCCTCCTCCTCCCAGCCTCCCATTTCCCTCCCCCTCCTCCCACCCTTCTCCCCATCCTCCCACCCTTCTCCCCCTCCTCCCACCCTTCTCCCCCCCCCCACTTCTCTCCCTCTCCCTCTCCAGTCCAAAGAGCAGTCAGGGTTCCCTGCCCTGTGGTAAGTCCTAGGTCCTCCCCCCTCCGTCCATTTCTAGGAAGGTGAACATCCAAACTGGCTAGGCTCCCACAAAGCCAGCACATTATGTAGGTTCAAAACCCCGTGCCATTGTCCTTGGCTTCTCATCAGTCCTCATTGTTCACCATGCTCAGAGAGTCCAGTTTTATCCCATGCTTTTTCAGTCCCAGTCCAGCTGGCCTTGGTGAGCTCCCAATAGATCAGCTCCACTGTCTCAGTGGGTGGGTGCACCCCTCGTGGTCCCGACTTCTTTGCTCATGTTCTCCCTCCTTCTGCTCCTCATTGGGACCTTGGGAGCTCAGTCCAGTGCTCCCGTGTGGGTCTCTGTCTCTATCTCCATCCATCACCAGATGAAGGTTCTATGATGATATGCAAGATATTCGTCAGTATTGCTATAGGATAGGGTCATTTCAGGTTCCTTATCCTCAGCTGCCCAAGAAACTAACTGGGGACCTCGGCTTGGGCATCTGGGAGCCACTCTAGGTTCAAGTCTCTTGCCAACCCTAAGGTGGCTCCCTTAACTAAGAATTGTCTTCCGTGCCCCCCTATCCAACCTTCCTTTATCCCAATCCTCCTTTTTCCCCAAGTTCCCCCCATTCTCCCCTTTTCCCTTTTCTCTCCCCATCTCCCCTTACCCCTATCCCACCCCACCCCCAAGATCTCAATTTTCTCCCCGACAATTTTGTCTACTTCCCATAGCCAAGAGGACAACTATATGTTTTTCCTTTGGTTCACCTTCTTACTTAGCTTCTTTGGGATCACCAATTGTAGATTCCGTGACCCTTGTTTATGGCTAGAAACCAATTATGAGTGAGTACATCCCATATTCATCTTTTTGGGTCTGGGTTACCTCACTCAGGATAGTGTTTTCTATTTCCATCCATTTGCATGCAAAATTTGAGAAGTCATTGTTTTTTACCGCAGCGTAGTACTCTAATGTGTAGATATTCCACACTTTCTTCATCCATTCTTCCATTGAAGGGCATCTAGGTTGTTTCCAGGTTCTGGCTATTACAAATAATACTGCTATGAACATAGTTGAACAAATGCTCTTGTCATATGATAGGGCATCTCTTGGGTATATTCCCAGGAGTGGTATTGCTGGGTCCAGGGGTACGTTGATCCCGAATTTCCTGAGAAACTGAAACACCGATTTCCAAAGTGGTTGCACAAGATTGCATTCCCACCAGCAATGGATGAGGGTACCGCTTCCTCCACAGCCTCTGCAGCAAAGGCTATCATTGAAGTTTTTTATTTTAGCCATTCTGACAGGTGTAAGATGATATCTCAAAGTTGTTTTGATTTGCATTTCCCTGATCGCTAAGGAGGTTGAGCATGATCTTAAGTGTCTTTTGGCCATTTGAACTTCCTCTGCTGAGAATTCTCTGTTCAGTTCAGTGCCCCATTTTTTAATTGGGTTAATTAGCATTTTAAAGTCTACTTTCCTGAGTTCTCTATATATTTTAGAGATCCGACCTTTGTCTCTTGCGGGGTTGGTGAAGATCTTCTCCCAGTCAGTAGGTTGCCTTTTTGTCTTGGTGACAGTGTCCTTTGCTTTACAGAAGCTTCTCAGTTTTAGTAGGTCCCATTTATTCAATGTTGCCCTTAATGTCTGTGCTGTTGGGGTTACACATAGGAAGCGATCTCCTGTGCCCATCTGCTGTAGGGTACTTCCCACTTTCTCTTCTATCAGGTTCAATGTATTCTGACTGATAGTGAGGTCTTTAATCCATTTGGACTTGAGTTTTGTGCATGGTGATAGATATGGGTCTATTTTCATTCTTCTACAGGTTGACATCCAGTTATGCCAGCACCATTTGTTGAAGATGCTATCTTTCTTCCATTGTATACTTTTGGCTCCTTTATCAAAAATGAGGTGTTCATAGGTTTGTGGGTTAAAATTTGGGTCTTCTATACGATTCCATTGGTCGACTTCTCTGTTTTTATGCCAGTACCACACTGTTTTCATCATTGTAGCTCTGTAATAGAGTTTGAAGTCAGGGATGGTAATGCCTCCAGACAATCCTTTATTGTATAGGATTGTTTTGGCTATCCTGGGCTTTTGTTTTTCCATATAAAGTTGATTATTGTCCTTTCAAGATCTGTGAAGACTTTTGATGGGACCTTGATGGGGATTGCAATGAATCTATAAATTGCCTTTGGTAGAATTGCCATTTTTACTATGTTGATCCTCCCAATCCAAGAGCAAGGAAGGTCCTTCCATTTTCTGGTATACTCCTCAGTTTCTTTCTTCAATGCCTTAAAGTTCTTGTCAAATAGATCTTTCACTTCCTTGGTTAGAGTTACCCCAAGATATTTTATGCTGTTTGTGGCTATCGTGAAAGGTGAAGCTTCTCTGATTTCCCTCTCTGCTTCCATATCCTTTGTGTATAAGAGGGCGACTGATTTTTTTTGGAGTTGATCTTGTATCCTGCCACATTACTAAAGCTGTTTATCAGCTGTAAAATTCTTTGGTGGAGTTTTGGGGGTCACATATGTACACTATTGTGGTAATAGGGGCGGCGGGGCTGTGTCCCCAACACCCCAGCCGCCTGCTTGGCTAGCTTATGCCCGAAATAATTACACGGAAACTGTATTCTTTTAAACACCGCTTGGCCCATTTCTATCTAACCTCTTCTAGGCTAATTCTCACATATTAATTTAGCCCATTTCTAATCATCTGTGTTGCGCCCCTAGGTGCGCTTACCGGGAAGATTCTAGCCTATGTCCATCCTGGGTCGGAGCTTCATCCCGGGAGCAGGGCATGGCATCTCTCTCAGGCGTCTGCTCCAGAGAGGAGAGCTGTCTAGACTCTGAGCTCACTTCCTCTTCCTCCCAGCATTTTGTTCTGTTTACTCCTCCCACCTATCCTCTAACCAATAAAATGGGCCAGGGCAGTTCCTTTATTAGTCAATGACCTTCCTCCATCACACTATCATATCATCTGCAAATAACGAAAGTTTCACTTCTTCCTTTCCAATTCGAATCCCCTTGATCCCCTTATGTTGTCTTATTGCTATTGCTAGAACTTCAAGCACTATATTGAAGAGGTATGGCGAGAGTGGACAGCCTTGTCGTGTTCTGAGTTTAATGGGATGGCTTTAAGTTTCTCTCCATTTAATTTGATGTTAGCTGTCGGCTTGCTGTATATAGCTTTTATTATATTTAGGTATGACCCTTGTATCCCTAATCTCTCCAATACTTTTATCATAAAGGGATGTTGAATTTTGTCAAATGCTTTTTCAGCATCTAATAAAATGATCGTATGGTTTTTTTCTTTCAGTTTATTTATATGCTGGATTACATTGATAGATTTGCGTATGTTGAACCAGCCCTGCATCCCTGGGATGAAGCCTACTTGATCATAATGAATAATTTTTCTAATGTGTTCTTGGATTCGGTTTGCCAGTATTTTGTTGAGGATTTTTGCATCAATGTTCATGAGTGAGACCGGTCTATAATTCTCTTTCTTGGTTGAGTCTTTGTGCGGTTTTGGTATCAGAGTAACTGTAGCTTCATAAAAGGAATTTGGCAATGCCTCTTCTGTTTCTATAGTGTGAAATACATTAAGGAGTATAGGTATTAGGTCTTCCTGGAAGTTCTGGTAGAATTCCTCATAGAAATCATCTGGTCCTGGGCTTTTTTTGGTAGGAAGGTTTTTGATAACCTCTTCTAATTCTTCGCGACTAACAGGTCTATTTAGATTGTTCACCTGATCCTGGTTTAACTTTGGTATATGGTTTTTATCTAAAAAAGTGTCCATTTCCTTTACATTTTCCAGTTTTGTGGCATATAGGCTTTTGTAGTAAGATCTAATGATTCTCTGAATTTCCTCTGTGTCTGTGGTTATGTCCCCCTTTTCATTTCTGATCTTCTTAATTTGCAAATTCTCTCTCTGCCATTTGATTAGTTTGGATAGGGGTTTGTCAATCTTGTTGATTTTCTCCAGGAACCAGCATTTTATTTCATTGATTCTTTGGATTGTTTTCTGTGTTTCTATTTGGTTGATTTCAGCCCTCAGTTTGATTATTTCCAGTCTTCTACTCCTCCTAGGTGAGTCTGCTTCTTTTTTTTTCTAGAGCTTTCAGGTGGGCTGTTAAGTCTCCAATGTGAGCTTTCTCTGTTTTCTTTAAGTGGGCACTTAGTGCTGTGAACTTTCCTCTTAGGACTGCTTTCATAGTGTCCCATAAGTTTAAGTATGTTGTTTCTTTATTTTCATTGAATTCCAGGAAGACTTTAATTTCTTTCTTAATTTCTTCCTTAATCCAGGTATGGTTCAGTAGTTGACTGTTCAGTTTCCATGAATTTGTAGGCTTTCTGGGGGTAGCATTGTTGTTGAATTCTAACTTTAATCCATGGTGATCTGATAAGACACAGGTGGTTACTAATATTTTTTTGTAACTGTGGATGTTTGCTTTGTTACCGACTATGTGGTCGATTTTTGAGAAGGTTCCATGAGCTGCAGAGAAGAAGGTATATTCTTTCCTATTTGGGTTGAATGTTCTATAGATGTCTGTTAAGTCCATTTGATTCATTACCTCCATTAATTCTCTTATTTCTCTGTTAGGTTTCTGTCTGATTGACCTGTCCATTGGTGAGAGAGGAGTGTTGAAGTCTCCTACTATTAGTGTGTGTGGTTTGATGGCTCCCTTGAGTTTTAGCAATGTTTCTTTTATGTACGTGGGTGCTTTTATATTAGGGGCATAGATGTTCAGGATTGAGACTTCATCCTGATGAATTGTTCCTGTTATGAGTATAAAATGCCCCTCTCCATCTCTTCTGATTGATTCAAGTTTGAAGTCTACTTTGTTAGAGATTAGTATGGCCACACCTGCTTGTTTCTTAGGTCCATTTGCTTGATAGGCCTTTTCCCAGCCCTTTACTCTGAGTAGGTGCCTGTCTTTGTGGTTGAGGTGTGTTTCTTGTAAACAGCAGAATGTTGGATCCTGTTTTCGTATCCAATCTCTTAGCCTGTGCCTTTTAATAGGTGAGTTGAGTCCATTGACATTAAGTGATATTAATGACCAGTGGTTGTTAACTCCGGTCATTTTTTTAGTCATAGAGTTTGTGTGTTTCCCTTCTTTGATTTATGTTGGTGAAGGGTCTCTAGATGTCTGAGTTATTGTGGTCATTGTTGGACTCCTTGGTTAGTGATTTTCCTTCTATTACTTTCTGTAAGGCTGGATTTGTGGCTGCGTATTGTTTAAATTTGTTTTTATCCTGGAAAATTTTATTTTCTCCATTTGTAGTGAATGAAAGCTTGGCTGGGTATAGTAATCTGGGCTTGCATCCATGGTCTCTCAGTTTCTGCAGTACATCTATCTAGGACCTTCTGGCTTTCATGGTTTCCATGGAGAAGTCAGGTGTAAGTCTGATAGGTTTACCTTTATAAGTAATTTGGCCTTTTTCCTTTGCAGCTCTTAATATTCTTTCCTTATTCTGTATGCTTTGTGTTTTGATAATTATATGGCGAGGGGATTTTTTTTTTTTGATCCAGCCTATTCTGTGTTCTGTATGCTTCTTGAACCTTCATAGGTATATCTTTCTTTAGGTTGGGAAAGTTTTCTTCTACAATTTTATTAAATATATTTTCTGGACCAGTGAGCTGCACTTCTTCTCCTTCTTCTACTCCTATTATTCTTAGGTTTGGTCTTTTTATTGTGTCCCATATTTCCTGAATATTTTGTGATGAGAGTTTGTTAGACTTGCTGTTTTCTTTGATCAGTGTGTTTATTTTCTCTATGGTATCTTCAGAATCTGAGATTCTTTCTTCTAACTCTTATATTCTGTTGGTTATGCTTGTTTCTATAGACTCTGTTTGTTTACTTAAATTTTCCATGTCCAGCTGGCCCTCTGTTTGTGTTTTCTTCTTTGCCTCCATTTCAGTTTTCAAGTCTTGAACTGTTTCCATTATCTGTTTGATTGTTTTTCCTTGGTTTTCTAGGGTATCATTCACTGATTTATTCAATTCTTCAAACTTTCTGCTATACTTCTCATCCATTTCTATAAGGGCGTTTTTTACATGCTGTTTAGGGAGTCAAATCACTTTCATGAAGTCAGTCTTTTCTACTTCTTCTTGATTAAGGTGTTCATGTCCTCCCGTTGTGAGGTCGCTGGTTTCTGGTGGCTTCATGTTGCTTTTCAGCTTGTTGGGCGAATTCTTGCCTTGGCATCTGCCCATCTCTTCTTCCAAATGGTCCCTTATGGATCTTCTTTTACCGGATCAGGTCTCCTTGCCTACCCAACGCTGGCTCTCCCCAACATTGGCTCTCCTGGCGCCGAGAGGTCAGGTCTCTGTGCTGGTTGGGCAGCTCGCAAACAAAGCGCCTACCCTGCTTGGTGCAGGCAGGCCGTAGAAACAAAGGAACTCCTGCCCGCTTGGGTGCCCCGAGGATTCGGACCCAGTGCCCAGACAGGCTGGGCTGAGTGATGTTATGTGCCGAAAGAGGGCGGTGGGGCCGAAGTGCGGAGGGTTCTGGATGGAAGCTGGGTGGGCTAGAAAGAAAGAGGTGGTATGCAGGGAGTGGAGGCCCTGCAGAGAGCTCAAGAAGGATAGGGGGCCAAGGAACCTCTGAGCTCCCCTTCCCAGGCTGGCGCCGGGCGGGGCCAGAAACTCACCCCAATGCTGGCTCTCCTGGCGCCGAGAGATCAGGCCTCTGTGCTGGTGGGCAGGTTGCAAACAAAGCGCCTACCCTGCTTGGTGCAGGCAGGCCATAGAAACAAAGGCTAGGCAAAGTTATTTTGTCATATTGTATGCATGCATGCTTCTACCTCTGCTTAAAACAATTTTGTATATTGGTACAATTATAGGATATATTTACCATATTGCAATATCCATTTCTACTTCTGATCAAAATAATTATACATTGTTTACATTTGGAGGTCATTGTCTCATTTGTTGCACAGTTGTTTATTGTATAATATTCTAATATGAAGTCTTAATCTTTAAGTTATATAGGTATTAAGAATTATAGATCAATAGTCCTCTATGTTTGTCATACTTATAGTTAGACTAATCAGGTTCTTCGATACATAGAGATTGTGTTCTGCATAGATAGGTAATCTTCAACCTCTTCAAAGAGCTGTAGAATATGACATTTAAATAACTTAGGGTTCTGTTGACATGAGACACAATTGCTTCTGGCAGCACTGATCTATTCCTGAGAGAATGTTGAGCACCAAAGACATGCCACTTGGAGCTTGTTTTCTTCTTGGCAAAACTGGCCTTTGGGCAAGGAACTGCCCATGCATTGACCACTGACAAAATGCACGATGTCCAGACAGGACAAGTAGGATTAAAAAAAAAAAAGACTGCCAAATCTTGCCATGACAGGGAAGATGGTTTTAAAAAATTTCTTGCCTCTAAAAATGGTCTGCCAGTTATGCTAGGCCTTGGCCAAAGTTGGTTGCTCCAATGTTGCAAACGAGATTTTGGGTGATTGGCCAGGTGCCCAGTTGCCTCTGTCATTTGTTGTACATTTTTGGAAGTTGCTTGATTATACTTCCTGTTTATTCAAGTAATATTATTTCCCTTCTCGGATCTTTGATGAGGTTGAAGACTATATAGGTGTAGCTACTTTCCTCTCATGACTTGGCCAAGTTATTTATTATATAAGACTTAAACTCATTAAGATAGGATAATTATTAAAACATTTATCACATGTTTCTTGCTTGATATATTTGTTCTTATTGTGTATAATTTTGTATTAGGCTTAAACCTCTCCTATTTAGACAAAAGTGGGAGGTGCTGTAGGAATTCCTATTGCCAGTGGCCTTTAAGTGACCTGCTCACTTTGGCATGGTCTCTTATACTATATCTGCTGATGTAAAGCATCCATCCAGCTTCTTTTCGGGCTGCGGGATTCATTTGTTGTTCTCTGTTCCAGCAGAGGACTGTGATTTGTGAGTCTACCCCCAAATAAATAACTCTCTATTATTCTCCATTCTGAGCTAGTGTGGGATTTCTTTTCAGTGTCCATCTTTAAACTAATCTTCTAACACTTCTGTGGTCTGAGAGGTAAAATTCAAGGAGCTTATGGGGCTGGTTTTTCCAGAGGCCTCTCTCTCTTTGATTTCTGTGATCACTGTCTCAAATGTCCTCGCGTGGTCTTTCTTCTGTGCCTATCAACCCCTGGCGTTCCTCTCATCTTATAAAAATACTACCCAGCATGTTCAGTGACAAAGACATCCGACTGGAACAACCTGAGGAGTGGGGAACAGTCCATTATGACAGGAAAGGCGTGGCAGTTGAAGTAGTCCTGTCTGTAATGGAGGAGATCGCGGCTACCACTGTTTTACATGGTAGCAGATTGGGGATCAGAGCTAGACTGGCATTGGAGGTGGGTAGAACCTTTAAAGGCCTGGAAATGATGGCTTATGTTACCAACTAGGTCTCATGTCCCAAAGGTTCCACGACTTCCCCAAACTGGGGAAACAAGAGATCAAGAACTTTCAAACCATGAAACCGTATTATGACCATTCCTGGGTCACAGGTCTTTAGCCCAAAGCACTTGGAAGTCTGGAGCAGGATAAAACTTCAAGGCCTACTTGGACTGTAGAGTTATGTCAAGACTACCCTGGGCTGTAGAGTCGTGTCAAGGCTAGCCTGGGCTCTAGAGTCATGTCAAGGCTAGCCTGGGCTCTAGAGTTATGTCAAGGTTAGCCTGAGTTGTAGAGTTATGCCAAGGCTAGCCTGGGCTGTAGAGTTATGCCAAGGCTAGCCTGGGCTGTAGAGTCGTGTCATGGCTAGCCTGGCTAATTTAGTTTGAGATAGTGAGAACTGATCTCAGAATAAAAAGTTAGAAGAGAGCTGGAGTGTGTCTCATTGGTAGACACTTACCTATCATGTACAAGGCCATGACTCATTACCTAGTACTGAAAATGACAAGACAAAACACACCAAACGACTGTGTTAGGGCTCCAACCTTATGACATGGTTCAACTTCCTAAACGTTCTGTTTTCAAATATTGTCATATTTGGGCTTACGAATTTAACAGTGTGTTTGGGGGAACTCAACCTTTGGCGCATAGCCCACACCGTTGCTATTAGCTCATAAAATGGAGTAGTTTGAACAGTACCAAAAAAACCTTACAATTAATCTCTAAGAACAGATGGAGGAAAAATTGAGTGCTTAATACTATTCCCGCCTTTCACCACTAGATGGCAGCAGCATCACAATCTGTTCTCTCAACTGGGTCTTTCATAAAGGAAGAAAACAGTCCTTGTGGAAAGTGCTAGGAAAACTCAGGGCACTCGTGATATAGGAACAGATAGGCATTTTCTGAAGACTATCCTTCAGCGCGGGAAATAATAGCTAGAATTGCCGAATGGGATTGTTTAAAATTGAAAGGCTTCCTCACAGTGAAGAAAATAACCGCATGAGGCGATGCCCCGTGGAACAGGAGAAAATCTTTTCCAGCTATCCATCCAGCAGGAGATTAATATATAAACCATATAAAGAACTCAAATATTTAAATGCCGATCCCCTAATAATCTGTTAGAAAAATGGGAAGATGAGATGAGCATAGTTCTCAGAAGCGGAGTGCACGTGGGCGCTGGGTACTCCTGAACATCCCTAGCTGTCAGAGAAATGCAAACTGAAAGGCACTGGGATTCCATTCGCCCCCCACCAGTCCCTGGGAGAAAGGCTGTCATCCTGAAACTAACTACAGCAAATGCTGGTGAAGACGTGGTTATACACTGCTGGCTGGGGATAGAAGTGAATATAGCCACTGCGGAATTCAACACGGGAAGATAGGGCTTATTTCGTCTTATAAATCAGTGAGGGAACTCAGGGCAGGAGCGCCGGCGAGTCGGGCACCTGGAGGCAGGAACTGACATAGAAGCCAAAGAGTTGAGGAACCTCTAATTTACGTTCCTAGCAGGTCTAGGTTGAGGTCTCTGCTGACTCTTGCACGACCTCATGCAAAGTTTTCAAGCACCAATGCCAGGTTTAGTTACGTATTTAGCCGTGTGTGTGTGTGTGTGTGTGTGTGTGTGTGTGTGTGTGTGTGTGTGTGTGATCTAAAATCACCTCTGTGGTAGCATGTCAGTGATCAATTGTATTGTTTATGACCAAAGGATTCACCTTATGAACTCAACCTTAGAGGGAGACGTGGATACAGAGAGAGAAAGAGAGAAGTGAGGGTTGTTTCCTCTCAAGTTCTCTGTAGGTTCAAGTTTCAGCTACTGCACCGCAGTAACTGGCTGGAGACGATCTTACTAGAAAAGACAAATGAGCAAGGAGGGGCTTGGAAGACAGGACAGGAAAGGAGGAGGAGGTACCACTGTGTTTCCAATATTGGACAATGGTACCACTAGAAAAAGAATTTAAAGCTGTGCTGGCTGTGATCACCGATGGGAACATTCTACGCGAACTCATGATGTGTGTTTTATATGATGGCCAGCTAGGCTTTTCCCTAAGAATGTAAGAACAGGTCATCATCTGAAAAATCAATTCATGGAATGAACTAAAAGATTAAACAGAGAAAAATGCTCAAGGCTATTTCAATAGATAATAAAATCTCATTGCTCAGTTTTCCCCTTTCACTGTGCTAGACACAGTAGGACTAGAATACAAGAAAATGTCATATACCTGGCAAGAGACAGGCACAAAAGCAATGGTGACTTTGTAGTTCAGAAACTCCCCTTTAACGTTAAGAATAAGATGCTGTCATTGTTATCCCAGCAGCGATGGAGGCGACGGAAAGAGAAAGAAAGACTCACCTAGGAAATCCAGGGTATTGTTATTTTAGATGAATTATTGTTTCTCTAGAAAGTCATAGTGAAACTCAAACTACTGGGCAAAACACAAATTTTGGAAGCAAAATGAAATTAATTATATACTATAAGCCATCATTAGCCAGTAAGAATATAACAGGGGAAAGGGTACTAATTGCTGTTTGAAAAGAGGCTGTTTGCCTTTAAGGATAAATTTACAAAAACTGTGGAAGGCCATTACAGGAGAAATAACCAAGTATTTATGGATGGAATTGTGAATTTTTTTGAGACAGAGTCTCATGTACCCTAGACTGGTTTTGAACTTGTTGGGTAGCTGAGGATGACCTTGAACTTCTGAATTTTTGATCTTCTTGCCTCTACCCCCAGAGTTCTGGGATGGTAAGAGTGTGCTTCATTATGCCTTGCTCTCTGCAGAGTTGGAGATGGAACTCAAGGCTTTGTGCTGGGAAAGGTCTCTACTGGTTCCCCAGCCAAAAGGATGAAGTTATGTAAAGATATCTGCAGGCCCACAAATAAGGAAATAAATAATAAATTTAATGTAATTATAAATAAACAAAACATGTTTTTAGATGAATGAATCTGATAAAAGTCTTAGTTACTCTTCTGTGAAGAGACACCACAAACAAGGAAACATAAAAGAAAGTGTTTAGTTAGGGACTTGCTTAAAGTTTCAGAGGGTGGGTTCCTGACCATCATGGTGGAGAAATGGCAGTGGGCAGGCTGGCATAGCACAACATTAGGACAGGAGCTGTGAGCATACATGCTGAGACAACAGCCACAAGGCAGACAGAGAGAGAGAGAGAGAGAGAGAGAGAGAGAGAGAGAGAGAGAGAGAGAGCGCGCTAGGATAGCCCACCCCCAGTGAAATACCTCCTCCAATACGGCCATACCTCCTAATCCTTCCTAAGAAGTTCCACCAACCAGGAGCAAGCATTCAAACACATGATTCCATTTTCATCCAAACCACAACATAAATAATCATAAAATGAGTGTAGACTCATTTTAGAATGGTTGTTTGTCCTTTCAGGTAGGAATGCAGTTTTGACCACAGTAAGTGATGTAATGTTTTCTGCAGGTTATATCAGTCAGAGACGGAGAATAAAGCAAACGAGGGATTCTAGGGATGGATATAAATGTTTGGAAACTTGGTGTATGGCAGAACAAGATGAATTTGCTGGGAGAAAGGAAGAGTCATTCAGTTCATGGTGCTGAAGCCACTAAACCCATCACTTAGGAAAAAAACCAGACACATTTATATCCCACAACATACAGATCATAAAAGCAAATTGCAGGAGGATTAAATATACAAATATTGATAGCAAAACTTTAATTGCTCTCTAAACACTTTCAAATATATGGCATCTTTATGACTTTAGGATTATAAAAGATTTCTCAAAGTAGAGATCGACAGCACAAATGTAAGTAAAATGACGGTACTGATTTCATGATAAACCCTTTCGTGAGAAAGATACACATAACATTACAAGACATCGAAGCCTTAGTGATATGGGAAACAAAGGTGCATTGCTAAAGGTATATAAAACTCACAAATTTAAAAATGCCTATAATCTAATGAAAAAATATAAATTATATACATGAACAGGTTACAAAGAAATTCAAATTAAATACTTCCTAGTCTTAGAGAAATGTAGAGTTGTATTGATGTATTGTTAGAGCCATCTGATTAGGTGTGCGGGCTCTCTCTCTGTCTCTCTCTGTCTCTCTCTCTCTCTCTGTCTCTCTGTCTCTCTCTCTCTCTGTGGTGTGTGTGTGTGTGTGTGTGTGTGTGTGTGAGAGAGAGAGAGAGAGAGAGAGAGAGAGAGAATTTTGTGGAGTACATAAGTACTTAGAAATTAGACAGTTATGCAATATCTTTTTCAACTGTGCATAAAATCCAAGTCAGCAATTAAAAGTTTAATTCTATGTTTCAGAAAGCCTTTTTAATTTCCACCTGAAAAATGATACAGGGAAATTGTCTACTGTCTTAGTTAGGATTCGTAGCGCTGTAATAAACCACCATGACCAAGGGCAGCTTGGGGAGGAAAGGGTTTATTTCAGCTTACAGTTGGACATCACAGTCCATCATGGAAGGAAGTCAGGGCAGGAACTCAAGGCAGCACCCTGGATGCAGACACTGAAGTTGGAATCATGGGGCAGCACTGTTTACTGACTTGATCCTCATGGCTTGTTCAGTCTGTTTTCTTATAACACCGAAGGCCATCTGCCTGGAGATGACACCCCTCCCCCCACAGGGAGTAGGAGGGCCTCCTACATCAGTCATCAATCAAGAAAATGCCCCACAGACTTGCACACAGGTCAATCCAATGGAGGCATCTTCTCAATTAATATTCCTTTTTCCTAGATGACCTGATTTTATGTCAAAGTTGACATAAAAACTAGCTAGCACAACTGTCATTATCATTAACAGTGGCCCATTCTAAACAAGCAATTTCCACAGTAAATAAATGCTCATGTTTTCATATAATGAGGAACTATGTATCAGTTAAACAGCTAATGCATTAGATTCAGCTTAATTAACACAGAGAGTGATCTCAGGACTAATAAAAAAGAAAATAAGATATGGAAGCATAATGAGTATGTAAATTTTAATAACACAGAAGACCTTGTTTATGTTAGTATATATTGATTTGGATATATATATATGTATATATATATAAATTTTTAAATTAATTTAAAAGTGAGGACACAGAAACCTGATGAGTGTCTTTGGTGACCAATATGATGTTACTTATCAGGAGACACAACTCTGTGTTTAAGAGTATGAAGGTCCAGGTTTGGCCCCAATACCTACATGGTGGCTCACAATCATCCATAATTCTAGTTCCAAGGGAACTGGGATCTGATGTCCTTTCTGGCCTCCATTGGTACCCAGGCATACCCATGGTGCCCCTATATACACGCAGACAAAAACCCTCATACATAAAAAATGAATACATCTTTAAAAAATAAAAGAAAGCTGTTAACCTTATGTATGGAGGAAAGGTCGTAGTTTAGCAGGTCTCCTTGCTAAGACATCTGGCTGAGCTGAGTACAGTGGACAGTGGATCTGATGGCTTGTACCGACTGACTCTGGCCGAGAAGAAGCATAGAATCATGTTGCTATACACTGTAGCACCAAGTAGGACCACACAACGGGCTCTTGTGTGAAATTCTCTCTGATTCTCACAGCTGAGTGATAACCGTCTCCTTTTCTGAACGCATTCTGAGTGATGTCAAATCCTCGGTGAGGCAAAGGATAATATCCAGAAGCAAGCAAACAAATAATAAACTAAAACTATCTACATTTCAGCAGAGCAGCAACAACAACAAAACAAAACAAAAACCAAACCACCTAACCAACCAACAAACCAGTCAAACAAACAAAGCAAAACAATGTCCATGTCTTGGCTGGAACTTCCCAGAATTCAACTTCTTTAGCTTCACTCATCTGAAACAGTTTACTTCCTGTCGAAAAAGGGCCCATAGCTGCTTTATCAAATGCTTTTACTGTCTGCCATCACTTTACCCAAACACCCACCCATTAAATTTTGATGCATGTTTAAAATTGATTTAGAGAACCCCAGAATAATGGATTGTGATCAGTGATGAAAAGAGGTAGGTAAGGTTGGAGGATGTGAACTTTGCCCATTCCTCAGAGAGATGCCACTTGCCTCTAACCCTTAAGAGTTAGCTCTGGACTGCACGTAGCGGCAATCCAGAAACATCATGTTTTAAACAATCTATATCAATTCCTCACTATAATTATGTTTTTTAAAGCATATTTAAGAATCTGTTTCCTTTCTTGTCCCTCTTTGTCATCCCTTAAAGGTTGCTATTGCTGAGATGAAACACCATGACCAAAAACAAGTTGAGGAGGGAAGGTTTATTTGGTTTACACTTCCACAGGAACTCAAACAGTGCAGAATCCTGGAGGCAGGAACTGATGCAGAGGCCATGAAGGGGTGCTGCTTATTGGCTTGCTTTCCATGGCTTGCTCACTCTGCTTTCTTTTCTATGTAAAACCCACTCCTGATTACACTGTTTTTTTCTTGTTGTTTCTTCATTCTTGTACTTGCTATTGGCAAAGCATCTTGTTTGCATGTGTGTGAAATAAAGTAACAGATTCATTGTACCTGAAAACACAATATTTTAAAATGTTTTTTCTTCATTTTTATAATAGATAGAAATAACTTTTCTAATGGCTACATTACCCTTTAATTTGTGTGTGTGTGTGTGTGTGTGTGTGTGTGTGTGTACCCACTGAGCCATCTTATCAACCCTTTGGTGGATATATGGTTTCAACATTTAGGCTTGGTTGAACTGGAACTTGCTATGTAGACCAGGCTGGCCTTGAACTCTGAGATACTCACCTACCTCTGTTTCCTGGTGCTAGAATTAAAGGCATTCTCCAATATGCCGGTCTGAAGTTTTATAAAAGACATCATTAAAAATGTTCATGAAGCTGCATATTTTGCAGGCACATCATTAACATGAATACTCAGTTCAAATGACAGTTTCCTTTTCTTTGAATTTTCCCTAGCTTAGAGTCCCATGGTAACAGCTTCAGAACTAGAAGTTCATGGGTGAAGACAGTGAGCAAACCCCACAGAGAGCTCTAGGCAGCAAGGAATGCTGCTGTCTTCACACTCGGTGTGTAAAGGAGCTGTAAACACTATTCCCTGAGGGACAGTTGGCTGGAGTCCAGGAAAGATGCCTTATGGGTTGAGCCCAAATCAACTGGTGAACAAGATAAAGGTGGGCATTGGTGCCCGAGTTGATGATGCCCCTCTTCCTTCTTTGTAGGTTGTTGTTGGTGTTAGCTCACTGATATTCAGCTGCATCAATGACTCAAATATGTCCTTTCTTTGCAAAAACTTCCTTCTTGGGGATGCAGCTCAGGGCTAGGGTAGCACGCAGGAGGTTCTGTGTTCAATCCCCAGCACTATGAGAAAACAAGATGTTGCTTTTAGAAAATATTTGATGCCAAAAGTCACTTATCAAAAGCTGTGAATATATTTAGGGCAACTTCCCAGACAGATTTTTCACTTACTATTTTATTCTCAGCTAGGAACTGTTTCCCTCTGGAGGAATGCCCACTGTGGGGGCAGTTAGTGCCAGAGCATTTGATGTGGTGTCCAGCACAAGCTGGCTTACAGAGTGCATGGAAGAACAGCCATCACCTAAGCTATAATTCTGAAAAACAAGGGTTAATATTGCACCAGATAGTTATCCAGTATTTTTGTGCTGATTCTTTGGCATGTAGCAGAGAGAGCAAAGGGTACTAGGTTGAGGAAGGAGTGAGTTTAGTAACTGGCTCAACCAGTAGCTGTTACACTTTGTCTTTAAAATTAAAGTATTTTCTTGATCATATGTATATTGGGTCTGTGTGTGCCTCTTAAATTACACACTGAGAACGTGATACAGAGAACTCCTTACTTCTCTTGCATCTAGCCTTCTGCATCTTGATCCCGATACTGAAGCAGAAGCGTGTGCATAGTATTCACATGCAGGTTTTGTGATTTACCCAAGGTGTGGCAAACATTACATACAGAAATGTTGTTCATGTGTAAATAAGCTTTCCTTCCCTTCCTTTGCATAGCTCTTGAGACTGCCCACCAGATCTCTGCGTGGAAGACTGCAAGAAGTCCAGCAAAGTGAAATCTATTTAAAAGAAGAATAGGGGTAGAAACAACAGCAATGGGCTTCTGGGAGGAAGTCCATGGTGGGTGGGTTCTATGGACATTTGAGCATTGTCTTGAGTAGGATGGGGGACGGAAGGAATCTGTTCCTGCCATGACAGGAAGAGACTCAGGAGATGCTGAGGGATGGAGGGGGGCCTTATCAGTCACTTGAGTGTGGGGAAGGGAAGGTATCTGTTCCTGTCCTGGTGGAAAGAGACTCAGGAGATGCTGAGGGATCGTGCAGGGCTTTACCAGTCACTTAGGTTTCTATCATTTGCTTCTCACTGAGACGTTAATACATGGTGGCAGACCTATACTTCTTATTGCTTCTTAGTGTTCTAAGCCACTTTTGGCTTGTTATTGCGATAAACTATGTTACCAAAAATATGCACATGGATGTGTCTATCATTGCATGCTTATAATAATTTCATATTGGAAAAATGTAATCTATCTGCAATTGCTAGCAATGCAGTCAACCAATACCTTGTATTCATGTGTGCCTTGAGCGAGTTCCTGTATAGATACAAGGAAATGAGTATGCGTGCCTGCTAGTAAGTTAGCATATTGCATTCTGAATAGTTAAGTCAGGTGGCTCTTGCTTTATGCTAAAAAGTGGTGCTATAAGTTTGCATAGCAAGTGCCTTATGGTCCACAGCCATTCCACCCTGAATACTTCCCACCTTCTTTGACCTCAAACACTGAACCTGGGAGAGAGGAAGGACGGCACTAGGGATTTTTGTTTTGTATATTGAGACAGGTTCTTGCTGTACGATCCAAGCTGGCCTTGAACACCTGCCTCTGCCTGCTGAGTACTGAGGTTCTTTTATCTCTCAATATCTTGGGCTCTCAAGCCCCAATTTCTTTCTATTCATGGCTCCCAAAATACTTGTTTGAGTAGACAGGGGAAAAGACTAATTTTCACAAAGGCAAAGGTTATCTTTTTTTGGGTGGGAAATTGTCAACAAGTAATAAAGTCAGATATCAACACCAGCGGTTACGAGATAGCAAATGACTTATTCTGCCAATATTAAAATGCATTGTTGTTAAACCTTGCCTTTTGTTGTATAGTAAGTTTCGACTATGGTGTCCTATACAAGATACAGTGAACATAGGGAAAAGAGGTGACTTGAGTGTTGTTGTAAATAGGAGTGGCGGGCTGCTTCCCTGGCACCCGGCCTCCCGCACGGCAAGCTTTACACCCGAAATAATTACACGGAAACTGTATTCTTTTAAACACTGCCTGGCCCATTAGTTCCAGCCTCTTATTGGCTAGCTCTTACATATTGATCTAACCCATTTCTAATAAATAATCTGTGTAGCCCATGAGGTGGTTGACCAGGGAAAATCTTAACCTGCGTCTGTCTGGAGTGGGAGAATCATGGCGACTCTCCGATTCAGCTTCTTTCTCCCAGCATTCTGTTCTGTTTTTTCCGCCTATCTAAGGGTTGGCCTATCAAATGGGCCTAGGCAGTTTCTTTATGAATAAGAAATCACTCCCATATCAGAGTCTGTTGGAGGGGATGTGATGGTGGGAGAAGTTTTGGAGTATAATTCATGACATGAATGTGGAGGAGAAGGTAGTGGTTTGCCTGCCATAAAAGTGCCTTCCAGGCAGAAGCCACAGCCGGGCACAGTCATAGTAAGAGGAGGGACAGAGGGTGCACAGATGGGCAGGATCCATGGAGAGGGTGTCCTAGAATTAGTTTGGACCTCCCTCCCTCAACCTTGGTAAACTAGGCAACTAGGTGAGAGTGTTCATTCGTTCTTTAACCTGTGGGTTACTGTCAACCAGACAGGGCTTTGAAGCAGTGGCAAGGTGTGATCACGGAGCTGGTACACATCCACCAGAGGAAGAGAGACAAGAGGACACACTTTAAACAGTTGACAAGGGGCTTTACAGCTGGCCAGGAAACTGCTCAGATGCTCTGATAAATATGCAGCCTTGGGGATGGCATGAAGAGACTCCTGCAACGTGCAGTGGCTTTTCTGTCGTTCATGTCTAAACTTGAAAGGTTAATCAGAGTTGGCTGGAGGAGACTGACATTAAGCACATTTGTAAACAACAGCACATCCCTCCAACTGGGCTTTCATCGTGGGGCTTTTGGAACCTGTTTATATTGCCTCATGCAATCCACGCACAAGTCTCATGCAACTGATTTTGTTATCTATGCTTTCTTTACAGGGGAGGAAAACAAGGCACACAAAAGTAAGAAATAACTTATCGGGGGATCCTTTTTTTTTTTTTAAAGAATTTTATTGATTTTTTTTTGAGCTCTACATTTTTCTCTGTTCCCCTCCTCGCCTCTCTCCCCCTTCAGCCCTCTCCCAAGGTCCCCATGCTCCCAATTTACTCAAGAGATCTTGTCTTTTTGTACTTCCCATGTAGATTAGATCTATGTATGTCTCTCTTAGTGTCCACATTGTTGTCTAAGTTCTCTGCGATTGTGCTTTGTAGGCTGGTTTTCTTTGCTTTATGTTTAAAAACTACCTATGAGTGAGTACATGTGATAATTGTCTTTCCGGGTCTGCGTTACCTCACTCAAAATGATGTTTTCTAGCTCCATCCCTTTGCCTGAAAAAGTCAAGATGTTATTTTTTTCTGCTGTGTAGTACTCCATTGTGTAAATGTACCACATTTCCTTACCTATTCTTTGGTTGAGGGGCATTTAGGTTGTTTCCAGATTCTGGCTATGACAAACAATACTGCTATGAACATAGCTGAGCACATGTCCTTGTGGCATGATTGAGCATCCTTTGGATATATACCCAAAAGTGGTATTACTGGGTCTTAAGGAAGGTTGTTTCCTAATTTTCTGAGAAATCACCACACTGACATCTAGAGGAGTTGTTCCAGCTTGCACTCCCACCAGCAATGCAGGAGTGTCCCCTTTACTCCACAACCTCTCCAGCATAAGTTGTCATTATGTTTTTGATTTTGGCCATTCTTCCAGGTGTAAGATGGAATCTCAGAGTTATTTTGATTTGCATTTCTCTGATGACTAAGGATGTTGAACATTTCCTTAAGTGTCTTTCAGCCATTTTAGATTCCTCTGTTGAAAGTTCCCTGTTTAGGTCTGTACTCCATTTTTTAATTGGATTATTTATTCTATTGAGGACTAATTTCTTGAGGTCTTTGTTTATTTTGGAGATCAGACCTCTGTGTGAGGTGGGGTTGGTGAAGATTTTTTCCCATTCTGTAGGCTGTCTTTTTGTCTTGTTGACTGTGTCCTTTGCTTCACAGAAGCTTTTTCGTAGGAGCTGCTGGTAAAGTGCTTGGACTGTATGCTGAGCTCATGAGAAATCACTGAAGAGGTTTGATCACGAAAAGAGATTTAGATTTTACATAATTTACCTGGTGGTTTCCAGGAAAATGGACACAGGGTCAAGTTATCCACCTGGTAATCAGTGAGGGGGAAAGACTTGTAGAAGAGTTGGGGGCCCCATTGCTCTGCAAAACATGGTACACAGTCCTCAGATCAGGCTGAGACACCTCTGCACCCCTAAATTCCATTTTTTTTGGGGGGGGAAGTCACTAGTATCCCCTAGGTGGTTATAGCAGGTTGACTACCACGAATAAATTCCTTGTGTTCCACGACTTTAAGAAAGTATATGTAAGAGGGGCTGCTGGGCAGATAAAACTGCCTGCTGTTCACAGACCCGGACCACAAAATCCTGCTTATCTTCTAGTACATTTCTCTTTGCCTCAGGACAAAGCCAACATTTGGTGAAAGAACTTTCAACGTTGATAGCTGTTTCAGTCCGAGAAAGCGCTGTGCCAGTTGAGAGGGCTGGAACCCTACGACAAAGGTACTCTCTAAAGACAGATGTTATGTTTTTTCATGGGTGCTAAAAATCTTTATGAAATGAGATACAAAGCCAGGTGGTGTGGGCAAAGCATGTTGGCCTCACCTTTTCTTGAAATGAGAGCTGCAGGTGTACAATTCTGCTTGAATGGGTCTCTCCATTGCTTTTGAAACATGACAATATTTCATGAAGCTGGAGGCGGCTTGGGAACTTTTGAAATATTTTGTAATAGCAAGAAGAGCGAGGGGGACAAAACCCAGACTGCTTGCGTGTGAGGAAGAATCTTTCCTCCATGTCTAGAAATAACAGCATTTTCCTCCACCTCCACGTCTCTTCTAGCTACAAGATGCCATTTTCTCATCTTCAGATCGAATGGAGGACACTTTTTTTAATTAATTAATCTGTTTTTTAAATAATTATCTTTCTCATTTTACATACATATCCCAGTTCCCACCCCTCCTTTCCTTCTGCTCCCTCAAGCTCCCCTCATCCCATGCCCCCCATCCACTCCTCAGAGAGGGTAAGTCTTCTGATGGGGAGTCAAAAAGTCTGACACATCACTTTGAGGCAGGACCAAGGCCCTCCCCCTTATATTTAGGCTGAGAAAGGTATCCCTCCAAAAATAATATGTTCCAAAAAGTCAGTTCAAGTACTAGGGATAAATCCTGGCTCCATTGCCAGTGGCCACACAGACTGCCTCAGCCACACCACTGTCATCCACATTCAGAGGGCCTGCTTTGGTCAAATGCAGGCTCTCCTACTATCAGTCCTGAGTCAGAGAGCTCCCACTAACTCAGGTCAGCTGCTTCTGTGGGTATCTCCATCATGGTCTTGATCTTTTTGTTCATATTATCGTTCCTGCCTCTCTTCAATTGGTCTCTGGAAGCTCGGTTCAGTACTTAGCCGTGAATCTTTGCACCTGTTTCCATCAGTTACTGGATGAAGGTTCTATGATGACAATTAAGATAGTCATCAATCAGCTGGGCAGTGGTGGTGCACACCTTTAATCCCAGCACTCGGGAGGCAGAGGAAGGTGAATCTCTGTGAGTTTGAGGCCAGCCTGGTCTACAAGAGCTAGTTCCAAGACAACCTCTAAAGCTACAGAGAAACCCTGTCTCAAAAACCAAAAAAAAAAGAAAAAAAGAAAAAGAAAAAAAAAGATAGTCATCAATCTGATTACAGGGAAGGACAGTTCAGGCGTCCTCTCCACTATTGCTTTAGTGTCTTGGCTGGGGTCATCCTTGTAGATTCCTGGGACTCTCCCTGGTGCCTGGTTTCACGTTAGCCCTATAATGGCTCCCAGCATCAAGCTATCTCTTTTCTTGCTCCCCCTCTCTGTCCTTCCCCCATCTCAACCATACTGTTCCCTTATGTTCTCTTCCTTCCTTCACTTCTCTCCATCTCCTCCCCTCCCACCCTCCCTTTTTTCCCTCAACATGCTCCCAATTTACTCAGGAGATCTTGTCTATTTCCCCTTCCCACAGAAATTCATGTATGTTTCTCTTAGGGTTCAGTGGAGGAAATCTTTAAGTGTTTTCGGACACAGTTAAGGAATGGTGAACGATAGGATGCAGTTCCCTTGGCTTATCTCCCTGCAAGCCCTTGGTCTTTTGAAATGTACTGCTTAGCTCTTCACAGTTGAGGATAGGGGAATGTGAGGAGAGCTTCTGATACGGGGCAATGCTCAGGGAGCTTTTGACATAGGTCCTGCCTTCCAAGGCTGTTGTAGGAATCCAGGCTCTGATGCCAGGGTCCCAAAACAGAGACCAGGAGTTGGAATCTGGTCAGGCACCAACCTTCTGGCATGTCCAACCTATGATCCATGGACTGCAGCTGGCCAATGATGGCTATGAATTTTACTTAATACCAAATCGTAAACATATTTAAAACATTACAAGATTTGTTTTTTGGGATTTTGTTTGTAACTAGACGGTGTTTTTTTTTTTTTTTTTTTTTTTTTTTTTTTTTTTTTTTTTTTTTTTTGAGACAGGGTTTCTCTGTGGCTTTGGAGCCTGTCCTGGAACTAGCTCTGTAGACCAGGCTGGTCTCGAACTCACAGAGATCCGCCTGTCTCTGCCTCCCGAGTGCTGGGATTAAAGGCGTGCGCCACCATCGCCCGGCCGACGGTGTGCTTTTTAAGAGCAAACTTTGTCAATGTCAAACCTTGGACATGCCTGCAAGTTCCTTTGGGTGGTTGGAATGTATACTCTCACCCCAGGGACAGTCATCTGGGCCAGACTTTCCTAAGAAAAGCTTAGAAGCATAAGACACAGAATAGTGTGTCTTCGTAATAGTCTGTGCTTTGGTCCATTTGCACAGTTGTAAGAAAATATGGGCTAGCTATCTTGTAGACTGTAGATGTTTATTTCTCCCACTTCTGAAGGCTGCATAGTTGAAGATCCAGGTAATGGCTGATCTAGTGCCTGGGAGTCTCTTTTCATGTACACAATGG
Organism: Microtus oregoni; assembly: GCF_018167655.1. Lineage (NCBI taxonomy): Eukaryota > Metazoa > Chordata > Mammalia > Rodentia > Cricetidae > Microtus > Microtus oregoni. The sequence goes on from NW_024543063.1 coordinate 22,481,030, forward strand.
CTCTCAATGAAGCCGTCGTGTGGCAGAAAGGACTGGGTCTCCATGGTCTCTGGGATGAGGGCATTGATTCTATTTATGGGAGTAGAGCCCTTGTGACCTCTACCCTCCAAATATCCACCTCCTAATTATATCTCATTGGCGATTAGATCTCAGGAGATGAGTTCTGGGGACAACAACCATCTGGGTCATCATCTTCCTTTCCTGCTGACGTTCATGGAGAAACCACATTGCTGAACTGTTGATGTTTTCAGGTTGACAAGAGGGTGCAAAGTTCCTACTAACATGAGGAATACATTCAAGAGATCTGTTGAATGTCTTCATGACTACAGTTGGTAGGGTGTGGTCATGCATACCTAGAGTCTATTCTCAGGCCTGGGAAGCTGAGGCAGGGGGCTCATGATTCTGACTTAGCCTGGGCTACACTTTGACAGATTGTGACCCTATTTTGTTTGTTTGTTTTGAATTAAATAAAAATCCCTAAACTCCTGACCTAGGCCAAAACAAAGACTTATATACTATATATTTAAAAACAGCTGAGACAGTTCCTATCACAAAATAATAAAATAAAAGATACCAGCTAAGGTACTGTATATATTTTAATTGCTTGATTTAGCCATTTGGCAATGTACGTGTATACCAAAGCATACTGTGAACATATACAAGGTTTATGTAACTAGAAAGGAAGTAATTAAAATTAAAAATGAAAGAATACAGGAAATTGCTTGAAAAAATTTCCTGAGTGGTTTGTTATCAATAATACATTAACATTATAGTCTAGCTTCATTTATTCATTCTGAAATTCTTGAGGCCCTAAAAGCATGCCTAGGGTCTCTAGGGAGACTGTGAGAAAGGTGTTATGGAGTACTGCTAACATATTGAGGGTAAGGCCTCAGAATGCAAAGCAGAAGCCAGGGGCTTCCCTTCATCACACTGCCCCCCCCCAAACTGTTTCGATAGCATCTATAAGATAAAACAAACTCATTCCACCTACTACCTCTGCTCATCTCCTTTTGAAACCACATTAAGAACTACAAGTTGATGGCTTAAAATGACCTGTGTTTGCTCTCTTGTGGTAGCATAAGTCAGAGAGAGGTCCTGCATTGGTCTCATGGAGTCCCCGCTGTTTCAGTGGGGCTGGCTCCATCCTGCAGGCAGCATCTGCTTCCTTGCCTCGTCTAGTGCCTGGAGGCCTTGTGTATCCTTGACTCAGATCCTCCCAACCTTGTCTTCCATGATCACCTCTGCTTTTTCTTTTTCTGTCCTTAGATTTACAGCTGCCTTCACCTCATGTGGAACATGTGGTAGAATTTTAAGGGTTTATCCTGATGAACCAAGATCAGCAATCAGACCTGCAAAGTTCTTCTTGCCAAACCAAGACAACCTTCATCGCATCTCCGAAGTCCTTTTGGTCAGGTAAGAAGACTTTCGTGGGTCTCAGGGGTTAGGACCTAGGCATCTTTAGTATACATTATTTTGCCAGCTCAACAGCACTTTGAACATAGGTAATATCGATGACTCAGAAGTTTGTGATTAGTCAGGGGAAAATCTTACAGGATCTGAGCCTATTTGCAAACTATGAGGCTGTCACAAGCATCCTAAAAGCCAACACTAAGTGCTGGAAAGTGTTATCTTCTCAAAGCAGAGGCTCCATTGAAAGTGACAAACCTGCTAACGAATGGAGCATTTGTTTATTAAACAAAGCTAATTTTCATATTGTTTTATTTCCTCATTTATCTTATCACATCATTTTAATTCTGTTGCTTGCTCTTACAGTTAACACAGTCATGACGGTATCTGCTGATTCCACCCAGCTTTGGGAATTTTCCTCAGAGCTTCTTCATTTCTGAAATTCTTTCTTTAACTGCTCTCAGATCTCTGTGTTGTTCTTTGTTATTTTGCCCAGCTGAATGCCTTCAGAGAGGAGAAATCCCGGTCTCTATCGAGCAAGAGGCAACTGGATTTTGGAGGACTATCACACGTTCTCTAAGTGGAAAACTAAACATTCTGGAAAATGTGGTGTGACACCCAGTGCAGGACAGGTGGGTTTTTAAATGGTTAAGTTGGAATTTCGTAGGCATAGACTTGCCAGAAAAACAGGGGAAAAAATAGATTAACTAGCTGGTTTATATGGGACTAGACACTTGCCTTTGGTTGCTCATTACGTTCAGAAAGATTTGGCTGGGTTTGAGCCCCCTTCTGCTCCATGAACTGTAAGTTGTAAGCCAAGTCTACATAAGTTTAGGGGTCTTTTACTGAGTGCTGTGCCCTTTTGAGATCTGAGAAATCATAATGACACTCAATATGTAGAGTAAAGAATAAAACTCAAAAGATGAAGTGGGGCGGGGAGAGAGAGGGCAAGAAGATTGCATTTGGAAACTAGTTGGCTCCTTGGCCTATGTCACTAGGTTGTGTGGTATGAATGAAGTTCACACTTTTCATTGCCTCTTCAATTCCTGTAAAACACAACTGTCCCCAGTGACCACTGAGCCACCACTCACTTCCCCCTGCCCTGTGTGTTTATCTGGGCAGAGCTCTGCTTCCTAGGACAGAATGCCACCAAGAGGTAGGTGGGGACTCATGATGTCTTTCTTCCCATGTGTTTGATAGTGCCTGGGTTGCTATTGCTGGAGGGTAGCATGCTTGTCACTGGAGCGTGGATAGTATCCATCTCCCCCAACTCTCTTATCACAGACGGATTTTTGTGGCCTTAGAGTTCTCTGTCCTGTCTGCCCTTGCTCCTGGTGACTTTTTCCACTTACAGTGTTTTGCTTACAAAATCAGTTGTCACTCTGAAGGTATTTCTGGTACCAGGTACTAAACTAATGACGTGTTTGCTCTTCTTAAAATTAATTATCTCCTGGTATTAAAGGGTCAGAGGAGGCTAAGGGGGACAGAGGCTCTTGGGCTGTAGGATAAAATTCCTCTTTGAAAGCTTAGCTCTTCTCTGAATCATATAGTAAAAACCCATTCATTTCATCATGATTGAGCAATTACTTTCTAAGAACAGGTAGCTATTGCCTCCGGGATTTCCTCTGAGACTCTTATTTTGATTGTGAATGTCTTTTTTTAGGTGATGAAATAACGTTATGCCTTTCCCATATCCTGAAATTTTTAGGTTTTTATCTAAAGTCAAGTCAGCAGTAATGAGTTATGAAGGGTCATCTCTAGAATTAGAAGTCCCGGATTAGGAGTCTGGTCCTCTGCTTTCCTAGCTGACTAAACTTGTTGATTCCATCTGAATCTGTTTGCATCTGTTTCAGAAAAGGCGGTGGCTACGTTCATTGACCTCAGAAACCTCTAGAGCAATGGTTCTCAACCTTCCTAATGCTGTGACCCTTTAATACAGTTCCTCATGCTGTGGTGACCCCCAACCATAAGATTATTTTGTTGCTACTCCATAATTGTAATTTTGCTCCTCTTATGAATCATAGTGTAAATATCTGAAATGTAAATTTCTGTGGGGTCTCTACTGGTTAAGAATCATTGATCTTGGGAAATACAGCTGAACTTGAATGAAGTAGGTCATTGTCCTTAGATTGATTTTTTTCCCCATATTTAAATGTTCTTAGGCTGCAGATCTAGGTAACAAGAGAAACAAATATTATAGGAGAGGAAATGAATTTGGCATTTTCCATTTTTCTTTAAATTTAAAAAGCATCTGGGTCCTGGGTTATGTGAAAGGATATGGGTTATGTGACCAGGATGCTGTCCTCTGTCTGTCTGTGCTGTCCTCCTGTCTGTCTGTGCTTCTCCTTGTCTTACCATCTTCCGAGTCTTTCCCTCTGAAATTACAGGAGCTGTCTGTGCTCTCCACCTTCAAATGGTCAGGCATAGGAGTGTGAATGTCAGCCGTGGCCGTTTCCTGAACTGGAGGACTTTTAGGGAGATTCAAGAACTATGCTCTGAGTAAGCCATTTCCTTCTTAGACCTGACTGGAGTTCTGTGCACATGGCAGGAGGAAGATAATGGCATGATGGAAAGGGCTTGCTTTGTACAGAGGAGCTTGGCTATCAGGAGATAAAGAGAAGAGGAATAACAAGAAGGGAAGAGAAGTTTCTCCTTAGCTCAGCAATGAAGATCTTCTGCCCTCCTGCCCCAGGGAAGCCACAAATGTAGGAGCTTCCCAGTAAACTTTGATTTTTTTAAAAATGTGCATTGGTGTTTTGCCACTGGTGCCAGAGGTCCCCTGGAACTGGAACTACAGATAGTTGTGAATTGAACCTGGGTCCTCCCGAAGAGCAGTAAGTGCTCTTAACTACATCACCTCTGTAGACCCTGACTTTGAATTTTTTAAAATTACATTTATTTACTTATTGTGTATCTGCACGTATGTTTGTGTGTGGAGTGAGTGTCTGCCATGGTCCACATGTGGAGGCCAGAGATTAACCTGTAGGGGTTGCTTCTCACCCCTTACCCGGTGGGACACAGAGATCAAACTTGGGTCGTCATACCTGGCAGCAAAGGCCATCACCTGCTGAGTCATCTTGCCAGCACAGTAGACCATTTGAGTAAACAAATTCCCATGCTACTTGGAGTGTACTGTTCCGCCTCCAGCTACTGAAACTACAGCTTGGGTGACAATCTGTGGATGTGTCTGCTAAGGGCATTAAGACATTTATACAGGTCACAGTTCTAACGTGTGACCTGCTGTCTGGCCTTCCCCACTTGGCTTAAGTTTTTGAAGTTCTTCATCTATGTCCCAGCACATGAGTACGTTTAGATTTTGTTGATCTATAGTTCATGATGTGGCTGGGCCACATTTTATTTTTAGTGACTGACTATGGAAAGGGAGTACGGGGACCAGCCAGCAAGACTGTTGTGAAAATGCTGCCTATGTTTTCTGTGCAGTGGAAGAGGCCTTTCAGTCTCTTTGGGAAGACTGCATGATCAAAGAACATGAAGTTACTCCAAGCAGGAGTCCCATTTTTACGTATTGTTTACCTTGGGTGTGTTTGACCTCTTCTGGATTCCCAGTCCATGGCTTTCTCTGTGTGGCCCGGATTCCTGGATCCCTGAGGAAGTCATGGCCTCACTCCAGTCAGAAGTGGCTCTTCAGCTGTGGAGGCAGAGAGAGGTTGTAAGAAACACTGTCTTACTGTCTCTTGGCTGATTTCTTCATGCTTTAGAAGGTGATGATTGATGTGTGCTGAGGGACAGAAAGGCAGTTCTATATGTAAATGCATACAAGAAATGCATCGTATTCCTCTTCGGGAGATGACATACAGAAGTGTCTCTGCAAACACACTGGCAAAGTAGCTGGTAAAACTGAGTTAACCAAGGCCATCTAATACTGACTTTCATTATCTCAAGTGATGACAGGCCATAGGTTAAGTGAAGAAACTGCTGGAACTCTGCTGCCTTGTCTGACCTGAGTGTGTGTTCCTGTTGTGATTTCTGGGCTCCTCTTCTCATTGTTGGGGTTATGATGAACTCTCAGTCCTGGTACAACCTTTTTATTCCCAAACCCATTTTTCTCTTAAGCCAGGAGCTCCAGCTCATCACAAACAAGCAGCTTGGCTACCCACTGCTAGATTCCCTCTTTGTTTATGCTCACATTATTAGTATATATACATAGATATGTAGAATATTAAATATCACAGGGTAGTCCCATTTCTTTCAATTAAAATGTCCTAGTACTATGTCCTTTTGCCTGTATGGTTCACTGCCAGCTAGTATAACTCCCAAATTTACTGGTCTCAGAGGGACCTTGTGTGGATGTCTTGAGCCCAGAGGATGCTCAACATGGCTGAAACTGCAACACAGCGACACCGCTGTGTGTTCAGTTAGTACTGTGTTGTCACTGAAGGAGTTCTACAGCTGGACAGACTTAGGTTTTCTTCTTGGCTCTGGAACTTTTTGTTATCTAGGCCTGAATTGCATCTTTCAATAAAATGGGGGCTAATATTCAAATTCTCCACAGTTATGAAGACAGATTTAGAACAGGGTCAGGCAATTCCATTTAAACAAGCATCCTGAGTCATAGGTATGAACAGTTTCCAAATATTTCTGAGAAACAGGAGACTAAACTGTGGGTACAAAATCCCCAAGCCTGGAAGCTTTGTGTTTCATGAGTTAATATTTGAAAATTACTTAGACCAGGGTTTGTTATTAAGCACTGTGTGTTTGCCAGAAAAAGAAAGTTCCTCCTTTTTCTTCTTTCTAGAACCATTAGATGTCAGTGACAAGAAGCTAGAATAAACACTTATATGAGGTTGTTGGTCATGTTAGGAGTGAGGGCAGCACTCACTTATGTTGGATCTCTTCATGGGAGTTGAATTAAAACTAACAAACAAGCAAATGAACTAAAAAAAAATCCAAACAACCCCAAAACAAACTAGAACACACACCTAAGAGCAGGTAAGAGTGCATTACTATGTGAATAGAGAGGTGGAATCCCTCTATATTCCAGAAGAAGTTATCTTACATAAAGGAAATTCTGATTTTCAAACTACATGGTGATTCTAATCGATGCCCACTTGAAGTTACTCCTGTGTGGAATGCTACCGTGAGTTTCTCTGCGTGAGTCATAGAAATGACTATCTAGCCAATCTCCCACCCAGCTTCAATGTTGTCATCTCAACCTTTCTTTTTTAATCTTGCTTCCTTGTTTCACTTCTAGATTCAATTTAACACAGTGAAGTCAACTTGTGACATAGTGGAAGTGTGTGTTTAACTGTGACCACATCTTACCCACAATGGCTGCATGTGGCCTTCTGAAGCACGAGGCAATTTCTGGTCTTTGTGTCTCCTGGAGGAGGTGCAGTTGTGAGGCGTGGGTCTGGTAGAGTTTATAGGACCTTTGAGGCTGGTCAGTTTCTGGTTTGGGAGGCCAGGAGATTTCTAACTAGTAAGAACTACACAGCCCAGGGCTGTCTTTGCAGGTTTTGGTCCTTAGCCAGGCTCTCCGGTGCTTCTGAGCCTGGGAAACAGTCCCTGGGGAATAATCATACTGTGAGGGTAGCGGTAACCTTAGGTTGTATGCTGGTTGCACGTGACTCCAGACTTAATCATTATTGGCTTTTTTCTTTTATAGAAACATACGTGTTTTTAGTCCGGATGCTATACAATCAAGCCTCCGCATCTATATTATCTACTTTAGGATTAGGGGTTGGATAAATGACCCCACAAATGTGCCAGCATGCTTTTGTTTCTGAGGATAGAGAAGTTGCTATATAGAATTATAAAAATGGTGGTCCACTTAACAAAAAAGTGTATGTGTGCCTATGAGTCATTGATAAAGAATATTTTGAAGATAAAAGTTCTCTTGACTGCATTGAATTAATTCAAGTACTTTGGCAAGACTTTAGTGTCTGACTGATTTTAGTGTTGAGTTATTAATGACTAAAGTTTTTCACTGTGTTAAAACCTGACTGTGGATTACAGCAGTTCACCACTCTCATCCCAAATCAGCATTGCATCTCTTATCGGAGCTTGGAATGGATGGAAGAAATAAACACAGAGAGTAAACTGGGTTCGCATTCTTTACATTTCTCATAGGTTTGGGGTTTCCTCTGGGGGATTTTTTTTTTTTTTTTAAAGAACTGATTGGCATTGGTCCCAGCATTAAGAAAGTACTTACTCAGTCAGGCCCAGAGGGGAAGGCTTAAGATAAGAGCCTGGGAACATTTATTACTTAGGTTTCCAAATGAGGAGTACACGGGCACTGTTCAGCACAGTCACACAAATGGGGAAAAAGGGAGGTACCATGACTGGGAAGTCACAGCACAAATAGCAGGAATTCTGTCACTCTGTCATAGCAACTGAGCACATTGTATGTCCCAGAAATACCTGGGCAGTTAAAAAAAACCTTCTCAAGGTAGGCTGGGAAATTACCAAGAAGAATTAGCATTAGTCTTTTCCCCCATTTCTTTCTTTTGTTCTTTTCGTTTTTTAGGTCAAAGAAAATCCAAGTGTTTGAAGAAGTATTTGAAAGAACTCTTCAGGTTTTTGGAGTTTTATCTTCCTTAAAAGCTCTAATAAAAGCTATGGGCCAACTCTCAAGGAGAACAGACATAAACCCACAAACACAGCCTTTTACCCACAGCTGCAGGAGTGTGGGAACGTTCTTGAAGCCTATCTCCAGGAATTTCTAGGTATTTAACAAAATATTAAATTAATCCTTCAGTTTGTAAGTATTGCAACTAACTTCCCTAAGTGATAGATAATTATGATACAAGATACCGAGAAAGGAGAGCAAAGACAACATAGAAGACTGAGTCACCCCAAGCAGAGCCATGGAAGATTGGTAAAACTTGGACAGAAACAGACAAAAGCAAGATCACAAGGCTAGATGGTTAACAAAGCAGTGTAGAAGCTTGAGTCCAGGACTAAGACATGTCCCTATTGTAGTTCAGTGGCAGTCTGGTTATGTGGACTTGGGTGGATTGCTCTGCTGGGTAGTTTTGTCAACTTGACATAAATTGTAGTTATCTGGTGTCTTAGTCAGGGTTTCTGTTGCTGTGACAAAACACCATGACCGAGAAGCAAGTTGGGGATGAAAGGGTTTCATTTGGCTTAGACTTCTGGATCATAGTCCACCACTGGAGGAAGCCAGAACAGGAACCTGGGGGAGGGAACTGATGCAGAGTCCGTGGAGAGGAGGGCTTACTTGCTTGCTTCCTCAGGCTTGCTCAGCCTGCTTTCTTACAGAACCCAGGACAACCAGCCCAGGGATGACACTACCCACAATGGCTGGGCCCTCCCCTGTTGATCAGTAGTTGAGAAAATGCCTTACAGCTGGATGTCATGGAGGCATTTTCTCAACTGAGTTTCCTTCCTTTCTAATGACTGTAGTCTTTGTCAAGTTGACACGTAAAACCAGCCAGTACACCTGGAAAGAGGAAACCTCAATTTGTGGAATTGCCTTCATCAAATTGCCTTGTTGGAATGTCCATGGAATATTTTCTTGATTAATAATGGATGTGAAAAGGCCAAGCTCATGATGGGCTGTGTTTCTCCTGGGCAAATAGAATTGGGTGTTGTGGAATAATCTTTTAGTATACTGTGAAGACATGTCATTTTTGGAAAGCTGACAGTCCTGGCTAAAAATCCACCAACATATGGCGTCCTATGTGGGGGTTCAAATATCCAAACATAGGGTCTGGGAAGCTAAGGAAAGTTTTAGACAAGGAGCCATATGTCGCTTCCTAGTTCTGCAGTCTCAAAAGTAGGCTGGTGAGGCTCTGCTACTGACCGTGGCCTGAGGGCTGGAGGCAGCCACTAGCACCATGTGCCAGTACCATCTACTAAGTTGAGCTGTGCAGAAGCGGACATGGTAGTTTAAAATTTATTCCACATGGTCCGAGAATGCTACAGGTGCTCAGCAAAGACAGATCCAAAAGGAAAACCCTCTAAACAGATTGCGGAGTGCTTAAAATTTGTGCATAGACTTAAAAAAACAAAAGAAAATGGATGTAGGTAGCCTTAGAAAAAAGTGAATAGCTTATAAGTAATAAGAAGTCTTTAAAGAGAGAATAAAATACCATTAAAAAGATGAGCCATGTAGAGATGGGAAATACACAGGGAGTCTGGATCCTATAACGTGTCTTATTGATTTTGAATTTTTTGAATGTGAATGAACAGAGAAACAGTTGCTGAGAGATATTGAATTGTAGAAGGGACTGCTGAAGTAAACCACCCTAGATACTTTAAGAATGCCTTAGCTTTAAAATGGAAGTCAGAAAGTGTATTGCTTTGGGGACAAGATTATGCTTTTGTTTCCACAGAAAATGAAAGGTGTGGATTTATTCAAGGTTAAGTATCGGATTTGATCAGAAGAGACCATCTGAAAATCCTAGCTATAGATAAAAATATATAAATATAAAAAAGCTCCAAGAAAGGTAATGTATATTTTGTCTGCTCAAACATAAAACAAAAAGTCATTTTTGCCTGGCTTATGTACAATGCACAATCCTTACTTATGTTAGTGCAGACTTAAATGTTACCTTTGAAAGTTTGTGTGTTTTCAGAGCAAGACACCAATGAAAACAGGTGGCCCAGGTGATCCAGCCTCTCAGAATGCCACTGTTGCAGTTTTCTCAGAGTTCTACATCCAGAACATCTTCAAGGCTGCTGACTGAGATGGTCCAGTCTCATAGAATATTCTAGACAGGATAAGTCTTGTGCTTTCCCATTGCACAGAGACTGGACCACAAATGTTATAGCTAGCTTTGGCCAGTACTTGACCATTATCCCAATTTTCTCAGGATCCCCAAAGATGTCATCACCCCCCAGAAAACAGGAAGTAATTTTAAGAACATAATGCCCACATTTTCAAGAGGTGGGGTGGGAGGTTTTGGTTATTTGATGGATGTTTGTCATCATTTGGGGGGGGGGTGGCTACAAGTTGTTATTGGTTATAGTCAGCAAAACAGATGCATTTAGATTTAGAGTTCTCTTTCTGAAAGAAAAATGGAATATAGTATAGAAATGATGAGATAAAGGATGGATTGTTGAGTCTATTTTTAAACAACCACCAGTCTCAAATATTTTACATTGATATGGATTTTTGTATACTGATGCTAATTAAGGTTATTTTTGTTATATTGTATCTGTGTTTCTATTCTTGTTTAAAATACATCTACAGCTTCTTTAAAATTTAGTCCTTCAATGCTATTTAGGATAATAAAGGAATACAGGTTAATAGTCATCTATAACAAACAAATTTATAGTTATGTTAGGTGTGTTTTCAAGGTCATACAAAGATACATTTTAAATAGACAGGTGATCTTCAAACACTTCAAAGACCTACAGAATATGGTATTTAAAATGTAATAATAACATAAGGCTTTTCATGACAATGAGACACATCTGCTCCTGACAGTACCAATTTACTTTAAAAAAAGATGATTTCTTTTTTTTATTAGACTGTTAGAATGTCTTTTGGTAGGTAATGAGTTAAGAGTGAGAGGAATTCTTCAGTTATTACAATAGCAAGATTAGTTATTTGGGAAATTAGTAATGTTTGGGGTGTTTGACATCCCAGTAATTAGTGAAATGTTTACATAGGTCATTTAAGTTTGGCAGCCTTCATTTTTTTCACATAAGAGATGGGTTTTTTTCTTGGATCTTAATATTTTATAATACCAAGGCTCTATTAAAAACTATGTAAGGCAAAGATGTTTGTGATTTCTAGTCTGTGTTCTTACAACACTGAAAAAATTATAAATATATAAATTCAAAATATAAAAATTTAAAAATTTTACGAATAAAGTTAATTTTAATGTTGGATTTCTTGCAGAGGCAGGTCAAAAACTTTTATTTTCCACAGTGCATTATGTAGGAAAAATTTTCAAACTGTGCCTTTATTTTTATCTTTCTAAAATTGTATTTATTCTCTGGTAATTTCATATGCACATATACTCTACTACTCTATTTTTATTTATTTTTTAAATTGTACTTATTCTTTGGTAATTTCATATTTGCATACACTCTACATGGATCATATTTCTCCACTCTGTTCCCCACTCCAACTCTCATCTCTTCTTGGACAACACCTCTCCCATGTCCTCCTCCCAGCCTCATGTCTTGTGTTCATATATATGTGTGTGTGTGTGTGTATACATATATATGTAGATATTGGTATGTTATAACCCACAGAACCCAGTTAGTGCAGTCAATGTGCATATTGGTGTAGGGCTGTCCACTAGAGCGTAAGCAATGCACTTCACTGAAGAACACTCATCGACTATCCTTACCCTTGTGGCCATTAACTTTCAATTTGTAACCCTTCCCTCTCCATGCTAACTAACTTTTAACCTTTAAATATTTGTTTCTCTTCTCTAAATTTCAAATTTAGTTACTAGTCTCTAAAATCTCTTCATCTCATTCTCATTATAAAATCCCCCAACTATGAGTCTTCTGTTTCGTTCTTAAGATCTAGCTCCTGCAAATGTTTTGCTTAAGGGAAAATAGTCTTGCTCAAGTCAAAAACACTCACACCTCACCCCAGTACTATCATCAGGGAAGACGAAGAGGACACGAAAAGGGAGAAGGGGAATGAGAACATGGAGGGGGGATGGTGGGCATCAAGTACTTACTATGCATGTATGTATGGTAATGTTCCAGAGAAACCCAGAATGTTGTACAGTTAATATGTACTAATAAAAAAGAAAAACAGCATATCTTGGAAGGTTTTGACAAAATTCTTTGTTAAAATCAAACACTTCTTATGTCTCCATGGAGAAACCATGGCTACCCTTGGCATGAAGCATTTGGGCTGAGATCACCATGGGTGTGGGAATGGGTGCTCGTATGAATTTATAATTCTCAGAAGGCCTTTCATTCTGGCCTGGTCCTGTATGTCGTCCCTCTCTCCCAACCTCATCTCATTTACATAGTGAAGTTCATCAAAGGCCTTTCCCTGCTCCTCTTCACAGACTGTCCTGGCTCCTCCCTATACCCAAGCTCAGTGTGGCCTGAGCTGATCTTGTAGTTCTGGCCAGGTCTCCTGCCCCTAGGCAGCAGCCTCTGAGACTGGTCCAGGAGCTCCCAGAAGCAAAAAATGATCAAGTTGCAGGAGAGAACCAAGTTCAAGCCCAGAGACAGAGTGAAGCTGGTGGAGAAGTGAGCCGTCTGAGAGAGCTAGTTGTGACACCATGAGTGCTGGAGCCACAGCCCTCAATAAAGCACCTCTGAGGGCAAAAATGAAGCACATATAAATTTAAAAATCACATATTGGGCTCGAGAGATGGCTCAGTGGCTGGAAGCACTGGCTGCTATCCCAGAGGTCCTGAGTTCCATTTCCAGCAACCACAGGCTGGCTCACCACCATCTGTAATGAGGTCTGGTGCCCTCTTCTGGCGTGCAGGCATACATGTAGGCAGGACATGGTATGTATAACAAACAAACAACCAAATAAATAAATCTTTAAGAAAATCACATGGTAGCATTTTCTATCTGAGTATTTGATCTAATCTGTTAATGTTTGAATCTGAAATGTCTCTCACAGACTTACTTATTTAACGTGTGTTCCCAGCTGGTGGTGTTCTGGGATGCTGTGTGGGAACTTTAGGGTATGGTGCCTAGCTGGAGAGAGTAAAGTCACTAGTGATGGGCTTGTGAAGTTATGCCTGACTCCTGGTTGTTGTTGGTGGTGGGGCTCTCTCTGCTCCATTGTCTGTTGTCAACACCCTCCACCACATGCTCCCACACCTTGAACTGATCTGTAGTGCCCTGCCCTCCACCCCATCATGACCTGAGCCTTCAGAAAGCGCAGACAAAATAGACATCTCTCGCAAGCTGTTTCTGTTAAAGTATTGTGATGACAGCGATTCAGAAATAACGCATTGAGAATTTCTAATGATCTATAGAATTGATGGACATTTAAAAAATGAATTAGAAACTATTGAGATGACAGGCAAAGGGGCTTGCTGCCAATCCTGATGGCCTGAGTTCAATCCCCAGGATCTGCATGGTAGAAGAGAAGAACCAGCTACTGCAAGTAGTAGTCTGATCCCACATGTATTTGTGGCATTCACTTAAATAAGTAAATGTGATAAAAAATTAAAGATGGCATAAATAAAATAAAAATTAATCCCCTAGAGAAGATGGCCTGGTGGATACGCCGATGTCTTTTTCTTCCCCGAGATGACCAACCAACTACAACAGGAGAGGTAGGTTCCTCATGTTGCTACCCTGCTACTCTTTGGTTCTGTGACTGGGGTGAGAAAGTCACCTAGTGCATTAACACAGACAGTTAATTCTGAAACTTGAGACCAAACAGCAGAGGTCGGTGAGTTGAAGGTAAGTGTGAAAAATAATCAGTTACTAATAGCTATAGGAAATAAGGGTGGGGGTGATCCTGTGTGTTTAGACTATTGTGTAGACCCGTGGGAACCTCGGATGTGTTGGTGCCGGTGGCTCTGCAGACTGGAAAACAAAGACCCCACACTACTTCACAGTAAACACTCATCTTCTTTCATCTCTTTGGCTCGAAAAGTCGGCTTCAAGCTGCATCTTGAGTGATAATGAAGATACAACATCTAAGAAAGATGATCTGGTTGCTCCAGGGATGGGGAAGACACCTGGAGAGCTCTAGGGCTCAGTGGGAGATAAGACTAGAGGTTTCTACCCAGTCCTTAGGGTAGCTGAATTGCAGCTGAAGGCCACACTCAGAACTTTTAACAGTGAGGCTTCTTTTGCTCACCCAGGGCTACCGAGCATGTAGGTATTCTGGGGAAATCTTTTCTATTCTAGGACACCAATGGGTATTGGAAAGCCTGGCTCCACGAGATGCTGAGGAATCTCAGGCCAAGGAGCAGACCCCTTTGCTTCTGCTCCAGGCTTTGTCCTTTGCCTGATGCTAATGTGCCCTTTGCATTCAGTTTCCCAGGCATTTTCTTCCCACTGTCCTCATCTTCCCATCCTCCTTTCTGATCACACCCTAGTGAGCGGGTGGTTTGGCTGTGCTCCTCGCACACCCGTGTGTGAGTTACTTTACAGGTTGGAGAATCAGGCGGCTCAAGTACAATCATGCTAGGCATCTGTTACTCACTCCTGGGAACTGGAGGCCATTCTAGAACCGAAGCATTTGTTGAGACAAGATGCTGACAGGTAACTTTCTACTCTGCGAAAAATCAAGTCTCTTCTTGGTATGCAGGAAATGATAAGTAGGTCACCAGAAAGGCAGGACTGCGATCAGCAGTCATAGCTGCAAGAGGCCAAGTACGGGAGGAAGGTGGTGGCATCCTTAGACCCTCTGGCCAAATGGCACACGTGCTGGGGAAACTTTCGTAGGATGGTATCACGCAGAGTGTAGGAGGATTGCAAACTTTTTTGGAATGTCAAGCAAGAAGAGGGGTGTGGATTTTATTTCATTTTATTATTTTATTTTTCTAAGGCACTTGATAAAAGCAAGGACTACAGGTGCCCAGAGGTATCTTAGCACATTTAGGAGCTTTCAAGATGTTTTTGTACGAGTATCAAGTAAAAACATTTTCAATTATTTAATTAACTAATAATTAATTACATATTCCACCCCTCTCATTTCCAGATTATGTATTTTTCTTCTTACTCAAGGAATGTTCTTACTTATGTCACAAAAAGTTTTGAGATAACTGTGTGGGGAGAGAAAACAAATCCCTTTTATTTTTGGTAAAGTTATGTGTTGGATTATCATACCACACCACATTATTTTTAATAGAAATAATGAGGATGGAGAATTAATTCTTACATTTCTGTTTTCTTAGTGTATTTATTAGTGTGGGTGTTCAATAGCTCAATGGCCATCTCAATTGACATGTTTAATAAGAGAAACACACAATAAAGAGCCATATTTTCTTTTGTTTTTCTTCCGTTCCCTCCCTATTCTTCCCCTCCCCTTTTATGTTTGTATTGGGAATAGATGAATGCTAGTCAAGGACCAATCTACACAATGCTCAGGCTTCCATTTTGTTTTCCTTCTGCCCAAAAGATAGCACTTCACTGCCCTCCTCTCTATATTCCAGATCTCACATTTTTTCTGTCCTCTCTTCCATAACATTTGCAGAGCCATAAAAAGGGTGATAGAAATGTTATATTTAGAACCGATCACTACACTGTTACTTTTCCTTAGCACCTCGGGTGACGAGGAGTGTCTCTGCATTGATTGTCATTCACACATAGAGAATCTTCTCTTGTTAAGGCTGGAAGTACTATTTGCCCATGGATACAAATATAAATATTTCATAGCCTAGTTCCAAGAGAGGAAGGTTTGAATCCATTTCTTATTTAGGTGTTTCTGCATGATCAAGATTTGTGAAATACTAGACTCTTTAGTCTTTCTTTTTTTAAAAAAAAAAGATTAAAAATTACACTTATTTAGTGTGCACAGGTGAAGGTCAGGGAACTACGTGGGAATTGGTTCTCCCCTTTTACCATGTGGATCCCATGGACCAAAGAAAAAAATCATGTCCTCAGGCTTGGCATCTTTTACACCTCTTGAATCCTTGTCAGTCTTCTTTATTTGTTTGGTTGCTTTTGTGGGAAGCTCCACATTCAGTCTCTCCCTCTGTCATTTTCCTTTAATGAACTCTCTCCAACAGTGGAGTAGACGCAGAACTAACATGGGGGATATCTGAAAAAGCCATTTGGAAACTTAGTGTTTCTTAAATTCATGTGAAGGAGTTTAATTTGGGTTACCGTAAAAATCACGCCTCTCCCAGAAGTCACAGATTGCCAAATAAAAAGTCCAGTGTCAAGTATGGGACACCTCCCCTTAAGCTGTTGTTAGGCTATTCCAGAGACACCCCCAAACAATATAGGCTGTTGCCACTGTTTCTGATTGCCCAGGAATTGATGGTAAGTCCCTACTGTTGAAGACAGCATGACCTTTAGTCACAGGACCTGGAGAAATCAAGTTGGCGCTGACCAGTAAGTTTCTCCCATGCTGGCCAACTTTCAGAGGACTGGAAAGTGCTATGTAGACTGCTGTTGGAGGGGGTCATCAATAACCCACCTAATAACCTGTAATAATCACCAGTAAGGTAATATATGCCATGACTGCAAGAATGGCACAAAGGTTTTGGGAGTAACAACTACTTTCTGATTGGATTTAAGGCCTGTTCCCTGGGATGAAATGCATGTTTAGTACTATAAACCATCCAAAACTCATAGCTGGGAAGCTCCCAGGCTTTGGTGGTGAACCCATCACTACTGTTTTGCTAATGGATATGGTAGCAAACAGTTCTCTACATTTATGTCTCTCTATCCACAGACCAGCATAGCTCTCACATGTAATGAGAGAGTTTTCTCTGTGCCGCAGATGGTGGTTAATGCAGAAACTTACAAGTGATCAAAATGCATAAAATAAACATCTCTGGTGCGCACTTAGCCAAGGAACATCTATATCACACCTTCTCCCCTGAAGGTCCAGGGACCAAGTGGAAGAGGAGGTGGGAGATCATAAGAGCCGAAGACTGAGGAGGACCAAAGGAAAACAATGTCTTCCGGACAAGGCAGAACCACTGCTCTCATGAACACTCAGTAGCTGTAGCTGCTGTGTAAAACCTGCACAGGGTCAAGCCAGTCAATATTTACCGGTACGGGTGAGGTGGGGCTCATGGGCCCCTGCTCCTGAGGTGCTATTGTTTTGAGATGGTTTCTAGGGAAGGGAGAGCAGCTTTCTTCAAGGGTGTGGTTCCTGATAGATAGACCATATGCCAGTGAATGATCCCACACCCAGGAGTATATGAGAAAACACAAATTGGACTCAGTGGTTATAAAAAAAAGAGAAAAAGACAAAGACAGGACATGAGATTGAGATTGAGGTGGGTGGCAGGATCCTGGAAGAACTAGGGGAAGAAGTAGAGATGAATATGGTAAAAATACACTGTATAGGAGACCACTTCCTAAATATAATACCAGTAGCACAGACATTGAGAAAAACAATTAACAAATGGAACTTCCTAAAACTGAGAAGCTTCTATAAAAGCAAAGGACACGGTCAACAAGACAAAATAGCAGCCTACAGAATGGGAAAAGCTCTTCACCAAGCCCACATTGGACAGAGGGCTGATCTCCAAAATATACAAAGAACTCAAGAAATTGGTCATCGAAAGAACAAATAATTCACTTAAAAAATTGGTACAGAGAACTTTCAACAGAGAAATCTAAAATGGCTGGAAGACACGTAAGGAAATGCTCATCATCCCTAGTCATCAGAGAAATGCAAATCAAAACACTCTGAGATTCCATCTTACACCTGTAAGAACAGCCAAGATCAAAAACACTGATAACAGCTTATGCTGGAGAGGATATGGGGTAAAGGGAACACTCCTGCATTGCTGGTGGGAGTGCAAACTGGTACAGCCCCCTTGGTTATCAGTATGGAAATTTCTCAGAAAATTAGGAAACTACCTACCTCAAGACCCAGCAATATCACTTTGGGTATATACGCAAAAGATGCTCAATCATTCCACCAGAACATGTGCTCAACTATGTTCATAGCAGCATTGTGTGTCATAACCAGAACCTGGAAACAACCTAAATGCCCCTCAACTGAAGGGAAATGTGGTACATTTACACAATGGAGTACTACATAGCAGAAAAAAATAATGACATCTTGAAATTTGGGGGCAAGTAGATGGATCTAGAAAACATCATATTGAGGGAGGTAACCCAGACTCAGAAAGACAAATATTATATGTACTCTCTCATAAGTAACTTTTAGACATAAAGCAAAGAAAGCCAGCCTACAATTCACAACCCCAGAGAACCTATATAACAAAAATAACTCATCAACTAGGTGGATTCTGTTGGGAAATCTTCACCAAAGGTTTTGAGGATAATTTTGGAGATGTACTGATTTTATGGCAGAGAAAACCACCATTTGTTGCTACCCATCTGTATATTTTGCACCCTTCCACGAGGTAGGCCTAGAGAGAAGCAATCAATGAGCCATCCAGTAATGGCTCTGAGCTGGGTTTTAACTAGCATCATTCCCTGGATAACTATGGCATCACCCTACCTCATTCCAGTGGCAATGTTACAGCTTTGGAATGGATCTAATGACTCATTTCATCTTTCAACTGACGTATAGACTTTAGGCAGATAAGTAAGTGCCTCTGGGCTTAAGCCAGAGGGCATGGTGGAACATTCCAGTTGCTTATCTGGTTCTGTCATTGGGTTTACTCCCAGTGGCACCTGTGAGCACTGAAGACATGTCGTAAACGGTAATGTATGTAGTAGGAAGGTATAGGGAAGCCTAGGGTTTGCCTCATTTGTGCTATGAGAAGAATATAGTCATGGAAAACACACAGGTCAAAATGGAGGCTTGTATAGGTTCAGGGCATGGTGGAAAACATCTACTGGTTAAACTGGATTGTTATATGCCAGTTTGAATTATGAGGCTGACATATTGCAAGAGCTTAGGGTCATCTTCTACTAAATAGAAATGAAGTCATCTGATAGCAAGATCTATAAAAATTGTTTTATGTTATTGAAATATGTGAACAACTTTTGATACCCTCTACTTCCTGTAGAGAGTTCTGGGGCTAGTATTTGCATATTGTGAGCAAAGAGAGTCAAAGAGCATGATGACTTCCCCAGTCACTCATGAGCTTCTGCCATGGACTCTTAGGCAATTAGTCATTCTTTAGCCCCAGAAGACACAGCAATCTGTTCTAAAACTGTTCCATGGACACATTTTTCCTAACCGTACAAAGAAACTTCACAATTAAATTACCAAAAAGGTTGGTAGCCCTATCAACTGTCCCCCATGAGGTTTTCCTTGGTGTATCTTGTAAACCGCAGAACAAGATGGATCACTGTGATCCTGGCAGAGTTACGTCTTTTCTGGGGCTAGCCACAAACCTATAAAGGCAGCGAGAACTTTGAAAGGGCAATCTTACTGTATTTATGAAAACATGCTGTGAGAATGCTGAGATAAAGTGATCCTGATTCTCTCCCAGAGGCATTTTTTTTTAATTTTTTTAATTTTTGTTTTATTTTTTTGTTGTTGTTGTTTTATTAGAAAAACCACTGAAAGTAGAAATAAAAAGTAACTTTTCAAGGTTCTATTTCCAAGTTCAATTCACTTCTTAAATTAGGGTCTCAGCCCTTTTGGCACTTGGTTTTGAAAACAATTTGCTATTTTTCCTTCTTTCCTAAAATACATATTTATTTTTATTTCTTTTATTTATTTATTATTTTTATTTTTTTATTTCTATGTGCATTGGTATTTTGTCTACTTGTAAGTCTGTGTGAGAGTATAGTATTTACTGGAACTAAAGTTATAGATAGTTGTGAGCTGCCAGGTGGGCACTGAGAATCGAACTTGGATCCTCTGGAAGAATAGTTGGTGCTCTTAACTGTTCTTAAGTGGGCTTAGCAATATGTTTTTAAAAAGAACAGGAAAAAATGAGAAAATAAAAGGTAAGAACTTCATACAATGGGGGATAATTCTATTTTAATGTTGGTGAATTTCCTTCAGGTTTGTTGACATAAATATAAGTAAACATGATTTTCTATGATGATTTAACCCATCTTTTATGATCTTGCTTCTTACTTGTCTCCTATCATTATGTGACAGTGTTCCTTGTCTTATAAGTACTTCAAAGATCACCTTGCCTGCATTCACCTGAGCCCAGCAGATGTCCATGCAGCGACTATCCACAGAGTTGCACAGCGGGCCCATGGAGCGGACATGGGCAGAGCGATGGTGGATAGACTGGGTCTGGGGTTGCTGCTTCTGGCACTGCTCCTACCCACACAGATTGATTGCAACCAAACATCTGTTGCACCGTTTTCAAGTAACCAGAATATCTCTACTGCCCCAAATCCAACTAATGCCACCTGCAGAGCAGGCGGCAGGGCCCTGCAGTCAACAGCCGGTCTCCTCGCCGTCTCACTTTCTCTTCTACATCTCTACTGTTAGAGACTCAGGCCAAGGATCTTCCCCATCTTCTAGAGCCACCCCAGATGATAACCACAAATCCAGTGTAACCCAGAAGAAATAGGTCCATATCAAATTTGCTACTACCACACCTCAACAGAAAACATGGAGAATTCATGTGAAAGATTTGACAGATGGTGAATGCCAATATTGAATCTGCTGGAGTTTTATGATCACGATGAAGATAACAGCCAGAGCTGGCATGATTTCCTTGAATGTGGACACTTAAAACTCTAACTTGAAATCAACGTAGGTTTTCTGTAGAGATAATGATGGGATGTGGGACAAAGATTCAGTTTTCATTGGCTCATTCAACCTATAAGGCCATAACACGGTTAGGTGACCGTAAGAAGCTTCTCTGATGCTATTTGTGTATATGTTGAAGGAACTACCAGGTGTTACTTTAAATCCTCATTGCATTGTTTCCTTACTACTAATTTAATATGCTAAACTCTAGGTAAAGTTCTCCATTGTTGAGTTGTTCTCTTTGGAATTGAACATTTTATCCACTCCAGTGACTTTAAGTTTGACATTATATTTGACCCTTAATAGTATTTGACATGTGCCAGGCAACAACAGATTGGAATCCACCCCCAAATCCAGCCATCATTAAATAAATCTTATTTCAAAAGTCAAATAGTAGGCATTTTCCATCATCTTTTTTTCACTCAGCAAGTGTGCCAGATTCCCTTAAGTAAACCGGTTCCAGAGAGCAGAATTGCGCTGACTTCAGTCAATTTCAAAATGCCAATTTCTGCATATGTTGAGGGGTTTTCAAAATTTAAAGTGTGGTCTGTTAGGAAGGCAAATTTATGAATCTTGAGATTCTAAAGGCAAATATGCAAAGGAGTCAAAACCATAAACCTAGCCTTTGGGGCTTGAAGCCTGGAAGCTAACTTGCATTGAATTATCAGTCTTTTATACAATTTCTGTAAATACTCTTTTAAAAACAGAGAAACAAAACAGTGGATCAGAATAGCCACATTTGGAATACTTTGGTTATCAGTTCGTATTTTTAGGTAGTTTGACATTGGTCCTGTGCCTGGAAGGGAGCTTGGCTTTACCGTGAGTTTTTCCAGTGCCTTGATACACAATGCCCTTCTAAAACATAGACATTCCTTGAAAAAAACTGCTTTGCTCGCATGGTCACATACTGATGCTTACACATTCTGGGGTCTAATATGGCTGCAATAGTCTTGATAACCAGTCATTTTCAACACCTGTAGAAACCTGCCTGGGATCAAGGAGATCTCACAGATCCAAAGGTACTCCCTCTCTCCTCGTACCTGAATGTTATACATCTATTTGATTGTATATTGTGTTTGTGTATTTATGCTTTGATTCATAGTAACTTCTCATGTTATGGAATTGATTTACATTGAATGCAAAATGTAAATAAAGGAAAGAAATGGATGAAAAAAAAGTACTTCAGAGTATTAAATGCCAACAAAACACCCAACCGTATGGTTGTTTTATAATTATTTTATGACTATTATTGAGTATTTGGGTTTTCTTATCATTGAACTTCCTACTCTAGCTGCACTTCAATGAGCAGCTTTGCATGTCATTTTTAAAAGTTAATAACTATTTTATTCTTTAAGAATTTCATCCATGTATAATCAATGCTATATGACCATAAGCACTCCCACTTACCCCTTCCGGTTTGTTCCACATTCCTCCAGCACCCTCCTCTTTAGTTTCATGTCTTTTTTTTCTTTTTGACAACTGACCAAGCCTGATTAGAGCCACCCATGTGTGGATGGGTGTGGGACCATCTACTGGCTTGCTGGAAACCTACAGGCGGTCACACCCTCACAGTGGAATGACTTTCCTTCCCCCAGCAGCTATCATCTCCCACCAATAGCTTCTCACTATGGGGTGGAGCCTGAAGATCACCTCCCTCTTCTTCCTCATCTCCTGCATTTGGTCAACTTGATTTATGCATGTACCCAAAGCTGTGTGATCTCAGGAGAGCAATAGCCCTGCCATTTGTAGAGGACAGGGTTTTACAACCCTCCTTTCCATCCTCCGTTTCTTACATTCTTTCTGCCTCCTCTTCTGAAATGTTGTTCAAGACACAATGGGGTAAGATGTTAACAAAAATGCTCCACGTAGGGCTGAACACTCAGTTTCTTCTTCTCAACTTTTTGACCAGTTCTTTGCCTAGAGATTTTGCATTCAGACATACTCACACATGTGCACATGCATGCGTGTGCACGCAAAAACACACACACACAGAGGAATAATAGTTAATCTTGGTTGGCAACTTGGTAAGACCTAGAATCACTATGAAAATGAACTTCTGGGCATACATAGGAGGGAATTTCTAGATTAGGTTGGTTAAGGGAAGTGGGAGAAAATACCCTGCACTTCACATGGGTGTTACCCATCCATGGCCTGGGGTCCTCGACTGGATTAAAAAGAAATAAGTTGAGTATAGAGATATTCAGCTGTCTCTGCTTCCTGACTATGGATACAGTGCGCCCATCTGTCTTCTGCTCTTGCTGCCTTAACTTCCCCTCAAAGTGTGGACCAGAGGAAACCATTCCCCCTAAAGGTGCTTTCGTCAGATATTTTGTCACACCAATGAAAAAAGAAAACTAACACACACACACACACACACACACGATTTAAAGCACTGGAGATTGAATGCAGAGCCTCACATATGACAGACTGGTGTTCTACCTCAGAGTACAGTCCTAGCCATCCTTTAAGTTTATTTTGAGACTGTCTTATCAGTTGCTCAGACCAGACTTGAGCTCTATAGTCCAGGCAGGTCCTGAATTTGCAATCTTCTAGCCTCAGCTTCCAGAGTAGCTAGGATTACAAGCACGTGTCGCTGTCAAACCTGCCTTTAATAGATAGGTCTTGTCTTATATAAACAATTAGGCTTAGGTGTCCTAGACTGGAGAAAAATGTCATAAATAAATACCTGAACGTTCTGTACAGAAGTGTAGTAAGCTTAAACCTGTATAAAACTGAAGGATTAAAGCCATGCCCATTATTTATTGCACCGACAAGTGGGTCTTTTAGCCAATGGCACTGGTAAAGGTCAAATGTTATTCTCTACACTATCCTGAAGCTTCATGCTCTGAAAGACCATGGGGACTCAGTGACAAGGATGAACAGAATTCTTTAGCAAGTTACTCTCTGATCAGTCAGACAGTTATTTTTAGCTAGCTTCTTCATGGCAGTGCTGAGAAAAATATGTAGGGGAATTTTCCACTTTACAATAGGGAGCTACCATGATTTCATCATCATTGGAGCAATAGCTCAGTTACATATTAAAACCTTTGGTCTGCTGAATAAATATACTTAGTACCCTGAGGCTCCTTTGGAAAGTACGGGAATGACAGAATATACCTTCTCTCCTTCCCTCAGCTCTCTGCTTCTGGTTCTTGCATTTCTCTGGCAAAATATCTACTTGATGGGGTTAGGGTGTGGTGCATTTACATCACGAGACAGTCACTCCTCTTCTCCAGGAAGGAAAATTAAAAATTATCAACCGTTAGTGAGTTTATACCAGGGCACAGCAAGCAGGGGTGAATACCGAGTCATGTGGCAGATTAAGACTCCACTTAGTGAGTCTTGGTTGTTGTCCTGCTCATGAGCCAATTCCTTACTTCCCAACATTGCTAACTGTGTAGGGAAAAGGGCCGACTCTACAGAGAATATCTGGAAGGATTTTGCTGTATCAAAAGCTATTGAATATATACATGAGTTTTGACTCCACAATTGCATGTTTTGGGTTTCTCTTAAGAAAATCACTAGGAATATGTGCAAAAATTCATGCAAAATGCTTTTCACAGTACCAGTGATAGTAAGTAAATGACTTGCAACAACCTCTGAAGATAGACCATGGCTAAACATGTAATAAAAATAAAAATGATGGAAAATAATGACACAGAAAGTTTGTTGATATGGGCCAGATCCATAGCCTTAAATAAAAAGGAGACTCTTATGGTGCGCATAGTTTATACTAAACATATGACTAGCAACCGGCCTAAAAGTGGTTTGGTATTTAAAGTCTCTGACCTCTGAATGGCAAGCACATGATTCTTTTTTTTTTTGCTATATTTATATATTTATATTTCAACAGGGTATGAATGATAGAATTTACTTAGTATTGTGAATATGGGCATGCATATTTGGTAGTCATCTGGTAGTCAGAAGACAACTTTTGGAAGTTAAGACTCCTCTTTTCACTGTGCTTTCCTGGGATCAAACTCGTGTTGTCAGGCCTGGGTGGCAAACACTGTCACCCACTGACACATCTCAATAGCTCTATGGCAAATTTTAAAGTAACAAACCTAAAAAAAAAAACTATTTTTTTACTGTATTTTGCTTTATAGAATTTCTCCAGCTTCCACAAAAAGACAGCGGATGATTTGTATATTCAGCTTAACAAGCATATTTGTGGTAAAAATCTTTTGAGGAAAAGATGAACCCTTTAATCGTTATATTAAGAACATTTTAGAAGTTCAGGAGAGAGATGTTTCTGAGGCTCACAAATGCACAGTTCTTAGACTGTTATGGAGCCCCCCACCCAAAGCCACCATCAACTCCAATACATCATGACACTTTCTCCTCGGGATCCTTCTCAACGTATGTCATAGAGGCTGGCATCTATTTGCCACCTCAGGAAGTTGTCATTTGCCATTTAGCTGTCACACTGCTGGAGAGTTTGTTGTGCTTCTCCACTGAGTATTCTTTTCAGAGAAGTCGACTAAAACAAGAGGCTTAGCGTTTCATCAAGGAAAGTCCTCTGGAGAAGATGCCACGAAGGCTCCAGAATATTTAAATAAGTCAGTGTAGTGGTGTGGCAAACATCATGCATTGCAGACGTGACACATCGGAAACATTTTTGTGGTACAGCCAATCTGTCACTGTGCAGCTGTCAACTCTATACACCTAGAGCATTTACGTGTCTTCTCATGGCTCTAGTCTCAATCCCAGACATTCAGCGTCAGACTTAGAAGAATCTGTGTCCTCATTCAATCTGCGTTTCCATGCATAAGCCTTAGTTGAGCCAGTCAGTTTTGAGGAATTCAGTTAATTATGGGACAAAGCAATGCAGAGTTGGCTTGAAAATGCTGGTGTTTGAAAACACCACCGTATCATACAAGAAACAAGGCTCTTAACAAACAAACAATCAATGCTGTAAGAACAAATTTGCTTTGGCGGAACAGAACTGTCCTTACTGAATTGAAAGTTTAGCCATGGGAAATGGACTGATTCTGTATGTGGATTATCTCGCAGCAGCAAGACTCACAACAAAAGAGGTTTACCGGCTTCAGGATCCACAGTGGGAAATTCCTACAGGAACTTCTGAGCCCTCTTTGTGGTTACATTAATAATCAGAGTCATATTACAGTGACAGGCAGGTGGAGAGCAACCAAACCCCCAACTTCCTCAAGCAGCTGAAGTGATCATCTGAAATAATCGGAGCAATCTCTTTTATAACACCTAACAACAAATCCTTTTGACCACAAGACATGCCCGTTCAAGCACAAGGTGGAGGTTGATGGCCAACACCAAGGGTCTTCCTTAAGCGTACTCCATTTTGATTTCCCAGACGAGGTCTCTCCCAAACGCTCACCCAGAGGTCTGCACTCTGGCTCCCTTTCATGCTCTGTATTCCATTCACTGTGACAACTTTCCCCTAGTTATTGAAACCTGCACATGTGGGTTGTTCTTTGTGTCCCCTTCCTTCATATTCAATGTCTAGTGAATACAAAATTTCAGTTCTAACATATATTCCCCAGTGCATCTACCTCTCTGACCATCTCCACCATGTCTGCACAGTCTATACATGCCCTGCTTGCACTTACTATCTACCTATGTTCCTCTTTGGATTGGTTGCTTTCTTGTTACTATGACACATACTTGATGTGACCGAACTTAAGAGAAGAAAGATGATGACAGTGAAAGAAAGAAAGAAAAGACCAGAAGGGGGCTGCACTATCAAACTTTGAGGCCCGTCCCTATGGATTCACTTCCACCAGCGTGACTCCAGCTCCCAGTGGAAACTACACAGCCAACATCTGAGGACCAAGTGCTCAAATGCATGAGTCTATGGGGACATTTCCCACTGCCTCACAGTGATCAGGAAACCTTTTACAATGTGACAGCAGAACACACCATTCCCCTCGTAAACTCATCTAGTGGGATCCTATTCCATCCCACTTAGTACCACAAGGGAGGTCCTCTTCAAGGCCAATGAACTGGTTGAGTTATTTCTTACCCAACCCCCCTTTCTTCCTTTACTCCAGCCCTCTTTCTCCATTGTTCTTCCTGCCTCTCATACGATCCCACTATAAGGTCATTGTATTGGATACTTCCTCCCTGTTGGATTGCTTCCGTCAGATGTCTGCTCAGCTCACTCCTTTACCTCCCTCAGGTCTCTGCTGAATATAATATCTTCTTCTTCTCCTGACTACCTTATCCAAACTATCCTTGGGGTCTCTTTCTTCCTACCACCATGCTTTGTTCTTTCCCATTACATTTTTACTGCTTGCTGTTGAATTCCCTCAGTTTTGTTTTGCCTCCCGCACTGTATCTGCTGTAGTCTAAATGGGATGTAGGTAAAGACTGTCTTGTGCATAGTTTCTGGCACAAATTGGGTATCGATATATTTATACTGAGTAAATGAGGTACCATGGGTATAAAAAAAAGAGTTACTCTTTTTCTGTATAAGCACACGCACACACACACACACACACACACACACACACAATTTAGATTTACTTATTTTGCGTGTATGAGTGTTTTGGGTGGTAACTGCAGAGGTCACAGGAGGGTTTCAGATCCTTGAAACCAGAGATACAGACAGTTATAAGCCACTATGTGGGTGATGGGAATTGAACTCAGGTCCTTTGCAAGATCCCTGAGCCATTTGTCCAGGCCTCTCTGGATATGTTCTGTTAAGTGGTATCTGCCTATCCTCCAATGTCAAAAGTATCTCAGGCTATGATGTCCAAGAAAATGGAGTAGGGAGAACTTTAACTGTAAGAGAAACCAACAAACACTTTATCAAAACCATTTATGCGATGGTCTTGTGTGAGGAATGGAAAGCAGCTCATATGAGACACAGGATAAAGAAGACCAGGCCCACAATCGAAGACTCACAGATATCATTGTACTATTTCTGGAGGGATGTGACCACCAGTGACTTACCACAACTGTGTTTCTCCTGAGGGAGTTACCAGACATGATTGGCCCACCCTCTTCTTATTCCTCAGCCTCATTCTGCCTTCTCCCAAGAGCTTCTTCAAAGTCTTGCTGGCTTCTGGCAGATGGCTTTCTTTTTATAGAGAGAACCTTGACATTTCTGTCATCTGTGTGAGACTGGAAACACTCTTCCTGACTTCCCCTTTTACGGCATTGATGGAGACTCTTCTGCTGTGGACCTCAGTAGAAGCCAAGGAGATGGGAGATCCAAGGAAAGTAGACCCCTTCCCAATCAGGGTGGAGACTATAGAGAGGAGTGGACTGAGTTTGTTTCCCTCCTTTTTAATGACAGTCCGAGCTGGGTGACTTCTCTCTCAATCAGGGCAGAAATGGAGTGGGACTGAGGGGAATGACTTCCCTTGGTAGTTGACTTAGCCAGATGTCTAAACACTTTAACAACTGAGCTAAATGTCCAAACACTTTAACAACCTATTTATTGAGTCTAAAGACTCCATTTCTGAGATGACAACGCCACTGATCACTGGATTGATTGTTTGTGCTATTTGGTTTCAGCAATAACACCCAGGAATTCATAGTAGAACTGGCCTTATGTATTATGTGACTTGCTACCAACGTTTTGGCAATTTTTTACTGATATGCTTCTTGGTTCTAAAAGACAGCAGGGACTTAGTTGGTGAAGTGCTTGTCTTCTAAGCATTAAAACATGAATACATATAATCAGTAACCAAAGAAAATGCCAGACACAATGGCGCATGTCTGCAACCTCAGTGCTAGGGGACGGAGTGAGACGGGTAGATCCCTGAGCTTGCCATACAGCCAGTGTAGCCAACAGCTGAGCAGCAATTTCAGTGAGAGACCCTCACCCAAAAAATAAGATAAAGAGACACTGAGGAAGACATTGCCCTTGACTTCTTCATATGTGTACACACTCATGAACATGCATACTACAACATACACATATATAAATTGGCACATGAGTCTATTAAGGTTTATTATAGGATCTCATATATATATATATATATATATATATATATATATATATATATCATTTCCTTAGAGAGTTAATATGCTAGCTACTCCTTGCAAGAAGCTTATGAAATATTGCAAAAATATTCTTTATTTTGTTTTCTTCAAGATGCTTGCAAGTCCCGCCATGCCTTGGCTCTGAACATCCTCAGAGTATTTTTTTTTACTTTCTCTTTTTATAGCAATGACAATATTTATAGTCATCTGCAGCTCTTATAACCAGGACACTTTGATTTTCCTGAGTGTGGCACATGATTATCCCCCACCCCAGGACTGTATGACCTAGCAGCATCATGGATTTATGTGCAAAATCTTTTCTTCTAGAATGAACAAATCACAAAGCTCAAAAATATGCATTATGTTGTGGAGAAGACTTTTTTTTGTGAAACCAAAAGCTGAGTTGTCCTTCTGGGGTTTTTTGAGTAATCGTTTGCCTGAGCATGTAGGATGTTTCTTTTATTCACAATTGCCCTTAAAATAGCTGTTTCTAAAGGAATTTTCCAGATGTATCTGTTGTAGGCATTCCTCTCTGAAATCAAACATTGTTGCTTTCAGCTCCAGCTTTGATTTGAGCCCTTGCCAACACCCCTGCTGCAAATGGCTTGCTCAGTGTCGGCCTTCTTTCCAGTTCCTAGATCTGTTCTGAGGTGGGGGAGAATGTTGGAGCACACCATTTCTCCTGGCACTGAATAAAACTAGTGGGAGCCACTGCCCAGGAAGACATCTTCCAGTAATAAAGGCTTTGCACCAGTGCGTAGCGTGCTATCTCTCATCCTCCAGGGGGATTATTTTCAGACTACTATTTACTTCTTCCCCCTTAGGAGTTTCCAGTAAAGTCAACTTCCCAACATCCACAGATGACCTTGGATGACCTAGAAAGCTATTTATCTCTCTTCCTGTCTGTCTTCTTGCTTCCTGAGATGACCTTACAACTAAATTATCTGCACTTCCAGGGCTTTCAAGGGAATCCAAGCTTAGATGCCGAGACCCAAGAGTTTGTTTGAAGTACTCATCACAGTAATTCATTTAGCTGTCATCCTTATGAAAGTGTAACCTTTTAATTTAGTTTTAATTAATTTGTTGCCCAGGCTGGCATACAACTCTTGGGCTACAATGCTCTTCTCATCTCCTATCTCCGAATAGTTGTGTCTGCACGTACATGCAGGGCTGTTTTATTTGATGACATTTATAATACGTTGGATATGATTAAGCCTAAATAGAAACTGTAGCTTACGTTGCTCTCTGAAAGAAGTTAGGTTAATGTGTAGGTTAATGACGTCTAGTAATGTGATCTATTCCATAGTTAGATAATAAACCATTGTGGAGGAAATGAGGAATAAGACATTGACCTAAGGAGAAGGTCAGAAGCTTCACCTCTGGTCCTCAGGGCCTACACCAGCAATATCTCAAGTCTCTCTGACCCCATGACCTTCAGCATTAAGGTATCGAGTTAGATAGACATCAAGCTCAATACCTTTGGGTAATTTATAGTTTGGCCTTGTTCAAGGGATCAAAAACAAAACCCAGATAAGAACACTTTTACTACATTTGTAATTCATCAAAACAGTCCTAGAGTGGGCAGAGGGATTGGTGTAATGAATGACATTGGGGCACAGGGAGGCAATAAGCTACTAACCCTCTTTATACCTTTATTAAAACAAAAGACAAAACGACGCAGAATGTGAATAGAGTAGAAATGTAGTTTATAGGCAAAAAGGAATACTAAAAGTGAAAGAAATAGTTCACAGGGAATGCGCATACTTGTTGGTTTTCTAGTACCAAGTGGTCAGCGCTGAAATCACGTACACATAAATACACTGAACAGAATCAGCAGGTGGTATTTCTATGTTTAGGATATATGAGCTCACTAAAGAAAATGAGTTTATAATTTTGAGAGAGAGAGAGATAGTAAGGGAGGATGGGCTAGAGCGAGGAAAGGGAAATTATATAATTATATTTTAAGTAAAAAGATCGCAATCTACGAAAAAAGGATAAAAAATGTAGCTTATGTAGAATCTCACTAAAGTTTAAAAAAATTACCATTAAAATTGTCCACTAATTCTTTGTCTTTGGTAGGTCATGTCTATTTGAAATTTGAAGGTAGCTCTAAAATTTTATTTATATCAACAACTGGTACTGAATTAAAATGTAAAATTATCACAGTATTATATAAAGTCACATAGGGATCTTTGGAGTCTTTGTAACAAATGATTTTCTCACATTCTGATAAAAACATGTGTACAAACCCTCTTTTCTTACAAAGGTAGCTTGGTTGTGCTCTTTGTCTTGTTACTTTCTGAGACATTTATGTTTTTGCTAGTGTAACCATCAGTGGATTTGCTGTTCTTGGATTCTCTCAGGTCAAACTGATGATAACCGACAACCAAATGGCTTTAACATACCTTGTTCCAAATTAGTCCTTGATGTAACATGTAGCTTTCACCGTCTTTCACACACTTCCACCTTTGGAACCACTGCTGCCCTGGTAGCACCTGGAAAAACCCCTAGCACGGAGGACAGAAGGTGACGCAAGTGCTTCTAGTATTTAAGGTCAGTAGGGATGTAAAAAGGTCCTCTGGACAAAAGACCCCTTATTTCTACAACTTCTTGCAGTCAGTGTCCATGATTCTCCTCCAAAGTAACCCTGGGGACAGGAGTATACCTCAGTGGTAGAGTGCTTGCCTAGTGTGTACAAGACCATGGGTATAACTCTTAGCACCGCAAAAGAAAGAAAGAGGCCTGGTGGTGGTGGCTCATGCCTTTAATCCCAACACTCAGGAGACAGAAGCAGGTAGATCTCTGTGAGTTCGAGGCCAGCCTGGTCTAGTTCCAGGACAGGCTGTGAAGCTACAGAAAAACCTTGCCTCAAAAAGTCAAAAAAAGAAAAAAAGAAAGAAAGAAAAAAATTTTTTAAAGTAATTGCATGTGAAACACCCTCTGGTTCATTATGATCCTTAACCACATTACACACACACACATACACACACAGGAAAGAGAGACAGAGACAAAGGCAGTGAGAAAGAGATTTTGATTACAACCCAAAGTTTTCCGTTTTTACTTCTAAAAATGCTCAAGTCAGGTCAGACCAACAGCACCAAGTCAAAAACACTCCAAGCTTCAGTTACGCTTCGGTTCATCTTTGTCTTACGTGCAACATTGTCCTTCACTCAACTGTTGATGACAGTGGCTCTCGGGAAGATCTGAGATCCTGTGCATGGGTATCCTATTTAGCCCATCATCACTTTTGAAGTCTGCATCTTTTTATGTTCTTAGAATGGCTTTTACAGGCCAATAGTAGAGACGCTCATAGAGCCATAGGTAGTCTGAATGCTGCTGATAGCAGACATCTGGATTTCATGTATAAATATGTAATAGTGAGAGTCAAAGAACTTATTTTTGAGACACTGAATGAGGGGAATCCTGAGTACTTTCCGAGAACTATACATGTGATATGACTAGTAGAGAACCCAGATGTGTCCCGGGGTACGAACAGAGAAAGAAGCACACAAGGTTACATGAACACCTGAAAAAAAACTAACAGGAAAAACTATCAACAGCTTAACTCTCACAGTGAATGAACAAGCTGTAGTTTCCCTCAAAGTGACCGAAGGCTGTGGATCCTTAATGATCCCATTCTAGAACAGGATGTGGGAAGCTGTAAAACTCTAGGTAGTAAATAGTTTATGCTTTTCGGGCCACACAGTGAGTCTCAAGTGCTGACCTCCACCACAGATGTCCTGAGGCAAGAGAGTGTGGGGTGTGCCAGTAGAGCTTTCTGCACAAGGCAGGAAGGGAGCTGAATTTGGTTTGAGGGAAGGGCATAGTTTATAGACCCCTGATTTTAAAATAAATATTTAGTTTCTGAGAAAATGCCTTAATATATTGATTTATATTATATGTTAAAATAGGATATATATTTAAAATATTTAAAAAATTATTAGATATCCAATAAAATATAAATAAGTATTCATTGTGGTTCCTTTGAGACTATGGCTCTCACTTGCAGACTTTTGTTCTCTAGGACATTGACAATTTGTTTGTCACAGCTGGAGGTGGGAGACAGTGGTTGCTGCTATAGCAGGAACACCAGTGAGTCCTCTCAGCCTTCTGTAGCGCACAGGACCATTCTGATAGCAAGGACTTATGCCTCTCCAATGTGAGGGGTGGTCCACTGAGAAGACCTGGACTAGGGTGGGTCGGAAGGGTCATTTCCTCCCTTCCACCCTCCCTCTCTTCCTTCTTTCTTTCTGTCCTCCCTTCTTTCTTTCCTTCTTTCCCTTTCTTCTTTTTCTTTTCTTCCTCCCAGCACAGGTACATAACAGTCTCCATAACGAATCTTTTTACTTCAGTAAATGAGAAAGGAGAACATAGGAAGACTGATATTGTAAAAGAGAAGAAATGATAATTTTGGTCCAGAGGCTACATTTTCAGAGACAAAACCATAAATAGAGCACTTGTTACCACAGTTGTTTTAGAGATAAGTAGAAAAACTGCAGTGTCCAGCGTGCTTCTATACTGGGTTTGATACTCCTGAGGCACATGTGTATGCTACTATGAGTAGACGGGAAGATGCTGAGTGTCATTGTTGTGGGTGACCTCTTGAAGCTGAAGTTAGATGTTTGAAGACGGGTGAACTGAAATACAGTCACATGTTTCCTAACAATGGAGCAAGCTTCTGAGAAAAACATAGTTGGGAGATTCTGTTGTGCACAACGAAGTCCTTATGCGATTCTAGGTGTGTCCTTGATGTTTTGGATCAAAGTACAGTTTGTTGCTCCTGAAAGACCCCCGTGGTAGGCAGTCTTTCAGACCGGGGAGACCCTCCCAAGGAACAGCGAGACCACTCTCCGGATGCAAACAGCAAGAGGCTTTTATTGAGTACACAGGTACCTGGGGCGGCTTAGTCTTTCGGGAGACAAGCGCGCCTGCAGACTGGGGGAAGGTCTTTTTATAGGAAAGAGGGCAGCAGAAGCAGATTACAGAAGCAAATGCATCGTTAGGGGTCAGTTGGAATGGGGCAAGGGGCACAGGGGGTTTTTCCTTTCCCAGCACAGATGTATGGGAACAGACATCCTGTTAATTGATGTCCTGTCCTAATCTATGGATATATAGATCCTGTTTTGCAGCCAAGCAAATGCATCGTTAGGGGTCAGTTGGAATGGGGCAAGGGGCACAGGGGGTTTTTCCTTTCCCAGCACAGATGTATGGGAACAGACATCCTGTTTTGCAGCCAGGGACACTGACCTTACTCTGCACTTACAGTCGTACGTCAAAAAGCTCTTTGAAGTGACGTTACAGCAGATAAGCTGGGATCTTTCATAGGGGGAGTTGTCTCCTCTGTGAATTACTGATATTCTAGATTGGGCACGTATACTGACTATAGGCATCCTGTTTCCCTAAGCAACCGGGATGTTCTCATTAGAGCAGGCCAGCTGCGGGTTCCTTATCGCTTGAGGCCGGATGGCTGACCGGCTGACCGTGGATATCTTGCCTGGCTTTTCCGCCCTCATTTTCAAGTCGAACTTCCCTGCTCTAATTACTTGCGTTGCTGCAAAGTTTAAGCCTTGCAAAATGGCGTTACTGCTGCTTAGTGAGTGGGGGTCTTTCATTCCCCCCCTTTTTTTTTTTTTTCTCCGAATAAAATCCTTTATCTACTCAGCTGCGGTATCCCTATTCTCGGGATCAAATTGTCTAAGTTGGTGGTACTGTTGTGTCAGGACCAAAGCCTGGATGACAGACAGCCTGTCCTTCATAAATTGTACTAGCCGGTTGAGAATGCATGGTCCGAAAAGCAGAATCAATAGTAGTATGATTAGGGGTCCCATAATGGAGGAAATCAGGGTGGTGAACCAGGGCGATCTGTTGAACAGTCCCTCAAACCAGCCTTGATCAGATTCAAAGAGCTGCTGTCTCTGCTTAAGTCTTTCCCTCAGCTTTGCCATGTTGTCTCTGACTAATCCTGTGTGGTCTGCATAAAAGCAGCATTCTTCCTTTAGGGCTGCACAAAGTCCTCCTTCCTGCAGGAACAGTACGTCTAGTCCCCGCCTGTTTTGTAGGACTACCTCAGACAGTGAGGTTAAGGACTTTTCCAATGCACTGACCGATTCCTCCAAGGCTTTTATGTCAGTGTGCATGGCTGCCTGTAGTTGCCTAAACTGCTGGGTGGCGGCAAGGGCTGTTGCTCCGGTCCCTATCCCTGCCGTAATGCCTCCAACAGTCAATCCCCCAAGCAGGAGGGCTAGGGTGAGGGACACTGGCTCTCTCCTGAATCTAGGTCTTCCTTCAAACTGAGCATACACATATTCTGGTTCATGGTAAGTTATTTTCGGCCATAACTCAATTAACACACAATAATCAGAGGATATGTTTAAGACTGAGGAAGACACACAGGGGGTCAGTCCCGTGCTACAGGCCCAGTAAGTGCCATTGGGAGGTGTTAGGTAATAAGTGCCCTGGGGCAGGGCTAGTGTGGTGTTGCAGAGAAGTGAATGTGAGGGTGGGACTTTTCCTATACAAAGGCCCTCTCCTGACACCTCCGATAGCGTCAGCTTGTGCCGTGGTATATTGGAGCATTGGGCTGGTGGGGAGGTCTGATTGGTAAAATTCCCCATGAGTGCCAACCCTTCATAATAGGGGGGCCTAGGTAGTAGGCAGAGCCAGCATTCTTGAGTCCGGTTAGGGTTGGTTAAGTTTAAGGCTTGATATGCCCCCTGTATAAGGCCGACCAACCTGTCCCCAGTTCCGGATACCGCCGGAGCGGGCACTGACGGGAACGAGCCCTCCGCTAAAGAAGTTGAGGAGAGTGCCGGGGTGGCGTTTCCTGAAGGGGGTTGGGCTGGCGCTGGGGGAGGTTTGGGAGGGGATGGAGCCTGTTGGTCGCCCAGGACTGTGTTGGGGCCCAGGGACGAGGATGGAGAATCCGGGGTGAAGCCATAAGTGAGAGTAATTATAGCTCCATGGTCTGGACCGGTGGGGTCGTATCTCCGGATCCCCCATGATCCTGTTAGGGCAGGGGCCTGGTCCTTACATTTTGAAAAGGTCAGGCGAATGTTTGGGCCGGAGGGGTAAGGGGTCTTATCCCAGTATTCTATATGTAGGGGATCATTTCCCTGGGGGGTTCCCCAAGAGCTAGCCAGGGATCCCCAGGAGGAGGTTTCGCAGCCCCAAGCGTTACAATAATATTGGTTGGCCGTGCTATGTGAGCATCGTTTATGGCTCCGGGTCCCCGGACAGGCATACCAATCAGCATTGTTACCGGGAACCAGCCCTCCCACTGCCTGGAACAAGGTGACTAGATTGGCTTTCATTTCGGGTGGGCATCCTAGATTCTTGGGCCCCTTCATGGTTGTAACATTGAGAATCACATCTGTACCGGCTACTAGGAGGGTCCAGGTGCTCTTTCCCACAATGTGGGGCGAGACTGAGCGTTCTCCCAGGGCGCGGGGGGAGGTTATGAGCATCATCAAGACTAGGTACGGGAGAGTCTTATCTTTAGAGGGTTTTGTGTGCGGTGGATCCTCCATGATGCCCCGGTTGTGGTTCCGTCAGGAGGGCTGGCTGCTTTGACGTGCGACGCGTGGACCCAGGCTGCGATGCCGTCAACTTTCAGCGCGGTCGGGGTGGTCAGTAGCACGGTATAGGGTCCCTTCCAGCGGGGTTCCAGATTCTTAACCTGATGCCTGCGGACCCACACGGTGTCGCCAATCTGGTAGTTATGAGGCACCACTGGTCTGTCCAATTGCTCCTGGTAGGCTGCAGCAAGTGGTTTCCAGACCTCACGTTGCACGATTTGGAGTGCCTGCAAATGAGCTTGCAGAGAAGGACTATTAGCAAAGTCTGAAATATTGGAATCAAAGAAATTAATGAAGGGCGGGGGCGCCCCGTATAGTATTTCAAAGGGAGTAAGTCCATGGGGTCCTGGAGTGTTTCTGGCCCTGTATAGGGCCAAGGGTAGTAGGAGTACCCAGTCTCTAGAGCCAGCTGCAAGCGTTAATTTGGTCAAAGTCTCCTTAATAGTTCTGTTCATTCTTTCTACCTGTCCTGAGCTCTGGGGTCTGTATGCACAATGTAATTTCCAATCAATCCCCAATAGCTTGGCCACCAACTGACTTACCTGGGAGACGAAGGCGGGCCCATTATCAGTGCCCAACATTTGGGGCATGCCATACCTGGGGAAGATTTCTTCCAGTAGCTTTTTGGTCACAATCTTTGCGGTCTCATGCTTGGTCGGGAAGGCTTCCACCCATCCCGAAAAGGTGTCCACAAATACCAATAAGTACCGGTATCCATACATGCCTGGTTTTACTTCGGTAAAGTCAATTTCCCATTGTACTCCTGGTCGATGACCGCGAATTCGCACCCCCTGTCCCACCTTGGCTTTTCCTGCATTCACCTGTGTACATGCTCTACATTTGTCCACAACCTTTTGGAGGATGCTGTCTCGCCCCAGTAAATAGCAAAAAGTCTCCTGCCGATCTAACAATGTTTTCATCTTTCGGGGGCTTAGATGGGTCAGTTTATGTAAGTAATCAAGCATCTTATAAGTGTATGCCATCGGCATCACTGTTTTTCCCTTCCATGTCCATTCGCCCGTTCTCTGGTCCTGCTCCGCTCCCATGTCTGCCAGGAGCTTCAGATCCTCCTCATCATATTCGAGGGGGTCTCTCCTATCCTGGTGCATGGGCAGTATGGCTAGCGGAGCCTGCAGGGCCACCTGTTTAGCGGCTTCATCAGCCAGCCGGTTTCCTCGAGCCTCAGGGCTGTCTCCTTTCTGGTGTCCTGGGCAATGTATAATGCTCAGTTTTCGAGGCAGAAATAAAGCTTTTAACAAGGCTAAGATCTCTGTTTTATTTTTAATTTCCTTTCCTTCTGAAGTCAGTAGCCCTCTTCTTCGGTATATTTCCCCATGAACATGAGCAGTGGCAAAAGCATATCGGCTGTCAGTGTAGACATTGAGCTTCTTACCTTCTGCCATCCTCAAAGCTTGTGTCAAGGCGACAAGCTCTGCTCGCTGCGCAGAAGTCCCTGCAGGCAGAGACTGTGCCCAGATCACTTCGGTCTCCGTGGTTACCGCTGCACCCGCCTTTCGCTCACCTTCCCGCAGAAAGCTGCTGCCATCAGTGTACCAGGTGACATCCGCATCCCGGAGGGGTTGATCCGTCAGGTCCGGTCTGGTCCCGTGCATTTCCGCCAGGATCTCGAGACAGTCGTGTTGTTCCGTCTCCCCCTCCTCTGGGAGTGGTAGCAGGGTTGCAGGATTGAGCGCCACCACTGGTCCGAAATGGATTCGGTCCGAGTCCAGGAGCATGGCCTGATAATGGGTCATGCGGGCATTGGAGAGCCAGCGATCTGGGGGTTGTCTGATTAGAGTCTCAATTGCGTGTGGGGCCAGGATGGTCAAAGGTTGGCCCATAGTCAGTTTGCCAGCGTCCTTGGTGAGGACTGCCACTGCTGCTACCATTCTGAGGCATGGGGGCCATCCTGCGGCCACGGGGTCCAACTTCTTGGATAGGTAGGCTATTGGCCGCCGCCAGGGCCCCAACCTCTGGGTCAAGACCCCTTTTGCATATCCTTGCTTCTCGTCAACAAACAAATCAAAAGGCTTAGTCAGGTCAGGGAGGCCTAAAGCTGGGGCTGTGAGCAGAGCCCGTTTGATTTTCTGGAAAGCCTCATCCTGATCCGATCCCCATGAGTACATCACCCCCTGCTTAGTCAGTGGGTACAGAGGGGCTGCCAGTTCCGCGAATCCGGGGATCCAGAGCCGGCAGAATCCCGCTGTCCCTAGAAACTCTCTCAGCTGGCGGGGTGTCCGGGGTGTAGGGATTTTCATAACTGTGTCTTTCCTGGCCTCCGTTAGCCACCTCTGTCCTTCTTTGATTTGGTACCCTAAGTAGGTGACCTGCCGTTGGCATATTTGGGCCTTCTTGGCGGAAGCTCGGTACCCTAGGTTCCCCAAAGCTTGTAGTAATGCCTCAGTTCCTTTTTTACAGTCCTGAGCCGAGGTAGCAGCTAGCAAGAGGTCATCAACGTATTGCAACAGCATCAGGCCAGGATGCCTCACTCTGAAATCCGCTAAGTCTCGGTGTAGGGCCTCATCGAACAGGGTGGGGCTATTTTTGAAACCCTGAGGCAACCTGGTCCAGGTCAGCTGTCCCGAAATCCCCAATTTAGGATCCTTCCATTCAAAAGCAAATATAGGCTGACTTTTGGGGTGCAGTCTCAGACAGAAGAATGCATCCTTGAGGTCCAGGACGGTATACCAAGTATATGAGGGTGACAGTCCACTTAACAGATTGTAGGGGTTAGGAACTGTCGGGTGTATGTCTTCCACCCGTTTATTGACCTCTCTTAGATCCTGTACAGGTCTATAGTCCCCAGTTCCTGGCTTTTTCACGGGCAGCAAGGGGGTATTCCAAGGGGACCGGCAGGGGACTAATATTCCCTGATCAAGAAGCCTTTTGATGTGAGGCCTTATTCCTTCCCTTGCCTCGTGAGACATGGGGTACTGTTTAATCGAGACAGGAGTAGCAGTTGTCTTGAGGCTTACCATTAGAGGGGGCTGCTGTCTGGCCAGCCCCATTCCCCCGGTTTCTGCCCATGCCTGGGGAAAGCGGTCCAGCCAATAAGCCTCAGTGGGGGCCACAGTGGTACTATCTTTTTCATGCAGCCTATATTCATCTTCTAGGCTGAGAGTCAGCACATGTAAGGGTTGTCCCTGAGGGCCAACTACCTGTGCTCCGGTTTCCTTGAAGAAAATTTGAGCTTTTAATTTTGTGAGCAAGTCCCTTCCTAGGAGCGGATATGGACAGTCGGGCACGTGGAGGAAAGAATGAGTCACCTTACCGGTTGCTAGGTGAACCTTGCGATCCGTGGTCCATCGGTATCGTTTTCCACCAGTGGCCCCTTGGACCCAGGCAGACTTGTCACTCAGGGGTCCGGGGTCCCTGGTTAGCACCGAGTGTTGAGCTCCTGTGTCGACCAGGAAGGTGACGGGTTGCCCCCCAACATCTAAGGTTATCCTGGGCTCAGGGGGGGGCTCCTGGCCCTGACCCCCCTAGTCGTCCAGGGTCAGGAGGGAGGTCCGGGGTGGCCCGAATCTCCTGGGCCCTCTCTGTTTCTTGGGGCAATCTCTTGCCCAATGTCCCTTTTCCTTGCAGTAGGCACATTGGTCCTTGTCAAGGGGTTGCCTTTCCCTGTCTCCTCCCTGTCTATCCTGCCTTTGCCCTGACACTACGGTGGCCAAAAGCTTAGTCATTTCTTTATGTCTCTTGCGATCCCTCTCCTTTTCCTTTTCCTCAGCTTCTTTTCTGAAGCGGTCCTCTCTCTCCTCTGCTTCTCTCCTGAGGCGGTCCTCTCTCTCCTCCTGCGTCTCCCTTTTATTGAAAATCTTTTCTGCCTCCTTTAACAGATCCCTGAGTGAACTTTCCCTGAGGTTTTCTAGGCGCTCCAGTTTGCGCCTGATATCTGGGGCTGACTGCCAAATGAAAGACATGGAGATATTGGTCTCCTGTCCGGGGTCGTCGGGGTCATAAGGAGTATACCTGCGGTAAGCCTCTTTAAGCCTCTCAAGGAACGCAGAGGGAGTTTCCTCTGACCCCTGTACAACCTGCTTTACCTGAGCCAAATTCGTTGGGCGTCGAGCCGCCCTGTGGAGACCCGCTATGAGCAACTGGCGATAGAGAACTAGGTGATTCCTACCTTCCACCGTGGTGAAATCCCAAGAGGGACGTTCAAGGGGAAAGGCAGAATCTATTTCATTAGGCAATTGGGTGGAGCGGCCATCAGGTCCCCGGACTTCCTTCCGGGCTTCCAGGAGGACCCTCTGCCGTTCCTCCGAAGTCAGCAGGGTCTGCAACAGCTGCTGGCAGTCGTCCCATGTAGGCTGATGGGTGATCAAGATAGATTCAATCAATGCGGTCAGCCTAGAGGGGTCCTCAGAGAAAGGAGGGTTATTATTTTTCCAGTTATAAAGGTCCGAGGAGGAAAATGGCCAGTACTGCAATTGGCCATTCATTCCCGTGCGGAGAGGGAATGCCTGTGAGGAGGTTGTATCTGCTGCATGCGGCTGGTCCCTCCGTCCCCTC
This sequence comes from Microtus oregoni, assembly GCF_018167655.1. Lineage (NCBI taxonomy): Eukaryota > Metazoa > Chordata > Mammalia > Rodentia > Cricetidae > Microtus > Microtus oregoni. The sequence continues at coordinate 22,521,701 of NW_024543063.1, forward strand.
AGGCGCGCGGCCATCGGCGAAGGATCAGGAGAGGCAGGCGTCTCTCTCTCAGTGGGGTCCGCCTCATTCGGAGACTGCGGGGCTGGCTCCTGGTACGGCGGAGGATCCTCCGTGAGGAGGTCCATTAGCAAGTCGCCCTCTGGAGGCAAAACTTTGGGGATAGGGGATCCTGAGGACTTGGTGAGGGCTGGGTAGAGGGAGGAGCGGGGCGGGGGTCCCGTAGGGGTGGGAAGGAGTGGAGGGGGTAGAGTGGGTGCAGAGAAAGTGAGGGTAGGGGGATTTGGGGCGATGAAGGGCTTGACCCAAAGCGGTGGGTCATAAACCATCGCTTCCCAAACCACAATATATGCGACCTGGTCTGGATGCCCGTGAGGGCCAGGATCCATCACCTTGGCCTTCACCTGTAAGATAACATTGATGTCAAAAGTTCCATCCCGAGGCCAGCCCACATTGAATGTGGGCCACTCTGAGGAGCAGAAAGTTACCCAACGTTTCTTCCGAATGTCCAGTGACTGGTTATTTGCAATGTCTTGGACATCTCGCCAGTGCTGCAAAGTGAGGCTTAAAGGGGTGGTTACAGATTGGCCCATTCTCTCAACCGCGGTGACAGTAACAATCAGACAAACGCACAAAATACAACTTAGACCAACACAAAATCGCGCAGCGCGGCTTCGGCGTAGGACCGAAAGCAAAACTTCAGACGGAGACTCTGAGGATCCGGATTCCTCGTCTCCCAGAAGAATCACATACCCTTCGGACTGTGGGGGCGCCCCAAACAATCCTATTCGGTAAGGATTCACAGAGTTACCGATGGGCCAGGCACCACATCCAGCCCCAGATGTCCCTGAGACGTCTCCCAGGGCTGCGGTCGGGGGTATGAGCCCGTCGGCTCCCCACGTCCGCCCGATACAGACCTAGTCGGCCAACTAGTACAGAGTCAGTCGCAAGCGCAAACACAGAACACCGAAACACGGATACACTGAAACACTGATATTCAGGGGAAACAATCGCTGGCCAGCTTACCTCCCGGTGGTGGGTCGGTGATCCCTGGACAGGAGTCTCCAGATCTCGGTGGGACCTCCAAATGAAAGACCCCCGTGGTAGGCAGTCTTTCAGACCGGGGAGACCCTCCCAAGGAACAGCGAGACCACTCTCCGGATGCAAACAGCAAGAGGCTTTTATTGAGTACACAGGTACCTGGGGCGGCTTAGTCTTTCGGGAGACAAGCGCGCCTGCAGACTGGGGGAAGGTCTTTTTATAGGAAAGAGGGCAGCAGAAGCAGATTACAGAAGCAAATGCATCGTTAGGGGTCAGTTGGAATGGGGCAAGGGGCACAGGGGGTTTTTCCTTTCCCAGCACAGATGTATGGGAACAGACATCCTGTTAATTGATGTCCTGTCCTAATCTATGGATATATAGATCCTGTTTTGCAGCCAAGCAAATGCATCGTTAGGGGTCAGTTGGAATGGGGCAAGGGGCACAGGGGGTTTTTCCTTTCCCAGCACAGATGTATGGGAACAGACATCCTGTTTTGCAGCCAGGGACACTGACCTTACTCTGCACTTACAGTCGTACGTCAAAAAGCTCTTTGAAGTGACGTTACAGCAGATAAGCTGGGATCTTTCATAGGGGGAGTTGTCTCCTCTGTGAATTACTGATATTCTAGATTGGGCACGTATACTGACTATAGGCATCCTGTTTCCCTAAGCAACCGGGATGTTCTCATTAGAGCAGGCCAGCTGCGGGTTCCTTATCGCTTGAGGCCGGATGGCTGACCGGCTGACCGTGGATATCTTGCCTGGCTTTTCCGCCCTCATTTTCAAGTCGAACTTCCCTGCTCTAATTACTTGCGTTGCTGCAAAGTTTAAGCCTTGCAAAATGGCGTTACTGCTGCTTAGTGAGTGGGGGTCTTTCACTCCTAGGTCATGAACCCACACAGCACGTGACTTTACTGAATACTGTCGACAAGTGTAAGCATTTGTGTTCTTAAGCATAGGACAGACGCCATAAAAAGGTGCTATAAAAGGGAAAAGATGATAAACTTGTACGGGACAGATGTCATGACCGGAGCTCACAGGGCTGGCAGTCACCCTGCCCCTGAAAGAAGGTGAAGGCCTAGGACACTACTGTTTATTTTTGCAGAGTTTATAGCTGCTGTATACTATGTTATTTTCAAATCTTTCAGGAGTAAAGTAGACGCGATGACATTTTTACTCTGTAGGCATTTGCACTTTTCTAACCTTAGGGCTTTGGTAAAAAAAAAAAAAAACATTGCTCACAATGCAAAGACACTGGAGGACTGTGCAGAAATAGTTTCTTCCTTTATAACCTTATTTTCTCTCCATTATTATTATTGCTTCATTTCCCAACTTGGCTGTGGAAAGGTGAGACGTGAGCATGTACCTTTACCCACTCTCTAGGTTCCCCTTCTGAGGGCTGTAGTCCTAATTCTCACCACTCCCTTAGAGCAAACCTGGTTGGTATTCCCCCAAATACTCACCGAGCTTTACTATAAACAGACAAAGTCCACACAAGTCGTTTGCGGAGCTTTACAGCGGGGCCTTGGCACCAGTCTTACATCTAACTCTTTGATTATAGTCTGGGGTAAGTCAGGGACATAGGAGAGGTCACTTTTGTCTTGAATGTTTTCGAAATCTTCATATTCTGACTTAAACTTTTTTACGGAGATCTCCTTGCACTTGCTCTATCCTATGATTCCATCAGCAAGTGCCCAATAAGTTGCCTTCTGCATGGACCTGGGTCCGTTTGCCTCTTGTCTTTGGTCTCACAGCACCTGGGACTTGGTCCTACATCATGGGGTTAGGTTTATCTGGAGCACTATTGTATTGGTTACTTTCCTTGTTGGTGTGGGTGACAAGAATCCTTGACCACTTAAGGGAGAAGAATTTATTTGGGAACACAGTTTTAGGGGACATAGAATATTACAATATGGCAGCTGAAATGATTCTGCAGTGGCAGGAACTCGAGGCATGGCTCGTTCACATCTTAGCAGGTCAAAACATAGAAAGTTTAGGGTAAAGCCAGAATACTGTCTTCAAGGCCCGTTCCTAGAAACCCACTTCTACTGCTTAGACTACAGTCTCAAAGGTTCTGAAACTTTCCAGAAGTGCAAGTGTTTGGATATATCAGTTTGTGAGATGCCATAGTCAGTGTTCTATTTCTATAAAAAGACACCAAGACTATGGCCAGTCTTAACTGGGGCTGGCTTACAGTTTCAGAGGTTAAGTCTGTTATTGTCATGGTGGGGAAACATGGCCACACACAGGGATTTAAGGTGCTAAAGAAGGATCTGGTAGTTCCATGTCTAAACTGGCAGGAAGCAGGAAGAGAGAGAGAGAAAGTCACTGGGCCTAGTTTGGGCTTTTGAAACCTCACAGCATATCCCCAGTGACACACTTCCTCAAACAAAACCATACCTTTTAATTTTTTCCCATAGAGCCACTGCCTGAACATTTACATATAAAAGACTGTGGGGGCCATTCTTATCCATACCACCACATGGGAATACATTTTACAGCCAAACCATAGCATCTATCCTGGACCAGGGTCAGCAATGTTGCTGTATTTTGCCTCCACACCCTGGCCTATTAGAAGGACTTGGGGAGCAATAGAATCATGATGGAGTTTTTGTCCTGCATGGCAACAGTGTATTCTTCTGAAGTACCTTATGAAGGATTGAGTAGCTTTACAGTTTTGCTCCCTCCTCCTCCTCCTCCTCCACCTCCTCCTCCTCCTCCTCCTCCTCCTCCTCCTCCTCCTTCTTCTCTCTCTCTCTCTCTCTCTCTCTCTCTCTGTCTCTCTCTCTCTGTCTCTCTTTCTCTCAGTAAGTGGTACACATTAATATAATTTTGAAAATCACATAACAGTAAGCACATAAGTCAGTAGCACTGAACTAATAATTATCACGTCTCATGCACTTTACATAGCTCTATATAGTATTGTAATCACTAACAGAACAGTAGGCTTTTCTATATCAGCATCATCACTAACACATGAGTGTGGCTAAGACATTAAGAAAACCATGGCATTACTAGACAATAACATTTCTGCTGTTTCCATATATTATACAGAAGCGCCATCAGATAAGTACTGAATATGATACCTGACTGTATAGTTACATAGAGTTAAGAGGAGACATACAGAATGGGTTAATCCTGAGAACAGAAAGGAAAACTGGGAGGGAGGAAGAGTAGAATACTTGCTGAAAATCTACTGTCTTCTGTGAAACATTTTATCATTCCGATTTATGAGAAGAAGATCTGAGAGTCAGTTTTTTACTTTCTTTCTACCTTACACAGTCAGGAAGAGTGCAAGATTTGCATCCATATGATTGGACATCTTTTCAAGTGTTAATGTTGAACTTTTTCACTGAAAGGTTACAAATTTTAACTTGGCAATTTCTTGTTGATCAAGAAGGAAGTCTGGGAGTGATTGAATTTGACATGGCAAAGGGAAGTTTCTAGCTTCCCTTCAAGCTGAAGCTCAGATGCCTCCTATGCTCTATCCTTGTTTTACCACAGCTCTGGATTGCTCTTGGATGCAGCACTTTCCAGGCTCTACGATGGTCTATGTCTTCATGCGAAGGTCTCCTCTCCCAGAAATGTGTTGTCTTTAGTAGGAATTAAACAGATATCATGGCTCCTTGCTCTCATAATATGTTCTCTATTAAATGACCTTGCATGTGATAGAGGCAGAATCCATGCAGCTTTGAAAGGAACTTCCTTCTTCCTAAAATGTGTCATGGAAATTCACCAGAGACAGAAGGTGATGGGTGGACACAGAGTAGGGGCATCACGCCAAGTTAATATTCACCTATCATAGACACTGAAGGAAGTCATGCAATGTCTAGATGATCCTTCTGTTCGCAATTCTATTAATGTTTTAAGTAAAACATATGTGTCACATGCTACTTTTAAAGATGCTTACACTGAAGGCAGGCCTCAGCTTTCTGCTGTCTGTATATAGACACCCATAAGCTCCTTCCATAGAAGAGATACTCGCCAACTTTATATGGGAAGGTGTGCAAAGCAAGACCCTGATATCCTACTATATGTAGAAATCAGAACTTGTGACAATTGTGTCCAAATTATTTGAAAAGAATAACTTCCAGAGACTTCCCCCACCACTTGCAAAAATCCAGCCAACCAAAGGAGAAATCCTGGCGATAGCTTTTTGCCAAAGGATAACTTCAATCAAAGTTATTTTGAAAAATAAGGAAAACAAATGGCCAGTAGTAGACATTTTAAAATCATGTTCAATGTCCTTAGTGGTCAAGAAAACACAAGCCAAAACTGCTTTGAGATTCCATCTCGCTTCAGTCATTAAGGCTGATATTAAGAAAGTAATTTAACAATATCTTCCCAACTTATTTCAACTAATGCTGGAAAAGATATGAGAGAAAAGCTATTGTTCACTGGTGAGAATGCAAATGTGTAACTATGGGGACATTAATTCAAAAATTTCTGAGAAAAGTAAAAATGGAACTACTATGTGACCCAGCTATAGACTCTTGGCTTTATAGAAGGTACTTGAAGTGCTGCCACAGGGACTTATGCATATATGTACATCCATGTTCAATGGTGCACTATTCAGTTGGTCAAGAAGTGAGAGCTGCCTGGATGTCCATAAAATATGAATAAGTAAGGAAAAGGTTACACACACAATACACATGTGCATTATATCAATCTTATGTAACCATAAATAAAAATGAAATCATGACATTTGTAGGACAATGTATGCAACTGGAAATCATCGTGTGAAGTGGAATAGGTTAGACCCAGAATGACAAATTTTGTATGTTTTCTCTCCTACTTATCTCAGTCCCAAACCTAAAACTGACAGCTCTTTTTTTGTGCCTATTTAGACATGAGAAGGAGGGAAGCAGACAGGAGATGACGAGAGTGGAGGGCACAGGAAAGCCGAGCACAGACTTCAAGGCCCAGTGAGTAGTGATAATAAAGAGGCTTTGTCAGCTATGATCAGACACAGGCAGACAGGACACTCCTTTGCTGTTGCCATCTTTATTGAGGTTTAATTGACATACCATAAAAACCAGCAGCTAAGCTGCACAATTCAGTGTGTTTTAGTATATTCCCCAGGCTGTGCAACCTTTACCAGTGTCTGATTTTGGATAAAGAAGAACAAATTATCGCAGATCCATCAGCAGTCTCCTGCTTTCTGCTTTCATTCCCTCAGCTTTGCACTGGACAATCCCTGCATTTCCTCTCAGCTCTTAATGCCAGGTCCAAACAGTTCACATTGAACTGAAGGAATTGCGTGTGGGTAGCCATTCCTAGCACAGGGCCTCTTCCACCTAGGACAGTGTTTTCTTAGGTTCATGCGTTTTGTTTCTACTTGTTAGCTACTGTGAGCACAGCCATCCATGAAGTCTGTGCATGGATGTGTGTTTTCACTCTTTTGGATGTATGTCTAGGGATGAATTGCAGGGCCCAACCCTCTGATTAAACACTCGAAGAATTGTCAGACAGTTGCCCCAATCTCTACTACATTTTGCACTCCCAGTAACGATGTTGTGAGGTTCTATTTCTCTACCGCACTGGCAGCTCTGCCTGTTTTCTTATTGACTGAAGCCATCCTGGTAGGTGTGAGGCGGTATGTTATGGTGGTTTTGATTTGCATTTCCTGAGTGATTCAGAACCCTAAGTATCTTGAGCTTTCACACGTGCTCACCAGGCATTTAGATAGCCCTTTTGGAAAAATGGCGACTCACGCACTTTGTTCATTAAACAATTAATTAAAGTTTAATAGATGTATTGTGTACATCCCTGTTTGTGTGCATGTGCAAATGATTTTTTTATTTGGTAATGTCTCCTGTAGGTGTGCCATTACACTTCACTGGTGGTCCCTCCCTGCAGTCCCCATCCTCCTTTCTCCCTGTTGCTGGCTTTTATATAATTTACTTAATTCTTTATTTTGTCACATTGCTTGAGCTTTAAGATGACAGATATAAAAGCCACTGCATAATCCATGGTCAAGAAGATTGACTTTTGTATTTACCGCAGGGGATTTGATAGTTTAAAATTATGAGCTACTTGGGGTATATTGAGAGTCTAATATTTTTTTCACGTGATGATCTAGCACTATTTACTGAGAAGACTCTTTCACCAACTGCCATTGTCACGGTAAGCAAAAAATCGGTCCTTCAAAGGCAGGGGTTTAACTCCAGGGTTTCAGTTCTTTGCCCGTGGCCACAGTTGTCCTTGAACCCACTTCTTGGTTACAGAGGCTTTGCCACAAAGACTGGAGTGAGAAAACAGGCCTCCTTCCTTTTGTTTTTGTTCATTTTAAGACATGTGGGCCATTCAGGATCCCTTTAGAGTCCATATTATTTTAAATACTTTTTATTTCATTTCTAAGAAGACGCTAACTTGGCTTTAAGTGGGAACTGTGTTGAATCTGCAGGTGAATGTAGTGAGCGTGGCCATCTTATTAAGTCTGTCTTGTGGAGATGGAGTATGTAGCCGTTCTTAATGGTTTAATGGCCTTTTTTAGTTTTTAGTATATTTTTACTTTTGTCAAATTAAAATTTTTCATTATGCATAGGCCTGTGAGTACATATACCAGCTGTGTGCATGTTGAGGCCGGGGGATAAATTGAAGGAATAGCTCTCTGTTTCTATCATGTAGGTTCTGGGGATCAAAGGCAGGAGGTCTGGCTCAAAGAAAAATGCTGTTATCTACTGAGCCATCTTGCTGGTCCATTCTTTTCTCCATTTATGCCTATTTTATCCTTTTATTTTCTGAGCTGATAGCACAGGCAGGTGGCACCACAAGCAGCTCATATTTGATTCCTTTTGATGGCGTCATAAAGCCATTTTCTTAGTGGCGTTTTAGACTAGTCACTGATAGCAGACAGACAGACAATAGCTTTTGTGCAGTGAGGTTGAGTCTTGGCCCTCAGTGAACTTGGTTATCAGTGCTAATCATATCAGAGGATTTAAAAAAGGATTTTCCATGTATAAGCTTACATTATCTGGACGTTTATTCAGGTCCCACTTCCTTTAACTTCCTTTATCGTCTGGATGCCCCCTCCTCCCCTGTTTCATGATTCATTGGTTGTGCTTCAGTGTCCAGTGCAGGGCTAAGCAGAACTGGCGGTAGACATCCTTATCTTTTTGTTCATCCCTCAGGATCAAGGATTAAGCCTTTCAATAGTAAGCGTGACATTAACTTTGGGGTTTTCACGGATCATCTTTATCAGATTGAGGAATTTCTCTGTGACTCTAGATGGCTGAGTATTTTTATCATGAGTAAGCATTTGAGTCTATCAAGTGTTCTTCAAATGGGTGTTGTTTTTAATGTTGCAGTACATATCTTCTGTTCCATACCAGTCTAGTCGACTGTATAATTAGTCCCGTTTAACTGTGATCCATAAGTCTATTATGGAAGAGATTCCATTTTGTTTGTTAGTGTGCTGTTGAGGAGTATTCGTGTCTTTTCGCAAAATTTTCAAAAAAAAATTTTATCTTACTCTTATGCATATGTATGTGTCTGTGAGACCAGAGTGGGTATCAGATTCCCCTATAGCTGGAGTCCGAGGGGAGCTGCCCAACTTGGTCCTCGGCAAAGCAGTACCTGCTTTTTAATGGTCTCTTGTGTCTGTTTCCACGAGACGTCCTGACCTGTAGTTATTTTCTCACTAGCGGTCTTTCTCTCCTTTTACTGTCTGCCAACATTGTACTCATGGAAGGAGTTGGAAATTTTCTCTCCTGATTTTTTTGTTAAAGCTGTGGGAGTTTGACAGCAATTTTTCTTTGACTGTTTGATGGAACTAACCAGTGGACCAACCTTACCCTGGGGTTTTCTTTGTGAAGAAAATCTATAGCTGCTAATATGATCCCTTGTTTAAATCTATCCAAGAGTCTATTCTAGTTCTGATGCAGTTTCACAAAGGTGGTCCTTTCATTCAGGTTGTATGTTTGGCTGGCATGCACTTGTCCATAGTCAGCAGTGATGCGCTCTCATTGCTGAGAGGATTTCCCTTTCTATCTACTTGGTTATTGTAATTAAAGCTGCTAATGCTGTCGACCATGACTAAGAATAAGGATTGGATTCCATCTATTTCCTCTACTGCTTTGGATCCAGTGCCTGTTTACTCTCCTCCATGTGTTACCATTTCCTCCCTTTGGCTGCTTTGCTTGCTTTACTCATGTGTCTTGAAGAGGAAGGTAAGGGGACTGACTTGATCTCCTTCTTGGTTTTAATGCAGGTGTTGCAGCTGTGGCTTCCCTGAGCACTGAGCTCACAGCCTCTCCTAAGATTTGGAAAGCTGTATTTTTGTTTACGACTCATCTCAAAGCATTTTCCGACTTCTAGTGATTTTTGACATTTTGGTTATTTAGCAACATGTCAATCGATTTTTATACACTTGTGAATTCCCAAATTTCTTTCTCCTTTTGACTGATGGTTTAATTTCATTTTTTTTTAAAAAAACATACTACTTATTATTTAAAAACTTTTGAAATTTATTAGGACTTCTTCAGTAACCTGTTATATAATTCATCTTGGAGATTCTTTATCTACAGCAGAGACGAATGGCTGTCTTATTTCTGGGTAGAAAGTTCTAGAGATGCCTGTTGTCTAGTTGGCCTAGAATACTATTTAAGTTCCCTATTTTGGGGGTGGGCCCTTGACCTGCTTTTTCTGATAATCACTGAAAAGTGTAGAATGATACTCTTCAGTTTGTATTCTTGACTTTTCTCTTCCTCTCTTCAGCTCTGTCAATTTTTGTATTTAATATTTTTTGTATTTTGTATTTAGTGGTGCAATTGGTTGGTGTGTGTATATTCCTAACTTTCACATATGTTCCTATATTCCCGAATGTATAGATCCTTTAATAGTCTGAGACTGCCTTCTTATGTGAAGCAGTGTCTGTTTTGTCTAAAATCTTTCACGTCTAGCACAGGGCTAGCAAATCCCAATTATTTATTTATTTATTTATTGGATTCTTTTGCTTCCACTCATTTTTTATGGTAGACAGCCCTTATCATACATTAGAGATAACAACACATTATTATCATCATCATTATCATTATTATTATTATTACCGTCACCATTTCGGGATTGCCTTTCAGATTGTTCATTGCTGATAGTATTTGTTTTCTGCCCTCTCTTAGGCTCTGTATTAAGTCCATCATCACAAAGAACAAAAGACAGGTGGGGAGATTGTCGGGGTTGCAGTATTGATTACCGGAATATAACTTTAGACGATTCTTAGAGATGTTGATGGAAGATCAAGATGAAGATGATGCTTGAGGGTAGGTAGTGAGGATGGTATTTTCCATAAGAGTTTGGGACACTTCTGTCATGTTGCTTTACAACCTGCTTGGGATGTTGGTCTAGAAATTCAGAATCTTCTGTGACGGCTAAGTATCAATCACGTAATCACAAACTTGTGTTGCAGCACGCCCGATCTTCCCCCTCCAGGGCTGGCTCTGGGAAGGAAACTGGTGTAACAATAGGAGTATGAAAATGTTCCCATTCAGAGGCTGTTCCTCTCTTTCAGAGAGAAAAAAGAAAGAAAGAGGGAGATTAAGTTAAACCTGGAAAGATGCCATTTCTGGGCCACTAGTCTGAGCAGCTTTTCTTCTTCCTACGTGGAGAGGAATTAACATGATTCTCCACTCCCTTGCTCTGTGCTCCTCTCGGCTCCCCTCCCCTCCCAGCCCCCACCTGACCTTCACACCTTCCCAACATTAGGGAAAGGCAGGAAGTTTTCCCTGTGGGTTTTCTCTGTGATGACATGAGGAGCCAGATTAATCAATGGGGGAAAACCCCGAGTGAGAACACGCCTTCTTGTGTACATTCCCAATATTTTGCTATAAGTAGGGTTGCTGGTGGAGCAGAACACTCACAGGGCACTGGGTAAGCAGCACTGAGCACCTAGCACTGAGCTGATCACTCCTGGAGCTGAGAATGTCTTGCACTGGAAAGAGCCTGCTCTTCATTGTTGTGGCCTCGATAGTGCTAGCTCACTTCTGCAGCCAGTCAGAAGGTAAGTGTGGCCCCTTCTGCTGGTCCAGGAGGGAAAAAGTCTTTCCTCATCCCTAGACCTCATCTGGAAGTGCCCTGTGGACAGCAGCCTGCTAAGAAGTGTGTAAGAGGGACTGGTTGGCTCATGAGTAGGAGGAGGAGGAAAGAGTAACCAAGGATCTTCTCTGCTGTCAATTCCAGCAGATTTGGAGATAAATGGCTTTCAGAAACACTTCTACTTCAGGATAAGGTCCAAGTACCTTTTCTGGGAGTGATGTTCTGAGTGCGACAGTCTCAGGATATATGGTCATTCAGAAAAGGGGGGAACATTTCACTTCCAACCTTTCATTTTTTAAACCTCGGAACTAAGTAATATTAGTAAAGTTCATAATATCCCATTAAGGTTCAGACTGTGACACTTGGCCTCAGTGTCCCTGTGAGGCCTGGAGGACATTGTTCTTCAACTTTGAGATAACATTTATTCAGTACCTTTACAGCAGGTTACACTTTAACTCCGAGGAGTGGCGCGTATTGCTTTATTATATCACTATCTACAACAGGTGCATGCCTGAAAACACGTGGTGAACTTTATGAACGGGATTTAAATTCCACCAGCCCATACAACAGTTTCAGAGTGCTTTGAGCACAACTCCTAATGGTTACAATTTCCTCTGCGTTTTTTTTTTTTGGTAGTTCCTAGAAAATCATTTTTTTTTTTTTGTAATTTCACTACTGCCTACTCAGTAGCCAGAGGTCAGATTAAAATTTGATTCCCTTACCCTATATTCTGAATATGAAATGCTTCTCTATACAAGTCTTTTATTTTTAAAGGATGGTGGTGGGGATGAATACCCATTTTCTTGAGTGATTAGGGCAAACAGCAATGAGATAATTGAATTTCTTATTAAAGACCTAAAGAAGCCATGGGCTTGTATACTGTGTTAGTTTGATGTGGGATTCCCCTCTGCATGTTGTGAATATGTTTTATTACCATTAGTTAATAAAGAAACTGCTTCGGCCTGTGGCAGGGGAGAATATAGCCAGGTTGAAATATATATATGAAGTAGGCGAAGTCAAAGAGACGCTGTGTAAAGGAGACAGATGCCAGAACTTTACCTGGTAAAGCACAGCCTCATGGCGATACATAGAATAATAAAAATGAATTAATTAAGATGTAAGAACTGTCTAGGAATATGCATAAGCCATTGGCCAAGTAGTGTTCTAATTAATATAGTTTCTGTGTGATTATTTTGGTCTGGGCGACCAGGAAACGTATGAGCAGACTTTGCCTACATTAGTTGAACCAAAACATTACAGCTTCTTATTTTTTAAAAAAATGATATCTGGGAGCTATGTTAAATTAGACCTCAAAGAGCCTCCACTAGGTTTCCAAACTCTTTCCTGTGAACTCAATGGAATTTGTATTTTTTTCTTTTAGCAGCAAGCAACTTTGACTGCTGCCTTCGGTACACAAAGCACATTTACCCTCTCAAAATTTTTGTGAGATTCACAGAACAGCTGGTGGATGAAGCTTGTGACATTAATGCTATCATGTAAGTCATTCATTAACTTTTTAATTCCATTATGTCAGGAACACATGGAGACTTCAAAAACATGTTAACCTATTGTAATTTTATTCAGAAATAATACTTGGAACAAAATAGTTTTATTTCATATGTACTTCAAAGTTTAAGTAGGACCGGAGTATGTCCGAAGTTTAGATTTTGAAAAAGTAAGCATTGTCCAGGGCAGAAGTCACTTTCTAGAATAATGTTGAATGTAATGCATGGAAGACACCTTGGAATGCAGATTTTTTTCTTTACTGGAAAATGAGGCTAACTATAATATCACTTAAAATATTCATGGTTCATTTAGGATATTAGCCACATACATACCTGTTACAAACCTCTGTCAGCAAAAACATTGAATGAGAAGTCTGGGATTACATCTTCTGCAACTGCATAGTCATCTGTTACATCACAGGGAGAGTCTAAAGAAGTCTCTTCCATTCCTTCTAGCAGGATGGACTACATGCATTTTCCATTTCCTTTCATCTCTGCAGCCAAATGCTTAGTCCGTGGGACAATAAACTAGCAAGTGAAGTTTCCTGCATGTTCTGTGCAAAACAAACACATTTAAATGCTTACTGAACATAACTACAAGTTTTCTTTTTTGATTTTCAGCCTTTACACAAAAAGGAAAAGATCCGTGTGTGCTGATCCGAAGCAGGACTGGGTGAAAAAGATCGTGCGCCACCTCAGGTATGGGTCACTGACAGACAAGCAGTCTGTGCTAAAGACAGAATAAAGGGTGTAGGGGGCAGGCCTGTTGGAGAGAGGTCTTCAGTCTAGAGACATAGGACTTTAGAAGAGGGAATTTGAGTTAGACCGTGCAAACATAGACTTCATTTTGCACTTACACGTCAACACCATCGTCGTGTTTGTTATTATTTTAACATAATAACTTTTCTCACGTGATGGTTTAGATTTCCCTGGGCATCTGATAGTCATTAGCTACTTGATTCTCATTGCAAGAATGTTTCCTCTTTGTATCATTTATAGACTTTCTGACACGTGGTTGGTTGCTAAATCCTGAAAGACAAATTGACTTTATTAAAAAGAGACCAGTGATTCTGGTTCACATCAGTAATGTAGCATTTGATCAACAGATGGTAGCTAACACGATTGCACTGCATACAACGAATGCAGAAAGTCGAGAGAAGTGTCCGTCTCCTGTTCCTGTCATTAACTAGCTTTAGTTATGTTGAGCATGGCCATCCTTTCTCAGACGAGCTGCAAGAATGAAGGCTTGTGATATACCTACCATCCATTCCTCTATTTGCAGTTCACACGTTTCCTCTTCTATTACAGCCTAAAAGCTAAGAACAAGAAGAAGGTGTAAAAATGGATGCATTTCTGGGATGAAATTGGACACAGCCCAAGGACGAAATGCTCACAGCTGGGGCTGGAGGCTTTCCCTGCACATCATTGCACAGACCTGATTCGTGTCCCACTGGACTTGTCCAATGGATGAAGTTGATTCATATTGCATCATACTGTGTCTTGTTTAAGCTCATGTTAGAGTTAAGTGGTATTTTATGTTATTTATAGATCTTGGTTTTCTATGTTTAGCTATTTAATGTTAATTTCCCACAAGCTAAGGGAGGATTTGGTGTAAGGTATAATATTATGTCTAAGGAAATAAAATTATATGGACCCTTCATGTAAGCAATAACTTGTTGTAAAAAATATTTAATTTTCTTCTGTGTATTTAATTGTCTCTTAAACTGATGTGATTATCTTATATAGCAGAAAAGAATTATAAATGTATTGAAAATAAAAGACCTGAAAAGTTACTTGTTGATAGAGTCACATATTACTTGTCAAGATGTGTAGTAAAGATATTTAATGATACAACACACGTGAATATTTTTCTGAAAAAAATCTATCTTCAGTTAATTTTTCCTGGCTTTCCTCTTTGCTTCTGCTCCTCATGGCCTGGCCTTTATCTATATTGATTACAACAAATAGGTTGCACTTTTATAGTTGTAAGTCATCCCTCCAAAATTAGAATTGTCCTATATTTGAGATGCATACTCCAGTGTTTATTGATATAAACATTTTGGCATAAATAAGTAGAGCCATATTCTTTGGGGCTATAGAGAAATAGCAACTATTTAGAAAACACTGGGCAAAGTCACTTGGCTCATCTCATTAGCAGCTCTTCATCTCAACTGGGGATGTTTCTCTGCTTTTAAATCCTGAGCCACCTTTAAGCAGTTTTGCAAAGGAAAGTCACTACTTAGGAAGGTCCTAGAAGCCAATCGCCTTAGTAGCCAGAAGGGAGACTTAGCATCTTAAGTCTAATGGTTAAAGCTAGAAAAAAATGCCAGCAATAGGCCTGTCAAAAAATGGCATAATTCTGGAGACTCACCAGTGTGTCCCCATAGTCCTCCAGATGGTTTGCGTTTGTTTCTAAAGAGCACCAAAGACCACTGAAGACTTTTATGCTGATGTAGTAAAGCAAAGTTCACACACACACCAATGATGCAGCCCTGAGCTGGGTCTTTTGATGACAAGCTAAAAAGTATAGTGGCTCACTGTGCCCTGCAGACATCTACTCACCGAGGAATAGTAAGTAACCTTGAGTCATCAGGGAAAGTATGCCTACCATCCTATTCATTGGTTCAGCCAGCCTGGGATTAATCTCCTTCTGCGCCCAACACAAGTGCTAGAGAGATGAAGTGATGTAAGGGTTGGTAATGTGCTCATAGTTAATTAGAGTTAAACCATGTGGTAAGAGGAAGCGATGACAATTACAGTGCCTGGTGGTGAGCTCTTTAATAGAGACAGTCATGGGGTATCTTTGTATATCATTAGCGAAGGCTTCCAGAAGAACAGAATATTAAGGTTAGCCATATTTAAATAGCTTATACTATCTTCTTGGACTATAACCAAAGCAGTTCCATGTGGCTCAGCTCAGCACTTGAAGTATGAAGGACCAGTAGGAGGTAGTCAGTTGGGAAGGGGACAGCTCAGAGTGTTTGAAAACATCCGGGGCATGTTTTAGTTGTCACAATATCTGAAGGTGGGTACCACAAGCATGCAGTGGGCAGGAGCCAGGTCTGTTAAACCTACTGGAATGCACAGAATACGTCTGCACAATGAATTATTGTCCCTCCTGAAATGTCAGTCATAGTCATGCACCCATGGGACAACACTGGATGAAGCAAAACACATGCAAGAGGTGATGTGGGTGTGTGATAGCAGATTTCGTAAAATAGCTTCCTTTATTGAGTAGAGTGGTTTGAGCTTGATCCTGAGGTTGCCACACAACCACTAGAAAGGCCAAGGCAGGTGGGATCTCCGGTAATGGAGGGAAGAGAGGTTAGGTAAATGAGAAATGTAGCTGCTCCGGCGTGAGAGATAATGAGATCCCAGTTAAGGTCAAGGCAGAGGGACAGGTAGAGAGGAGATAGGCTGGTGAATATTGAGACTGCCTAGCTACCTTCTGTCCACTCTTACAGGCCATTCTTTTTTGGAACTGCAGAGATTAACAGAGTCAATGTCAGGATGTGGAAATTTGGCCAACATATGGGAGGGGTTGCTAGGTAAGCCTTGTAGAGCCAGGAAAGGGACATATTTTATTAATATTGTGAACATGTCTGAAGCTTTGGGAATGACTAGGTACACCTGTAGAGGTTGATGTCTCCTGGACAGGTGCTAGTTTCACAGCCAACAATGACAAAACCCAGGTGACACTTGTATGGGTATATGCCCATGGGTATATTAATCGAACAAGCTATTTCAGAAATCATGTTGAAATCATAGTTGAACTTGGCCTCCAAGCACAGAAGGACCTCACTCTGTAACTTGAGTATTTAATGCATTCGTTTATTGGATTAACCATGGTTAGATAATGGATACTGTTTACAGGTTTTTTTGTTTTTCATTTTGGAAAGTGTACATTTTCCTACTTGAGGTATAATTTACACTAACTAAAATACATACATCTTATATAAGATGATTTCTTTTCACATTGGTAAGTACCTGTTAGCAACCTTGTTAGCTTAAGGATAGTAAGTGTTTTCAGCACCTAAGATGTCCTCATAGCCTCTTCCATCTACAGCTCAGAGGAAACAGATGTCTGGGGTTCTTTCACAGTAGATAGCCTCTTCTAGATTTCATATTCATGAAGCTACTGGATATACATTTTGGTATCTGGTTTAAAAAAATACCTAGAATATCCCTTTGAACTTGCTTTTCAATTACATGTGTAATTCATAAGTTCATGCTCATCCTTAGGGTCAAGCAATGGCAGTAACATAATGTATAGAGTGATGAATCCCATCAAGCCTTTGGGCCTCTGGTGAGAATATGAGAGAATGTCTGGATGACCACTAAGACAGGAGGCTTTACAAGTTTGTTTTCCCTACTATGGTTTTGACTCAATGAAAGCAAGCACTCAGTGTTTGTAAGGGACTCGGGCACAATGCTGTGCTTTGGACAATGCCATGCATAGTCTCAAGTGGGACGCTGATCTCCATTCCTTTAATGATTAGCATTGATTTTTCGTAAAACATATGAAACTGCTGTTCACAAGTTTGAAAGGCTGACCCAAGAATCTTAATTAATATCTTATATTCCTATTTTCTTCTTCCTAGGCTGAATAGCAGCAGTGTGTTACAGGGTTAGGAAGTGTTGAACTCTACTACATCTCCAGGAGGAGATGAGTTAGATTTAGATATATTAGGATCAGTGTTATTCTTTTTTAAAGATATAAGGGGGCAATGATGGTCCCACAAGGAGCAGCAGTCCCACGAGGATTAGTGGTGGGTTATCCAAGTCCTTTGTGAGTCCCCCAGGCCTCAGCCAGTCCCCTGAGGCCTTGGCTGGTCACTGAGGCAGGTGAAAGACAGACAGATACATCATGCAGAGAGAGTTTGAGTATAGAGTTTATTCAGTGGGTTATGGAAGGAAAGGGGAAGTGGGAGAGGGGTGAGGGGGAGAGGAGAGAAGAGGCAGCAACCAACTGTAGGGTTAAGACAGCCCCTTTAGGGGGCGGGGTTTGCCTCGGGTGAATGCCTACAGATAAATGGGCGCACGGGAGGCGGCTCTGGCCCTTTCCTTCCTACCTCCTGTGCCACGTGGGAACTTCGGTTCTGTAAGTTTATCATTAAAGTGTAAGTATTCTTTAATATCTGCATTGCATTTATTTACGCCGATACATTTGGCGCCCTCCCCGTGGGGCTTTGCCGAGACCCGGCCCAAATTGGAGCCACTGCTCCTGGCGGTGGTCTCCCTGGGCGTGCGGAAGCAGCTGAGATTCTGAGTGACTCGATTTTCCCTGCTGCTTGCTAGAGAATCAAGCGGGATGGGAGAGCTAGCACTCCCCGGCGTTTTGAAATCGGCAGCGCCTCTGTAACAGCGTGATCAGTCTCTGTTCCCCTCCCACCTCCGCCAGCACTTGGGTCACGTGACAGCAGCCCTGCGAGCCCCGGCACGCCGGCATCCCTCTGATTTGTTCACTTTGGAGGCTTTTCTCTCTGTTCCCATTCTGGTCCAATTGCTACTTATCAGTCTGGTGTCTGTTTCAATTTTGTTTTTGAGTCATTTATTTCAGACTTAGGCCACGTGGACTCAAGTGGACACTTTCGCCACCACTGGCAGGAACCGGTCATTACAGGTAAAAGAATTTTTTATTTTATGAATAAAATGTCTGAGACCGTAACAGTTTCAGATTTCAACAGCTTTTTTGAGTGTACCATTTTGGAGATTTTACAAGAGGTGTCTATCAACCCACATCTATGGATATTTCTGGGATTCTTAATTTTCCTTAGCACTATTTGGTTTGATAATAGGAAAATGATCAAATCTCTTAAGGCAGAGGTTGAACGTCTTCCCCCAGGGTATGTTAAATAGCCCCTCCTTGCGCCAATATTTTGTGAACCAACCATTGCAAATAATACGCAAGAAATTTCCCAAATCTATAGTATACCATTACATGGACGACATATTGTTATCTGATTCACACATAGATACCTTGAACAGACTGTTTGAAGAAATACAGATACTGTTACCTAAATGGGGATTGCAAATTGCTCCTGAAAAGATTCAGAAGGGAGATTCTGTTAATTATTTAGGTTATAGAATAGGTTTGCAAAAAATTAAGACACAAAAGGCACAAATTAGGAGAGATCGCCTACAGACTCTTAATGACTTTCAAAGACTGTTAGGAGACATTTCCAGTCTACGACCAGCTATTGGGATAACACCTGATCTAATAATTCATTTGAACAAAACCTTGGATGGTGATAAAGATTTAAACAGTCCCAGAGAATTAACAGCTGAAGCAGAAAAAGAACTGACAATGATTGAGGAGAAATTACAACAGGCACATGTGGACAGAGTGAATCCAGAGCTCGATTGTATTCTCGTCATATTACCATCAAAAATTTCTCCTACAGGAATTTTAATGCAGAGAGATGATATTATCTTGGAATGGATCTTTTTACCACATAAACCAAGTAATAAACTGAAAACTTATGTGGAAAAAGTCTCTGAGTTAATTATAAAAGGCAAGCTGAGACTTCGTCAACTAGCAGGCATAGACCCAGCAGAAATTATAGTGCCTTTCACTTTTGATGAACTAAAGAAATTATGGGAAGATAATGAACCATGGCAAAGAGCTTGTGCTAATTTTTTGGGAGACATTAATAACAACTATCCAAAAAGCAAGCGGCTTAACTTCATAAAGAGAACTTCTTGGATCCTTCCTCAAATCGTCCATGATGCTCCAATAACTGGAGCCCGTACATTCTATACTGATGCCAATAAATCAGGGAAGGCAGGTTACAAATCAGAAGACTTGGGTAAGGTGGAACAAAGTCCTTATGATTCTGTCCAGAAGGCAGAATTATATGCCATTCTTATGGTACTAAGAGATTTTAAAGAACCTATTAATATAGTTACTGATTCACAATACGCAGAAAGAGTTATTTTACATATTGAAACTGCTGAATTTATACCTGATGATACAGAACTAACCTCATTGTTTCTCCAGGTTCAAGATTTGATCAGGAACAGGCTTTGCCCTATGTACATAACACACATCCGATCCCATACGGGTCTGCCAGGTCCTCTAGCACAAGGTAATGCAGAAATTGATCAATTATTGATTGGTAGTGTGCTACAAGCCTCTGAATTTCATAAAAAACATCATGTTAATAGCAAAGGTTTGAAGAAAGAGTTTTCTATTACATGGCAACAAGCTAAGGAGATTGTAAAGAAATGCCCTACCTGTTCTTTCTATAACCAAACGCCACTGCCAGCAGGGGCTAATCCAAAGGGCACCCATTGGAATAAAATCTGGCAGATGGATGTGTTCCACTTTGCAGAATTTGGCAAATTGAAGTATGTTCATCACACCATTGACACTTATTCAGGCTTTCAGTGGGCAACTGCTTTGAGCTCAGAAAAAACTGATTCAGTAATCACTCATTTATTAGAAGTCATGGCTATCATGGGTATACCTACACAAATAAAGACAGATAATGGTCCTGCTTATGTCTCTAGGAAAATGAAATGGTTTTTTGATTATTACAATATCAAGCATGTTACAGGTATACCATACAATCCTACAGGTCAAGCAGTCATAGAAAGATCAAATCGAACTATAAAGGATATGTTGAACAAACAGAAAGGGGTGGAAAACACCCCCAGAAATAGGTTACATAATGCTTTGTTAACCTTGAATTTTCTCAACGGTAATGAGAAGGGAACGACGGCTGCAGAAAGACATTGGATAATGGAAAAGTCTGCTGAACTAAATCAACCAGTTTATTTCAAGGATGTGCTGACCTTACAATGGAAGCCAAGAGATGTGCTGCATTGGGGAAGGGGTTTTGCTCTTATCTCCACAGGTGGGGAAAAATTATGGATACCGTCAAAATTAATAAAGGTTCGGTTTGAAGAAGAGAAGTCACTTGGAAAAGATAAATAACAATTCATTCACAAGGATGACCGGCATTCAGATGGTAAGGATTACAGATAGATTGGGGGCAGGGTTCTTTTCTTATCTCCACAGGAAAATATTCATCTCCAAAGAATTTAAGGGACCCTGAATATTTAATTACTGATGGATGGAAAATAGTTACGACCCACTAAACATCAACAATAAAATTCTATACATATTGTAAGTATTGATTTATATATATATATATATATATTTATATGTTTTATTGAACACTTCTTTATAAATGTGTAGAGCTGGTTTTGGAGTTGGACTATGGCTCAGTCCCTCTTCAATCCCAAGCCTGTTAATAAGGGATATTTCAGAGTTTCTGTCTCAGGTCAGGAGCCATGAAATGGGACAGAATAAGAATAATTTGATACTTGATAAGCTTTCTTTGCCTTTCCTCATATCTGTGTCTTTTTTTATATGTCAGTATATGTCCTTATTGTTAATGTTGAAATTTCCCATAACAAGCAACATATTTTCCTACAGTAATCTTCGAAGTTTCCAGGATGAAGATGGGGCCCCACAACATCAACTCAATCTGGCTTTTATGATGTCATAAATTTTTTTTTAAGCGCTAATATTAGACCTGTTTTTTGGTACCAACTGAAAGAGAGAATTTCAAATGATACACATTTTTGACAACGCTCTGGTCGGACCTTCTCAAAACACTCAGAGACTAGTTATAATTTTCTTAAGTCAAAGGTTAATTTGGGAATTTTACCATTATTTGCTTTCACAGGGGCCCCTAAGAAGAACGTTGCCCCCATGTCAGCTAGAAGCAATCTAAGAGGACAACGTCCCCTCTCCCAGCAGAGTTTGCCCACAGGGTTAGGGACATCTTTTAGTGGTTGGTTTAGGGTTGAGGGGATGGGGAGATATTGTATGGAATTAGGGGTATATACAAAAAAAAGGGGGGAGGGATTAACTGGTTTGATGGGATGATTGGTATTTGTGACTTACTGTTTTTAGAAAATTATATTGGTACTGTTTCTTGTATATTGATATATTGAATATTGAATGTGAGTGTTCCTACCTCTACTTTTGTATAAGAGTATGCTTATATTGTATGGATACATCTATCATATCACAATGTACATTTCTACCTCTGGTACTATTTATGTAATAACATTGTTTACATTTTGATATGTAATGACATTGTTTACAGGTGAAGATCATTGTCTTCATATATTGCACAGTTGTTTATTCTCTTAGTTTTCAAATTAGATAGGTATTGAGAATTATATGTTTGTCATATTTATTGTTAGGTTATTCAGGTCTTTTAGATACATAGAGATTATTTTTAGTATAGATAGTATAATCTTCAGCCTCTTTGAAGAGCTGTAGAAAATGGCCTTTAATCTAACCTAGAATTCTGTGCCAACGAGACACAATTACTCCTGGCAACACCACTCTACTCCCGAGAGAACGTTGAGCACCAAAGACACTCCACTGGGAGCTTGTCTTCTTGGCAGAACTGGCCTTTGGGTTAAGAAAAACCCATACCTCAACTACTGACTAAGATATGAAACAGGATTGTCTTATCTTGCCAAGACAGCGTAGGATAATTCTAAGAAAGTTCCTTACATTTGATAATGGTAAGTCAGTTATGTTAGGCCTTAGCCAAAGTTGGTTGACTCAACATTGCAAACGAGACTTTGGGTGATTGCCCAGGTAGTCAGTTTTCTCTGTCATTTGTTACACATTTTGGATATCTCTCATTTGTTAAGTAATATTTATTCCCTTCTCAGATCTTTGATGGAGTTGAAGATTATTTAATAGTAGTTACTCTCTACATTATTTAGACTCCTTGAGATAGAATGCCTAGCAAAACTTTTGTTCTCAATATTGTTTGTTATATTTATCATTTGTTATTATTGTTTATAGTTATATTTGGTTTAGTTTTGTCTTATTTAGACAAAAGGGGGAGATGTAGGGTTAAGACAGCCCCTTTAGGGGGCGGGGTTTGCCTCGGGCAAATGCCTACAGATAAATGGGCGCGCAGGAGGCGGCTCCGCCCCTTTCCTTCCTACCTCCTGTGCCACGCAGGAACTTCGGTTCTGTAAGTTTATCATTAAAGTGTAAATATTCTTTAATATCTGCATTGCATTTATTTACGTCGATACAACCACCTCTTCTGAAAAGAGAGAGAGAGAGAGAGAGAGAGAGAGAGAGCAGGCTAGAAGCAGAAGGAAGATTTGCTTGCCTTGGGTGGTTGAAGTGGGGAGTGGGCAGGGCTTGCCTCTTAAAGGGACAGGTCAAACCATTACATTTACTTAGCCAGGTCTAAGAGACAATGGACAGTTCCATACCACAAACCCTAGACAGGAGTAAAGCCACCAACTACCCCAGGATGTGACCAGCCCCCAGCTTTCTCAGGTTCTCCCCCCACTCCATGACCCCCACAAATAAGCAGAAAGCAGTCTTGAGAATCTGCTGTCCCAATTCTTTTAACCTGTTGTGCATAACCTCCTGCCTTTTTTTTTTCTTATAAAAAAGAGGTGAGAATGCAGTGGCTTGTTCTTCCTTCCGCTTCCAGCCTGCACTCTCTCTGTCTCATCTCTCTTTGGAAGAGGTGGCTGCTGCCTCCTATACTCTCTCTCTCTGTCTCTGTTTCTCTCTCTGTCTCTCCCCATTTCTCCTTTCCTTCCATAATCCACTAAATAAATTATACCCACTTTCTCTGCATGGCATCTTTCTGTCTCTGTCTCTCATCTGCTTTGGCTCCTCGTGGGACAGGCTGTCCTGCTAACTAGCCGAGGTCTCTCACCCTCCGCCTTCCACCCACATGGGATCCACAGAGGCCTCTGGTGGTGGGACCAGCTGCCCCCCTTGGCCTGCTGTGGTCTCCCACCTGCTGCTGCTTTAAACCACCCACAGTGGCCCACTGTGCGCCCTGGCTCCCTGCCTGGCACCCACACCCTTCGTGGTCTGATGCTGCCCCTCGGAGAACTGCACCCTTTTATCTAAACCATTGCAATCAGGCCACATTGAGCTCAGTGCTTTGCAGCCCATAATTCAGGAAAGACAGAGTTGCTCATTTTAGTGGCAAGCACTTAAAGCATCCAGTCAGGACAGCATCCTGAGGTTAAGAGGCCAAAGAGAACAGAGGGAGGCTGATCATACATTGATTGTATGTGTTCACAAATTCCTTTCTCTTATCTATTATGAACACATTTTAATTGATTTTTAGTTTTAAATTATTTTAAATCTGGGCTTTTGGAGGCCAGAAGTCAACTTTGGGTGTTATCCCCTTTAGTTCTCCACCATATTTTGAAACAGGGTCTCTCTTTGGTTGTTCTGAACTCATGGTTTGGACTAGACTGACTGACCAGGCAAGCATAAGGAGAATCTCTCTGTCTGAGCCACACAGCATGGGGCCTATGGGCAATCAGGGCCCCACTTTTATGGGAATGCTGAGGATCTGCAGTTAGGCCCTTATCCTTTCTTACTAAGCACTTGATGCGCTGAGCCATCGCCACAATTCACAACCACATTTTGAGACAAGCTCTGCAATTCTTAATGTAAATGATTTGACCACAGAGATTTCTTTTGTCTACCTTTGTCTTTTTTTGTGAGGGTAGTGGGTCAGTACAGGTTAGACTTCTTTATTACTGCTTCTAGACCACCTGAATGATTTGGAAGCAATTTATGGCCATCTCAAGGCAGTGGCTGGCATGCTAAAAACACACCAAGGATATCACTATGTGTATATGTGTGTTTGTACTCGTCCCCATCCTAGGGTCGTGGTGAGAAATCAGCAAGCTCTCCTTCTCTGTTTTAATGACTGAAGACAGCTTGGCCTTGGAATTTGGTTTAATGCAGATGAGGTACAGACTCCAAGTCGATCCAGTGCCGTTGTCATCTTCAACAAGATAAAGTTTAGAGTGATTGTGGCAGCTATCCCGACTCTTTCATCACCCAGTTCCGGTCCTTGTATTTGGTGGGTTGGGCTCAATCTGATCTGGCGTGAGATGCTACAATTCGTTGTTGAAAGGGCTTTACTTCCTTAGTTTCAACCCTCAGGACTCATCAGCCGGCCTGCACCTTCCCATCTGCCTGAGTTTTGCTCCTCCGCCATCCTGTACAGCCTAGCCTGACCTTGCCTGCGTCTAACACACCCTGCTCTCCTCCCTTCCCTGCGTGGAAGGTAGCTGTACTTTCTCTGGATAGTAGAACCTGCCTGCACATGAGTCATTGTGGGTGCCAAAATCAGTTTGAGTAAAGAGATGTTTCCTGTTTTACAACAAAGGTGTAAAATATTGTTAACCTGGCCTAACCAACCACAAAAACTCCACCAACAAAATCCTTAGCTCCTACATTTATCCTGCAATTAAGAAAGACAAAGAGATATTTCTTAAACTCTTAGAGGGGGTTTTAATAGTTTAGGGAAGGGCCAGGAGTTCTACTTGGGCCTTGCCGGTTCTGCCAGGGTTTCCAAGGAACATGCTACTAAACAAGTAAGGATGTGCTTAATGTTGTTGGGTGGAAAACATCTTTACACCAAAGCTCTTGTTCATGATGTTAGTGAGTGTGTATGTGCTAGGGCGTGTGCATGTGGCCTCTCGAGTGTATGTGAGCCAATGCTGCAGAAGTGCCTGGGGATGGGGTTACAAAAAGCAGTGGTCATCTTGGAAAAGTACTTTCATGCTTGGGATGGTGAAACCTAGCAACGGACTTGAGCGGTGAGTGACAAGCTCTGTGCTGGCCCGCTCCTGAGGATGGCCACTATGCTTCCTGCTGTTAAAATTCACTACCAGCAACTTTGTTTGGCACTTACATCTGCTTTAATCAAATTTTCATTCCAAAAATTTCTCCAATCTCTTGATTCCTCCTTCCCACCCATCAGCCCAAGTCCCAGAATGCAACACTGAATCAATTTCCCATCCATATTTTTCATCCCTTTCCTCCCTAGTGCAACATGCACACTTCAATGCTTTCCTTGTGGCTCAGTCTTGTCCATCTTCTTGATGCTCAGGTGAATGCTGATCACAGTGCTCCTCCACTATTTGTTGTCTGTAAATTCATGGTCCTCCCAAAACGCTGGGTATCAGTGTGCTTGGCAGAGCAAAGATTGCTCTGGACAAAGTTGAACCAAGCTGTAACAGCTGGGGAGAGAAGCCAGGACTAAATCTGGACTCAGTCTTGCTGAAACAAAGGAGAGAAGAATTTTTCTAAGAGATGAAGTAGGGTATTGTAGGCAATCTGTGTTTGTTAATTGGCTTTGCCAATAGGAGAGTACATCCACCCTAACTTCAAGATGAAACTTACATCTTGGAACAACCCTAGGCTCCAGAAGTTAGGCTTTTCTCCTAATGGCAGAGCTGGGAGGTTAGGGCATTAGGTTCCTGTTTTTGATGATTACCTTTCAAAGGCTAACTCCTGGGTCCTAGAGAAAGTCATACCTGGGTTCTAAAAATATGTTTTTTCAAAAACTTAAATCTCAAAGTGGTGGAGAAAAAACATTCACAAAAAAGTTTTCCAAAGTAGGAAGGAGGTGATGCCAGGGTCCTGTAAGTGGGGTAGTCTGACTGCAGTTCGGTCCAGCTAGAGGAAACTTCAAGGCCTTGTGGGTATCTTTCAGATGACCCCATGAATTCACACACCATGATTCTGCACAATGTGATAAGAATATCCTCACCCATGCCTTTAAGCCACTCAGATTTTGTATTATTGTCTCAGTTTTGGCCTCTAAATTATAATTTGAAAGTAAACGTCTCCACAAGGGTGGGCTTTTCTGGCTACCTGATCTCAGTAGGTCTTTAGTAGCTTATTTCATAGCATCTTGTTAATAGTTAGATACCTGGTAAATAATTTGCCTTAGCACTTGAAAAAATGGGAAGGATTAAATGAACTTACACTTGGAACTTATTCCTGACTCCTGGCAGGCACCCAAATGTTGTCATCGCTGACACATTCATTGCCTGTATTTTATTCATGTATGCATCAGCTAGGTGGTCTCTCACGCATTTCCCACCATAACAAGTTTGTTAAGGCACAGATTTCAGCCCACCCCTCCTTGCTGCATTCCCAACACCTGCATCAGTGTCTGCTGTGGACGCTGCTCAGTAACAATAGAGAACTGAACTGATTTCTGTGTAATAGCAACCAGACATGTGTTCAAATACATGCAGATACATGTGAGAGCATACACAAGAAAATATCAATGTTCTTGGCATTATTTTTAAATATTATGAGAATAATATGTATAGGAAATAAAACAAAAGGAGAAACAATGATCAAATAATTTTTAAAAACCTTAAATTGTTAGGTAGCAAGTGACTTTCATCTGTGACTTAATAAAATCTACAGTATATATATGTATATACATACATACACACATACACATATATATATTACATGTATATTAATTTCTTAATCAGAAAAGTCCTCAAACAGAATGCTATCTAAAATTTCTATGGGTTATGGTGATAAATTTGTAGTATGATTTTTAGGATACTTAACACAAATGTTCCTAAATCTAAAAGGGCAGAAACCTTCCCATTTCAGAGGAAAAAAAACAGTGGGGACAGTTTTAACAAGGTACCACATGCCAACGCTCCTTCTTGGTAACTTCTAATTAAAAAGGCCAATTCTAGAGATGTTCAGAGACATTAGATGGTTACCTTTTCTGTCAAGACTCCGGGAGAAAAAGTCCTCCTGTGCTTAGCAAGCCTTCTGGTTTGGGCTTATCATTAGATTTTGTCTGGGGGGCTGTGCAGTCCTTCACTAACTTTTCTCTACGTTGTTTGTTAAAAGTTGAAATCCCTGCTGATTCCGGTACCAATGATGAGGTCTGGAGTGGAGGAGGCATCTGCACCAACTGAGCCTCTTGGCCTCATCCACAGGAAAGAGAGCAGTTCTCCTTTGTGGTGCTCAGAGTCAGCTGGCAAATGTCCTATCTGGATGGGGCTCTCAAAGCAGAACATTTTAAGAGGAGTTTGTAAGAACTTTGCCTTCTTTCCCTAAGAGTGATGGCTCCCTCTGCATCTGAAGGATGTTTAACTGTCTGTCACCAAGATGTGGGATCAGGCTGTTTCCGAAGTTGGTATCTGATTGCCTGATGGCATCCCAAGAGGAGGGGGAGCAGATTGAACTCACTGTCAGGATTGTGCACTCACTAAGAAGTGAGGCTGAGAATTAAGTCCTGACCAGTGTGGCCCCAATGCTTACATCTTTCTACCATGTGGACAGAAGGAAATGCTGAAACTGTTGGTAACAGTTCAGATACATATAACATGTCTGGAAAGTTCGCCACACTATCCCAGGTTAGGAGGAGGTTCAGTCACACGCTGGGCCCCTATTGCACATCTTCTAAGTCAGTGAACTGTCTTGAATTCACGGGTGTAGTTGCAGCACAATAAATGGATGTTCTGTTTCAAATAGCTGAATAAATTTGCTTAACTTGGCTCCCTCCCGCCCTCCTTATCTCTCTCCTTTCTTTCTTTCTTTCTTTCTTTCTTTCTTCCTTCCTTCCTTCCATCCTTCCTTCCTTTCTTTCTTTCATATTTCTTTCTTCTTTTCTGTGCTCAGAAGTTCTTCTCCAATCACTATGCTAGGACATGGCAGCCTATTTCTACGCTTAAATCTGAGATCTTGATATCAGTTAGCAAATAATTATTTTTATGCTTGTTTCTAAGTGTGTAATTCCCTATTTCTAGGATGTCCTGCTTTCATATCTTTCTTGGCACCTATGTGGTACCTGCAATGTGTTTTAAGCTAATAGAACAATTGTTTTCTCTATGCTGTGACAAAGCCCACCACAGAAGCAGCTCACGAGAGGGAGGGTTTGACTTCCATCTCAAGGGATTTCAGTCTGTCAGGGAAGGCTGGTCTGTCAAGCTGGGCAAAGCCTGGGGTAAGCAGTGGCTCTGTCTGCGCTGTTGTGAGTGTCACATGGTGAGCAGCTGACAAGGAAGCAGAGAACTTCAGTCAGAACCAACAGCAGTCATACCAACAAGGCCCTTGCTTAGTAACACTCATGTCCCCAGTTCACCCAAAACAAGGATCACTGGTTAG
The DNA here is from genome assembly GCF_018167655.1 of Microtus oregoni. Taxonomy (NCBI): domain Eukaryota; kingdom Metazoa; phylum Chordata; class Mammalia; order Rodentia; family Cricetidae; genus Microtus; species Microtus oregoni. Next base: position 22,550,248 of record NW_024543063.1, read on the forward strand.
AAACCAACAGTGTCAACAGCATAAAGCAGTTATGGACATTTTACAATGACAAGAAATAAATTTATTTAAACCACAACAACTAATAAATATCCTTGCAAACAGCTTAACAGCCGTGTCATACAAAGTTAAAGCCAAATTCGATTTTAAAAATCAGAGTTTAGCAAAGACAGTTGCTTTGCTGTATAGTTCTGAGAGCAGTGAGTTCATTCTTTCTGTGATGGTGGCTTCCCACAGTAAAGAGTTCCTGTTTGTCTGACAAATTGCCGTAGACGGTGTTGGTAATCTGAAGGAGAGGAGGATTGGGAAATAAGAAGATGTCAGCACTGACACTCTTGCATCATCAGGTAGCATGTTGGGTTTCGTGACGCCCAAGTAACCTCACATCTAATAATCTTCCGTGACAGCCTTTGGCCTTCTGCACTGGGTAGGTTGCATCATGAATACCTGGAGGTTTAGCATAATGCATCCGGTATTCTGCCTGGAGAGTTTCCTACTCTATAGGTCTAGGGTGGAGACGAGTAATGTATTCCCCCACTTAATTGTTGAAGGTGGTTTCATGTCCCATATTCTTTTACTCCCAGTCCTTTCATAAGTTCCTGTTATTTCAAAATAACTTATATTTTTTTAGATTCTGATTTCCCAGATTAATGAAATTTTGTCAGATCAAATTTCTTGTGGGAAACGTAAACCTCTGAAGGCATTTTAGTCAAGATGGGGTTTAGCGTAGGGACCTGGGTCATAGAAAATGACTGGAAAGCTGAAGGAATGGGCTCTCAGTTGAGGTTCTGAGGAACGGTTCTAGAAACAGGAAAGGGTTGATCCTTCCCGAGGGAAGTTCTAAAACTGAGAGATTGGAGAGGAGCTGCCAGCTGCTATGTGGCACGTGACGCCCACTACAGCTACCTCAGCATGCCCAGGACCCTGGGAAGTGGGCACCCAGCGCAATCCAGGATCTAGAAGTCACTCCAGGAACCTAAGGTGGATGTGAGATGGTAGAAAATTGTCACCCCTGTGACTTCTCCAGACATGAAAATCTAGATAAGGAAGGGGAAAGAGGGGCATTAAAGGGGACACTGTCTGTCTTCTGAATCTCAAAATCTTTTAAAATTATGTTTTATATTTAAAGATTATAATACGATTATATTATTTCTCCCGTCCTCTTCCTCCCAAACCTTCACATATACTTCTCTGTGCTCGCTTTCAAATTCATGGCTTCTCTTTTCATCAGTTGTTGTTACATAAATGTTATATAAATGTATATATGTTCCTAAATACACAAGTACAACCTGCTCAGTCTGTACAATGTCACTTGGAGGTGTGCATGTCACATCTCAAAACAGATGATGTGATGGCTGATCCTGACTCATAGCCAGTTCTCTAGCTGACAGGTGGTTGCAGATTGCCACTCTCAGCCTCTCAGTTTAGAAAGTGAGAAAAAGAGATAGCGTGGGTTTGAAAGGCAACTGTGCTGATCACAGTGCTCTCTCCTTCTGCTCCTGATCTGGACCTTGAGATTTCTGTCCAGTGCTCCAATGTGTGTCTCTGTGTCTGTCTCTGTCTCCTTTCATCGCCTTTTCATATTGAGTATTTAATGATTGTTTCTTGTTGCTTTCTTCTGTCTTTTATATTGTCTTCAAGTTGGAGGTTAAATTTAATAGTTGTATGGTTTCACATAAACTTTTCTGATACGATTTCTTAGGCGAGGCTTGGATTGTGTGTCTGTGTCCACCTTATGCCACCCTGTCCTGCTAGGAGGAATGCTAATTTAACTGTTTGGTAAGGCTGTGAAGGTCAGATCTCTCCACCACATCAGGGAGGTGTCCCCTTGGCAAATACTGACACTTGGATATCACACCTGGCTTCCATCATGATTTTACTGGTAGCTTTGTATTCCTGGTGGTCCTGAATCAATTCTTTTTTCCTAGTTAAAATCTCTTGTTACTTTTTCTACATTTATTTGCAAATGAGTGTAGAAAAAAAAGCTGGGCTTTCCTTTAACCTGTGGGCGATAATATGTAGTCCTTAGGAAGTTGCTATTTTTCAAAGTAGGAATTTGGGGTGGAGGATAGATAACTCCAAGGAACAATAAACCCATGTTTTCCTTTATCATTGACCCCTCCCCCCACCCCACAGCCATTTTTGAGACAAGGTCTAGCTATGTAGCTCAGGTATAATGTATATATAACACATTTAATATCAGCATCTGGGTTACTGAAACATGGGAGTCATGGTCTTAAAACAAATGCTTCAGGGCCTATAAGATGGTTTATCAGTTAAAGGCGCTTTCTGGGGGCCAAGCCAGAGGACCTGATTTGGATTCTTCCGGCCTTGAGTGGTGGATGAGAGTACGGATTCCTCAAGCTGTACCCGGACCTCTACATGTGCAAACTCCCCCACCCTCCACATGATAAGTGAGTAAGCATAAAAATGAAAGGATATTAAATGTTTCACCAAAATTAAATAATGTCTGAGTACCAGATATGACAATTATGCTGATTTATTTATTAAAGAAAATACATATATCAAAATTTTCATTATACTCAGTACATTTGTGTAACTATTATGGAATAATTGAGAAAAGTGATGCATAAATCACTTGTGTAAATAAAAAGAGTTAAACCACTGAGTGGAGTTGTTTATTTATTATTTTGGATTTATTTGTTCTTGGACTAAAAACTGCCATGCTTTTACAAAGTGCATATTAGAGGGTTTCTTGAAGTATTAGATTTGATCATTATATAGGTTCATTTCTTTGCTTTATTACATGCTTTTCTAGCATTTTATTATTTAAAAATTTAAACATATAGAAACACCAAAATAATTGTGCATTGGTGCTTACAACTTAGAGCAACTGCCGGACTACACTGTGTGCTGAGTGTGTGTGTGTGTGTGAATGTGTGTGTGAGTGTGCGTGTGTGTGTGAATGTGTGTGTGAGTGTGTGTGTGTGAGTGTGTGTGTGTGAATGTGTGTGTGAGTGTGCGCGTGTGTGTGAATGTGTGTGTGTGTGAATGTGTGTGTGTGTGAGTGTGTGTGTGTGTGTGTGTGAATGTGTGTGTGAGTGTGTGTGTGTGCGTGTGAATGTGTGTGTGTGAATGTGTGTGTGTGTGAATGTGTGCGTGTGTGTGTGTGAATGTGTGTGTGAGTGTGTGTGTGTGTGTGAATGTGTGTGTGTGAATGTGTGTGTGAGTGTGTGTGTGTGCGTGTGAATGTGTGTGTGTGAATGTGTGTGTGTGTGAATGTGTGCGTGTGTGTGTGTGTGTGAATGTGTGTGTGTGTGCACATTCTCGCTCTCTGTTCTCAGTGTAGCCACCTGTCGACCCCACACCTTTTAAAAGGAATTTCAAAATAAATTGCAAAGCCCAAGAATACACACTTCTTAAACCTTTCCACTTCTGGCTTAACATTTATTTACAATGTCTCATCATTTCTTTTAAAGTTTTTTTTAATGACATATAAAGAACAACACTGAGAACTATTCTATAAATTCTAACAAAAGGGAAAGAGACATAACTATCTTTACCCTAGAATGCTCTCTTCAATACTTACCAATGGTCCTAGAGACAAAGATGGGTATAGATGAGTTCCAGAGACTTGGTGGTGGTGGTGGTGGGGGGGGGCGGAGAGGTATCTTCTATTCTCTGCTCTCCTGTTTTAGACATTGGCTATATGACATATTGTTGTCTCCACCACTCTGCTTTGTATAAAAGTCAGCCCTCTTTTCTCTATAAATCCATAGTACCACGGAAGCAAACATTTTATGAATTTCTGGAATATGGCTCTACTGATTAGGTTTGTCCACATGTGTTCAACACTAAGACCTCCTAAAATTGCTCCTTGGGGAACACCAAATAGGTCAGAAAGGTTTCATAAGTGTAAGGGAATTTCAAGAATGAACAAATAGATGGAAATTCCTTCTACGCATCAGTCAGTTTGGTAGCTCTAGGCATGGAGAGATGAAAATGCTGTCCCTGCCCTCACAGTATGAGCAAGACTTTAGTCAAAACTGCAGAGTGAAAGGAATTTTCATGCTCTCCTGCTGGAATGCAAACTGGGGAAAAAAAATCCCTGGTTATCATTTGGTAACAAAGCAAGGATATCCACTGTGACTCAGCAGTTCTTCTACCTGCCCTGCAGAGATGCATGCACACGTGGGCCAGAATTCTTGTTCAGGAATGTTTGCAGAAGCATTGTTTACACTAGCTCCAAACTGGTCCAGCAGCTTTACGATGGATAAGTGAAATGTAGGCTATCAGACACAATGGCAGTCTAAATGGAGGAGATAGCTGATGATGAGTAACTAAATGCCATGATACCCTGCGATTGTAAACCTGGCTTTGAGAGGAAGGAAGACAGCAGAGGACTCATTGGAATCTCACTTTTATACAACTGCAATGGGTAGCAGTAAACTCTATGTGTTTCAGTATAGCTGCCAAGGCATTAAAGACAGAAAAGGGTGGAAGTGCTTGCTGGGAAGGCAGCAAAGTCTCGATGATACTGTGCTGATGAGCAGAGCATGGGGGTTGGCCAGCTTTGATTTTTACAGAGGTTCTGTAAATTTTTAAACAACAATTATTTGATACACCATATTATTTATTCATGCATTCTGTATGCTTTTATAAACAGCATAGCATCCCAAAGATTGAATTTATAATCTCGGTTTGAAAGGGAAGATCTAAAAAGTCTTCCTTTTCTTAAAACAAACAAGCAGTATCGAAGACTGGCAAAATCAGGGAGGTCTGCAGAAGAAAAGGCCAAGGGAGATTTGGATGGGAAAATGAAGGCATAGATACATGTGATGGAATGAAGAGAGGATGAATGGAGGAGAGAGTGAAGGGGAAATGGAGGAAGAGAGAGATGGGGGAGAATAGAAACACAGAAGAAAGAGCAGAGGAAAGAACTATGCCAAGAGGGGAAGCAAGAAGCAGAAGTCTTTGCAGCTGAGCTCTGAAGCGCATTCCCCACTCAGAGGAAGACAGAGCAAAGGTCTAAAGAAATGAAAAGCAGTTTGGTCAGGAAAAGAGAAATCACTCAGAAATTTAACAGAGCCGCGAAAATCAAAAATTTACGAGGAAAAAAGAAATGGGGTTATTTTTATTTCTTTCTTTTTTTTAAAAAAAAAGAAGAAACATTTAAAGGAAATCAGAAGGATTCATATTTCAAAGCTCAGTAAGACGAAGTAATAGGAAAACAAGAATGACCTAAAAGTCTTCATAATTTGATTATTTAGGCTGCGCTGTTAACCGGGGAAAGGACCAAATGGCACCATCCATAGAAGACAGAGAAGAGAGCAGGGAGAGGGCTGTATTTAAAGTGCCCACCATGGAATCACATTGACTCACATTCCATCCTTTAAAGTGCACCTTAAATCAGGGTTGGTGGCTAGACTAGAGGAAGTCCTAGCAGGTCGATTCCTAAGGTTTGCTGGCTAGTCAGCTTGGCCAAAGCAGCCTGTTCCCAACCTTTTCTCAAAAAACACTGTGGACCATGTTTCTGATGACACATGAACTTGACCTCTGGCCTTCACAGATGTGCACAGACACAAAGAAAATACAGATCACAGTGCTCTGAGGTTTTCTAAATTCCAGTGCCGCTTGCTTGCTTCTCGTTTGTTAAACATAAAGCTGAAAGGGGGCAGAGAAGATGAAAACACACCCTAAGACCACATGCATTTGTAGTCACCCCCAGTCATTTACACAGGGGAACAGCAACCATTGCAGAAAGGAATGTTCAACTTGCTAAAACTGGAGAGGAGGGTGGGAAAAGGCAAGTGGAGGACTGCTTCAGTTATGAGTTCATCCTCTCTTCCCCCAGGGCCTAAGCACTAGCTCTGCTGGAAAAACAAGTTACACACTGGCCAGCGGGGGCACTCACTCAAGAAGTGACTTCACACACTCCTGGGCTCTAGAGTCATTTATGACTTTCATGATTTCACTCAGTCTGCCACATCTCGACCTAGTTGAAAACTGGGTCAGGCCATTTTGTTTTCTTTCCAGACAGAGCCTAAAAAGCCCCCTTGCTTAAACAAGTACGCGGTCTGGATTATGGTGTGCGGTGAGTTTCCATCCTACCCTTTTGGAGATGCCAAGTAGTTACTGAAGCCAGCCAGAGAGCCTAGACGCAACATCCGTGGAGCAAAGAAACAGAATCTGGGACAGTGCGGGGAAAGCTTAGTTGCTCCAGACCTCTTGGCCTGGCCCTGGTGTTAAGTGGCGGTTCAGTTCCTATGTGTGTCCCTCTCTGAGCATCTGGGGAGGCACAAATGCTTCCATTTCCTAGCCAAGATTTCTAAAAGGGAAACAAAGCAGAAGTAAGCAAGAAATCCACGAGGCTACAGAAACAGATCCAGTCGTGCATCTGCAGACCACATGGAGAGGCTGTGAAAGTGACAGTGTACTGATGTGAGCAGACTTGCATTTGGAGGCAGAGCAGGAGTACCCGTGTGGCTGGTGAACCATGTGGGAGACTTGGCCCAGAGTGGGGAGCCAGTCTGAGATGCTGTTGGCTGATGAGCAACTTGAGTGTTTGTGGTGCAGATGGGACCGTCATAGGAACCATGATGTTCTCCCATTCGGTCTGTTGATAGGCCTACAAGAAAAGTTGTTAGAAAAAATAAATTTGGGGATAACCTGTGAACTCTGAATTTCAGGCATGTAGCATCATTATTTTTATTTATTCTTTATTTGCATGTGTATCTGGGTATAGATATGCCACATGTGTAGGTACCATGGCAGCCAGAAGAGGGTGACAGATCCTTTGGAACTGGAGTTATAGATGGTGGTGAGCTGTCCTGTGTGTGTGCTGGAAACCATTCTTGGTTCACTGGAAGAGCAGCAAGTGTGCTTAGCGGCTGAGCATTCTTTCCTGCCCCTGGCATAAGTGAAATCATGTTCCACATATTCCCCCCTTCCTTTCCCTCTTTATCTTTTTACAGATGATGGGGATGATGTATAGGTTGGAAGGACACTGGGGATGCTCAGAATCATTTTGTTTTACGAACAGACAGTTGCTCAGCTCTGTTTTAGACCCAGAGTTCCTGGGGGTATGAGTCCCATTTTTCTTCCCAAACCACTCAGGTGATTGGAAGGCCACTTGTGTTAAGCACCTTGCTGTGTTTCTGTGTTTTCATTCCTAGCTGTATTATAGTCCTACTAGGACTGCTTACATCTGGATGACTTGTATGGGGTAGAAGTTATAGGGGCTCCCCAGATGAAGGTATTATATAATCACAGTAGAAAGTTTTCAGGGAGAAAATGCTTATCTATACATAAGTTTGCATGTTGTTCTGCAAGCTCAATATTAGGGCACCTTGCCCATGATACTCCAGAGCCAAGAGTCAGCCACTCCTAAGTGTGACTGTAGAAATCAGAGATTCCCTGAGGAGGCATGGCCAGGAGAAGCACTGTAATATAAATACTACTTCCTGAGTGCTCACTGAGTCCCCAGTATGCACTGGGGTGGCTTTGTGTTACCACATCTCTCAAGGACTCAAACATGTGTGCATTGTTATCAAACTCAATTTACAGGGAAGAAAATGGAAATTGAATTTGTAGCCTGAATTCATGTTGCTTTTGATCATACAATTTTGTATGTGGCTTGACTCAGAATTTATCTCTTCACTAGACTGGTAGACCAGAGAAATTAGAGTCTGGCCAGGAAAGGGCTTATGGGGGGGGGGGGGTTGTTAAAGAATAAACTGCATGTTCAGGCCTACCGTATGTCAACTTTCAAGGGTGTGTCCAGGGAGAACCTCACTCAAAGCAGAAGGAGAAAGAAAAGAGGGGGACATGGGGCCATCCCTAGTGGGAAGAAGCACGGATGTCTGCTTGTACAAAGATGCACTTCCTTGACCCCCTTTAAATAACTTCCAGAGGAGAGACAGAAACCGAGCCTTAGTGTGAAGCATGCAACATGCAAAGTTCTCATTAGGGAGAGTTCCTGTTACCATGTGGCTGCTCCCCCTTCCCCCCTGTCCCCAGGCAGTCATTCATGGAAGGCACAGGATTGGACTTGGAGCTCCTAGAAGGAGAAATGTACCAGTCTTTTCCTTTGTTTGTTCAGACCACACGAAAAGAATGAGCTATGTTCGGAAAAGGAGAAAGGAGGAAAACATTTTCAAAGGATGTATTCTGTTAACACGTCTGGTAAGTGAGGGATTTATTTGGCTCACAGTATAAAGGGACATAGGCCATCATAGTGGGCAAGGCATCAAGGAGGTGACTGTTAATGTGACTTAGCATGTCTCATTAGACCAGGAAGCTGAGAGAGGACCAGAAGTGAGACTGGACAATAATTCTGAAGACTTTCTCCTCAGTAAACCTCTGGGTCCAGATAGGCCAAACCTCATAGAATTCCACAACTTCCTAGTACACTGCTGCTAGCCGTGGACTAAGCACTTAAATACACGGGCATGTGGAGGGCTTTTCATCTCAAGTTGTAAAGTTGTAACAGGGTTTCAAGAATGAAGGCTATGGAGATTGGCATAGGAAGGGGTGGGACTTGGAGACCATTTTGAAAGACGTGTGCTAATGACTTCCTCTGAGTTGTTCTATAGAAGAAAGTTAACCTTGCTGAGTACAGTCCCAAGATTTAACTTGGTAGTACATAGAGAAAGAAGAACTTAATGGGAGAGAAAACTGTGTCCAAGGAAAACATCTTCTACACTATTACAAAGAACCATTAGAGATGAACAATGACTGTGGAGAGTGTCTGGGTCTTCAGGTGACTTGTTTTGTGGTTCTATAATGAGTCCTCAGTTTTGTGGAAGGCAATAATTCATTGGCTTGCTGTTGAGTATGATTGATGTGGTGGTAGACACACACACACATCATTGGAAAGTGCAGAAACAAACAGGGTGACACATGGACCACTAATGATAGACTTGCAGACAGTTTTATTTAAGATAATACTTGCTATTTACATGTTAGAGCTATTTTTTACCTCTCCTCTTTCTTCCATTTCTTCTTTTGTTTTTCATGGTTTTTCATTTTTAAAATTGTTTTTTATTGAACTAAATATTTTTCTGCACTCATCTCCTTTCTTCTCTCCTCCTTTTCTACCCTCTCCGAAGGTCCCCATGCTCCCAGTTTACTCAGGAGATCTGGTCTTTTTCTACTTTTTGTGTAGATTAGATTCATGTGTGTCTCTCTTAGGGTCCTCATTGTTGTCTTGGTTCTTTGGGATTGTGAATTGTAGACTAGTTTTTCTTTGCTTTATGTCTAAAAGCCACTTATAAGTGAGTACATATGATATTTGTCTCTCTGGGTCTGGGTTACCTCTCTCAATATGGTGTTTTCAAGATCTACCCATTTGCCGACAAATTTCAAGATGTCATTATTTTTTTTTCTGCTGTGTAGTACTTCATTGTGTAAATGTACTAAATTTCCCTTATTCATTCTTCAGTCAAGGGGCATTTACATTGTTTCCAGGTTCTGGCTATGACAAACAATGCTGATATGGTTATAGCATGTCCTTGTGGTATAAATGAGCATTTGGGTACAAATACCCAAAAGTAGTATTGCTGGGTCTTGAGGTAGGTTGTTTCCTAATTTTCTGAGAAATCTCCATACTGATATTTCAAAGGGGATGTACCAGTTCGCACTCCCACCAGCAATGGAAGAGTGTTCTCTTTACCCCATATCCTCTCCAGCATAAGTTGTCATCAGTGTTTTTGATCCTGAACATTCTTACAGGTGTAAGATGGAATCTCCGAGTTGTTTGATTTGCATTTCTCTGATGGCTAAGGATGTTGAACATTTCCTTAAGTGTCTTTCAGCCATTTTAGATTTCTTTGTTGAGAGTTCTCTGTTTAGATTTGACTCCATCTTTTTTTGCATTATTTATTCTTTTGATGACCAATTTATTGAGTTCTTTGTATATTTTGGAGATCAGTCCTCTGTTCGATGGGGGTTGGTGAAGATCTTTTCTCATTCAGTAGGCTGTCATTTTGTCTTATTGACCATGTCCTTTGCTTTACAGAAGCTTTTCAGTTTCAGGAGGTCCCATTTATTAATTGTTTCTCTCAGTGTCTGTGCTGCTGGAGTTATATTTAGGAAGTGGTCTGCCAATGTGTTCAAGTGTGCTTCCTGGTTTCTCTTCTATGAGGTTCAGTGCGGCTGGCTTTATGTTGAGGTCTTTGATTCTTTGGATTTGAGTTTTTGCATAGTGGTAGATATGGGTCTATTTTCATTCTTCTACATGTTGATGTCCAGTTATGCCAGCACCACTTGTTAAATATACTTTCTTTTTTCCATTTGATATTTTTTGCTTCTTTATAAAAAATCAGGTGTTAGATGATGTGTGGATTGATATCCGAGTCTTCTATTGGATTCCATTGGTCCTCCTGACTGTTCTTATGCCAATACCAGGCTGTTTTCAGTACTGTAGCTCTGTAGTAGGGTTTGAAGTCAGGGACTGTGATGCCTCCAGAAGTTCCTTAAATGTACAGGATTGCCTTGGCTATTCTGAGTTTTTTGCTTTTCAATATAAAGTTGAATATTGTTCTTTTGAGGCCTGTGAAGAATTTTGCTGGAATTTTGATGGGCATTGCATTGAATCTGTAGATTACTTTTAGTAAGATTGCTGTTTTTACTGTTAATTCTACCTCCCTAAGAGCATGGAAGATCTTTCCATTTTCTGGTGTCTTCTTCAATTTCTTTCTTTAAAGGTTTAAAGTTCTTGCCATACAGGTCTTTCATTTGTTTGGTTAGAGTTACTCCAAAATATTTTATGTTTTCTGTGGTTATTGTGAAGGGTGATGTTTCTCTGATTTTTTTCTCAGCCTATTTATCATCTGTATATAGGAGGGCTCCTGATTTTTTTTAAGTTAATCTCATAACCTGTTACATTAATGAAGGTGTTTATGAGTTGTAGAAGTTCCTTGGTAGAATTTTTAGGGTTGCTTATATAAATTATCATATCATCAAATAATGAGAGTGTGATTTCTTCTTTTCTGATTTTTATCCCCTTGAATTCCTTTTGTTGTCTTATTGCTGTAGCTAGAACCTCAAGTATTGTATTGAATAGATATGGAGAGAGTAGACAATTTTTTTTTTGTTTCTGATTTCCATGGGATTGCTTTGAGTTGTTCTACATTTAGTTTGATGCTGGCTGTTGACTTGTTGTATATTGCCTTTATGTTTAGGTGTGTTCCTTGTATCCCTGCTCTCTCCTAGACCTTTATCAGGAAGGGATGCTGTATTTTATCAAAGGCTTTTTTAGCATCTAATGAGATGATCATGTGTTTTTTTTTCCAGTTTGTTTATATAGTGGATTACATTGACAGATTGTGTATGCTGAACCATTCCTACATTTCTGGGATTGATATAGAGATGAATAATTTGGATAGGTATGGATCTTGGTTTATTGATACAAATTTAAGGTCAATTTTGTTATACTGTGTATGTGTATTTTTGATTTTGATTAAGGTATCATGCTTGTCAAGCTCATTTTAAAATGTAATGTATAATTAAGAAATACAGGTTAATAGATGATCATCTATAATAGTCAAACTTGTAGTCATGTTAGTCAGATTTTCTAGATGTATAGAGATATATTTCAGATAAATAGGCATTATTCAAACCTTTCAAAAACTACAGAATATGGCATTTAAAATGTTCAAGAACTTAAGACTTTTCATGATGGTGAGACACATCTGCTCCTGGGAGCACCAAGCTACTTCAAAAGGATAATGGGCATAAAGAGCCTCCTTATGGAGTTGGTTAGCCTTTTGGGCAAGAAACTGCTCTTGCCTGGACTGCTTCATGGTATGCTGTAAAAACTGGACATGCAGAACCCACAGAGAAATGACTTCTGAACTTGCCTAAAGGTGAGATGATCCTTTGGGGTTCCTGCTTCATGAAAGAGTCTGCGAGACATTCTGCAGGACACAGAAGAAAGTGACTGACAAACTGCCAATATAGGTGGGACTGTCTTTGAAATTTCCTGTTTCATGGAAAAGTCTGCTGGATACTATGGGCCTTTAGGCTGAAGATGAATGCCCCAACAGTACAGAAGAACTTTGGTTGACTGTCCAGGCAGAAATATGTCTCTGTCAATTCTAGAGTTTTGGAAATTGCTTATAATGTACTTCCTGTTAACTTAGGTAATACATCCTTCTGGAGTCTTCGATGGAGTTGAAGAATTTATAGTTATAGCTTTCCTTAGTTATGATAAAAGATAAAGTAAACAGAAATATTGTAACTGTAGTTCTTGCTTGATACCTGTTTTGTTTTATCTAGTTCTGCTATGTTAAAGTTAAAGCCTTCTTTTTTCTTTAAACAGAAAAGGGGAAATGGTGTAGGAGGTCCTTTGGTCTATGTGCTACTTTCATTGGTTAATAAAGGAACTACTTTGGGCCTATAGCAGAGCTGTAGGGGAACAGAGATTGGCAGGGAAAACTAAACGAAATGCTGGGAGGAGGAAGGCACAGAGAGACGCTATGAGCCACTGTTAGAGTCAGACATGCTGGAACTTTGCTGATAGGCCACAACCTCGTGGTGATATAAAGATTAATGGAAATGGGTTAATTAAGATGTAAGAGTTAGCCAATGAGAAGCTAGAGCTAATGGGCCAAGCAGTGATTTAATTAATATAGTTTCTGTGTGCTTATTTTGGAGCTAAACTAGCCAGTTGGCTAGGACGAATAAGCAGGCCCTCCTCCTACATGGGATGAAGCCAACTTGATCATGGTGGATGATTTTTCTGAAATGTTCTTGGATTCGATTTGTCAGTATTTTATTGAGTATTTTTACAGCAATGCTCATAAGGGAGATTAGTCTGTAATTATCTTTCTTAGTAATGTCTTTATGTGGTTTGGGTAACAGGGTAATTGTAGCTTTATAAAGTTGGTTGGATGTTCCTTCTGTTTCTATTTTGTGGAACAATTTGAGGAATTGGTATTAGTTCTTTGAAAATCTTGTAGAATTCTGAGCTGAAACCATCTGGTCCTGAGGTTTTTTTGGTTGGGAGACTTGTGATGACTGTTTCTACTTCTTTAGCAGTTATAGGTCTATTTAATTTGCTTATCTGGTCTTGATTTAATTTTGGTAAGTGATAATTATCCAGAAAATTGTCCATTTCCTTTAAGTTTTCCAATTTTGTGGAGTATAGGTTTTTCAAAATATGACCTAATGATTCTCTGGATTTCCTCTGTGTCTATTGTTATGTCCCCCTTTTCATTCTGATTTTATTAATTTGGTTATTCTCTCTCTCTGCATTTTGGTTAGTTTGTATAAAGGTTTGTCTATTTTGTTGATTTTCTCGAAGTACCAACTCATTGTCTCATTGATTCTGTGAATTGTTTTCTTGGTTCCTCTTTTGTTGATTTCAGGTCTCAATTTGATTATTTCCTATTGTCTATTCCTCCTGGGTGAGTTTGCTCCTTTATGTTGAGAGTTTTCAGGTGTTCTATTAACTCATTAGAGTGGGATTTTTCCAACTTTTTTATGTACACATTTAGTGCTATGAACTTTCCTCTTAATACTGTTTTCATTGTGTCCCATACATAAATTTGGATATGCTGTGTAATCATTTTCATTGAATTTTAGGAAGTCTTTATTTTCTTCCTTTAGTTCTTCCTTGACCCATTGATGATTCAGGTGAGCACTGTTTAATTTCCATGTGTTTGTGGGCTTTCTGTAATTAGTGTTGCTGATGAATTCTAATTTTGTGTCATGGATATCTGATAAGATACATGGAGTTATTTTAATTTTTTTATCTGTTGAAGTTTGTTTTGTTACCTAGTATGTGGTCAATTTTTGAGAAGTTTTCATAAGGTGCTGAGAAGAAAGTATATTCTATTATGTTAGGATGGATTATTCTGTAGATGTCTGTTAAGTCTATTTGATTCATAACATCTCTTAGTTCCCTTATTTCTCTGTTATGTTTCTGTCTGGCAGACCTGTGCAGTGGTGAGAGTGGGGTGGTGAAGTCTCCCACTATTAGTGTGTGGGATTTAATGTGTGATTTAAGCGTTAGTAGTGTTTCTTTTACATATGAGGGTGCCCTTGTATTAGGGCATAGACATCTAATTCAGTATTGAGATTTCCTCCTAATGAATTTTTCCTGTGACAAATGCAAAATATCCTTCTTTATCTCTTTTGTTTGATTTTAGTTTGAAGCCTACTTTTTTAGTTATTAGGATAGCTACACCTGCTTGTTTCTTAGATCTATTTCATTGGAACATTTTTTCTCAACCCTTTACTCTGAAGCGATATCTGTCTTTGAGGTTGAGGTGTGTTTCTTATATGCAGCAGAAGATGGATTCTGTTTTTGTATCCAATCTGTTAGCCTGTGTCTTTTTATAGGTAAGTTTAGTCTATAAATATTAAAGGATATTAATGACCAATGATTGCTAGTTTCTGTTATTTTAGTTTTCGTTGTTGGTAACGTTATTGTGTGTGTTTGGGATTTTCTGCTGTGAGATTACCTATTGTCTGTGTTTTGTGCATGTAGCTAACTTCCCTAAGTTGGAGTTTTCCTTCTAATACTTTGTGTAGGGCTGGATTTGTGGCTAGGTATTGGTTAAATCTGGTTCTGTCATGGAATATCTTGTTTTGTCTGTCTATGGTGATTGAAGTTTTGGTGGGTCTAGTAGTCTGGGCTGCCATCCATGGTCTCCTAGTGTCTGTATAACGCTTGTCCAAGACCTTCTGTCTTTCATTGCTTCCATTGAGAAGTCAGGTGTAATTCTGATAGGTCTATCTTTATATCTTCACCTTTTTTTGTAGCTCTTAATATTCTTTCTTTATTCTGTATGTTTAGTATTTTTATTATTATGTGGTGAGGGGACTTTTTTTTTTATCCAATCTGTTTGGTGTTGTGTAAGCTTCTTATATTTTTTTTTCCTGTAAGCTTCTTGTATCTTTATATGCATTTGCTTCTTTAGGTTGGGAAAGTTTTCTTCTATGATTTGTTGGCTATAATCTTTTGAGTTGGATTTCTTCACCTTATTTTATCCCTATTATTCATGGTGTCCAATATTTCCTGGATATTTTGTGTTAAGTTTTTGTTAGATTTAATGTTTTCTTTGATTGATGAGTCTTATTTTCCCCTATTGTGTTTTCAGTACTTGAGATTCTCTCTTCCATCTCTTGTATGTTTCTGCTTGCATTTGTGGTTCCTGAATATTTTCTCATATTTTCCATTTCCAGAATTCCCTCGGTTTGTGTTTTCTTTATTGTCTCTATTTTGGTTTTCAAGTCTTAAACCCTTTTTTCCATCTATTTGATAGCTTTTTCTTGGTTTTCTTTAAGGAATTTGTTGATTTTTTTTCCAATTTTTGTTTGTCTTTTTCCCCATTTCTTTGAAGGAATTTTTGTTTCCACTTAAACAGCCTCAAACATTCTCCTAAAGTTATTTTTTAGGTCATTTTCTTCTTCTTTATCTATATTTAGGTGTTCAAGTTTTGCTGTTGTAGAACCAGTAGTTTTTGTAGGTGTTATGTTTCTCTGTGTGGTGTTAGGTGTGTTCTTACCTCATCTACCCATCTTCTCCTCTTATTGGTGTAGTCAGTGCTGTGTCTCTGGTGATCCATCTTCCAGGTGCCAGTGGCTTTAATGTTCAGATGTTTGCTTCTCGTGGTGCAGTCAGGGCCATGGTTCCAGTCACCCAATGTCACTCAGTGTTCCCACTTGGAGGTTGCTTGGCACTCCCGGGATTAGCTCTACAATCATGGAGGTCATTTGGGCCTGCTCCTATGGAGGTTGCTTGCTTGAGGCTGTTCCTGCTGAGGCCCCTGACTTGCACCTGGCCCTGCAGAGGTCTTTAGCTCAGGCCTGCTTTCTCAGCAGTGACTCCCTTGTACCCAATCTTGTGGAGGTCACTGCCTTGTGCCTGCTCTGGTGGAGGTCACTGGCACAGGTCTGCTCCTGTGAAGGTCGCTGCCTCGGGCCTTTGTTTTTCATTTTCTGTTCTCTAATTATCTTTCTAATTTGTCATCTTTTTTCTTTGTTCGCTTTTGGTCTTTCACGCCTCATTCTCCATTAATCTCATTGCCATTACCCATTAATATATGGATAACATTAACACATTTGTTGAACAAAATCTATTGTGTAGATAAAAAACATTTCTAAGATCATCATTTCCATATTCTTGGTTGCAGAGAAAATATAACTTTAGTAAGTGTGAAAATGTATTAAGTGTCACACATGACTTTCTTTTGGATTCCTGACTGACATATTTCAATAAAAGAAAGAATAAGTTCTTTGTGTCTTCCAAATCAATTCTCAAAGGAAGAACATTCTCCCTCCACCATGGGCATGCTAAGTACTCAGATGTTTATGCTAGCATCTGGATCACTTGGTGCATGTTTCGTGACTGGATAATCAACAGCCCTCTTGTTCTGCCCAGGGTGCTCAGGTGTGAGACCTTTCTGAAGCAACAGTCTTGGCAGTATGGTTCCCTTCACTTCATTGTTTCAAAAGAGGTACTTTCCATGGGTAAACAAATTATTTTATTTCTTTTCCCTGTCTAGAAGTTAAAATCCTGGGTTAGTTTTAAAAGCGAGCATTCAAATGGTTTATTCAGAGACTGGAGGGTATGTAACGGCAGCTTTCAGGAACTTTAACATGTGGAAAGTACTGAAAGGGGTCACTGTGGGAAATTTTGGTGTATTAAATAGCACTTCCTGCTCCCAGTGGGAAAGATAGCAAGACAGTAGCTGATACGGGGGTGTACAGGATGTATTTCTGTCCCATATCCCTGAAAGTCATGAGCCAGTTCAGTTTTACTGTGACGTTGAGAGGCTTTGTCTAAGTAACTCACATCTAGAAAAGAAATCAGACTCCAGCTGGACTATGATTTTCCCCGGCTTCATGCCAGGGAGATAATATCGCAAATTCTCTCATCCTTCCTGTAACACAACACGGTTTCTACTCTAGTTACTGCTACACAAGGCACGACCAGCTGTCACACAGTCAAATTCATCTGTCCGTTGTTGAGTGGATGGGTCCTCTGTGCTTTGTGCCTGACACTATGCCAGGTGGGTTACATGTTGTTTTCTTTAACTCTTCCGGGCATAGGTCTTCACTTATTTTCCCATACAGGATAGTAAAGCTTGGAGCTCTTTTATAAAGTTCATAAG
The DNA here is from genome assembly GCF_018167655.1 of Microtus oregoni. Lineage (NCBI taxonomy): Eukaryota > Metazoa > Chordata > Mammalia > Rodentia > Cricetidae > Microtus > Microtus oregoni. The sequence goes on from NW_024543063.1 coordinate 22,567,329, forward strand.
TAGCCCACATTGTTATAGAACTCAGTAACCAAAGAAGGGTTCAAATTTCCATTTTTTCTGACCTTTTTCTTATCTTTCTGGAAATTCAGTTTGAAAAAAAATAGCCCAAATATAGGCTTGAACAGTCTGCCTTTTCTTTGGTACAGCTCACAGGCAGCTTGTGTGGTCTGGTCCCAGTGGAAACGTGAGCAAGGGTAACGAGGGAATCTAGTCTGGATTTTTGATTTTAGCTTTCAGTAAAGGCCAGAGACAGAGTGGTTGATAGGGACTTCACAGAGCCAATGGCTATGTCTTGCTTCCCACCACACCATCAGTTACTAGACATCCAGATTCACTCTTCTTCCCACTGTAGATTTCAAACCACAGCATGAGGAGTGAAAAACCCTCTCATGATTGTGATGAAACCACCTCTCATGAAACACACAATGTTTTTCCCAATCAGAGACCCCAGCTGTGATCAGAGACAGCTCTAGTCTCTGGGCATCATGCTTTCTTCTTATCACGGCTGTTACTTTAGCTTGTGGATAACATCATGAACTCACGTGCCATCAAGAACTCCCCATGTAAGAGAGGGTAAAACGATGGAAGGAATAAATTGACATACAAGGAAATACATTAACTATAACAACGAACAATGTTCCCTTGCAACTAGTATGTATTCTTTGGATGTTTCTCATTCCACTGCCAATTCTACATCAGCTATCTGTCTACTGGGTTAGGGTCTATAGCCATGAGACAATTCAAATCTTAGTTAGTGGAGGGTATGAAGCTTAGCAAGAACTTTGCTGCACTAATACCCCATGGCTTTGTTGTAAGAGGAGCGGCGGGGCTGCGTCCCACCACCCGGCTAGCTTTACACCCGAAATAATTACACGGAAACTATATTCTTTTGAACACTGCCTGGCCTATTAGTTCCAGCCTCTTATTGGCTAGCTCTTACATATTTATCTAACCCATTTCTAATATTCTGTGTAGCACTACGAGCTGGATTATCAGGAAAGATCTTAACCTACGTCTGTCTGGAGAGGGAGAATTATGGCGACTCCTGATTTGGCTTTCTTTCTCCCATGGCTTCCTCCATCTCTTCCTGAAGAGCCGACTTATACATGGTTGTCCCAAATTCAAAATAGAGTTGATAGGGAAGAGATTGTCAGGTTCCTGCACCATGGGTCTCTTTTTATATTGATTCTTGATAATATTCATAGATCTTAGGCTATAGCTCAGTGGTATAATGTTTATTTGGGGGTATATGAGGTTATGAGGCCCACTCCTAATAAATAGACTGGAAAGACACCCCTCCACACACAAAAAAATTCTCATGGGACAGAGCCCTGGGACTGTAACTTTATAACCATCTACTCACCACTTGTGGGGACGTATTTAAAACATATTTGATTATATTTCCTATTGCAACCAATTGACCTCCCCATTGGGGGGAAAAGTTGTACATGGAAGAAAGGATGTTAGTGTCTCCAGATGGGTGTACCAGAGGTTTAAGTTTAACTGTGTTCACTCAGTGACTTGAGCACCAGCGTTGTCTTTGATCAGATTGTCACATGCTGCTTCCATCTAGATCGCCAAGGGCAGAGATATGCCTGAGTCATTGGTTGAACAGTGTCATAATTAATATAGTTTCTGTGTGATTGATTATTCGGGACTGAGCAGCCAGGAAATGAATAAATAGTCTCTGCCTACAAAATGGAGCCCAACATGGGGCTCAAATCCCTGACCCTGAGACTAAGAGTCTCACTCTCTACCTACTAATCCAGTATGGAATGTGCCTCTTTCTAGTGCTTTCCTTTTCAGAGGGCATAGGTGTCACTTCCTGCTGGGGGTCAAGTCATATATCCCAGCCAGGCTGTGAGGATGCATGCGCTCTGCACCAGGCCCTAGGCCATCTATGGTGGGAATGAAATAGGCCCCAGTGAGCCAACCCACAGAATGACTGTGTAAGTGTCATAGAAATGGAAGGTCTTGCAGGGTGATTAAATATGCAACAACAGAGACAGAGGAGTCCAGGAAGATGCTAAAGAGAGCTGGTGGGACATGTTATGAGTGTAGAGTTAGAGACAGAGACTAAATCTGAGAGGAAGGGAGATCAGAAAGAAACGGGACACAAGTGGAATCGGGGAAAGAGAGACAACACAGGAAACATCTGGAATCCTGGCTTTGACAGAGTCGAAGGATGTGCTCAGCCTATCTCCCACACCTAATCGGGACTAATACTATTCTATACGACTGCACAGTCCACGGGACATAAGGCTTGGTCTAAAACGTGACAGCTGCAGCAGCAAGGAGCACAGAGCCAGGTCCTAAAATGTCATCACTCTTTGTAAGTATTCCCATGGGAAACAAATGGAGGCTGATTTTCCCCATTTCTCATTGAAAATACTGCTTTTGAGTCACCAAGCATTTGGTTCAATTCCTGTACATCATTAAGATCCTGGCTGAGATATTACTGTCTTGGATTTTGTCATAAATCAGTGTAAGTACTACAGGAATCATGTGGCGTTGTATCTCTTTGAAATAAAGATTGTTGTCCCATTGTATAGGTGAAAACCTGGGGTCCTTAGAAATTCATTTTAAAAAATTGTGTTTGCATCTTCCTGTATTTATAACTTTTAAGTAGTTCTTTAATTTTGCCAACTTTCCTGCTTGTCTTTTAGTCTATTTTTTTAATTTAAAAAATGAAAAATCTTTTTGCTTATAATTTTGTTTCTTTTTTATTCATTTTTAGTGAGTTCTACATTTTTCTCCGCTCCCCTCCCCTTTAACCCTCTCCCAAGGTTGTTTTGGTTTCTTGAGACAAGGTTTCTCTGTAGTTTTGGAGCCTGTCCTGGAACCAGCTCTTGTAGACCAGGCTGGCCTTGAACTCACAGACATCTGCCTGCCTCTGCCTCCAACTGCTGGGATTAAAGGCATGGACTACCACTGCCTACCTCAATAACTTTGTATTGTTAGAATATTTGTCTTTTATGGGGATACTTAAACCATCACTTTTTTATATCTGTATTAATGCAACTATCACCATTTAATCATATTTTCAAGAATAGTGATAATTTTTGTCTTGCCCAAACATATTAAAATATGGCTAAGAACACAATAGTAATAGTTAAGGAAAGTTAAATGCAGTAGAAAATGACAGTTAAAACTAGTTCACAAATTTAAAAACTCTTTTAAATATACTTTAATTTTAATTGATACCTAACTATTGTAGATTTTTGTGGACTACAGTGACATTTCAACCTTATATGCAGCATGGCTTATTTAAGTTGAAATTTTTAAAAATGGACAGGGATACCTTCAGAGTAATTAACTATAGTAAATAAATGCATAATTTTTAAAATATATTCTTTTCTCATACAAGATATCCTGACCACAGTTTCCCCTTTCTCCACTCCCAGTCCCCTCGTCCATCCCAGATCCACTCCACCTTCGTTTCCCTTCAGAAAAGAGCAGGCCGCCCAGGGCTATCAAACGAACACGGCATAATAAGATGCCAGAAGACTAGGTACAAACTCTCTATCAGGGTGGAGCAAGGCACCCCGATAGGAGGAAAATGGTTCCAAGATCAGGTGAAGCAGTCAGAGACACCCCACTCCTACTGTTAGGAGTTCCACAAAAATACCAAGCTAAACAACTACAACATATACGCAGGAAAGGGAAGTAGTGTCACGTTTTTATACTGCTTTGTTATATCCACGGAGTTACCTTTAAAGATAGGATTCATGAAGTTAAAAGGAATGGGTTTGCTCCACTAAGTACCTAATGTTACCCTTAGGTCTGATCTACCCAAGGATTTCCTAAGGAAAGCAGCAGCATAAAAATAGAACCATGTACGCTGCTGCCCCCTACTGTCATGAAACTATTTATCACACGCAGAACTTTCCCGGGATAGAAAGATTCCCTCAATAATTTATTTTGAATGGACTTTAGATGTACTCTGCATGCCAAAACATAAATGAGAGTTAAAGAATTCGGCTATAGGGGGGATGGCTGAAGTAAGACTTTCTAGAATAATGTTCTAAATGTCTAGAACTTTGGTACAGTGTGCTTCTTGTACGTCATCGACTCTTACAGTCCCACGAAGTTGGAAGGATTATTATGGTCACTTTAAGTAAATGTGTTAACACACGACAGAATTGAAACTCAGATACCAAATTCCTCCGATTCGTAATTGTGCTGTCTGGCGTGACGTGCGTGCTGCATCCCGAAGGAGGATGCTTCCTAATAGCAGAGGTCTGGCTCTCGGCAGTTCTAGCCCAGTCCCAGGCCACAGCATTTCCCACGCGTGCCCTTTCCTGAAAACCAGGTTGAAAGAATGCAGAGATGCGTTTCTCACTTACAAGGAAGTGGTACCCTAACGAATGCACCCACCGAGCCCTGCAGCTTAACAATATAGTGTCCTGTTGAGTTCTGGTGCTTGCTCTGTGTGGTTCATTGATTCCAGCAGAGAAAGCCTTCAATATTAAAATGCAAGTCTATGGTTTCTACTTAGTATGTATTGCTTCTGCACCATCCAAAGCCAAACAATTGAAAAATTTTAAGTCGATCTATCCTAAGTGAGAGACCACTGCACACTAGAGTGGTGTGGTATATGGCCCAAATAAGGCAATATGCAGGGGCCTCATTGCTAGCAGTGTTTGCCTAGGAAGAACTCCTAAGGACCAGTACCTCAGCTCCCTGCTAGACATATTTGCCTGGGAGCTCAGATTAGCTTAGAGAACCCTGCCAGGGAGGATGGACAGGGTAACAGTGGGCCGCTGCCCTTGCTGATCTCCCTGCTCTGCAGATCTCCCTTTTGGTCTCACCCTGGAGGCCCTGGAAATGTGAAGGCTTACCCTTACCACAAGGGGGCATCATTCACAACCATAGCAAAGGCTCTTTCCCCCAACAAGACAAAGGGCACCCAAGAACTGGTTCCTATCCTCTTCCAATCATACCATCGCCAGTAGCCCACTAGCATGCTTAGATGCTGATCAATTATCCGGCTGTGGCAGAGGAAGGGAGGAAGACACCTTGTCCCAGTTACATGTAGGAAGGCAAGACTACAGAACTTGGATGAAATTTTGGGATTCCAGATGGGGAAAGAAAGAATAACATGTAAAGTCTCTAAGGTGATAGTAGACTTCCCATAGTCCCACAAAGAAACGGCCGCGTCCAGCCAACACGGGCCAACATTGGACAGAAGTGGCGACCTGTCACAGGCTCAAGTGGGGTTCCTATTTTTTTCTATTGAGCTGGAAACGATGAATTTGAAAGCCCACTGGACATTGGAGTGCAGTGTGAGATGACTACACATTGAGGAACTACATGAAGGATCACACGGTGAGGTTCCAGTCCACAGTGTGAATATTTGGCTGATGGCGTAGACAACAGAAAAAGTTGGTGGAGGGAGGCAAACCGTTTCATCTGGACCATCTGTAAGTTCACCCAGTTAAATGAGGAGTTCCTCTAACCACCTGGCAATAATGTGCGTGGATTTGCTAAGACTGACCACAGGGCCTGGTCACTCCACAGGGTAGAATAGAAAGAAGTGGAGGAATGCCGGTAAGTACCACGAGTGACTCCCGGTACAACATGTGGTCAACCCTGCCCATACATGGCCTACCAAAAAGATTTATGACCAGTAGTTCAGGTCCTATTTAGTGTTCCTTGATGTCCTGGTGCAAAAGCCCTTGGCAACCTTTTGGGGCTGGATTTCTATGCTGAAGTTGAAACCTGGAGTATGTTTTTATAAATCTTTTGGATCTTCTAGTGCCCAAAAAACTTGAATTCAAAGTAGGAGAACAATTAAGGCAAGAAAAGAAGGAAGTCATCATTGTGACCAGAGTTGTGATAAGTGTTCATTAGATGAGCTAGATGACAGAATTCAGTCCCATTAGCAGGAGATAGCAGGAATCATGGTGTGTGCATGTGTACACACACACACACACACACACACACACACACACACACACACGGGGTAGGGGCAAACAAAAGAATGCAATAATATTGGTTGGAAGAAAGAAAATAAAGAAATTTAAATGTAATAGAGCTTTCAGTATGAAGTGACTGAGGCATCATGGGTCATACCTGAAAGCATCCAGCTGTGATTATCTACTTGAGCGCTTGGGAAGGGCATGGCAGAGCAGGGATGTTGTGGAGTATGTGATGTGCAAACCACAACCACAGTCCTCTGGGAATGAAATTGAACAGAGCATGTCAAGAAGATGACGCTAGTCTGGTAATGCTTTAAGCAGCTGGAGTAGGAGGAGGCTGATCAGGGGTCAGGAATGAGGAGGATAGAATCCCAGGGCAGGAACCAGCAGGCTGTGGGATGTGGCTGCTGAGTGGAATGGAAGAAAGTCATTCAGAGTTGAGCAACCAAAAGTGAGCAGGGTCAAGGATCTGCCTTGTTGAGGTCAGGGTGAGGGGCCAGGCTCTGGAATTGTGAGTTTCTAACGAGCAACCAACATTCAGATTTTTTTTCTTGATCTCTTATGAAACACGCCAATACATTGAGAACACAGAATCATAGGACTGCGAAGGGAATTTCATCTGGTTCTGTCTCTGAGCCAATTTGGCACTGAGTTCTCTAACTTGGCAGCGGGTCCCAGCACGCCAGCTAGAACATTTCTGGTGCTGGAAATCCTCTGAGCTTCAGAGATGGTCCAAACTAGTCAGCTTACCATCATTGTAACAATAACCCGAGATAAAGCAAGCAACATTTTATTAGTTCTTTGAGAATTTTGATCATAGTTACTCATCTCCCCCAGCTCGTTCCCAGATTCACCCCCTCCCTATCCACATAACTTTGTACCCTCTTTTTTTTTTTTCATCCACCATTTCCAGTTTGTCTGCCTATGTGTTATTCTTGGATGTGCAGACTTCCCCTGGAGCGTGTTGACTTACTAAGGGCAGCACTCTTAAAGAAAACTGATTTTCCCTTTGCCAGAAGCTGTCTATTGCAAATGGTTCCTTGACTAGAATGGGGCTTCTCCTCTGCCCCCCCCCCCTTCTCCATGAGATTTGGTCTGGCTTGAGCTTGTATGGGGCTTGCACATGCTGTCACATACCTCTGAGTTCTGAAGTGTTCATTTCTACATTGTCAGCGGAAGGCACTATTTTCTTGTATTTACCCACTGTTTCTGGGTCTCAAAATCTCTCTGCCCCATCCTCTGCAATGATCCCATGAGCCCTGAGAGGAAGGGCTGTGATATAGGTATCCCTTTTAGGGAGGTGTGTTCTGAAGTCGCTTATTCTCTTCACCTTGGACAATTTTGATTTTCTATGTTACTAACCATGCACTACAAATGGAAGCTTCTCTGGTGAGGGCAAAGAGATACATTAATGTGTGGGTATAATTAATTGTAAGTCATTAGGAGTCCATTTAAATCTATATCTACTAATCAGAAGAATAGGAGTAGATTCTTCCACAGGGCCTATGCCATGTGGTGTAGTCACAGGGTCTGGGCCTGGTGATTGCTGAATCTAGGCTGTTGTTGCCTAGCCTGACATCTCTCTGTCTGCTTTTCTGTGCCTCAATCACTTCTAGGGGGTACCCTTTCCCCTACTTTTACCTTCCTTGTGTCCTTTTTTCTCTCACAGTTGTGTTCACTGAACTTCGTCAATTACTGGGATATCTGGAGCAAAGTAATGTAAAGAATTCCAATTTCCTACCATATATTGTTTTGACCTCATTCATATTTGAGAATATGAATATAAATTCCCTGTCTGCGGTGGTTTGAAGAAGAGAAACTCTATTGCCTATGGCATTTGAATGCTTGGTTCCTAGTTCGTGGTTCTGTTTGGCAAGGCTTTGGAGGAAATGTGGCACTGGGGGCTGGGTTTGAGAGTTTAAAGAATCCTGAAATTTCTAGTCTCTCTCTGTCTCTCTCTGTCCCTCTCTGTCCCTCTCTTTCTCTCTCTGTCTCTCTCTGTCTCTCTCTGTCCCTCTCTGTCTCTCTCTTTCTTTCTCTGTCTCTCTGTCTCTCTCTGTCTCTCTCTGTCCCTCTTTGTCCCTCTCTGTCTCTCTCTTTCTCTCTCTGTCTCTCTCTTTCTCTTTCTCTCTCTGTCTCTCCCTTTCTCTCTCTGTCTCTCTCTGTCCCTCTCTGTCCCTCTCTGTCTCTCTCTGTCTCTCTCTGTCTCCCTCTGTCTCTCTGTCTCTCTCTGTCTCTCTCTGTCTCCCTCTGTCTCTCTCTCTCTCTCTCTGTCTCTCTCTGTCTCTCTCTGTCCCTCTCTGTCCCTCTCTGTCTCTCTGTCTCTCTCTGTCCCTCTCTCTCTCTGTCTCTCTCTGTCTCTCTCTGTCCCTCTCTGTCCCTCTCTGTCTCTCTCTTTCTCTCTCTGTCTCTCTCTGTCTCTCTCTTTCTCTCTCTGTTTCTCTCTGTCCCTCTCTGTCCCTCTCTGTCTCTCTCTGTCTCTCTCTGTCTCCCTCTGTCTCTCTCTCTCTCTCTGTCTCTCTCTGTCTCTCTCTGTCCCTCTCTGTCCCTCTCTGTCTCTCTCTGTCTCTCTCTGTCCCTCTCTCTCTCTCTGTCTCTCTCTGTCTCTCTCTGTCCCTCTCTGTCTCTCTCTCTCTCTTTCCATGCTTGTGATTTAAAGCGTGAGCTCCCAGCTTGCTGCTCCAGCTACCATACCTGCCTAGTGCCACACTTTGCTTGCCATGACAGGATGAACTCCTTCTGGAATTATAAGCTTAAATTCTCTACCTTCTATAAGCTGCCTTGGTCACAGCAACAGAAACGTAAGCAACTAACACACTGACAATCAGAGAAACCCGCTATGACATAGTGCACAAGGGATCTGATCCTGGAAAACAGGGCCCAGCTTGAATCACTCAGTTTTGACCACATTGGGAAAACTTATTAAAACCAGTACTGTAGGTCTCATATTTTATAACTGTCATCAGAAAATATGTTTCAATTGGGGTTGTAGAGTTTCCTTGCTGATTTTCTTCTGCTTCAGCAAGTCTAGAGAGATATGAAATGAACCTGGAACAAACAGTTCTGAGGGATTCCATGATAATGTTGTTGCTTCCATTCCCTGGACCACATTGTGACACCCGAAGGCCCCAGTAACGTCACTTGACTAGCTGGGTTGGTTTAGAGAAATGAAATTAAGGCCCCTACATGTGTAACTTTTGACTACTCAAGGTTGATCCTCACAAGATCCTCTCAGTTCAAGCTGCTGCGTTCGAGTGTTATTGACCAGATGGACTGAGCTCAGGGTGACAGTCTACTTGATTGTCTCTCTCATGGGTTTTAGGTTGTTAACAGCCCACTATATCCTTAGTAAGAGCGTCACCCTCAGGACTCAAGAAGTTCCCCAAACCCTATTTCTTATACCATTCCGTTTGTGTAGGAATTTGAACATATTAAATTTGGGGGGAATGGAAGGAGGGGCATGGAAGTGATTGTCGGTCCACTGCAGGAAAGCGACCCAGAATCAAATACTACATTTGTGTAAGTACCTGTGAATATCAACTGGTCATCCAGTGAGGAACTGTGCAAAACCACTGAGGGCTCCATTCATGAAGGGCAGTAATGTAGCTCTGTGAGGAAGTTATGCTAAGCCTCACACTGTGGTGGGATCCATCACCTGGGCAATGTGTCAATGTGTGCATTTCTTCTTCTTCTTCTTCTTCTTCTTCTTCTTCTTCTTCTTCTTCTTTTTCTTCTTCTTCTTCTTCTTCTTCCTCCTCTTCCTCTTCCTCTTCTTCTTCTTCTTCTTCTTCTTCTTCTTCTTCTTCTTCTTTCTCCTTTTTTTCTTTTGTGAATTGTTCACAACACTTGAATGGGAGGTGAAAGAACTCCACTCACAGGCTGAGAGGATAGTGCTGTGGTTTCTGGCAATGAATAAGCAATGAGTCAACTTTAACTTCAAGCGATGCCAAAGCCAAGAGAGATTTTAGTCTACTCAACCCTCCCCTTGTTCATTTCTGGATCATCTTTCTGTTTGTACACAGTTCTATTGTTTTCTAGGAAAATTGCTTGGGTATTTGGCCAAGGTTCTGGGCTGTTCAATTAGGACCCTAGTGTCCTTCTGGGTCTAAGAGGCCCTTGAAGGAACTACTAGGCCCTTGGAAACTGAATGAAAGTCAGTGTACACACTTCTGAAAAATTGTTCTCACACAAAGACCAACACAAGGCCTCCTACCCTCCTGAGAGGTATTCACTCGTGGGAGACTGTGATTCAACCCTAAGGGAGGTGACTGGTAACTCTTATTTTATCATTAGATTGGGCATTGATAGAGTCATAGCTTAATTGTCTATTGGGAATTAGTGGCATCTTAAGAAATCTTAGAAGAAGTACAGCATTTAGGGGTTCCCTTTATTAGTCTCTTCCCCTCCCCTGGCTTGCTTCCTGGCTACCATGAGGTGAGTAGCCTCCCTCAGCACATGCCATGATTTTCCAAGGTTAGACCCCAAAGTGACAGAGCCAACCATACACCCAAACCCCAAAAGTGAAAATTCCAAACCAGCCCTTCAGCGTTTGGGTTGAGTTGTTTCAGGTGTCTTCTTAGGCAGAAAGCTGCCTAAGAGAGAATGCGTGAAACTTCCTCTTGGCTTGGGTCAAGTATGCATTTCAGGCAGGGCTTTCAGAACTGGGTTCTCTTTGGTGCACTGTAATAGCAAGCACACAATGTTAATGTGTCAGTTGGTGACAGCAACTTTGATGACATGATTGAGACGCTGTCCACCAGCTTTTTTCACAATGAAGTTGCTTTTCCAAAAGCCATGTTTGCAAATGGCTGGTGCAGACGGAGTAACCTTTGTGAACACAGTCTACCACAGACTTCGGTTTTAGAAAGGGAAATTTTCATAGCGTTCTTCTCATCCCCTCTTCAGGCTTCAGGCTTGTAATGATTAGTAGATCTGTTGAGCAAAAAGAGACAGAGGGTCACATATGCGTCTCCTTGTCAATTGTGGGACACTTCCAGCTGAAGCTGCGTGACTCACTTCTACCAGGTTACTTCTATGTATCAGCAAACAGCTTTCCAGTCTTCTGAGAAAGTGAGAACGTAAACTTGGTTGGTTTGTCTTTTTAAAATCCTCAAGAGTTATTGAACAACAATAACAAAGAAAGGAAGGGAAAGCGTCGGTTTAGAGGCTTTGGCAGGCAATAGAATACTAATCCAATAGTTCCTTTAAATTGCGTAATTTTATTTGCTTTTTATTGGAAACTGATGAACATTTTCTTTTCCACAATAGCATTTTTTTTCCTTTCACTTGAAAAGAAGCTAAAATTAAACGAGTCGATTCAGGAAAAATTTAAACAGTTAAAGGACATGGGACGGACTAGCGTCTCCCCTGGGAACACTGGTTGCTCGCTCCTCTGACTGCCAGCTGCCTGCTGAGCGTACCCAGCTCCGGACCTGCTGCGGTTGGGCTCGCCAAAGTCCACAAAGAAACACTTGGCGCACGCGCCTCAGCGACCTTCTGCTGTTTGTCCGTTTCCATGGCTACGAAGCCCATCAGCGTGGAAGCCTAAGAAAATGAAGCTCAAGAGCCTCTTGCTTCGGTATTACCCACCAGGTACGGAGTTCCCACCTGCGGGCTCTGGGTTCCCAGCCTGGGATAGTCTAGGACAAAGAAGGGGACAGGAACCTGGGGAGGAACGTCGCGCCCCCTTGCTGTGTTGAGTGGGACAGGAAGCCAGAGCTCTCCTGTCTGGGCCCCCTACCCTTTCACAAACTGACTGTTGTTCCCTCAAATCCTTTAAGTGACTCTTTGAGGAAGTCTTTAAACTTCTAAAAGTTTTCTGGTAACTCACAAGTCGGAGTTGGGTGGGACTGGAAGAGAAATGAATAGTGACGTCCTGGGATAGTGTTTTCTGGAACTTTCTGTCATTTTAAACTCTTAATGACCAAGTCTAAGTGAAGGAAGCTTGAAAAAAAAAATGCACAGCCAGCCAAATACATTCCCCTTGCCACACACTCCAGTCTGCTGCATTGAGAAACCACGCCCTGAACCTGTAACTTACATTCTTTGTGCCCCTTGCCACAGGAGTTTAAACAAGGTCAGAGCTCTTGATTCTGATGAAGTGATTATGAAATAAGCCCACATAATGCTGCTGTCTTAGAGTCATGCGGTACAGACTGGGGAAGGGGCATGATAACCATCAGAGAGTAAATGAAATACAACTTGGTGTGGACAAAAGAGAAGGAAGCCAGGCATGATGGCTCAGGCCTTTAATTCCAAGCCTTGGGAGGCAGAAACAGGTGTGTCACTGTGAGTTCGAGGCCAGCCTGGTCTACAAAACAAGTTCCAGAACAGCTAGGGTCCTTACACAGAGAAACCCTGACTCAAAAATCAAAACAAAACAAAACAAAGCATCTCCCCCCCCAAAGCAATGACAACAACAACAACAAAAAAAAAATAGGAGGAAAACTCCCAAATTTTATCTAGGAACTCAATTAATAAAAGAGTCAGGGAGAAGGCTCAGTGTGGGTCAAGATACTTGTGGCTAAGCTGATGGTGTGAGTTCAGTCTAAAGAGGTGGAAGGGGGACCTGCCTCCCCGAAGTTCTCTCGTGACCTCTGCATGTATACGGTGGAATATGTGCTCACCTGTAACATAAATAATAAGTGTAGCTGAAATAGCAAATAAAATGAAATATGTTAAAGAAAGCTCTCAAAACTTGGTTCGGAACTCCTGCTCAATGCCACATTTGGGTAAAGAGCCTGCAGAAATTTCAGAGGCGAGTTAACTCACTTTGTAACAGTTTAACAGAGACAGTTTTATGGAAGTGGACTTCAAGAATTTCAAGACATAATGTAATGGTCTGTTCTGTCACCTGGGTATCCTGTTCCTTTAAGGGACAAAGCCCCACCCACTCCCCCACTCCAACCCCCAGTCCCAGTGGTGGGGTGGGGATGGGGGGATAGGGATGGGGGGGGATGGGGGTGGGAGGAGGACAGCAAGAGGGTTTTCCTAGGCAATGCAGCAACATTTTAGTTCATAATTCTATCCAATATATCTAACAGACAAGGATATCAGTATTCCTCTTTGATGCCATCCTGATTTTGTTGTTTTTGCAGGTTGTTCCCTGCCAGCAGGTATCATTGCCTATCTCTCTCTCTTTTTTTCTTGCCCAGTGGTTCTTTTCTTTTCCTGCAGAAGCCACATGGCCGTCCTCTATTTTCCTTGCTTCCTCTTACTGCTCCTTTCTGCTCACTCTTTTCCATTTGTCCACAAATTGTATCACCTCTACTTCCAAAATGTTGTGAATGCGTTAGCTCACCCCTCTTTGCGTCGCCCAGTGTTCTTGGCTCAGCATCCCTTCCCTCTACCAACCCGATTCAGGCATCTGCCATCCCTTGTTGGGCTGGCAGTGTCTTGTCAACCGGCTTCCTGTTTTTCACTCTCGCCTCCTGTTTGCTGGTAGAATCTAAACCAATCGTCTCCAATCGTCTTCTCTCGTGCTCCTGTTAGGCGTAGAATCAAATACGCAGTCTGGAAGAATTGGCTCAGCCTCTTCTGTCAGCTTCTAGAACCTTACTCTCTGTCCTCTCTATACTTTAGAACTTTGAAGCAATCTTCCAAAACTTACAAGAAGGCCCTGTTGCTCACCATCCCCTCCCTGGACAAAGTTCCTCTAGACCTCACAAGAGCTAAGCTCTTTCCTTTACTTCCCTTCAGTTAATGTCACTGACCCAACAAGACCTTCCTTTTCCATGTCAAAGGTACCTTTTACTTACTTCCTCTACATCATTTTTATTCTTGTTTTATTTCTCATCAAATGAGACTGCTGGTCGGTTGACACAAGCTAGAGGCATCTGGGAAGAGGGAACTTCAGTTGAATAACTGATCCCACCATATTGGCCTAGAAGCAGTCTATGAAGCTTTTTCTAGTTAATTAGGGGTGGTGCCCTCCCTGGGCAGGTGATCCTGGGTTGTATAAGAAAGCAGGCTGAGTAAGCCATGGGAAGCAAGCCAGTAGGCTGTGTTCCTCTATGGTTCTTGCCTCTGTTCTTGCCCTGACTTCCCTCATTGATAGACTTTAATGGGGATGTGTAAGTCAAATAAATTCTCTCCGCCTCTGGAGTTGCTTCTGGTCGTACTGTTCTGCACAGCAGCAGGAATCAAACTAGAACAGAGTCTGATAAACGTTGGCCCCCTTGAACCCTTCTCTGTGGAGCTCAGGTTATGGACGTGGGCTGCGATGCCTGTACAGTCCATTATCAGCACGTGAGGTATTTTCTGTGGGACAAGTTGATTGGCTATGTCAAGTTGTCAGTCAGTAGCACTGAGTTCACACTTCAGGTGACTCCCCAGTTGCCGGCATGGCTGTCCTCTCCCTTCGGTATAAGCCTATTTTGAGCCACATGTTCTCCAAACTCCCTCTTTTCTCTCTTTAGTTCATTTCTTGTTTTCACTGTTACTACACTCTGAAACCTGTCTTTTTCAGGATTCTACTGACCTCTGTGTATCTGAATCCACTGCTTATGTCACACTCCTGAGCAGCCAGCAACAATGACCTCACATGGCTACTCCATCTGGCTTCTAAGACGAATTCTCTGCCTTTCTTTCATCTCACTACTGCTCCTTTCTCTGTCCTGCTGGCTCCTCTGCCGTCCTAGTTTGGAATGCCCCAGACCTCTGACCTCAAACTTCTCTCATCTATCCGCACTCATTTGAGGGGCAAGTTCAACTATTCCCAAGGCTGAGGAAACTACCCTGAGTAGTCCAGAGCAAGCTGTCTGACATCTTCACCGACGCATCCAATGTACACCTCAGATGGGCTAAGTTTCCCGTGGTCTTTCCCATCTCAGCTGTAGCTTTGGGTCTATATTAGCTCGTGACAAAGATTGGTCTCACTCGTAATTCTCGCTTCATACCTTGTCCAATGAGTAATTCTATCAGTTTCCTCTTTCTTTTTTCTTTTTGGTTTTTCAAGACAGGGTTTCTCTGTGTATCTCTGGCTATCCTGAAACTCATTCTGTAGACTAGGCCAGCCTGGAACTCACAGAGATCTGCCTGCCATTACCTCCCTGAGTGCTGGGATAAAAGGTGTGCTTCACCACTGCCCTGCTCCAGTTTACTCTTTCCTCTTCATCCATTCATCCACCAATCCATCAATCTCTGTCTGTCTATCTATCTATCTATCTATCTATCTATCTATCTTTCTATCATCTTTCTGATACAACATTATATTAATATTATACCAATATTACCAGACATCAGAAGCCTCATTCCACCATCACATCCATTTTCTCTATGACTATAACCTCTCCCTTGCCCCATGTCGACAGAACAACCCAATGGCTCGGCTGACGTGTCCATTTGAGGAAGTGCCTCTGCTTCCCAAGCTCGCCACACTTTAGTTCATTTTAAATCTCAGAGCCAAATGGCCATGCTGTCCAGCCTCCTGCAGGACCGCACCCTTCTGCCTCTCTGACCCTGATCTTTTCTCAATCTGCCTTTGGCAGCAACACTCTTTTCCTTATGCTTTGGCCCAGCTGGGTGTGGTCCTACTCAGAGTCCACAAGGCTAATCCTACTTCTAACTGGAATAGTTTTTCTGTGTTCATTTGCATAGCAGGTGTTCCCAGACTGCTAGCAGTTCCTCAAAGGTGTATCAAATAGGTGGCTTCTCTTTCTAAAATTTCCGTCCCTCTCAAGGTAGTGCCAAGATAACTTTCCTGATTTCATTCCCCACCCCACCTTGGGGTTGTGTCGATCTGACTCACTGTCCCCTGACTAATTTTTCTTGCTTGATTTTCCTCACAAGATAAGAGTTCTATGTGGTACATTGTGTGGTTGTTTATCACCTATTTTCAGCAGGTGCATAGAGCTTGGTGGATATTTTACCATCCACTGACATGTGTTGAATAAGCGAGCTTGATGAGACAATGTGCAAGGATGATTCTGGAACTTCAGCTGAAACAAGAATAGATCAGAGAAACCCTGTCTCTGCTTGATCCAACTCTGACAGCCAGTATGCTGACAGGAGTCTCATACTTCAGACAGGCTGCAGACTCTGGCTTGCCACTCTTGACTTAATGATTATTTTTATAGTGAGGCCTTATTACTTACTACAGTTAGACATTTGATTTCTAAATTCCAGTCCTCGGGGTGCTATTTAATATGCAAGTTTCCCAGACACTACTGAATAGCAAGTGGGTGTTTTACTAACATTATCATATGGGAAAAAATGCTTGACATGGAATGTTTCCTGTACTCTATATTGGGTCTATATAGAAATAATTTTGTTTTCTCTTCTAAGGCTTTCTTTTTAATCCTCCCACTTAATGTCTGAAACATTCTTCTGTTTCATCTACTAAGTCAATCCTGTCCCTAAATACCTGGTAACTAAACGCACATAGCAGGATGTGGCTGACCCTACCTAGATCATTCATTTCCTTTCTATGTTGGGTGCGTTCATAGTTTATTAACTGAAAGGTCTTGACTTTTTGAAGCATGGGTGGTGCTGACTGAGCTTTCCCACCAGGTCAGTTATGACAGCCTTTGTCACTTTTGTTGTTTTGGGTTCAGTTCCTTGCTCTTTGGTTAGGAAATAAATACACATCAATTAAGCTGGCTAAGATTCCCAGCACATCAAAAGTTTCTACTGTTCAGAGTAAAGAATACTAATATTTCTTGATAGAGGTTTCTTTCCATAATGTTTTCACAATTAGGCCTATTGCATAGTAACTGATGGCCAATAGAAGGTGAGGAATGTTGAAAGGCAGAAACACATCACGGGGGTGTGATTGACACTGTTAGCACCTTTGTCTGTTGGTTTATATTTGCTGTAGCTCATGCCACAACCTTGGGCTCCAGTTGCAGCCCGGTAGCTGTGGTTCTCAACCTTCCAAATGCTGCGACTTTAACACAATTCCTCACGTTGTGGTAACCCCCAAGCATAAAATTATTTTTGCTGTTTGCTGCTAGAGGACATTCTGCTCCGCAGCACAGTGGGCTCGTACTTCAGCGGCTATTGGCTGAAGGAGCAGAAGGTTCTCCCGCAGCACCTCCCCCTTTTGTCCTACAGCAGCTGTTACTTCATGACTGTAATTTTGCTACTGAAGCATGATTAATAAAAATTCAGGGTCAGAAATTGGGGTTCAACCTAAAGATCTGAAAAGTAAAACAACCAGCCACTGGCTCTTACCTCGACCTCAGTTTGAAATGGCGATCCTTCCTCCAGGAATCTCAGAAGGTGACTGTGCCTGAGAGCTGTCTCACCCCATCTTATATTTCTCTTTAGGGCTGTGATTAAAGACATGCACCACTGGGATTAAAGGCATGCAACACCCAGTGTCTATGGCAACTAGGGTGACTACTGGGGTTAAAGGTGTGTGTTAACATAATCTAGTCTGTAAGGCTGATCAGTGGGACTATTTTACTCTCATATCTTCAGGCAGTCTTTATTTATTAAATATATATTTGAAATGCCACTACATGCTACTGTTATGAATCATAATGTAGATATCTGATATGCAGGATATCTGATACGCAACCTCTGTGTAAAGGTTGCTTGAACCCCCAAAGTGTTGTGGCCTATTAGCAATCCTAGAAAACAGTTTTGAGTGCTTGCTTTCCTCAATAACACTACACAAGTCCATTTATCTATGTTGTAAAATCCTGCAGTTAAAGAAAAGGAAAGTCATTTTAATGATAGCACTGCCTCACATATAGGTCAGCTTTATATAGTTTAAAATATGGAATCTTATTTATTTTTTTAAAGATTTATTTATTATGTATTCAACATTCTGTCTCCATGTATGCCCATATGCCAGAAGAGGGCGCCAGATCTCATTACAGATGGTTGTGAGCCATCATGTGGTTGCTGGGAATTGAACTCACGACCTCTGGAAGAGCAGTCAAGTGCTCTTAACCACTGAGCCATCTCTCCAGCCCCTGGAATCTTATTTGGGTCAGTTAGTCTGGTGGGGGGCCCCCATTCCTTAAGAGTTTATGTTCCATCAGTATTAACCCCTACCATTTCTCTTCTCCTTTCACCTCTTATTAAAGTTTTATTATAGTTTTAAAAATATTTAATTAGGCATAAATCTTATGGAAAAATTAAAGAAATTAAAGAAAAGAACTAAGATTGCCCATGTCTTCACACAGTTGTGTGAGCATGGCATGTTACTAGCACCCCCAATCTTCGGTACTCTATGAAAATCATATTGTTAATTTTCTTTTATTAGTGAGGCAGAGACTCTTTAATTTTGTATATGTACTCATCATTGCCTGCCCCCACCCCAAGTTAGCCCCTCATGTCTTTTGTTCAGTTTTCTTTTCTAAAATCAGGGTTACAGTTCTTCACATTGAACTTCCTGAGTTGAGATGTTTTCACTGATCATAGTTTGTTTTTAATGTCATCAACTCTTTACTGTGTAGGAGCTTAAAATTAGCAGCAGGAGGCTTTTTAAAACACCATCCTTAGCTGTTAAAAGGCTGATTGCTGACCCTGAACTATAAATATGTTCTAGTACTCAAACTACTTCATGTTTTATTGCAAATATTATCTTTAATCTGCTTGTATGTTTTTGTATGTGTGGAAGATACGTTAATTTTTAAAACCAACTGATTTTATGCATCATTCCTTGCTAAATAGTTCATTATTTGCCCATTAATTCCATATGCTCCCTTAACCTTGCTTTGAAATGTCAATGTGTAGATAATTCTGTCGCAATGATTTATTTTGTATCAGAACTATACTTTATTGTCTTATACTTATTGGTGTGCATAGTAGAACAAACAATATTTCAAGTTCCAAATATGAAGTTTTTATGGTATCAATTTCACACATTTATTTGACATCTTTACAGTATTGCCTTTTGTCTTCCAAAACTGTACCTCTCCTTTTGTCACATTTTTGGGGCTGTTGTTTGATGATTCAGATGTATCTTGTCTATCGCTCATTGATTTCCTATTCAGGCATCCAGAAGTTCGCTTTGCAGTTGTAAATGGGATCTTTCTATTAATTGCATCTTTCTTCATTTGTTAAAATATCTATCTATCTATCTATCTATCTATCTATCTATCTATAGATATATACATATAATTTATCCAGTTCAACCTTAGATCTTTACGTTGTTCCTTTAATGTCCCTCACACTATTATTTCTGGATCACAGTGCGTTTAACTATGCTCTTAAAGGATTTTAAAAATGTGATGGGTTTAAATAAAAACTAAGGATGCAAAGGTAGGAGGGTAGGGAAGCAAGGCGTGCTTCTGGGAGAAGCTGGAGAACGGTGGGAATATGTCAAAGCATTTTGTATGAAATTCTCAAAGGACTAATAAAATAATAAAATGTAATATCCACATTTTGCTGAAAACTTCAATGTCACAAAGGCTGTCTGTTTTCATCCTAAATAAAAAAGAATTTTCTTCAGAACCTTTTCTGTTTATAAGTTTATTTTACAACTATAGAGCCAGAGTCTTACTCCAAATCTTTACTACAACTCTCTCCTATGAAGACAAACTGTCAAGACAAACCATGGCAAATAGTTCATAAGTCCAGTCATCCTCCTGTGCTAGAGGTTCAGGGCAGTTTTAGCGGTCATTAAAAGTATTCTGAATGCTTTTTCTATTCTAAGGTAGTAAACTTCATTCCTTACCAGATACATGGGTGATATGCACAGTTTTGCCAAGTAAAGTGTTGCAAGACAGTATTGAGATGCATTCCTTCCAAGACTGTGACACCAGGAAAGGGACCTTAGAGGAGGAACAGGGCTGGGAGAAGAGCCTTGCTTGTTTAACGTGAGGGTAGATCATCGGCATGTCTGGAATTCAAGAAGCCTACATTAGGGAGCTATAATTAATGTTTATAATTATAATTAATAGTTAGCATATTGATGACAAAGCCGTGAACACCAACGCAAGATAGATAAATGGATAGATAGATACATAGATAGATGACAGAGAGATAAAGTGAGAAGAATACTTGGGTATAGATTCAGATTAAAAGGAAAAAAGCCATTGGAGAAGAAAGATAGCGTGCATTCAGAAAAGCCCAAGGAAGATTTATTGGAGGTAGAAGGGAGTATGAACTTTGGAATTGGCTACCTCTGGGAGGTCATGGGTACAAAGGCAGGGAACGCTAATCTAAGTAAGCAGTCTGAGGACGCCTATCCAACCACATATCATGTTCATGTGTTCAGCGAGCACCATGGTGGTCCTTAGGAAAATATCTGTGGTTGTGGTTGTGTGAGTTATAGAATTAGTTGTCCCTTCCTGTACAACTCCTAACCCTTGCAGATCATTTTTACTTGAGATTGACAGATAACTGACGCTCTTCAGATTTGGGGCATTTGCCAGACAATCAGTATTTCTTGCCAGTGATAAAATTTGGGCTTTCAAAGAAAACAAGAAGTTAAGAAAACCTATATCTTCCACACTGCCATGACAGTTTGCCATCAGTGAGAGCTTTCTGATGAGATTGGAAGTACCACTAACAGATGTGGTCACTGGAAGCTGTGTGAACAGCAGAAGCTATGCACAACTCAGAGGGAATGTTTTCCAGTTATGCCTGGATAAAAATCCACAGAAAAATCTAGATTTTATTCTATCCAGGTATCACAGAACTCCCTTAAGTGGTTGTAGTTTCACAGTATATGAAAAAAAACCTTGTAATTGTTAAGTTTTATTATCATACTAATGAAGAACCATCACCATTTGAAAAGGCTGTTTCATCTGTGTACGGTTATTTTTTCCTTGTATTTCGTCTGAAACAGAGTAGGAATGGCAAGAATTTGAACGCAGAAGCTGGCAGTTAGGCTGTTGAAGATCAGTGTAAAGTTACTGTGCCGTTGTCCTGACGCTTTTCTTTGGGGAACACACGGGCTCTTTTTTAAATCGCATGTACTGTTAGGATAGCAATTTATGGATCTGTTATAAAACCACTTAACACATGCTTAAAAGTTCTGAACTTTAACATGGAAACCATTGCACAATGAAAGCATGTTTGCTGACCTAGACGTCTGAAAATTGTGAGATGCTCTTGTGGCCCACACTGGAGTTTGGAGGTGACTAGCATCCAGAGAAAGTACAATGAGGCAGGCAAAGCGTGTGATTAGGACATGATCAGTTCCTTGTCCTAGTCTCTTCTCTCTCTTGTGCGGGTTGAGTATATTTCATCCCTCAGTTTTTGCAGACACAGATTATACCTCTAGTCATTTTTAGGATTGAGCCAATCTACAAAAGCATTGTCCTTCTTGGCTTTTCATTTGTTTGTTTTTGCCCCCCCCCCCCCTTTTTTTTTTCTCAATTCAGGGTTTTTCTGTGTAGCTCTGACTATCCTGGAACTCACTCTGCAGAACAGGTTGGCCTCAAACTCACTGAGATCCATCTGCCTCAACCTTACTGAGTGCCAGGGTTAAAGGTGCCACCACCACCTGGTACCCTTTTCGTTATTTAAAAAATTCTCAATTCATTCATTTTAATAAATTCTGTTTATTGCCAGAATTTTCATTCTTAAAACCTACTGCAAGTGGCTTTGTGATTGTGTGCTGGAAGCAAAGACCTGTATTTTGAGATCTGCATTTTGTTTACTGTCATCTTAAACTCACAAGTTAAGTAAAATATTCGCCTCTATCCCCTCTGCAGGATTAATTCTGCAGGCCCTAGGAAATCAACCTGGCATCTTATCTCCTAGTGAGATTGGCAGGCTCTAGGCTTTTAGAAACAATTAGCATTTCCTTTGTTAGCCAACAATCACAGACCCTCTGTATTTCCTTATCAGCTGGGGAATTGCTGAATTCCAGCAGACCTGACCTTTTCCTCTCCCCCTTGCCTGTTTGCTATATAACAGCTTCTGAGAAATAATAAAACGCGGTTTGATCAGAAATCCTGTCTTGCCGTGTTTCTCGTGTCTCTTGCTCTTCCATTACTCGCCTCCAGGTTTATCAGGGACCCCCGTTCGTATCCCGTTGGCCTGCATAATTGTGGAATTATGAAAACACATAGGATTTTCATTAATTCTTTTAAGATTTCATCCATGTATATAATGCATTTTGATGATATTCACTTTCGACTTCTCCTCCAACCCCCCTCCCCCGCGCCCGCCACTCTTCAATGTTATGCTGGTCCTATATTCCTGAGTGTGGGAGAAGTAAAGCTGACTCTCCAAGGCCAGCATTCCACTACCCATAGCGCCTCAGCTAGTGGTAGGGACTTGTGAGCCTGTTTTCCCTCTCAGTGTTAGGCTGGTTCCACCTTGTATAGTCTCACTCCAGCAAACAAGCTGCTGTGACTCTGTTGAAACATTGATTATTGTTAAGGTTTGCTTTTTTTAAAAATTATGTGTATGTGTCTGTATATGAGTACATGCTTGTGAGTTCTAGGTGTCTTATTCCTCTGAAGCCGGAGTCATGGCTGAGTTTTGGTGCTGGGAACAGAATTAGGGGCCTCTGCAAAAGCAGTACGCATGCGTGGCAGCTGTTCCATCTTTCCAGCCCATGCTGAGACACCTTTTAATGATACTTCCTTCAATGTGTATACCAGGTAATTAAAAGGTCTCATTCATCTCAGCATTGGTGTTGGTTATGGGTGATTCTTTTGAAAATGTATCCTGGATATTGGTGTTTGTTGACTGTCTCTTCCTGGTTTTAGCACCATGACATTATGATTAAAATTCTATCTGGAGCATTTGTTTGAATGGCTCATCACCTTGCTACATTTGATAAACATGTCGTGTCCCTTTCTGTGGGCTTTGGTTCGTTTTCCTGATCCCCAAGAACATTATTGTGCTCTGTTTTGTGTTTTGGTGCTTCTGTGACTTCAGTGAGGGGTTGTCTGCTGGTTGTGAGTGACCCCATAGGTCACCCCGTGAGACTGATGACGCCGTGGGCTGGAGGACAAGGAGACACAAGGCTTCTCTAGCGTTGCTTCAATGTGTGGTTGTGGACAGGTCTGGCACATCCAGGACTTCACTGTTTCTCTGATGGGTGGAATGGGCTGTTCCCCCAATGATCAGCCTTAGAGAAAAGCATGAGGTGTTGTTTCTAAAATGCTGGCGGGTCCCGGGCGGGCTCATGGAGCAGCCGCCAGCCCAGGACCAGGCCAAGCGGGCGGGTGTGAGCCGGATGGGTCCGGAGCTGCTAGCAGGTCCCCGGTGCAGAACCGCAGAGCATCCTAGCGGCAAGCAGCGGACACATGGCAGGCGGGCAGGAAACCGGGAAGAGCCCAGCGGCTGCTCTAACTGGCGGGCCGCGCAGAGGCGCTGGCGGCTGCCGGTCCCCGTCCCCAAGCGGCTGTAGATTCCCAGCAGCAGGGGGCCGCGTGGTGCGTCGCGTGTAAGCAGACCCATAGACACAGAAAATAGCCATAAGCATTTATTAAATGAGAGAGAGAGGGAGGGAGGGCGGGAGGAAGGGAGAGAGAGAGAGAGAGAGAGAGAGAGAGAGAGAGAGAGAGAGAGAAAAGGAGAAAAAAAAAGAGGAAAAGGGAGAGGCAAAGATCCATGTGCACCCTAAGAGAACAGAAAGAAAAGAGACCAAGAGACCAAGATGGCTACAGAAGGTCAGAGGTAGTGGGAGTGGGCGTGGCTTGTCTCTTAAAGAGACAGGAAACCATAACACGAAGGGGGGGTGGGGTTCTAGCTGCTGCTGTGCCCCTGTTCCACCGGCAATGGAACTGCTGAGGGACACAAGTTGAGGAAGTCTGGAACTGTGTTTTGCGCTTCTACCTGCCAGGACCAAGTGCAGGTGTTAGGATAAAGAGCTCAGGGCTTCCACTGTGATTCTGCTGTGGGCTGGTCACATTTCATCAACCCTCAGGAAGTGGAGCGTGAACAGGAAGTGGGTCTGGCTAGAACCTCCTCTGCCCTGCAGTGGCCCACTCCCACCAAGGAGGTTCTATCTCCTAAAGGTTCCTTGAGCTTTCTAAACAGCATCACAGCTGGGGACCTGTGAGCTGATGGTGAAAGACCCTACAGACCCCCTCCCCAAAACCCACAGCTAGCATGCTCCCGGGGGAATGTCCTGTTTGTTTTAAACAAATCTCCGGATCAGCAGCCAGCCTGCTCCCATTAGAACATCCCAGGTGCCTGAGAGAACAGGAGATAGAGATAGGAAGACTGCAAGGCAAGATGTCAATAAGACAGGATGTCAACAAAGCAGGTTAGCTATAAGATAGGAACAGGATGATTGTTGCCAGGCATCCATACTGAGAGAGAAAACCTTTCATGCCCCCCGCCGCATTCTGATAACCACGCTTTTGCTTCTGTAAACTTGCTTTTTGCTCTTCCCTATAAAAAGCCCGCCCTCCAGTTGGCAGGTGCGCAGATCTTCCGAGAGATCTTGCTGCCCACAGGTACCTGTGTCTACTCAATATTCCTGTTGCGATTTGCATCCTTGCGGTCTCGGCCTGTTCCTTGGCGTTGGGGAGGTCTCCTCCCGAAAAGAGGTCCTCATCGAGGGTCTTTCAATGGAAGATAGTCCACATTCAAACCACAGTACCACAGAAGCTTGAGGACCAGATTTCATATCTTTTGACAAACCCTGAATGCTCATTGGCAAGCCAGCCTAGCCAAACTGATGAGCTTGAGAGACCCTGCCTTGAAAAATAGAGAATGATAGATGAAGAGACCTGGTGCCGACCTCCGGCTTCTACATATGAGCTCATGCAGGTGTGTGCATGCCCTCTTTTGCGTGCCACATGAATGTATGCATGTACCACACACAAACATAGATAGAAAACAATGCTTGAAAATCTTCAAAGTTTTTTTTTTTTTTTTGTTTTTCGAGACAGGGTTACTCTGTATCTTTGAAGCCTATTCTGGAACTCACCCTGTAGTCCAGGCTGGCCTTGAACTCACAGAGATCCACCTACCTCTGCCTCCTGAGTGCTGGGATTTAAGGCGTGCACCAACACCGCTCAGCTTTGAAAAGTAAAAGTTATAAAAGACCTCAAAGTGCATAAACTTTTTCCTAGGTTTTCTTATATCACACTTGTGTATTTTACAGGAATTATGCTGGAATATGAAAAAGGTGGAGAACTAAAGACCAAATCTATAGATTTGCTTGAGCTCAATCCTAGGTAAGTTAGCGTTAGCCATGTGATGCAGCGTGTGCCTCACAGCAGAACCTTAGATGACCACTCCAGAGAGTATGTGGGTTTGGCTGGGCTGAATAATGTTATTATTAAAAACACAAAGGCCATCACTCTTCTCTTCCTTTTTTTCTGAGAAGGATTATTATAAAGTATGAACTGGTTAGTCTAGAATAGTGATAGAAAAGTATTTAAGACAGAGTGGCCAGCTTTCCCTGTTTAGTGTCTTAGGTTGGCTTGGTCGAATTGTCTCAGCCAGCATGCTAGTATTGACACATTATCATTAATCCAGCCAGGTCCATACTATACTCAGACTCTCTGAGGTTTATCCCATTTCCCTTCTGTGCACCAGGACCCTGGCCAGGATCCCATAGGTCATCCTGTCTCCCTAAGTTCTTCTTGGCTATACAGGTTGTTGGTAGTCTTAACACTTCTGAGGAGTACTGGTTACTGGGTTTGAAGAATACAATTGGGCCTGTGGTTTCTTCAGTAGAGAAGTATTGCAGAAGGCTGATGGGCTGTCAGGGAGTGGGTGGAGGTTTAAGACCAGGGGTTCCCCAGTGAAACCCAGAGGAATTCTCCATAGGTTAGAGTACCCAAGATTCACCATGTAGGAAACCCCACGCAGAGCCGGCTTGTAACATGGACCAGTAACGTACGATTCAAAAAAAGTCACAAGCTTTGGTCTTCAACTACCTTCTATCAGCTCTCCCAGCTCAAAATAACGTATTTCTTCATGTTGTGAGCATAGATGCAAATTTGACATGCAAGTATTTTTGGGTGAATTTCAGTACTGATGTCAACAACCTAGTAGAAGAGATCCAGAAAGTGGAGCCTCTGATCACGGTGTCTCGGACGCAGCAAATCAGACTCCTGGTCCAGCGGCTGCAGGAGAAGCTCAGACAGCATTGTGACCACAGCTTCTACCTGTTCAAGGTAAGGAGTGCTTGGGGACACGAGGATCACAGCTGCTGCTACCTGCTAAAGGCATGAATTAGGACACTAGAAAGGACAACTTGGATGCATTATTGATTTCTCTTACAAGTAATATCTTGCCTTAAGACATGTTTTTGTTTGTTTGTTTTGAGAGAGTTTCTCTGTGAAACAGTCCTGGCTCTCCTGGAACTCATTCTGTGGACCAGGCTGGCCTTGAGCTCAGAGAGATCCACCTGCCTCCAGTTCCCAAGTGCTGGGATTAAAGGTGGGCACCACCACCGCCTAGGTAATTTTTTTTCCCTAGAAAAATACTTGCTTATGGTTTCAGTATTTCACCTGCATTTAACCGAGATTAACCTTCAGTAGGTATTTGTTTAAAGAATTAATGAAGTTCAAAACCCTAACTTCTTGAGATATTCAATAATGATTTGCAGTGAATTTATTTCCCTTTTTAATCAAATTATTAAAATTATTTTCTAGTTACAGTACTTCTAAGAAGTTGTATTTCATGATATCAACATTTTCTATTTTCACTTTATTGTGAATTAAAATACAAACTAGAGACTTGTTGAGCAAATGTTGTATAAATATGTGATTTTTCTCCATAGGTTTCTGACTAAATTAAAAATATAACAAATGTGTCTGTGTAATTACTTCAGAGCAGTTTTTAAAATGAAATAAAAAAACTTGTCCTAAGACTCTTCATGTTACATGGACTTAACATTTTATAGTATTATTACTATAATAAATACTCTTTTATTTTGCATTAATTGGTTCTATCTGAAGTAAATGCCCAGGTTCTCCTTTGTTCTCATCTTTCAAGGTCCCAGAAGATAAGGTTCCTCAGGCTTTATTTTTCCTCCAGCAGGTGGCACTGTTTAATTACAAATAAAAGCTGCATAACTGCCTAGACCCTGTGAGTGTTTGTGGAAGGGAACATACGTGGTAGCAAAAAAAGGAAGCTATTAATAGCTGTACCCTGCAAGCAGGCATATCTGAAGCTGACTCACTTTAGCTAATCACTCAACCAATAGGTTATTCAATTACTATATTTGGTCAGTGAGTATTCATTAAGCACCCACGAGCTGATAAAGGTAAATGAGGCATTCAACTTGAAGAGAGTTTTAGGATTAAAAAAGTAGCAATGCATTGCAAAATGTATTTGAAACATGTTTAAGGCTTTTTTCTTATGTAAATTGCTCAAATATCTATAGAAAGCCATATGTAGCCTGTAGAGGACAGTGCTACAGTCTGGCTTCTTCTTCAGTAGCCATAATTTATCTCAACAGTAAATTGGTATTGATGGGCAGTGAAGAATTAATTACTTTTTGCCATTATCTATGGCTACTGAGACTACAGTTTGTTTTTATCAGAGGCAAACTGCTATTTTATTCCTAGTTTGCTTGGCTATTGGATCTTGTCCTTTACTACATATCTGCTATTTTATTCCTAGTTTGCTTGGCTATTGGATCTTGTCCATTACTACATATGTCTAAGAACACATCAAATGCCACCATTTGTTTGAAGTTAGAATGTATATGTTTTATTCTGTGTGAGTCCAAAATAAATGGTGTTTCCTTCTGTTGAAGGTTCTCAGAGCACACATCCTGCCGTTGACCAATGTGGCACTCAACAAGGCAGGCTCGTGGTAAGGTCTCCTTGTTCTTTTTAACTTTCAGCAATAAAAAAATTAAAGATTTCTGAGAAATTCTCAAGTAGTGCAGTTAGTTACAGACTGAATGCGCCCATCTCTTGGATTTCCGGATTCTGATGGCTACAGAGGAGTGAAGCCAGCTCTCACTCCCACAGGGAAGCCCGAGTTTCCTTTGTGTGTGTGTAATTTTGTGTGAGAGGCACTAGGAGGTGTCATCGAGTACCACAGCTGAGAAGAAGAAGATTCAGAACAGTCCCTGGGTGTCTGAGTCTTTGCCCGGGCTGTAGGAGCTGTCAATCAGGGGCAGGCAGTGCCGTGATTGGTTGGTATGTGTAGGTTCAAAAAGAGCACTTTCTGTCTAGCTCTGTTTTGATGTATGATGTATGAACCACCAAGGCCATATTCAGAAAATGCTTTGATCAGCTTGGGATCTGAGGGTCTGGTTAAGAAAGGATCATTTTGGTATACAGACATGCAAATATGCCTTATCAGTCTGCTAGGATTGCTGTTATTAAAATAGCACAAGCTAAATGGCTCTTGAACAGAAATATATGCACTTTGATATTGTAGAATGTAATGACAGAGTGTGTGTAGAGTGTAGGGAAAGAGAGGGCCAATGATAATGTCAAAAATTATGGGGGCTGGAGAGATGACTCAGTGGTTAAAGCACTGTCTGCTCTTCAAGAGGTCCCGAGTTCAATTCCCAGCAACCACATAGTGGCTCCAAACCATCTGTAAAGAGATCTGGCGCCCTCCTCTGGCATGTGGGTATAAATGGAGGCAGAAAGTTGTATACATAATAAATAAATCTTTAAAAAGAATTATGATCTGAACACCTGGGATCAAAATTCTACTCACAATGAAGTATTTGCAGTTGCACAAAAGGCATGAAAGTCATTGTAGCCTGCACTTTGATTGTATAAGAATATACATTATTAGAATAGAGCTGGAAGATTTACTTTTTCATTGAGTAAGTTTTTAAGTCAAAGGATTTGGGAACTGTTCTTTGTTTTGAATGTATGATTTCCAACACTAAAAGGCATAGCAAAGGATAACGAAGGGGTTATTATCCAGCAGAGTTGGGGGAACACAGAAAACATCAAGGCATCTATGAGCACAATGCCTGTCATTTTCACTGTGCAATGCGGTCACGTTCTCTGTGTTAGCTTTATCACAGGAAGCTATGATCGGACGTGCAAGGTGTGGGACACTGCATCCGGGGAGGAGCTGCACACACTGGAGGGCCACAGAAACGTGGTTTATGCCATAGCCTTCAACAATCCTTACGGGTATGCTTATTTCATTCCCTTACTCCTTCATTGGTCGTGTATCCATCCCACCAGGAGGAAGACAGGATTTACATTTATTGAGATTCTGATATATTCCTTGGGAGTCTTTTCAAGTCTCTTTTATACTGCCTTTGGGATAAGCATCAGTTTTATGAAGAATTGGAAGCTGGGGTACCCTTCTCGGGATCACTGTGTAGAGAGTTAGCTGGAATGGTCAGCGATGCTGACTCCTGCCCTTTGAGGTTCTGGAGAAGCGATTCTTACTAATGTACAGGATTGTACTCATGGCTCTGGAGAGTGTGGCATACGTCTACTGTGCAGTGTGGTTTCTTTCATTTTCAAGTGAGCATTCAGCCTTGTGTGGCAGAGAAAAATCTGCATATAGTAATATGCTAAGTAACAGTGCCACAAAGAGCTGAGGTCCCCTTTCAGGCCAACCTTTGGGTGGCTGACTCAGCACATTAGGAGCCATCTCTGATTTTTCCCATTGTATGTTTCCAATGCCCCGGACACTGTGGGGGTTTGTAGCCACAAAGCTACCCATCACTGTATTTGACTCTTCTGTGGTGAGAGTCTAAGCTTCTCAAGGGGTAGTTATATTTCCACAAACCTGTGCTTTCAACCATATATGTGGAAATTACACAGGAATTTAATTGCACAAGTTATCAAAGCAATTAAAACACATTAGCTCAACTTCTGAAATGCAAAGACGAAAAGAGAGATGCTGTCGTCTGTGAAAGCAGGAAGGGAAATGTTTGATGACGTTCTTCCTAATGATGTTGTAAGAGCCAATGGATTTTGTCCTCCCACTGTATTTAAATTCTTTAAATTTCTCATCCTATTTAAAATCCAAAAATTTATTCTTTAAATTTCAATTTTTAAATATATATTTAAAATTGAAGATTTATATATGTAATTGTATATAAATTATACACACACACACACAGATGCCAAGGTGCAGATGTTGTGGTCAGAGTATATTTCCCAAGGTCCACTTCTCTTCTCTCACCACAGAGGGGCCAAGAGATGAAGCTCATCTCAGGGTGGGTGGCAGGGACCTTACTCACTGAACCGTCTCGCCAGCTCCTCATTCCATTTCAAAGAAAACAAGGAAAAAAAAAAAGAAAAAAAAAAAAAGAAAACAAGGCTGGGAATTGTGGGAATCCAGTCAGATTTCTGCAACCCAGGTGACTAATTTGCTGACCCTGGAACCATTTAGTGAGTTCAGAGACCTTGGCTTTCTGTCATAAGAGTGCCACATGACTGTATATATTTGAGTAAAATTTCAAAAAGCCTTTTTTTTTTCTTTCACAACCGATCCCCTACAATGACTTTTTCCATTAATGAAGACAGTTTATTTACAATCTCACCGTGATGGTGGAACAAAACATAAGGGCCAAGAGGAGGGAACTAGGGTGACTGTTCCTGGTTTGGGTGTCTTAGGGTGGCTCACATAAAGCCTAAGCCTGAAGGTGGAAGGAAGCCTGGTGACAAATACCAGGGTGAGGGGTGGGAGCAGCTTGAACTTTTAGTCACCAGCTTTCTAGCAAGCCAGGCTGTTCTGAAGTGACTGTTTCCCACAGAGGGACGCAGTGCTGAGGTCAGCACGTGCTGTGGAGGGCACAGGCAATCCTGCAGGACTGGACTGCTCACAGAGGCTTGTGAGCACAGGAGGGGAACTGTGGAAGTCTTTTTGACAAGGATTGTTCTGGCAGGCAGAAAGGGTCAAAGGGGCATGGGAGGAGGCAGGGGACCAGCCCTCTCAAGGCCTGGAGCCTGCTTTCACGGCGTGGCAGATGGAGACAATGGAGTTTGTAAGATTGTTTGCACTTAAACTAGCGATCTTGCCTCACAGTTAAAACAGTCAGTATGTGGGCTTCTCCTGTCATTATATCTTTTAAAATACACTCCCAAAATACATTAATTATGATGGCACAATCAACTTAAATTGGTTAACTGTGCAGAAAAATTAACACGAGCATACATTTTTACATTACAGAGAATGATAATTTTTATAGTACCTTATTAAACTAATCTGTAGCAACAAAAAGCTTTTATTGAAATTACAAATGATATTGTTTTAATACTGGTGTAATCTTTAATTTTAGAAAATGCCTTTTCGTAGTTTATTTAACAGGCATGATATTCTGAGTGTGATCAAATGTCAAGCTGCCAATGCCCCTTAGTCTGGAGTCCAAGTGCCCTAGAATGCCAGGAAGCTTTTGGACATTCTGTGGGTGTTCACCAGGATGAGCTACCCTGGAGCATCCATAGAAAGGTCCTTGCTTCATTTAGTGAGAACAATTGCAGATGCACTGGGTGGGGGTAGACTGGGACCATCAGTGTTTGTCTGGACAGATGTACGTTCTGTGCTTGTTGTGGGCAATTACAACGTTCTTTTAGTGTATGTGACTTGAGCCTTGTGGCCCCGGTCCTTTTTGGTCCACTCCTTATGCTTTTGAAAAATGAATTTTCAGTAGGTTACTGTGATAATGTGATAATAATGATGATGATGATAATGTAGGGACTGTGGAGACCAGACGAGGGCATTGGATCCCCTGGAACTGGAGTTGTAGGTAGTTATGAGACTTGGGTCCTCTTCAAGAATAGTGCAGACTCTTAACTCCTGAACTGTCTCTCCTGCCCCCATATGTGGCTCTCTCTTGTGGGTTCTGTGCCTTGAACTCATGACTCATGCTTGTGAGGCTAGTACTTGGTCAACTGAACCCACTCTTCTACCCACAGTATTCCACCCTGTGAGTCTATCCCCTATAAATAATGCTTCTGCAACAGGAATAATTTGGTACTATTTTCTCAAAGAATCATTGAGGTGGAACTTCTCAATATCTTATTGGTCATGTGCTTTCCTAGATTTTTCTCTGTGACTTCCCCCTTTTAATTTAGTATTTCCCTTTTGTAGACCTGTAATAAAGGTTTTCTATGTCCACACAGCTAAGACATCATTGATACCCATGGATATCCATGTAGTTAATTTTTTTTTCTTTATATTTGTGGAAATCACAACATGCATTCCAATCCCACTCACCTCCCTCATATCTGTCTTCTGCCCTTGCAACTTTCTACCCAGATCAAAGCCAAATTGAAAGGGAAACCCCCAAACAAAACAAAATAAAGAAACTAGACAAAACAACACAAAAACAAAAATAGAAAAAGAAAAAGAAGAATCTTGTCGTGGAAGCTGTAGTGTGGCCGGCCTGTTGGGACTCACAGTTTACCCTTTAGTCTGTTCATCCTTACTTGCAAGTGTTCATTGCCATGAGTCCTTGGTCTGGTTCAAGGCCTCTGGTTTCTGCTACACCTCTGACAATGGGCTCTCACTGGGGCTCTCTTGGATATCTTTCTGTTGTCTTGTGTCATGAAGATCCTGCTGCTTTGGATCTGTAGGTTTGTTCGCTTCACGTGTTCCAGCAGTTCATAGATTTGGTGGATATTGAGGTGGGTCAACTCATAGCCCTTGCTCTGGGCCACGGTAGTAGCTGGATTGGCGAGCTTGCTAGCTTTCCCTCATCTTCACTACTCTGGAGAGCTCTCCAGCACTGCCTTGGCTACCCAATGCAGCCTGCAGACAAGAGTGGGGCCAGTTCTCCTGCTCTAGGGCCCCCCTCACTCTTATCACCAGGACCAGCTCTACTGTTTTTCCCAGGCAAGGTGCAGGACTCCCCCCACTGCTTCAGGGAGCAGCTCTCCTACTCTCTACTCTCTCATTTCTTCTTGAATAGCTCACCTGTGGCTTCTGACAACAGGGTCAGCTCCTGTGTACTGCCTAGGTGGGGTGCAAAAATTGTTTAATTACAAAAATATATTCATACCTTTAATACTACATCTTTAACATTCATATGTATGACTGATACCATTAAAAATCAGACCTTGATTTTGTTATTCACTGGAGCAAACATGAAATTGCTTCTTATTTTAACGGTGTAGTTTATGCCTAAGTAGGATGCTAGTCACGTGCCAGCACCTCTAGTCTTAGTCCAGTGTATCATGCAATGTGGCTGACTTTGATTCTAAAATCCAGACTTTTAAAATTCGCAGTGACAAAATTGCCACTGGGTCATTTGACAAGACCTGTAAACTTTGGAGTGCTGAGTCGGGAAAGTGTTACCACACCTTCAGGGGCCACACAGCTGAGATCGTGAGTACAGTTGACTTTCTGAAGACTCCCTCATGCTGCTCTTCCCCTTAGGACTCAGTGGTGAGAGTGGAAGTTGCTTCTATATTACATTTTCAAACTTTGATCCAGCTTTTTTTTTGAGAGTACATGGATTGTTCTTGTACTTCTCACCACCTAAGATTTAACCACTCACAGATACAGGTAGGGTAGCCTGCAAAGACTATTAGTAGCCATGCAATGTGATTGGCATCTGAGCGAGGAACAGCCCCCCCCCCCCCCCCGTTTTCACTTAGCTATCTCTAGAGAATTGACTTTATCAGAGCTGATGAGGTTATCACAGTAGCTGTAACTTCTGTAACCACGTTGAATGTGCAGGCTGATTACTTCATGCATTTCAATAGGGTTCAGTCTTGAGTAAGTCATCTAAAACTCTAAATATATGACTTTCGCTGCTGGGAGGCCCTTGTCATCTTTATCCTGCCTTATGGCAATTCATAAGAAAACTGGCACCCCGTGGAACACGGGATGGCTCTTGAGAACAAGCAGGCTGCTTGAACCAGGAGCAAACTTGGTTTTCATCCACCTTCAGATTCATGGTGTATTCATTCAAGAGGAGCCCATGGTGGGTTTAAGGTACTGTGTAGACAGGAGGTGTGGCAGTTACTCTTTGGGGGCACATACTGTTCTCATGACATTGATGTGTAATAGCTTAATTTTGCCCCTTAAAAGCCCCATTTTGAGGCACAGTTAAGGAAACCGAGGCACTGACAGTAGCTTGGTCAAAGGTGAAGAAAGTCAAAATCTTTGTCTTTAGAAAGCGGTTGTGTCTCCAAAGTCCCTTAGAATTTTGAAAACACTTTTATTTTCATAGAGTTCCTATTAAGACAGTCATATAATTTCATGGCCCACAACATCTGTCAAATAAACACTAAATGCTAACCATGTGTGAAGAGCAGTGAAGTAGCTCAGTTGGTAGTGTTTGCTTGGCCACATCACATGGCCTTGGGTTTGGGTCTGAGCACTGCATAAGCTAGAGGTGGTCAGGGCTGCCTGTAATCCCAGCACATACGAGATGGAGGAAGGAGAACCGGACCAAAGCCATTCTTGGCTACATAGGGAGTTCTAGACCAACTGAAAAGAAACAAAACAGACGTCCAAAGCTCTCTGTACATGTAATCTGGACAGTCGTTGTGGCATGCCTGATGGAATTGGATGCAGGCTTTTGTCACTCAGGACTTTTCAGTTCAGCAGAAGGAGTAGAAAGATCACTGGATAGGTTCAAAGAGTTTTCTTTATTGTGCAAGAAGTGTGTGGCAACCTCCATGAGGCCATTGGAGGGGGAGAAGTCAAGTGTCATTGACCAGGGAAGATGTTCAGAAGGAATGACAGAGAAGGGTACATGCTTTCCAGATGCAGGGATCAGCACTTCTCTGTGTCCAAAGCTACACACATAGTTGTTACTGAGAATTCAGATATCTCTTTGTGATCAGAGAACTCAACCTTCTCCTGATATGGCATGCATAGAATATTGTTGACAGAAAGGTTTATTTAGCCAGGCTAAAAAAGATATACCATGTAAATGCCTTTAAGGGATAGACACATAGGAACCTTGCCAGTAAGCCACAGCCACATGACAATACACAGATCCATAAAAATGGGTTAATTTATGATATAAGAGTTAGCAAAAAATACACACTTAATTAATAAAGATTTCAGTGTAATTATTTCAGGAGTCTGGGTGGCCAGGAAATGAACAAGAAGCCACTCCAACAGAATATGCCTTCTACTCTTGGCTCAGAGTGACA
Organism: Microtus oregoni; assembly: GCF_018167655.1. Lineage (NCBI taxonomy): Eukaryota > Metazoa > Chordata > Mammalia > Rodentia > Cricetidae > Microtus > Microtus oregoni. The sequence continues at coordinate 22,602,130 of NW_024543063.1, forward strand.
GGCAAGGGACTATGTAATATCCAGCTTGTCATGGATGTCATGTTAATCCATGACATCCATGTCTCTGTATGTTTATATCTAGCCAAAGAAAACATTTAGTGAAAGTGAATGAGTGGAAGAGGCAAGGAAAAGTTACGTGGTAGATCTAATGACATACTAATAAATCTGGGCATCGTATTGTAAGTAATGAATGCAATTCCTTTGAGGCTTTCTAGCTGGAAGTACCTGACTTGGTTCTTTAAGATTATATTTTTAGCCCTGTGAAGGAGAAATAGGAGGCCTGTGAGATCAGATATCTCTGCTAGTTTGGGGTCTTAGTGCTATTCATGCTTTAGGGAGGCTGCCCTAACACAGATGAGAAGGTGAGAAGTGTTAATGGAGCAGAGACAGAGGAACTTGCTTACCACATAGATTTGAATAATGAGGAAAGGGGAATCCACGATGATTCCTTGTTTGGAAGTTTATGTTATTGGTAGTACCCTTCCCTAATTCCATGCATAAGAGGAGACCACATAACTTTTGATCATCAGACAGATTGGAAAAATGCCTATACCATCTAACAAGCATCTTCTATCATTGGCTTACTATATTCCACAACATCACATCCAAGAACAAGAAGATGATGCACTAATAGTATGGATCCCCGGACTGAAGGAAGAAAAGCTCTCAGAATTACTTCACCAGTCACTAATATTTTGGCTTTAGCTTCCATGTTCAGATGATAAGTCAGGGAATGTACACAATTTCAAGCTCTTGGTGGATAGAGTTAATGTTAGGAGTCTGCATGGAGAGTGCACTTGGTAGGTCAACGGCACCATTGTTGAGCATTCTAGAGGTAGTGATGTTCCCAGTGTCATCAGTTGAGTGGTAATGATAGACCGGCCAGGAGAGGAGAAATGAAAGGGATCCTGGGACATGAACGGGATGGCAAGCGAGGAAGAAAGTGGTAAGTGTTCGGGAATTTTAACCAGAGATGGACTAGCTGGTGGTGAAGATATAGTCAGAGGCACAGTTGCTAATGGAAAGACCAAAGGCATGGGTATGGGGTTACCAGAAAGACTGCTGGAAGGCCATCCAGAACATGGAATTGACACAGTGTGACAGAATCAGAGTTAATCGCTAGAGAGCATGCTCAATGGGACTGTGATCATAGCTACAAGAACCCAGAAAGCCCCTAGCATGAAACTCATAAGAGCTGGGCTGTGATTTGGCTCTCATTGTTCTGTGTTCTGGAGGCTGTAAAGGGAACCTGTGACAGAGCAGGCCACATGAGAAGAACAAGGTCTCTCTTTAGGAGATTGTTCAGGATTCTGCCTGGAGATAACAGGTTTCTCACTCTGATGGCTTGGTGTGGTCTTATCCAAACTATTAAACCTAAATCTGCTGAGGTAATTGCAAGAATTTCAGTGCATAATTACTTGTCCAAGACATAATATTCCTAAAGTTCCCTTCATTTCATGTGTTGTAGGTATGTTTGTCATTCAACCCACAAAGTACATTGGTTGCTACTGGAAGTATGGATACAACGGCTAAATTATGGGACATTCGGAATGGAGAGGAAGTGGTCACTCTCACAGTATGTCTATATTGTTAACAAGGCTATCATCTGTGTTAATTATAGTTATATTTTGTTATGAAGCGAAGGCTATATTAAAAGAAGTTTTTGAGCCACTGGCATTTAAACTGCGGAAGATGCTACAGTTGGTTTGCTGACTGCTGGGACAGACTCAGGTGAAGATGCTAGAGAAACCAAACTGGCTTTTGGTTTTTATTATGTAAACCACATAATCTTAGAATCCCTTGTCTATCTGGCTGAAAAAGAATTGGCAGGGCTGTTACTGCTTGGAAGATGCCCAACTGAAGTGCCAGGCCAGTAGATTCTTTTGAAAGTATGGTTCATGCACTCCCTTGCCTTTCATGCCCACCTTCAAATTCTTCCAGGTTATGTAGAATGACAAGGGACTGCAAGCACCAAGACCAAAGGGCAGACCCGCAGAGAGGATGCCTATGACTTTTTGTCTTGCCTGTTCCCGCCACATGTTTGACACCTTCCCAGGACCTGTCACCCTCCACTTCATCCCACCCAGCCCAAATGGCCACAAGTGAAATAAAGTAACTCCCTATGTCATGAGCAGGAACCATCAGATTGTGGGCCTGGCTTCCTCGTTCATTTACATCTGTAAGTGAATTTTCAAAACCCAAACCAGACAAACACAAACAAGATACTTTGTCTAAGAAAATTAAAAGTAGCTGGGCGATGGTGGCGCATGCCTTTAATCCCAGCACTCGGGAGGCAGAGGCAGGCGGATCTCTGTGAGTTCGAGACCAGCCTGGTCTACAGAGCTAGTTACAGGACAGGCTCCAAAGCCACAGAGAAACCCTGTCTTGAAAAACCAAAAAAAAAAAAAAAGAAAGAAAGAAAAAAAAAGAAAATTAAAAGTAGACTAAGGCAAGAGGAAATGGTATCATTATTTTAAAGCTTAATCCTACACTTCTGTTTTTTTTACGTCTGTGGACCTAGCATTAGTAACATCAGCATGGCACAGAATTTCTTGACTGTCTTTTCCTTCAGGAACATGTGGAGGGAAATTTTCATTTTAGTTGGTGTCTGTGGTTTCCTCCTTCTGACTCGGCTGTGCCTGTTTGGCAACACCGAGTCCTGCTCTGCGCATGTGGAAAGCAACCTGTGTGTATGCCCCAGATTCGGACACTCAGATATGCTTCACCTTGTCAGCAAATCAATTTGTCAATGGGATTTTAGATTATATTATCTACAGATGTCATCAAGGGCTGAACAGATATCTCAGTGGGTAAAATCCCTCTGTATAAGCATGAGACACTGAATTTGGATTTCTTGTACTCATATAAGTCTGGTGTGATGACGCAGATGTGTAGCCCTGGAACCTGGGATGGTAGAGACAGCCAGCTCTAGTTCTGGTGAGACACTTAGTCTTAAGAATACTAAAATGAATTGAAATGGAGAAAGATATGAAGTTGATCTCTGGCCTACACAAATTCCTCCACAGGCAAGTGCACCAACAAACGTGTTCACATATACATACACCACACACACACACACACACACACACACACACACACACACACAGTTCCTAGAGAGATCCTTAGAAGTTCAGAGGTTGAGACATGAGGGTTGTGTGTTCAAGGCTATAGTGCAGAAGCGAAATAAACAATAAACAAAATGAATAGAAATAAAGGTATTTAATTGTATTTATTTACTGAAACAGTTAGGAAACTGATGTTCATATCGCAAACAAGATCCTCTTTCCAGATTCTCAGAATCTGTTGCAGGAGGAACTTCATATTGTCTCATACACTGGGCTCCTCAGGTCTAGCCTGTGAGGAGGGAAAGTCAGGTCACAGGCAGCTACCTATCCTTGACCAGTGATGTGGAATTGGTTCTCCACATCACATTATCCTAGGAGTTTCCTCCATTTTGAAGTTACTAGATTAGCCCATCTACCGTTTTCTTTTGCCCACTCATTATTTTCATGACTACCCCAAAACAACCCTTCTAGTCTTTCCAGGATAATGGGAAAGATCCCTTCTAGTTCCTCCAAACATATTATTTCATTTCTAAATAACCCAACCCTGTCCTACAACATTTTCATTGTCCTGCAATTGTACTGCTTGCAATGTGCAAGGCAATGAACTTTGCTGATTTACTGTGCACGTTGTTAAATTCTGGTCTCTCAATCTTGTCACCTTGCAGAGGAAACTATGCCACATGCAGTTCTTCCTACCCCAGCCCAGCCCAGCCCAGCCCAGCCCAACCCAGCCCAGCCCAGCCCAGCCCAGCCCAGCTCAGCCCAGCAGCCCAGCCCAGCCCAGCCCAGCCCAGCCCAGCCCAGCAGCACAGCCCAGCACAGCCCAGCTCAGCCCAGCAGCACAGCACAGCCCAGCCCAGCCCAGCCCAGCCCAGCCCAGCACAGCCAAGCACAGCACAGCCCAGCACAGCCCAGCACAGCCCAGCCCAGCACAGCCCAGCAGAGCCCAGCCCAGCCCAGTAGGATTTCTTGCTTCTCGCTGCACCTCTCTTCTCTTTACCATCTTTTGGATGGTAATGTACTCTTATCTACATATTACTGTCATTGATGTGCTTTCATATACACATGTATATGACTGTATCTGTTCTTTTCCCAGGGTCATTTGGCAGAAATCATTTCCTTGTCATTTGACACCTCAGGAGACAGAATCATCACAGGGTCCTTTGATCACACAGTTGTAGTATGGGATACCAGTACTGGAAGGTAATTTTCTAGATATTTTTTACCTGAGTCAGAGATTAAGACAATTCTGTGATAGATGTTAGCTTAACCTTGCCTAAGTTGTTTGTGATTTAAATTCTGCAAGAGTATGACTCAAGCTGGGCAGTAGTGGCACACACCTTTAATCCCAGCACTCGAGAGGCAGAGGCAGGCAGATCTCTGTGAGTTTAAAGCCAGCCTGGTTTACAGAGTTAGTTCCAGGAGAGGCTCCAAAGCAACCCTGTCTTGAAAAACAAAACAAACAAACAAAAAACAAAAAAAAGTAAAGAAAAAAGAAAGCAACAAACAAAAACAAAACAAAATATACTGAAAAACAAGAGTATGACTCATAACTTGGTTATTTTTATGTGTTTTAGTAATTTGCCTGCATGTATATATGAGCACCACAAATGTGTCTGGCACTTTCATGGTTGAAAGCCACCATGTAGGTGCTAAGAACTAAACCTGGGTCCTCTACAAGCACAGCAAATGCCCTTAACCATGAGCTATCTCCCACTCTCCACTATGCAAATGATAGCAAACGGCAACATGGAAGAGGAATGTTATGAATAGCTTGGTTACGTAGCTGTTATTTGTCCTGTATAATCAAGTTTCAGTGATAACTTATTGTGGTAAAACTGAATATCCTGAATTAAAGCTTGTGTTTAATTCTCAAACTTAATTTAGACCAGGAACTTCTGTAAAAAGACCTTGCACCTTGATTCCCAACTGCTCAGACCTGAATAATCACACAAAAATTATATTAATTACAACACTGTTTGGCTAATGCCTTAGATGTATTTCTAGCTAGCTCTTACATCTTAAATTAACCTATTTCTACTAATTATGTATGACCATGAGGCTGTGGCCTACTGGTAAGTTTCCAGCATCTTTCTCTTTCAGCAGTGACAAGGCATCTCCCTGACTCTGCCGTCTGTCTCCCTGCATTCAATTTAGTTTTCCCCGTCTAGCTCTGTTCTGCCCTGCCACAGGCCAAAGCATCTTCTTTATTAATCAATGGTAATAAAACATATTTATAGCATACAGAGGGGAATCCCACATCAAACTTCAATTTCCTTTCCAATGGTTGTCAAGAAATTCACTAAATTAACATATTTGTGTTGGAAAACTCCACTTTTGGACTCCAAATTTGGATAAAGGGATTCATTACCAGTGCTGGTATTCAAGAGCATGAGTCAAGAAAGGGCCTTGCAGCCATCTGATGCTCTGCTCCTGAACACCCATGCATCTGTGGGTCCCAGTGCTATGTTGCTTTTGTTCATGAATTAGGTAGCTAATTAATCACTTTTTGAAGCCAAAGTCCCACATAGCTCAGGCTGGCCTTGAACTCTCTTTGATGCTGTGGATGACCTTGAACTTTTGGTCTCCAATCCTCCATCTTCTGAATGCTGATATTATAGTCATGTGCCACCACACTTGTTTCATGTAACACTGGGGATTAACCTGGAGTGTTCTTCATGATATGAAAGCAAGCATCTTGCCATCTGAGCTACTTTCCTAGCTGTACTCATTGATTTTAAGGCCATTTCTAGAGTTTTAGACTACCTTGTGAATAATTACCCATTCCTTTTTGAAATGTTACTTTAAGTAAAGTTATAGTTTTCAAATTTTATTTTAGTTGCACATATTTATATGTACAATATGATAATTCAATACATGTATAAATTATTGAATAATGAACACAGGGTACTTAATATCTCCATCTCCTTAAATATGCTTTTTTCAAATTTATGCCAATATATAATAGTTATACATCTTTATGGGGTAGTGTGTGATATGTGAACACATGATACCATATGTTGCTGATCAAATCAGAAACTTTCTGGGGCTGGAATAAATCAGACACAATCATATTACCTTTTTAAACAAAGATTTATTTTTATTTTATGTATATGAGTGTGTTTGCATTCATGCAGGCATGTGCACCACATACCTGCCTGGTGCCCAGAGATGCTGGGCGAGGACATTGGATGCCCTGGAGCTTCTTATAGATGATCGTGAGTTGCCATATGGGTGCTGGGAACCGGACAGGGGGCCTCTGGGTACAGTGAATGCTCTTCACTGTTGAGTCATCTCTCCAGACTCAGCCATACTATCTTTGACTGCTTAGAACTTACATGTATTTTTACTGAAGTTAATGTCCTCTTTTTGAGTAACAGCAAAACTATTTTTGCTTCATTATAAAAAATGTAATTTTGTAGATATTAAAATTTAGTTCACACGTATGGGTTTGACCGTGTGTGTGTGTGCTGGAGCAAAACACCTGTGGTTTTATTGTTTACCTGACATAATCTAGAGTAGTGCTTCTCAACCTTCCTAATGCTGCGACCTTCTAGTACATTCCTCACATTGTGGTGACTCCCAACCATAAAAATAATTTCATTGCTACTTCATGACTATAATTTTGTTCCTGTTCTGAATGGAAATGTAAATATGTTTGGAGATAGAAGTTTGTCAAAGGGGTTGTGACCCACAGGTTGAAAACTGCTGGTCTACGTGCTGGCAAAACTGGATGTCAACCTGTAGAAGAATGAAAATAGATCCATATCTATCACCATGCACAAAACTCAAGTCCAAATGGATTAAAGACCTCAATATCAGTCCAAACACACTGAACCTGATAGAAGAGAAAGTGGGAAGTACTCTACAACACATGGGCACAGGAGACCACTTCCCACGTATAACCCAAGCAGCACAGACACTAAGGGCATCATTGAATAAATGGGACCTCCTAAGACTGAGAAGCTTCTGTAAAGCAAAGGACACTGTCACTAAGACAAAAAGGCAACCTACTGACTGGGAGAATATCTTCACCAACCCCGCATCTGACAAAGGTCTGATCTCCAAAATATATAAAGAACTCAAGAAACTAGACCGTAAAAGGCTAATCAACCTGTTTAGCACTGAGCTAAAAAGAGAATTCTCAACGGAAGAAGTTTAAATGGCCAAAAGACACTTAAGATCATGCTCAACTTCCTTAGCGATCAGGGAAATACAAATCAAGACAACTTTAAGATACCATCTTACACCTGTCAGAATGGCTAAAATAAAAAACACCAATGATAGCCTTTGCTGGAAAGGTTGTGGAGAAAGGGGTACACTCATCCATTCCTGGTGGGAATGCAAACTTGTACAACCACTTTGGAAAGCAGTGTGGTGGTTTCTCAGGAAATTTGGGATCAACCTACCCCTGGACCCAGCAATACCACTCTTGGGAATATACCCAAGAGATGCCCTATCATACAACAAAAGTATATGCTCAACTATGTTCATAGCAGCACTGTTTGTAATAGCCAGAACCTGGAAACAACCTAGATGCCCTTCAATGGAAGAATGGATGAACTAAGTATGGAATATATACATGTTAGAGTACTACTCAGCAGTAAAAAACAATGACTTCTTGAATTTTGCATGCAAATGGACGGAAATAGAAAACACTATCCTGAGTGAGATAAGCCAGACCCAAAAAGAGGAACATGGGATGTACTCACTCATATTTGGTTTCTAGACATAAATATAGGACATTGAACCTATAATTCGTGATTCTAGAGAAGTTAAATAAGAAGGTGAACCCAAAGAAAAACATATAGGCACCCTCCTGAATATTAACCTTCATCAGGCAATGAAAGGAGACAGAGACAGAGACCCACATTGGAGCACTGGACTGAAATCTCAAGGTCCAAATCAGGAGCAGATGGAGAGAGAGCACGAGCAAGGAACTCATGACCGCGAGGGGTGCACCCACACACTGAGACAATGGGGATGTTCTATTGGGAACTCACCAAGGCCAGCTGGCCCAGGTCTGAAAAAGCATGGGATAAAACCAGACTCACTGAACATAGCGGACAATGAGGACTACTGAGAACTCATGAACAATGGCAATGGGTTTTTGATCCTACTGCACATATTGGCTTTGTGGGAGCCTAGGCAGTTTGGATGCTCACCTTACTAGACCTGGATGGAGGTGGGTGGTCCTTGGACTTCCCACAGGGCAGGGAACCCTGATTGCTCTTTGGGCTGACGAGGGAGGGGGACTTGATCGGGGGAGGGGGAGGGAAATGGGAGGCAGTGGCAGGGAGGAGGCAGAAATCTCTAATAAATAAATAAATTTAAAAAATTAAAAAAAAAAGAAAACTGCTGGTCTAGAGTCACCTGGGAAGAGAGACTCCTGGTGAGGAATCATTTTGATAAAGATGGCCTCTGGACATGACTGTGGGTTACGACTAACATGTCTTGTTAATTGAGGTAGGAGGACACACTGTAGACAGGGGCAACACCATTCATGGGCTGGGCCCTAACCTGAGTCCAGTAAAGAAAGCTGGCTGAGCCGAAGCAGAACCAAGCAGGCAGCATGGGGTGTGGGGTGTACTTGCTTCCCTGTGATAAGTGACCAATTGTCTGAGTCCATGCCTTGGTCTTAACCTGGAAAGATGAGCTGAATAATCCCTTCCTCCCCTGCACCACTTTCTTCATGACAGTTTGTCACAACAACAGAATAAAGCCAGGGCAATCTCTTTTACCGGCTGTGATTATCTCTGTCTTGTAGGAAGGTGCACACTCTAATCGGCCACTGTGCTGAGATCAGCAGCGCCTTGTTCAACTGGGATTGCTCTCTCATATTAACAGGCTCCATGGACAAGACCTGCATGGTGAGCTCAGAGTCAGCCTTGCTTTGTACTGTGTCTCTCTCCTTTATACCCTATCAGGTGTTCATCATAACACTAACAGACTTCCAAGAGGGCATGCAGTTGTAGGAGGCTGCTTGGCTGCCTGTTTGTTTCCCGGCCGCCCAGACCCCCTAAATAACCACACAGAAACTGTCATCACAGTTTGGGTTGATCCCTAGAAATCTGAAGTCTTTGTCACAGAAAAAAAATCCCTTCATACCAATTCCCAAAGCACACCACTCAGGATGTTTTTCATTTCCTTAGTAGAAAATTCTAAGTGTCTCTGCTTTGATTTCTCTGTGATCAAATGTTTGGCTGTGGTCTTTGGTTATAAATCAAAGGAAAATTAACTGATCAGGGAGAATTCTGTGTATCCTTTCTGCACAGGTATTTAGTAAGTCACACTCATATCATGAGATCACTGGGCATCAGCCCACTTTGGGGAGGAATTTGGTTACTTAGTTGATGGTTTCTGTCTCTCTCAATTTCAGTTGTGGGACGCTACAAGTGGAAAATGTGTAGCAACCTTAACAGGCCACGATGATGAAATACTAGACAGCTGCTTTGATTACACAGGGAAACTTATTGCAACGGCTTCTGCTGATGGTAAGTCATCTGTTCACATCTACATTATGGAGGAATTTATGTTTTCCTTGGAAATGGTGCCTGACTCTATACCATGCTTCATCCCCCCAAGAACTTGCTGTGATAGAAACATATGTCTTATCTCCATGATGACATGTATGTCATCAGTGTGTCCATGTCACATTCCTTTTGTGTGTTATGTGTTATTGAGGGTTTGAATCTACAGTTTTAGTATGAGCTCAGCAACACTTTTCCACTAAGTCATTCCCTTGAGTTTTATTTTGAGGTAGGATATCTCTAAGTTGTCCATGTTGGACTTGAATTTACTCTGTAGCCCATGCTGGCCTGAACTTGTGATTTTGCTAACTCAGCCTCTGAATAGTGGACATTACTGACTGTTTCAAAGATCATGGGTCCATGCTGCCTTTTTAATAATCACATGTGACGTTCTTACATTGCCTGTGTCACCTTGATAGAGCCCCACATGTCTCTACAGGTCTTAATATCTTCTGTATGTATGTGCAATGTTAACAGTCATCTCTTTGATGATTATGTACAATGTTCCTTTTTTGGGGGGATTATCAACTTGGTTACTATTGATGTTACTGGAATAAACTGCATTAACTCAGTCAGTAATGTACTGTCCCACCATGTCTGTCAAATCCCTGTGAGAAGCATATCCTATAGTATGATTCCATTACCTTGCTCATAGGCAAATACAATATCATATTATGTCATCATCTGATGACCATGTATGTTTTTCAAACTCCCTCATTCTGATTTTATATCATTGGCCTGTTTGTCATATATGATGCTGCCTGCTAACTACAAATGGTGCTATAATATTATGTGTCCCAATCCTTGATTACTGTACAATATCCATAAAGTCCCCTTCATGTTTATTTTCCCACCTTGTGCGCTTGGTCATCGCTTTGATGATCAGTTATGGTACTACACTGAACAGTCAAATAAATGCCTATTTATGGTATCAGTCTATGTTTCATATTCTGAAATACCAGTTATGATGCTATGCACTGTGTGAATGACATCTGAAAATGTTAAATGTGAAGCTGTATCAAGCCATGCTACCTCCTTTCTATCTACAAATGATAGTACATTTTCATCTCACTGGTAATCACACATGAGAATCTACAATGTCAACCAACCTCTATGGATGAGCATGTTTTATACCAGAGTCATAAGTAAAAAACACCTTTGACACCATGGTAAATTTATGTTGGTTACTTGTCCCTTTTACTTTGATGCTTGACTGGTAGCTTCTTACTCTATATGATGCAAAATATATCTTCTATATATATATATATTACTATATAGCTGTATATATTACTTCTATATGATACAATATGTATCTTTATGATTTTGCTGACAGAATCTTATTTTATATGATGCTGTAATACATATATGTATATGTATGTGTGTACACATGATGTCTATTAACAATATCTTACTCTATATAATCCTGTAGTGTGTGATCTTTACTGACAATATCTTACTCAATACAATACTATATATATATATACACATATTATCAATATTGACAATATTTTACTCTATACTCTCTACAGATAATATTAGTGTGACTTAATCCATTGAATAATTGCAATATACTATGTATGTATTATCTCTATTACAACTGGGTTTATTATCTCACTGACTGTATCAGTTATGCATAATGCTTGTGTAATCTTAAATATCATACATGATGCTTCATTAATATGTCATCTCTTTGCTAATAATTATATGACATTGTATGTCTGCACAATTTCTGATATTATGCATGATTCTATTCTGTAGGCAATGTACATGACAACTATGCATCATATTACACTGTATGCTTACCCTTTAGATATACTGCTTATGGAGCTGTAGTTTGACGACCTCACCTCCTTGATAGCCATGTGTATCCCTGCTACCGTATGGGTGAAACACTCTGATGGTACAGAATGATGTTTCAGACGTCTTCTCCAGCTCTATGACAAAAACACTCTGTGCTCATATTTAAATTTTGTGTAATGGTATGGTCTTAACTGTGATATATTGTGACAACTATGTGATGTCCTGCCATTATTCATATCTCAGATAGCATTGTAGGCATGAAAACTATTTTCATCCCCTTTTTAAGTAATGATATTATATGATTTATGATATCCATAATTTTCTCAAGTAACATTTTATTGTTGTTCATCTGCTTGATGACATATGAAGTCATCCTATGCATTAATCATGACCTTAAGCATCATGTGTGCTATCACTATATACTTCTTTTGGGCAGCCATAAAAATTGACATTTAAGCTGGGCATGATGACACTCCCCCCCTTTAATTACAGCAAGGAGATCCTTAGCTATCAAAGCCCTTTCTGAATTCTTCACACAGTAACTCTCAGGTAATAAATAACCTACTAAGTCTTGGGAAACTTGTTGCATGCAGCAAGATATAGAGATCTTATAGCTTTTGCTTTTACATTTTACTGTAGTAGTTTCTGTATATGGAGTAAACAGAAGTATGAGCTGATTGCTTCCCATATCCGCAGTCATAAAATATTTTATTTCTTCCATTAGACTGGACTGGGTAATGGGGTGGGGACCATATGTGTGAGCTTCTTCTGAGATCTGTATTTGTGATCTGTATCTATTCTTTAAGCAAGACCACATGGTCCTATTTACTGTGGCAAAAAGAAAATATTTGTATCATGAAATAAAAGTTCTCCAAATGCTGTCCTTTTAAAAATGATTTTAGTTCTTGTTAGTCCTTACTTGCTTCCTTCATTCTTTCATGTTACTTAATTTATAATAAACAGTCTAAATATGTCTCATAGGCTCCTTCTTGACTAAAGGCTACTGTGCTGTGTAAATTTAGGAGTTTGTACGCATGAAATCAATATTATAAAGCCAATCATGGAAATACCATCTCTTATAACAAAGGTCTGTAACTTTTGGACAAGGGTTGCTATGGGTAGGGGATAGAGAAAGGGCTAAGAGACAGGCAGATCTCTGTGAGTCCCAGGCCAGCCAGAACTACACAATGAGACCCCATCTCAAAAACAAACAAACAAACAAACAAACACAAATGGTATTTAGTGGGTCTATGCCATCATTCAGATATAAATGCATGATACACTAATACAATCATCTCTTATGCTGCTACACATGTTTTTGATGTTGTTTTTAATAGCTAGGTCCCATACTATATTATGTTATACTCTTGATCAGCACACAAAAATCTTCTCTGACTGCCTCATCTCCAGAAAGATCACAGATGGTGGCAGGTACTGTCACTATTATCTTCCCTATGACCACATTATGTCTCCACGTCCCCAAAAATTATGTCTGGTGATCTCTGTGTCTGTCTGGTCTTCCTGAGTCCCATGTATCATGATATGATCCAAGGCCTTGAAAATGACCTTAGATACTATCTCATCATCTCTTTGAAAACCACATTTGGCAAAATGTTATCTGTCATATCTGTTTGATATCCAATTATGATGTAAGAGTATGCTATAGGTTTATCTTTGATGACAGTTTATTAAATTGTAGCATATATACACCATCTTTTGATTACTCAGTGACAATTTAAAGCATGCATGTATCATTACGGTGCCTTGCTATGCATGCTTACAATGTATAATACACACTATGAGTTTCTGGTCTTCTTGGATAAATATAATGTGATACTACATATGTTTCAGTTTTTTAGCCAGGTACCTTGTTTTCTCTTTTCTATATCATAACTTTAATATTCTATAAATACCATATTCATAGTGATCCCATATTATGTTATACTGTTTCATCTTACCTCCTAAAGCCCTTTTATGATATTACACCATATTTATGCAGTCTTCCTTGACTGTACTGATTTCTATAGTTTGAGCTTTGACAGTCGTGAGACAAAACATCATACAACTTTATACAGAGTTTATTTTGAGTATCCATATGCTGATACTGTATATGTCTGTATCATTTCATAAAGATGATGTTTGAACTCCACATCCAACTTTGGTTCTAGAAAATGTCATGACATTTTCTTTTTTTAAAATTTTTTATTTATTTTTTTATATATTTTTACTTAAAAATTTTCCACTTCCTCCCCTCCTCCCATTTCCCTCTCTCTCCCCCCATACCTCTCCCCGCATCCCCTTCTTCCTCCCTCTCCAATCCAGAGAGCAGTCAGGGTTCCCTGCCCTGTGGGAAGTCCAAGGTCCTCCCCCCTCCATCCAGGTCTAGGAAGGTGAGCATCCTAACAGAGTAGGCTCCCACAAAGCCAGTACATGCAATAGGATCAAAACCCTGTGCCATTGTCCTTGGCTTCTCAGTCAGCCCTCCTTGTCAGCCACGTTCAGAGAGTCCGGTTTGCTCATACGCTCCATCAGTCCCAGTCCAGCTTGCTTTGATGAGCTCCCATTAGATCAGCCCCACCATCTCAGTGGGTGGGTGCATCCCTTGCGGTCCTGTCTTCCTTGCTCATGTTCTCCCTCCTTCTGCTCCTCATTTGGACCTTGGGAGCTCAATCCAGTGCTCCAATGTGAGCTGGTTGTGGTGGCGCACGCCGGTAGGATTTGCTGAAGGAGGTCGAGGCAGGAGGATCACGAGTTCGAAGCCAGCCTGGACATTTTCTTTACTTATATGTGATACCATGGATCTGAATACATATTTCCTTCATGTGTTCTGTCACACAAAACAATGTATAATCATATATGGGGATATGTTCTTTCTATGACAGTTTTCTGGTACCATATATTATACCACAGACTGACTGTTTTTCCTTCCTAGTGATCCTTCATAAGGCTACACTAACTGTCATGTCCTTGAAGATAGTAGTGATGCTATGGTTTTTATGTGTAATATGAATGACATCTTGCAAGCTTCCCACTATGTTCCCATTATATAGTGATGTACCGTGTGGCTTTGTATCATGTTTGTCCTGTCACTTTAAAATATGCATAAGAGGGGCTGGAGAGATGTCTTGATGGTAAAAAGTGCTTGCTGCTCTTGAGGGGGACCAGGGTGTGGTTCTCAACACTCAAGTTGGGGAACTCACAACTGCCTGTCAGTTCTGTTGGTTACAGCTTTTCTTCTAGTCTCCACCAGTGCCTGAACTCTTCTATAATACCTACATGCAGGCACAAACAAATAAATTTAAAAATTATTTTAAAAATAAATTTTTAAAAAATCTGCACAGGCTATCATACTAAGTGCACAGCATATCCTTGAGAATAATGTGTGATTCTACACAATATTGCATAACCACAGCAAACACCTGTGGGCTTTAGGCTGGGCCTAGTCCTTGATAACACTGCATGAAGTTGTGTGATGATTCTCCTCACTACTCTCTTAGTTCATATTTCAGTGCAACCACCTCTGTCTTTCGTGTATGATGCAAGCTATATTCTGTGTCATGCTTATTTTTTTAGAGTAATGTGGAAAGCTATATAGTCTCTCCTCTTTGTCGATAAGCACATATAATATGCACTGGCTTCTACATCATGCCCTTGAAAACTTTCATGATTTTATGTTATGGTTTTATAACTGTGGATAATTCAACAAGTTTGTCATGAATTTATGTTATGGAAAGCAAGAGAGCACATAATCATCCATACATATTTATTACATGAACTGTTAGGTCGCATAGAATATTGGAAGTTGCTCAGCAGCACTGGTTGGGGAAAGGGTGGGAGGACTAGAAATCTGAGGAATGAAGAGTTTGCTACAGTATAAGTTCACATCTAGTTTTTATTTCCTCGTTATCTGCTGCTCATTCTAGTAGCAATTGTCTTCTTTCCTTGTTCTACAAACCATTTCTTCAAAAACAATTTCTTTTTCTTTTGTGGCATTCTATAAATCTCTCCTGATTCTGTGATTCCTAAGAAGCGTTGAGATTTAGAACACTCTTGTTTTTCTCCAAAATGACAAACGTTTATTGTTTGAAGTTCAGAAATTTGGATTAGTTGGTTGCACCGAAAATGATAACACCAGCTGGTTTAATTGCCGTTCCCCTTTGGCAGCTGAGGGAGTTAAGTGGACATAAAGTAGCTCAAGACGCTTATGTCAGGACACAGTTAGGAAACTGTGAAGTGGGATGTGGCCCAGCAGTCTGCTTCTGACTTTCTCATCCTGTCTCATAACTGTGCTGTCACAGGGGTGTGCGTGCATCACAATATTTGTTTCAAGTCCCTCATCTTCTTTTTTAAGTCGCCCCACATTCCTGTGTTACTAGATTGTGAAGCGGCTCAACTGTAAGCCTTGGGTTTGTAAACATACCAATTCTAAAATAACACTAAAAAATCATTTTATCTATTTCGTTTTTTCTTATTGCACATATCACACCTTCTTCTACTTGGGAGCCCAGGATCTCTTCCGACAATTTCAGAGTCAGAGAGCGAGTCCTGTCTGTCCAGCCTCCTCTGCAGTGGGACAGCTGCATTTAGAAGGTTGAGCATGGGTATTGTCACAGGAAGGACAAGCTCAGGGCAGAGCTCATTTGTCGGAAGACAGACTTTAGGTAACGTGAAGTCCTGCATTTCAGGTGGATTAATGTCTATTCCAATCCCTCCCCAAAAGGGACAGCAAGAGTTTACAATGCGACCACAAGGCAATGCATGACCAAACTGGAAGGCCATGAAGGAGAAATCTCAAAGGTGAGCTGTTGTCGCATTTGGAGCTGTGTGTTTGCTGTAAAAAAAAAAAATATCGTAGGATATCAGAGGTTACAAGTTAACCCCCTGAGTTAATTGGCCAGAGCTTCCCTTTTAAGATAACCAACATATTTATTAATTTTTGCAGTCAGGGAAGTAATATTCCTGATATTAAGTAGCTTGAAATAGAGAGAACCCAGATAAAACAAAGTTAAGTGAATGTAATGATTTATTCCTGAGCCCTCACTGAGTCTAAAATGGTGTCTAATGTTGCTGGAGCTACTGGAGTTGAGTGGCCGAGGAGTCACCTCATTGGACTGGCTCATGTCATATCTGCATTTGATCATTATTTTAAGATGAATTTCCATGCAAAGTGACTGAAAACACCACTAAAGCAACTGATAACACCTCTCTTGAAATTGTCTACCATTTCTATTTCAGTCAAATAGATTCCTTCCTATTCACTATCTTTCCTGCATCCTTTACCAACAGTAAGTTTCCTGTTGGACAGCAGAGAGAAGGGAATGAATCAGACTGAACTTGGCCTACACATAGCTGATGTATTAGGAATCCAGGAATTTCAGTTAATTTTCCCTTCAATATACCAGCAAGCTTATTTACTTCATAGGGAGTAGAGCTGCATTTAGTTTTGGTTATGTAAAATTAATATTTTATAGATCTTACGGTGGCTAGCTAGGCATAGTGACACATGCTTGTAATTGCAGCAGGTTGGAGAGAGATACAGGATAGCAGGAATTCAAGGCCAGCCTGGGCTACATGGCACCTTGTCTCAAGCAATCAATAAAATAAAATAAACACTCCTTACCCCTTCCTGCCAATAAACACGGGTGTACTGTGACTAAAGTACTAATGTCTCTTTGGTTACATCACCCTGCCCTAAAACTCAACTACCTAAGCCTTTAATTTTAAGCTTATCCTCTCTGATTCAGCAAAAAGAAATGATATCCTAAACACTTTAAAAGCATAAACAGCATTCTTTTCAAACATCAGCAAATATTTAATTAGGTGAAAATACCCAACTCAGCAGTTTAAGGAGCTTGCCAAGTGCTTTCTTCCCAGTTCCAGTAAACATGCAAGTTTGTATTATGCAAAAAAAGCATGTGGAGCCTCAAGGGTTCTGGAAATCAGTTGTGATGGAAGGAGTGATGTTTCGGAACATTTAACAAAGTATGAACCTATCCAGGACTGCATCTCAGGGTTTTATCGGCCACTTTTTAGAAGCGTCACAGAGCAGAGTCACTCAGTGGCAGAGCTTGCTGGGACCGAGTGAAGGCTCTTGCCTCCCAGCTCAGCCCCAGTTCTTGGTTTTGTATGTGAAATCTTATCTGCTCCTTCCTTATGAAGTGATAGCTTGATGGCTTCAGAACCCTAATGGTTATAGCGAGATTCCAGCATTGTCCCTGTGTATATTCCTGTCCCTCCATCCTCTGCCCCTGTTCTTGATGGCCATTGCCTTGTGGTTGGTAAGTGCCCTGGTATCCAGACAATGGATGCTGCTGACCACTTCCTGGACTGAGAGGTAACAGAGTGGCAGGAAGGTACGGGAAAGTAGGGCATGCAAGGGCAGCCCGGGCCATGTTCCTGAGTATAGCTACCACCATGTTTGATATTTTCCCTCAATGATTGTGCATTTGTCTTTGTGAACATCTGACTGTAAGAAAATTTTGAATTCTATAATCGGTAAATTGTATGCACGTTAAGCAAATATATTGCTCACGAAGTTATTATCTGATGATAATATTTATATGGAGTACGGAGCTTAAACATTCAGTATATATTCATTCACCAACACTTAGAACGTTACAATATATTCAGTATGAACAATAATGGATTTATTATTACATTTTCATACATGTGCATAATGTATTGAATTCATAGCTATTCCCATCACCTTCCCTTGTGCCCCTTCCTCTTCTGTAGATCGCCTTCCTAGTTCCATGTGTTTGTGTGTATGACCCAGTGAGTTTCATTAACAGCTTAGAGGAGTGATGGTAATCACCTTTTGAGACTGTCCCCTGTCGTAGGCATTGTTTAGACACTGGTGAGACAGTGATGAGAAACAGACATGCCTTGTCCTCCCCACATCTTCAGTCCTAGTGGAAGTGGCCCAAATCATTGTCTTGTGATCACAGGGACTATCAGAGGAAGGCAAGAGCCAGCAGCAGGTGCCTCTGCCACTCAGATCCTGAAGGAGAACACCTCACCCAGGGGAAACATCCAAACATGCTATCTGTAATTGATGCATTTTGGGTGGCAATAGAAAAACATCCTCTTGTGGTCCTGGGTGTCTGTTCTTTCTGCGGCACAGATGTAAGGGGGTTCTGTGTGGTTTCGGTGGCAGAAGCTTGTGTGACAGGGCTGACATTGGACTTTGCAGACAGAGTAGGCTTTGTTTTTACAACCCAGCTCTGCTTCTCTTTAGGGTGAGGAAGAAACCATGAGTCTTTGGGAAGAAACTTTTGGGGTATACTCAAAGTATACAGGCACTTTGGTCTTTCAGGATTAGAGTTGTGAGAATGTAAGCAGCTAAACATTAGCATCTACATTTTTGTTTTCAGATACTAGTGCCTATATTTTTCCCATTGGGAAGAAATTGTTCTAAAAATAAATACTAGGCCAGAGAGAAGATGGGTGCTCAGTCCTCTGTTTGCCTTTGGAAATCTATTTAACCCAAACTTCAACTTGCTATTATTGCTCTTCTGTTTTGCAGATCTCTTTCAATCCCCAAGGAAACAGACTCTTGACGGGCAGCTCCGATAAGACAGCCAGAATCTGGGATGTTCAGACTGGTCAGTGCCTCCAGGTCTTGGAGGGGCACACTGATGAAATATTTTCGTGTGCTTTCAACTATAAAGGAAATATAGTTATCACAGGTATGGGAGAGATGCACACCATAGTGCTAGTTTCCATTTTAAATCTCCTACTAGACTTCTGAAATGGATCCGAGAAGAGTTCATGCTCAACCTCTGTTCAGTTTTCCAAGGGCCTCGGCTTTTTCTGGAATTTCATTTTACTCAATTATTGAATTTTTTGTTATTATTATTTTTTAAATATTTTGAGACAGGGTCTTGCTATGCATCCCAGCAATCCCCCTGCCATAGCCTCCCCAGTGCTCGGGTTGGTAGTATTAGACACCCATGCCATGTTGTCCCAGGACTCATAGGAGTGTGCTCTGCCATCGATGGTAACTGTTTGTGACTTCACATTCTGTTCCTCTAGGTCAGATAGCCAGTTAAGAACTTGTCGACCTGGATGCTCTACTTTTCTAGTGGTTACTGCTCAGCTGATGGGAGTAGACACCAATAATGTAAACAAGTCAGGACATTTGTTTTCCAATTAGAGATGTGAAATTTAAATGTCTTTTTCTTGGCTCTTCCCTACAAACATGCTAGAGTGTGGGGAAAACAATATGCACTGGACGCTTTACAACCACCAGCAGTTGTGTGACTTCCTGGTGCACTGTCCTTTGGAAAGCCTCCCATTTCACCCATGGCTGAGTAGCAGTGACCCAGGAGAAAGTCCACCTGTTCAAAGAGCAGGCATCCGAAATAAGATAACGGGAAAGTGATAGTGCGATTTGTTTCATCAGGCAGCAAGGACAATTCCTGCAGGATATGGCGTTGACCCAAGGGCTTTGCTTTGGAGCAGGGCTGTTGGCAACAGTGATCAAGAACTTGAACTCCCAGAGAACAAGTGAGCCTATTTCCTCACCCATGGAGCGGCCTGTCCTTCACTTACATGCATGACCATGAAAACTGATGGACTTATATAATTTCTTAGTATTATCATAAGTGATGTCAAGAGCAAGCATAATATATGGTAAATGTCACTAATTGTTTTAGTTGTGCTTTGTGTTTTAATAGCATCAGGATACTGATAAATAAAATCAGAGTGCCTTTACAGTACTTCTTCCAGATTCTAGAATCTTCTAGATTCTACCTGAAGGTTGATGTTAGTTTATCTTCAATAAATATTTAGACAAAATTTCCTATGAAGAGTGTTTTATTATATGTTTGAATGGTAAGATAATAAATATAAAATGATTCTCACCAGAAAATATATTCTGCATTAAAAGTGGCATAAAATACATGTAGGTAGCTTTATCTCTAAGGATGTATTAACAGAATTGTTATTCAGATTAGAAAATTAAAAAACCCAGAATGAAAACATAGAAGTATAAGAGAAAACAACCAAAGTGTTGCTAAAATATTGAAAACATCTTGGGGTGCTGGAGAGATGGCTCAGCAGCTAAGAGCACTTACTGCTTCTGCAGAGGACCCGGGTTTATTTTCCAGCACTAGTAGCAGGCTGTGATTCGAGTTCCAGAAAATCTGACATGGTCTCCTGTCTCCTGTGGTCACTTGCATTTATTTACGTGATACACATAAACTCATGAAGATACACAAACACACACACCTTTAAAGATCCATTATCCATTGTTTATCCCTTCTACTGAGAATATTTAGATCTACTAACAAATATGTAAAGGCACAAAGTCACCACATGATATCCTAAATTTATATTTATTTGTCACTTAACTACAAGTTTTTACCCTTTGACCAATTTGACCAATACCTTTCAGCTTTACCCACTGTAGCCCTGGTTACTACTCATTGACCATTTCTATTGAGTTTGGTTTCTTTTTCTTTTTAGAAGCTGTATATGCCTGAGATCATGCACTGTATTGTGTTTTACTTTCTGGCACAATGTCCTCAATACTTTTCTACTTTAGCAAATAGAATTTTTCTCTTCTTTTTTTTTTTTTTTTTTTTTTCTTGACTCTTAGCGCAGTTTATTTTAGAAGCAACTTTGAATCAGTCAGAGGGTAAAATGCCAAGTGGCACATGGGGAATCACCCGCTGCTTGCCAGAGGTGGAAACCATCCAAAGGTGAGCGAAGGTGAATTTTTCTCTTCTTAATGCCAAGCAAGAGCACTCTCTGTATCTATGTATGTGCACTTTCTGTTCATTTATTTGTTTATGTTCTACATATTTATTGTGTGTGCCCACCGTGCACACATGTAAGTAATAGGACAGCTTGATAAAGTCAGTTCCCTTCTTCCACCACATGGCATCCCAGGGTTGATGATTAAACTCAGGTTGTCAGGCTTGGCAGTAAGTGCCTTTGCCTTTCCCCTCTGGGTCAGCTCACCAGCCCTGCTTTCCTTTCCGCTTACGGTTTCCATTGCAGGGCTTTAGATGGTGTAGTCTTATTACTTTTACTTCTTGTGCTTCTGAGATTACATCCAAACATTCACCATCAAGATCAGTGCCACAGCCAGGCAGTGGTGGCACATGCTTCTAATTCCACACTCGGGAGGCAGCAATTCAAGGTCAGCCTGGTTTATAGAGAAACCCTGTCTCAAAAAGCAAAACAAACCAATAAAAATATCAGTGCCATAGTACATTCCTCTTACAGTTCTTTGGTGAGTCTTATGGTTTCAGGTCTTAGTGTTAAGAGTTCCAATGGATTTTTGAGCTGGCTTTTGTGTATAGTGTACAGTATTTGGTTTTGCTAGCTTTCCGCCATTGTAATTCAAATATCTAAGATAATAAAAACCAACTTCTGGAAAGGTTTAATTTTGTTCATGTTTTTAGAAGTTTCAATACATAACTGGTTGATTCAGTTGCTCTTGAACTTGTGGTAAAGGAAATGGGCAGTTACATCACACAGCTACGTCATTTATATCATGACGATGCAGAAAGGTGAGAAGTGCGGGTATAGCAGGAAGAAGAGGGAGAAAAAGAGATGGAGTGGGGAGGGAGAGACAGAGGAGAGAGAAACACTGACTGAGGCGGGGGTCCCATAATCCCTTTTGAAGATATGCCTGCATTGATCTGGAACCTCCCTTATGGCCCCATCTCTTAATGTTTCCATTACTTCCCTGTTACCACCAAGTTGGAGAGTAATCCTTTAGCACATGCGACTTCAGGGCATGTTCCAGATCCAAACCACTGCAATACAGATACAGCTGTATTTATTGCATGCAGATATTGTTTCTCCAACACTTTATCAAAGAGACTATTCTTTCCCCCTTGTGGTGGCTACTTTTAAGACTCTAAACGAGTGGACACATACTTGGGACTCTTTGGTGACTTTACTTCATGTGTTATGTTTAACTATTAACTTGACACATTTGGGAAGGGGGATCCGCAGGTGAGGAACTGCCTCAGTTGGATTAGCCTATGGATATGTTTGTGAGACATCTTAATTGCTAATTGGTGTAGAAGGGTTTAGCACACTGTAGGTTATGCCATCCCTGAGCAAGTGGTCCTCGGTTCTACACAGAACATAGCTAAGCGAGCTGGAGGGAGCAGGCCAGCAAACAGTGTTCCTTTGTTGATTTCTGCTCTGAGCTTCTGCCTTGAGTCCTACCTTGATGTCCCTCAATGACAGAGTATTTGGAAGTATAAGCCAAATAGACCCTGCTCTACCTGACGATGGTTTGGTCATTACTGTATCACAGTACCAGAAAGCAAACTAGGGCAGTCATATTACACCATTCAACAGAGTCAGCCAATATACAGTTAGTAGACATTCAATGTCTTATAAACCAGCTAAGGTATTGGCAGCTTTGACCTCATAATGGTTTAGTCCTCTTGCTTTTATGTATCAATGAAGTCTTACTTTTCATTCCCCTCCCACAAGTACTGGGGACCAAAACTTGTGCTATCACATGCTAGACAATCATTTTACCACTGAGCCATACTCTTGTCCCCTTTCCGTTCCTTTCCTTTCCTTTCCTTTCCTTTCCTTTCCTTTCCTTTCCTTTCCTTTCCTTTCCTTTCCTTTCCTTTCCTTTTTGAGACTATGCCTTGCTAAGTTTCCCAGACTGCATTGATTCCTTCTGTAGCCCAGACCAGCTTTGACTTTGTACTTTTCCTACCCCTAACTCTTGAGAAGCTGAGATTATAGCCCTGCTATTCCAGCACTGAAAGGAAATATTTCTTAAAAGAATATTCCTAAGGATTTTAGATACCACAACCTGCTTAAAAATAAGTGCCTAAATAGTGGAAAATGATGACATACCCATTTTATTTTCATTTGAATGAAAGGCAGCATGATACTATAAGAAAGCCTGTGGAGTACTTAGTCAGGTTGCCTGGATACACAGTTTCCCACCAGGTACTAGCCAGGCCCAGCCCCACTTAATTTATGAGATTAGGAATACCCAGAGGGGTATGAGCACACAACATCTAGACATATGTTCTGACTTCTACCTTTAATTGTTGGGAAGCCTCCGTACCACTGTGATTCTCAGTCTCCTATTTTCAAAAGTTAAAATAATAGTCCTGTTTTAGGATTATGGATATCTAGTGCATATACGCATGTGATAAATATTAGTTACTATTTGTGTGGTTAATAATTTTGTGATTAGTATATATGAACACATGTCTTAGAACAGAACACAATATTTTTTTCAGAACTTACAATAAAGACCCGAACTGAACTATTTTGATGTTTTATAGTCTTAAGGAGAAACAGATCAATTTTTATCACATAAAATCTAACATTCATATGATAATGTGTCTTTTTATTAATATATGTTCTATACATTTTCTACTCCTCCCCCAGCTCCTCCTCTGCCCCTGCCAATTTCACATGTCTTCTTCCTTTTTTTTTCTTTTTTCCTTTTCAATGTGTTGAAGGAGCTAGGGGCAGCGTTCCTGCCGCCCGGCTCCTGGCCGCCCGGCTCCTGGCCGCCAGCTAGCTTTACCCAAAATAACTACAGGGAGACTGTATTCTTTTAAACACTGCCTGGCCCATTAGTTCTAGCCTCTTATTGGCTAATTCTCACATCTTGATTAACCCATTTCTAATGATCTGTGTAGCACCATGTGGCTTACCAGGAAGGGTTTTAGCCTACATCTGTCTAGGGTTGGAGAATCATGGCTACTGACTGACTCGGCTTCTTTTCTCCCAGCATTCTGTTCTGTCTACTCCGTTTACCCAATGAAATTAACAAAAAACAGAAGACTCCCACATCATCAATGTTCTTTATAGATTTCACATCATACTTTCCAGTCCCATTCTTGTCCCCATCCCTTTGAATCCACATTCTGCCCCTGCAGCTTCTCCACCCCACCAAACAAAATTTAAAAGAAAAGAAAAATCTCATCATGGAGGCTGCAGTGTGGCACAGTGAGTCACACAGTGTACCCTTTGATCCATGCATCTTTACTTGCATGTGTTAACTGCAGCTAATCTTCGGTCTGGTTCAAGGTCTCTGGCTTCTGTGGGGCCCTCACTGAGATTCCTCTTGGATATCTTACTATCCTGTGTCATGGAGATCCTGCAGCTTTGGATCAACAGGAATGATCCCTTTGTGTGCTTCAGCAGATCACAGATGGGGTGGATGTTGGGGTTCTGGGCCTGGATGGTCAGCTCACCGGCTCTTCCTCATCCTCACCACTAGGGTGAACTTTCAATACTACCTTAGTTAGCTTACCCTATGCAACAGACAGCAAGGTGTGGCTCTGGCTCTTACTCCCTTGGGGCCCACTCACCCACACATCAGAGTCAGCTCTACTGGGTTGCCTAGGTGAGGTGCAGGGGCCACTCCATTGAGTGCCACAGCTGTTGGTGGGGTAGGACCAGCTCTCCCACTCTCCTGCCCCTGAGGCCAACTTTCCCACCTGCTGCCAGCAAGGAGTGAAGGGGGAGGGCATCTTTCCGTCACCCATACCACCACCTGGTAGACGAGGGGGGGGGAAGATCAGCTTTCCTACTCTTATGCATCAGGGACAGCTTGCCCATGCCTTTGCCAACAGGGTCAGCTCTACTGCTCTGCCTATTCGAAGCACAGGACCTGCTCTCCCAAGTGCTGCAACCAGTGATGGACAGTGCCAGTCCTCCAACATTCTGCTCTTTTGATCCTGGGACCAACTTTCTCACCTGTATCAGGTGGTAAGATTCCTTTCTTTTCTTAAAAAAAATCCACTGTCCAACTTTTGCTGGCCATCTTCTTTGGGACATGGGATCATCCAGTGGAACATAATGACTCATTTTAAGCCACACCCTTTAGTAAAACTGATTCTCCTTCTCTTAGCAGCCATCAACTGCTAATAGACCCTCTTCCAGAGGTGACAGCTGGTGAGCCCCTCCCAAGTCCAGACTGGATTGTTGCTAGCTTCATCTTTGCAGGTTTTGTTCAGGTCACTACTAACTATCTTTTAGGGTTCTTAGTACTTGAACCAGAAGTACTAAGAAGTGAGAAGATTGTCAGTTTAGGTGGTTAAAGCGTGGTCCAAATTCCTCATAAAATACAGTTTTTAAAAACAGTTTTTGATCCACAGTGGCTGAACATGTTGTTAAAGAACTCCATGGTTACAGAAGGACGACTGTAGTCTGACCCTTCCAATTTTTTACACTTGGTATCACCCCAGAAGCACTGTTCCTGCCAACAGGGAATCAATCTCTTTTCTTCCTCCTTTTCCATTATAGCCACCGACTCATAAGCATTGGCCTCCATATAGAGCAGCTCCCAGTCTTATGACTGTTCAATCCGTAAGCTACCATTTTATCATCACCCTGGCACTAGAGACAGAAGCCAAACAAGATTCTAAATTACTCCAGCTTCCTCCCACCATTTAATATGATTTCTTAATGAGGTGAATGGTAAAAATAAAAGGGTTTAGTATTTTATATCTTTCTTATAAATCAGCATGTTTACCCAGAGGGCAAGGATAGGAAAGGTGAACTCTAGAGATTGATAGCGCATATTCAGAAGGTGAAATGATTTGGGCTCTATTGTTCCTCTTTCCATCTTTTTGCCCTCCTCACTTTCTTCCCTTATCTGGAAGCATGAAATTGGTTTGTGAACAATTTGTGAACCTTTGAGAGATGTAAATTCCAGCAAGCTTCCGTGGTGACTGCAGATAGAATAATAGTGAGGGCTGCCCTTTGCTTTGCCTGCAAGGAAATGCAGGATTCATTGCTGTGGACAAAGCCACCTTTGATGACCTTTGGCTGGAAATGTGGTGTGCTGCTTAAATATTTGCTTCCACATTCACCAATTAGGGAGAGTGAAGAGCACGCTGGCTGCCTTTGAAGAAGCCTGGAATCTGTTTCTGTTTGCAGAGTTTATGGGCTTACCAGCTTTTCTTTTCTTTTCTTTTTTTTTTTTGAGACAGGGTTTCTCTGTGGTTTTGGAGCCTGTCCTGGAACTAGCTCTTGTAGACCAGGCTGGCCTCGAACTCACAGAAAACCGCCTGCCTCTGCCTCCCAAGTGCTGGGATTAAATGCCTGCGCCACCACCGCCTGGCTGCTTTGATTTCTTTTCCTCTCAGCAGGTGGCAGTGTTTGTCCTTCTGCAGTTCATGCTTTTCTTGACAAACAGAGACTGTACATTGTAACCTTTTAAATTCCAAGTCCCTTGCAGATAAGGTTATGTGTGGATACCATACTCAGGATGTGGCATCGTTTAAAGCTTCGGGCTATCCTGGCAGATCTGGGACAAATGACATATCTCATTAATCTTGACATTCTGCAGGGACATTTCCTCATCTGTCTTGAGGATAGAGGCCAGTAGGCTGAATAATAGATAATTCCAATGTTTCTTTAAAGGTCCCCAGTGCAAAGATTTATTTTGTAATGACTGGTATCAAAAACTGCAGCTCAGAATGAAGTCTTTTCACATTACTGTCTTATCAGAGAAAACATGGGTTGTTTCATATGTTAATAAAATTTTCTGGAATTTAGGTGAATTGAGACTGTAAGTATAGTATTTTATGTTATCATTACTTAACTGTAAACTGTAGACAGAAATTTCTATCCAGCCCAGTTGTTAAGTCCCAAAGAAATGCACAGAGGTTTATATTAGTTATAAACTGTTTGGCCTATTAGCTCAAGCTTATTATTAACTAGCTCTTACAGCTTAAATTCACCCATAATTCTTATCTATATTTAGCCATGTTGCTTGGTACATTTCCTTAGTAGCTATTATCTTGCTTCCTCTACATCCGGCTGATGACTGCATCTCTGCCTTTCCTCTTCCCAGAATTCTCTTAGTCTGTCCACCAGCCTACTTCTGGCCTGGCTACTGGTCAAACAGTGTTTTATTAAACTAATACATGTGACGAATATTTCAGTGTTCAAGAGCATTATTCCACATTAGTAAGCTAAATCAGTTCATGTTTGATTGGCAAAGAAAAACCTGAGACCAGGGGCTGGAGAGATGGCTCAACAGTTATGAGCACTGGCTGCTCTTCCAAAGGACCCAGGTTCAATTCCCAGCACACACATGGCAGTTCACAATTGTCTGTAACTCCAGTTCCAGGAGTCCAATGCCCTCATACAGACATACGTGCACATGAAACACCAGTACACATAAAAAATAAAAGTAAAAAGCAAAAGAAATTAAATAAAAATTGTTTTTAAAAAAGTATGAGGTCAAACTAAGAAAGACTTCTCCGCATAAGCTGATGGCAAGGGAACCCAGCTGCTATCACTTCCTTCCAGGACATCAAAGGCAACTGAAAGTCTGCTTTACAGAAAGAAAAGAAGAAACACTACATGGTTCCTCCCTAATAGACTGTTTTTAATATGGGGACTTTGGAAGCACAAAGACATTCTTATTAGTCTTCAGTCACAACCAGCAATGTTTGGATGGCGGGCAGTCTGGGATTTTCAAAAGAATAAGGGTCACTTAGTCTTGTGGAAGATCTCCCTCTCTCTCTCTTTACCTTTCTCCCCTCTCTCTGATAACTAGAATGACTTTTTTTTCTTTTTTCCACCAAGCCTCCATAATATTTGGGGACAAGAATTTGCTGCCCTGTCAGCTAGTTACACCTAGGCAATAAAAGCATGGGCTCTGGAATCAGAAGTACTATTTTAATATTCTGCATGTCTGCTTCCTGGCACTGGGATCTTGAGGGCATCAAACCTCTGTCATTCAGTTTTCTTATCTTTAAAATAAAATTGATAGTAGTACGTGGAAACTTGCTAAGATTAAATCAGTTCATCAGTGCATATAGGCATTCAATTAGTATTAGCTAATTTTATAGAAACTGGCCTGGTGACTTTGATGGATTTAAGACCCATGAAAGTATTTCCATTCAGGACAAGTTTTATCATTATTATATTGTTTGTAATCTAAGTCTTCTTTCCTTAGGAAATAAAAGGGGTTAAAGAAATGCAATGGTTGTTTCGGATTCAGGGATGTGAGTACTATTTCAGTTCAATTGAAAAACCTCGTGGTTCTGACTCTGAGTCAGCCAATGCTTTCTTTATCTTCTCTCCTCACAAAGTGCTGGGCTTCTGACTCAGTTAAGGCACCTCTACCAGGATCCACTGCAACGGAAACCATTTCCTCTGTGGGTAAGGACAAGGATGAGATGTAAATACCATTAATTAAGCACGATTTCGTATTACTTCTAGAACCCTTCTTCCCATTGCTAGAAGAAAAATGAAAATGTATAGGGTACTTAATGTTCTTAAAAGTCGAGACAGTCCCTGACATTCTGATGGGCTTTGTTTTCTACATAGTGGAGACATTGGTAGATGCCCTAAAACTGTATTTTCCAGTGAAGAACCCAATACCCTTGAGAATGAACTGCCCTTGCTGCACTCGCATGGGCTTCTCTCGTATGTGGACCATCAACATTGCTGCATGTTGAAGGACTCATCTGGAAGGTTCTCTCGTATGTGGACCATCAACATTGCTGCATGTTGAAGGACTCATCTGGAAGGTTCTCTCGTATGTGGACCATCAACATTGCTGCATGTTTAAGGACTCATCTGGAAGGTTCTCTCGTATGTGGACCATCAACATTGCTGCATGTTGAAGGACTCATCTGGAAGGTTCTCTCGTATGTGGACCATCAACATTGCTGCATGTTGAAGGACTCATCTGGAAGGTTCTCTCGTATGTGGACCATCAACATTGCTGCATGTTGAAGGACTCATCTGGAAGGTTCTCTCGTATGTGGACCATCAACATTGCTGCATGTTGAAGGACTCATCTGGAAGGTTCTCTCGTATGTGGACCATCAACATTGCTGCATGTTGAAGGACTCATCTGGAAGGTTCTCTCGTATGTGGACCATCAACATTGCTGCATGTTTAAGGACTCATCTGGAAGGTTCTCTCGTATGTGGACCATCAACATTGCTGCATGTTGAAGGACTCATCTGGAAGGTTCTCTCGTATGTGGACCATCAACATTGCTGCATGTTGAAGGACTCATCTGGAAGGTTCTCTCGTATGTGGACCATCAACATTGCTGCATGTTGAAGGACTCATCTGGAAGGTTCTCTCGTATGTGGACCATCAACATTGCTGCATGTTGAAGGACTCATCTGGAAGGTTCTCTCGTATGTGGACCATCAACATTGCTGCATGTTGAAGGACTCATCTGGAAGGTTCTCTCGTATGTGGACCATCAACATTGCTGCATGTTGAAGGACTCATCTGGAAGGTTCTCTCGTATGTGGACCATCAACATTGCTGCATGTTGAAGGACTCATCTGGAAGGTTCTCTCGTATGTGGACCATCAACATTGCTGCATGTTGAAGGACTCATCTGGAAGGTTCTCTCGTATGTGGACCATCAACATTGCTGCATGTTGAAGGACTCATCTGGAAGGTTCTCTCGTATGTGGACCATCAACATTGCTGCATGTTGAAGGACTCATCTGGAAGGTTCTCTCGTATGTGGACCATCAACATTGCTGCATGTTGAAGGACTCATCTGGAAGGTTCTCTCGTATGTGGACCATCAACATTGCTGCATGTTGAAGGACTCATCTGGAAGGTTCTCTCGTATGTGGACCATCAACATTGCTGCATGTTGAAGGACTCATCTGGAAGGTTCTCTCGTATGTGGACCATCAACATTGCTGCATGTTGAAGGACTCATCTGGAAGGTTCTCTCGTATGTGGACCATCGACATTGCTGCATGTTGAAGGACTCATCTGGAAGGTTCTCTTTTAGTATTGTTTCTGGTTTAGTATTTTAGTTTTTATCCACACTGCTGGTATTTTTAGGACACGTGTATCTTTAATTATGGAAAGAACAATTGCAGGGAGAAGGCCAGAATTTCTGCTTAATTCAAATACAGCTTTTTCTTGCTTTCCAGCTTGTGCGTGGAAGGTGACAGAAGTTTCCGGAAGATAATTTTGGCCTTCTTTCCTCAGGCAGTATAAGACTTATTTTCTAGGTGTGCCTGAGGCAAAAGGACTGTGCAGCAGATACTCTCCAGCAAGAAGTAGATGAAAAGTTAGTGCTTTCAGTTATTGCCATTAATAAGCAATTAGTATAAATCATATGCAATTGCCAATTTTGACAAATTTTGAACTGCAATAATTGCATATAGTTTTATTTTATATGTTGCTTATTCAGGGCAGGGTGAGATATTTTTTTTTGCTCAACTTATACTTGTCCCAAAGCAAATCCTCAACAGTGGTTCACTCTCCAATACTCCAGTCTAGTGGAGAGGACAGACAGGAGGCAGCGTAATTCAAACCAAAGACTGAAAATTGTGTGGTTACCTCATCAGGAAGAGAAAACCACTGCCCTCAGTGCATGGCTCTGATATAAGACCATATTTCACTCATTGCTTCGGTCTTTGTGATCACATCACATCACCAAGTTTATTTCTTTATCTACAACATGGGAAATGATAAGGGAATGATATATTTGGAATAAGAGTACTGTACAAGGATGCTCACCAGCTCAATGCCTTGGCTGCAGTTGATTGTGTCCAAGTGTGTCTGGCCTTCTCTGTATCGCTGGAGAAAGTACATTTTAAGGCTGCTATCAGTGCTGACTTGTGTTTCTAGAAAGGTGTTTATACTTCACTGCCAGCTTTTGTTCAAGGGCACAGGGGTAGCACCTTTGTCTCCCTGAAGTCTCTTTGCTGATGCTGCAGTATGAAACCTTCCGTCCTCTAGTACACTCCTGTGACTCCCTTAGGCACAGCAGCTGGCCTGTACTTAGAAGAGCATTAGCTGATTTCCTGAACATTTGAACCAAGGCTTATAAGCACCAACCCCCTTCCCCATTTTAGATCAGTCAGGTTTAGGTTAGTATGGCCATAGCAAAACCTCTTCTTTTAGCATTGCCTGGTTAACCATCTTTTTTAAAAAAATATTTGTAGGGTCTTGTTGTTAGATCTGGTATGAAGGAAGAATAGAAGTGGAAAAATATAAATATATATCAGAAAGCAAAACTTTTTAACACCAAGTCTTTATTGCTACAAATTATATGCTATAACTTGTACAGGTAATTTATTTGTGAATTTAACCTTCCATTTTTAGTAATATAATGACATAAGACATGTCATGTCAAGTGTTCTAATAGTTCACCATTCAAAGTAGAAAACCAGAGGAAGAGACCCCAGTCATTTGTTCTTAGAGAAAAGACCACATGAGACAAAACTAGGAGACCATCTGTTAGCCAGGAGGACAGAGAGACAAACCTCCAGAACTCTTAAAAAGAGAAGTTTCAACTGGGCCGTGGTGGCGCACGCCTTTAATCCCAGCACTCTGGAGGCAGAGGCAGGCAGATCTCTGTGAGTTCGAGGCCAGCCTAGTCTACAAGAGCTAGTTCCAGGACAGGAACCAAAAGCTATGGAGAAACCCTGTCTTGAAAAATCCAAAAAAGAAAAAACAAAAATAAAATAAAAGACGTTTCAGTTTTTTAAGATACCTAGTGTGAATGTTTTGTTACAGCATCCTTAACAAACTCATATATAAGAACTCATTGAGTCTCAATCACTGTCTTAAGATGTTCTTCAATTCCCTTCCTCTATGCCTCTATTTTTGCCTTCTGTCTCTGAAGCTCTTTTTTCTATACCTACAACTGGGTAAGTCAGTTACTTTTCTATGTGTTTTGTTGCTGTGAAGAGACAACATGACCAAGGCAACCTATAAAGCATTTTATCAGGGACTGGCTTACAGTTTCAGAGGTCCAGTCCATCATCATCATGTTGAGGAGCATGGGAGCAGGCAGACAGGCATGGTGTTGAAGCAATGGTAGAGGGCTCACATCTGATGCATAAGTCGTGAGCAGAGAGACAGAGAGATTGGATCTGTTCTGGTTATTGTAACCTCAAAACCCACTCCTAGTTAAACATCTCCTCCAACAAGGCCACACCTCCAAATCCTTCCAAAACAGTCCCACTAACTGGGGATCAAACATTCAAACGTGTGAACCTATGGGGACCATTCTTATTCCAACTACCATACCATGCTTTTTTGTTTCACCCACACAGAAATTATTCTTTAACTCCTTTTATTTTGAGTTTGTCCTATTTATTTTGACACTGCTTGCTAAAAAAAAATGCAGTCATCATTGGGTAGTGGTGGCATGCACCTTTAATCAGAACACTCAGGAGGCAGAGGCAGGTAGATCTCTGTGATTTTGAGGCCAGTTTGGTTTACAGAGTGAGTTCTGGGACAGCTAAGGTTAGACACAGAGAAACCCTGTCTTGAAAAACAGAAAGAAAGAAAGAAAGAAAGAAAGAAAAAGAAAGGACAAAGAAAAAAAGGAATCATCATGGATTTCATCCATTTATTCCCATTAGTTTCAGAGATAACCTACAGGCTTATCTCCAAGGTAATTCTAAAATGTCTGTGAAGGATTATCTTGAATATGCTGATGATTGTAGAAGATTTATCTTAGCTGTGGGCAGTACAGTTCCCTAGGCTGGGATCCAGGGCTATATAAAAATGGATAAAACAAGCAAAGGTCACGAATGTCATGTGACCAACAGCTTCAAACACCTGTTACCTTGACTTCTCACTTCTCTGCCATGTTGGAGTGCTCTTGTGAACCGTGAGCCAGAATAAACCTGTTCTCTCTAAAGCTGCCTTTGTTAGTCTTCTTTTCACAACCACAGGAAAAAATAACTAGGAAAAACTCAGACAGATGTGATAAAAATAATAATTCTTATTATTCTTACTAGTGTCTTCCAGGCAAAGACTACCTGGAGCTGAACAAGTCCAGTCTATTACTTCTTTTAGAGAGATATTCTGCCATGGAGACACAAGGGGCATCTCAGACACAGATTGACAAAAAGAATTGATGAGATTTTTGACTTTGTTTTATTTTAAGAAAAGCTTAGAAGTTTTGCTTTTTGTAACTTTTAGATGTTGTCAGGATGTGAGGCTAATTTCCATGACTGAGCATCTTTATGCATCACATGCTTAGGGAAAGCCAGCTCTAGAGCAAGACTGACATTGTGATAGGAAAAGGAGCAGCCACCATTCCTATCAGCCAGGAGATGGAGAGGTTGGGTTATTTCTGTGCCTTTGCCACATTTAATCCTGTTCAGCTGTGACTAGAGAGTGGCGCTCTTTTTCTGTCTTGTCCATCACAGTCACATGTTGACCTACTTTTTGTTAATATTCTGTGGGGTTGTTTGTATACAATAGGAAGTTATTATGGTCTGGCTTTGATTTTTCAGGCCAGTGGCATCAAGTCCTGATCAGTTAAAGTCTGATGCAATGACTTTGGTTTCTGTGGAGACATTTTCTATGGGTGAAGTCCTTGATGATTGAGAGGGATATTGATAGTGTTTTTGGACAGGAATGGTCACAGATGACCTCATAGAGTGCTGATGGGTGTCACTGAGGGTCCAGCCAAGTTGGAGAGGTTTATTGTACACATGGACATTATATTTACGTGATTTTTTGCCATTATATTTATAGTATGGTCGTGACACAGTTTAAAGTCTCAGGTGGGCCTAGTGATATATGTTTGCAACCTCAACAATTTGGGAGGCTGAAGCAGGAGAATCGTGAGTTCAGGGCCAGCCTGGGTTACTTAGTGAGACCCTGTCTCAAAATAAATGAGAAGTAAAATAAAGGCCAATGCTGGGGAGGTACTCAAAGGTGGAGTGCTCACCTATCATGAACAAGGCCCGAGTTCAACCTGAGTACCAGAAAACAAAGGGGAAGATGGGCCTCACAGTCAGAAATTGAATTCTCCTCAGACCACATTTTGTCAGACATGGGGTTTCTTCTAAGACAGACAGAGGCGCTGTGACAAGCAGTCCCTCCTCTGACTACCGGGTCCGTCTCATTGTCCTCTGCTGATAGAGGACATGCCTTCATATTCTATTTATAGAATTTACTTCATCTCAAGTGGCATTTGCAACTGCCACTCTGGAGCATTTTAGCTGGTGCCTTGTGCTTCACAGATTTTTATGATGGAACACTTTAATTTTTTCATCCTCTCCCCAGGGCCCTGGCACAACTCACAGAGGAGAGATGAGGTCAGAGAAAAATCTGGCAAGCACACAAAAGTCAGTGTCCTTTATCAGATATTCCTTGTGTTTGGATTAATCCCTGAAGGCTCTAGAAAGCACCTAAAGACCGAGTCATGCCCAGAAAAACCTGCAACCACAGGGAGTGATCGTCACTTTTCAACCTGGCCCCACCACTGGGGGGGGGGGGGGCATCTTCTCCTTTTGCTTTGAGTTGGTCCTGGATGTTGGGACCCAGGAGTGAGAACTGATGAGCTGATGGACAGAGTAAATGAGTGAGCAATCATGCACTCAATTAATTTAGAATCGATTGTCAGTCTATGCTTCTGTGGGAATAACTGATGCACTGAATGCATAGAACTTCACCTTTTAGAGGTTACATGAATCAGAGGAGTTAAAAATGTATATGTAGTTTCCTATCCAAGTACTAACCAAGCCAACCCTGCTTAGTTTCTGTGGTCACATGACACTGTCCAGGCTCAGGGTAGTATAGATGTAGGCTCTATCTATCTATCATCTGTCTATTATCTGTCTGTGTCTATCTATCAGTCTATCTTTGTCTATTTATTTATGTACACTCCCATACAGGGAGGGAGGGGGGAGGGAGAGAGGGAGGGAGGGAGAGAGAGAGGGAGAGAGCGAGCTACTTATGGCTAAAAAGACAGCATTTTTTGATTCAAGTGTACAAAATCTAATCACTGTCTATTCTCTGTATACATCTTCCATAATCTCTGCACCTCAATTCCAGATGTATTGCTGCTTTCCTGTAATCTCTATTAGATATACTTGCTTTCCAAGGTGAATTTTAATAGCTCTACTGTAGTACTTTTTGGTTCAAGTTTTACCTCAGTGGCAAGATGTTTCATTCATTTATTACCTTATTCATCCTCTTATTCATCCAGTATGCATTTAGTGGGTGAGTGTTATGAGCAAAACATGTTGCTAGGTACTAGGAATTCATAATGAATAAGACAAATATCTGTGTTCCACAGTTTACGAATTAATGAGGGTGAAGGTCTATATTATTGGTCAAGCTTCACCAAGAAAAATCGCATGAGATCTGATGGAGTTTGCCGTAAGCAGCTGGGTTATGTACTTTTGGGGGATGAGCAGGCACGGCTGAAATCTTTAGGTAAGGCCATCAGGATGAGGGTTCCCAATCTTAGAAGTGAAAGTTGCTGTTTTCAGGCGAAATTCCTTGCTTTTCCCGAGAGGCCTTAGTTGTATTGCAAATATCTGTCAGTTGATCAAAGCCTTTTTAGGGTGCATAGAGTGATCTCTCTTATTTAAAGGCAGTCAATGATGGGCTTTTATCTCTCTATAAAACACCCCACAGCAACACCTATTTAGTGTTTTTTTTTGAATAGTTGGGAACTGTAATGTAGCTTCGTGACATATGAAACTTATCACCACAGGGAAGAACATTAAAGAGGTAATTGAAATACCATATATTTCTAGAAATAGAAATTCCATTTTCTTTGCTTAACAATAATCTTAGAGTTGGACTTAACATTTAATTTTGAGATAAATAAGAAGACTTATCTCAGGAGCTTAAGGAAGCCATAAGGTTCACTGGGTCTGAAGCTAAGTGTCTCCAAACAATTCTGATGCCCACTCGGTACCAACTATAACCTCTAGGGGTGTAGGTTCTACCCACTGGTAATTCAAACATATGATTCAAATAATTTTTGAGCATTGAGACTAAATGCTGTAGTGGATTTGAATCTTAAGTTGTTTTTATACATGCTTCTGTATGAAAATGATCTTTTCAACTTTGTTTTGGCGTTTACCCATTTTTTTTATTTTTTAATTTATTTATTTATTAAGGATTTCTGCCTCCTCCCCGCAACCACTTCCCATTTCCTTCGCCCTCCCCCGATCAAGGTGGGCGGTCCTTGGGCTTCCCACAGGTCAGGGAACCCTGATTGCTCTTCGAGCAGATGAGGGAGGGGGACTTTTCAACTTTTTTGGATGTGAATATTCATTCAAATTAGAGACAACAGTTTTTGCTAAACACATCATTATTACAGCTGTTGAGATGCAGTAAATGGTTTTCCTGGGCTATAAGCACACAGAGGACAGGAACACTGTACCATCTAGTTTCTCAATTATGACAGGAAGTGTAATGTTGCACAAACGAAGAACAATGTCCTCCACTCTCAGAAAGGTCGTGCAGAAGAGATTTCTTGCCTACAGAAAATGTGCTCTGGGTTTTCAGGCAGCTGATCCCATTGGAAGGCTCACATGCCTTTTAACCTCACCATGTGATTCAAGATAAGTAAGGCAAAGAAGAGAGAAAGATTGTAGAGCTGGGAGTAACAACTGATACATGTTACTGCTGTTCCTTAGTCAGACTTCAGAAGAAAACAGAACATGACATCGAGGGCATGGGAGTGGAAAGGAAATAGATGCTGACGAACATTAGTGTCATCTAGACATTTTGGTATTTTATCTCTGAGCTTATATCAGCAAGTGTTACATAGTAAAGACTTACTAGATATTGGGCAATTCCAGATGTTACATCTCCTTTGCTTTTAGATAATGCGTGTGACCATGTGTGTGTCTGTGGTGTGGTGTGTATGTGTGTATGTGTGCATGTGTGTGCATCTTTGTGGTATTTTTTAGGCCAATGATTCTTAGCACATTGGTTCTGCATGTCTATTGTGACCCCCAGATTTGTGATTCCTGAGAGCAGAAGAGCAGAGCTGACATATCTATATTGATCCTGGAAGTGGGAACCAGCTACAATGATAGTGACAGGAAGGAGACTCTCCCTTAGTACAAGGCTCTTCATATGACCATCATCTCTTAGAGTTTCTCCATTCATACAAAAGAGAGGCTAAACCTTTGGGAGTGCTTGACAATAGCCTCACCACATAGACACAGAAAATTGCCAAAAGCATAGAATAACTCATTCAAAAAATATAGTATGCTTTAGGACAGAGAAAAATCTTTCTGTCTTCTACAGCCTGCTCAGATCTCTGTGCAGGGAGACTGGCTAAGTTCTGTGGGGAATAGGCAACACAAGTCCAGATTACTTCCTTGGTCAGATAAACAGCACTGGACAGCACACTTCCCAACATGTTGGAGCTGCACAGCTCTGAAGCATGGTGGAATGACTAGGAAAGGCAGACATTCTGTCCTGAAGGTCAGGGCATCTTCAAAACCTTTCCTGTGAATGACAAACATCTGCTCTTCCAGGTTACCACCTCAGGGAGGAAGAGTTGCCTGACATTGACTCCAT
Source organism: Microtus oregoni (assembly GCF_018167655.1). Taxonomy (NCBI): domain Eukaryota; kingdom Metazoa; phylum Chordata; class Mammalia; order Rodentia; family Cricetidae; genus Microtus; species Microtus oregoni. The sequence goes on from NW_024543063.1 coordinate 22,639,793, forward strand.
AGGCTGAACTCTCCATGAACTCTCTATCCAGAAGGAGGAATTTTTATTTTTATGTATTTATTTATTTACAGCATCATGGCTAGGAGGGCAGACTCATCTTTATTCAGAAGCTGAATTTATAAATGCTTGATTTATTTATATTTATATTTCATATTTCCAGTTGTAAAGCTATATGTCTGTATATTTCTTCTTCTAATTGCATTTGAAAGGTTTCTACTACCTAAGTAGTCTGCCAAAGAAACATTTCCCTGTACCAACTATATTCACAATTGGCAGACCTGGTTTGTATATGCTTTGGAATAATTAATATGTCCTTGCAGCAAAAGCATCTGTTTGAAATCTAAGCTAAGTACATTCATTAGCTGTTGTGTCAGCTCTGTGTTATTAATATTAACTAAATAAATCTTCAGTAAAACTGGCCGTGTTTCAAATTCTCAATAGTAATTGTGACTGGTGACTACTGTATTGAACATCCTGGGTGTGGAAGACGTCTCATCATAATGCAAATGTGTTTGTTGTACTCTCTGAAGGTGCCAGTACCAGGGCTGTTAAAAACATTGACCTCTAGCCAAGACCTCAAGTACTCTATTGAGTAGTTATGGAAAGAGAGCCCAACCTTGTCTCTTTTCTGATTTTAGTGGAAACGCTTTTTGAGTTTCTCTCCATTTAGGTTGACGTTGGCTATAGGCTTGCCATAAACTGCAAGGTATGTCCCTTGCATCCCTAAGTTCTCCAGGATTTTGATCATGAAGGGTTGCTGATTTTTGACAAACGCTTTTTTTTGTATCTACTGAGATGATCATGTGTCTTTTTCTTTCAGTCTCTATATATCGTGAATTACATTTATTGGTATACATATGCTAAACCATCCCTGCATCTGAAGGAGATCATTGGGATACAGTTAGGAAGGGTCAAAGTATATTTCTTTTCATATCATATGATAGTATAGCATAAATGATACAAAAGATTTTACCTGGGAACTCCTACAGCTGATAAACACTTTTGGCAAAGTAGAAGGATACCAAAATATCACACAATATCAATAGTTTTCCTATATATAAGTGACAAAAAGGATTGAGGAAGAAATCAGGGAAGCACTGTCTTTCACAATAACCTCAAAGTTATTAAATATCTTGGGGTAATTAATAAAGCAAGTGAAATACTTGTTTGAATAAAACTTCAAGAAATTGAAGAAGATATCAGGAGATGGAAAGATTCCTCCCATGCTCATGCTTTGACAGGATTAATATAGTGAAATAGACTCCCTACCAAAAGTAATTTACAAACTCAATTCAATCCCCATCAAAATTCCAAAATAATTCTTCCTAGAACTTGAAAGGATCTTTTCAGCTTCATATGAAACATACACACACACACACACACACACACACACACACACACACACACACACAAGAAATAGCTAAAACACTCCAGAAAGGCAGAGTGACTGCTGAAGGTATATCTATCCCTGATACCAAATTGTACAACAAACTATATTAGTGAAAACAGTATGTTATTGGTACAAAACCAGACATGCTGTTCCTTGGAATTGAATTGAAGATCCAGACATAAGTCTACACACCTATGGACACTTGATTTTTGATAAAGAAGCCAGAAATACACCCTGGAAAACAAGACAGCATCTTTAACAATTGATGCTGGTTAAACTGGATGAGTGCATGTAAAAGGATCCAACTTGAAACCTAGTTATCACTCTACACAAAACTCAACTTCAAATGGATCAAAGACCTGAACATAAGAGCAAATATACCAAATCTGAGAGAAGTGAAAAAGAGAGAATAGTCTTAAACTCATTGGCAGATGAAAAGACTTTCTGAACAGGACACCAAGAGAACAGGCACTAACAATAAATGAGACATCAATAAACTGAAAAGCTTCTGCATGACAAATGACATCACCATTTGGAAAAAGTGTTAGGCAATCCAATGGGAAAAATACTTTTACCAACTAGACAGCTGATAGAGGGATAATACCCAAAATATATAAAGAACTAAAATAAAGTGAACATCAAGAAAGAAAATAACCCAATTAAATAAAGGGTACAGATATAAACAGAGAATTCTCAGAAGAGAAAATTCAGATGACTAAGCTGTTAAAGAGCATTCAACATCCTTAGTCATCAGGGAAACACAAATCCAAACTATTTTGAGATTTCATCTTACAGCGGACAGAATGGGCAAGATTAAAACAAATGACAGCCCATGCTAGCAAGAATGTTGAGTAATGAAAACATTCCTCCATTGCTGGTGGGAGTGCAAACTTCTACAGCCTGTATGGAAATCAGTGTAGTAGTTCCTCACAAAGCTGAGAATCAGTTAACTTCAAGATCCAGCTACACCACTCTTGGGCCCATACCAAAGGATACTTCATCCTACCACAGAGACACTTGCTTGACCATGTTCATTGCTACTCTATTCATAATAGCCATAAATTAGAAACAACTTAGATGTCTGCCAATTAATGAGTGGGTAGAGAAAATGTGTTATATTTGCACAATGAATATTACTCAGCTGCTAAAAATATGTCATCATAAAATTTACAGGCAAATGGAAGGAATAAGGAAAAACTCATCATGAGTGAGGTAACTCAGACCCAGAAAGAGAAGTATGGTTTGTATTCACTTACATGTGGATATTAGCTGTTAAGTCATTGATAAACAAGCTACAGTCCAAATGACTATAAAGTTTAGGTAGAAAATAAGATGCTAGGTATGGGGGGATGGATCTCTTTGGGGAGGGGAAATAGAATAGATAGTTATGGATAGATGAGGGGGGCAGGATTAGGAGCAAGGGAGGGACACCTAAAACTAAGGACCATTTGAGGAGTTGTATGAAAACCTAATACAGTGGAAGCTTTCTAAAATATATACAGGTATTAAGTGAATTTAAATTTAAATGAAATCTCCAAACAATGGGGGAGAGAGAACCCAGCTCGACATCTCATAATCAAATGACCCTTCCACTACTGAGAATTAGTTACATCTAATTGAGCTGTTGGCCAAAGGATCTTATGGGAATCTCCAAACAACCCAGGCTGTTGCCAAGGCTACACGTTGCTCCCAACAAACTGACAGAAGTCAAGACCTACAGAACTCATTGAACAAAGGGCAGTCAAATTGGTGTCTACATAGAGTCTTCACCACTGAGGACTAATGTTCATTGTACTGGAAGGTACCGTGATACCGTAGGCTACCAAAGCAGAAAGGTAAACAGAAACCCAGCTACAAACCCTCTGATCTACAAGAGTGATCTGCCAACAAGATATACTCTTTAAACAGTGACATAAAACTTGTTGGAGTAACCAACCAAGATCTGATTTGATTTAAGATCCACACTGTGAGATGGAACCCACACCTAACACTGCCTGGGTTACAAAGATCCTGAGTCTAGATAGACCAGAGACCACGGTAAAACCAAATACCACTGTTCTGCTAAAGGAACGTAGCAATAAAATGATCCCTAATGATATTCTGTTGTACTCATAGATCAGCGTCTTGCTTAGACATCGTCAGAAATGTTTCCCCCTGCAGCAGATGGGGAGAAATACAGAGACCCACAGCCAAACAACATAGAGAAAGTGAGAGATCTTGGAACATTTGGCTCCAAAAGGGATGTCTCCATCAAATCCCTCCCTTAGCGTTCTACAAATCCCACAGAAAAGAAGATGGAAAGAATGTAAGAGTCAGCGGAGACAGAGAAAACAAAAGAAATGTGTTCTAAACACAACAGGACCTCTGCACACATGAATTCAGAGACAGATGCAGCAGGCACAGGGCTGGCACAAGTCTGCACCAGGTGGGGTCTCAGAGCTGAAAGGAAAAGTAGACACATGCCCCATCCCTAACACAAAGGCTAGCTACAATTGACAACCTCTTACAAATGAAAACTGAGTTTACTTTGTGTGAGTCTCATTGGGGAAGCAAGCCACTCATAAGGAGCTCCATGTCCAGCAATAGATGGCCAACACAAAATGAACTCAAGGACATCTTTGGAGGTTCTTTGTCATGTGTGACAAAAATGCTGTGACAGGGCATTTTTTCTTTCTTTCTTTCTTTCTTTCTCTCTCTCTCTCTCTCTCTCCTTCCTTCCTTTCTTTATATCTCTCTCTCTTCTTTCTTTCTTTCTTTCTTTCTTCCTTCCTTCCTTCCTTTCTTTCTTTCGTTCTTTCTTTACCATTATGGGTTCTTCACACACACACACACACACACACACACACACACACACACACACATTATTATGGCTTCTGATTTTGTGTTTTTATGGGATTCTTGTATGTGTGAACAAATATGTGCTTGTTGTGTCTTTGCATTTATTTGTGTTTCTCATTCTTTTTCTTTGGCCCTTCTGTTTTGTCCTATTCTGAGTTTTTGTTTTCTTCGATCTTATTTTATTATTATTATTCCTTAGATCACTGTTTTCTAAGAAGAGACAGAATGGTTGTAGATCCAGTTTGAAGGGAGGTGGAACAGGAACTGGGAAGAGTTGGGGGAAGGAAAACTGTAATCTGAATATATTGCAAGAAAAAAATCTGTTTTCTATAAAAGAAAAAAATACCTCTTCTCCACCTAAAATGCATGTATTAATTCTAGTATGCTTGAGTCATGAGGTGTCATGTTACCTGTTAGTCCAGAACCTGTAAAAGACAGGGTAAAAAGGATGCCAGAGCCAGTGGTGGTAGAAAACTTCAGGGAAACAGTGTTTTCCAGACATGATGGGGCAGTTGCATGTAAGAACTCACAACAATAATGACAGCATGCACAAGATCTGGGCAAACTCTAGGCAGACAAAGTCCCAGCACAGAGTGGGTAAGATGTAATCCTACTACTAGCTGAAGTAGTAGGCACTTTGTAACTGTTGGAAGAGGGAGATTCAGTCTTCTTTAGTGATGGTCTGACCCCTGGTGGTCTGACCACATATCATAGCAAAACACAATCCCAAGACTAGCTGAGCAACATGAACTGAATTTGATGGAGAAAGAGGAAATCAACAAACAAAAAAGAAGTAATCTCAAAGTTGAGTGGGAAAGGGCAGGATGTGGTGATGGGAATAATTGAGAGGAGTAAATACATTCAATACACATTATATAAATTTCTCAAAGAATCTCTCTCTTGTAAATACGTATGGATGTATGTTTGTATCTAATCTGCATATATACTTAAAGATGATACTGGATGAAGAAGGTAGAAAGAACTTCTATTATGCTTTATGGATGACCCACTTGCTCTCACTGGTCCCTGTATATTGTGGTTATTTGATGGCAAGAATGACTTTTTAGGGCAAGCAGTGATTTTGATACTGTTTTGTCTAGGATATTCAACTACAGCAGTTCTAAATGACCATTACTGAGCATTTAAGATGGCACGTAAGCTGAATTTTAGTTAAGATAGAAAGTTCACCTTGGGGGTTTTGGACAGGGACAAGCATGGCACCACCTGTGAGGTACTGCATCCCTGGCGAACGTCTGTGTAACTTGGAGGAAGGCAGCCCCGGGAGCGGCACCTACACCCGGCACGGCTACATCTTCTCTTTGCTGGCAGGCTGCCTGACGAAGACCAGCGAGAATGGCGCGCTTCCTGTGGTGTCTGTGATGAGAGAAACAGAGTCCCAGCTACTTCCAGATGTAGGAGCTGTTGTCACCTGTAAGGTCTCTAGTATCAACTCACGTTTTGCCAAAGTACACATCTTGTAGGTGGGATCCACACCACTAAAAAAATGCTTTTCGAGGAACTACCCGCAAGGAAGATATCCGAGCAACTGGAAAGACAAGGTTGAAATTTACAAGAGTTTCCGCCCAGGTGACATGGTTTTGGCCAAAGTTATCTCCCTAGGTGACGCACAGTCCAATTACCTGCTGAGCACTGCTGAAAATGAGTTAGGGGTAGTGGTAGCCCACAGCGAATCGGGTGTCCAGATGGTTCCCATCAGCTGGTGTGAGATGCAATGCTCCGAGACCCACACTAAAGAATTCCGGAAAGTGACCAGGGTACAGCCTGAGTTCTTACAAACCTAAGCACACTTCCCCTCAAAGAAGGAGCCACCTTTTCCCAAGAGTACCAGTATGGAAAGAACATCAAGATACCACAGTCTTTATAAAGGATTCTACAGTTACCTAGCAACCACCTTTTGAAAAATCTGCCAGAAATAAGTTTGTGTTGTGATGAGCACCCAAGGCCTATGCAGCTGAGACAGGAAGATTTTTAGTTCTCAAGTGTGAGTGTAGCTAGGCTACATAGTAAGACTCTTTCAACCAAAATATAAAACACTATTTTTGGGAAACAGTGATTTTTATTCTCTTGGCTGGTGTTTGCATTTAGCAAACAAAACCATGTAATATTGGAAATAGCTTATGCCTTCTTTATAAATATGTATATATGTATTTTGTTATGACTGGTGAAAAAATGCTTTTCACTTAAAAAAAAAAAGAAAGTTCACCTTGTAAGCATGGAGCTGTCCTTACAGGATCCTTCAAGGTTATCGTATATCAGATTGAAAAATTCAGCTGAAAACCATATTTCTTCCCCAGAAACTAGCTATAGATTTCCTTTTGCTCATACTAATGTCAACAGAAGAAGCACATAAAAACCATTCACAATTTCTCCTTTATTTTCACATGAAATTATTAAGCTGCAAACATCAATTTTCACATAAATTCTCCTTTACTAGGATAATAGATGACAGGTGAAGTAGCTAGAGACATCATATATCCCTAAGGTACCACTGCCGTCCACAGGGAATATTGAACTCTTACTGCCAGTGGACTTGGATTCTGGAGGAGGATAAATCTGCGCCAGCATGCTTGTTTAATTTCTCTTTAAAAATTTTAAGGGATTTATAAAGTACGTCCCATATCACAATAAGCTTCTTTTCCTATCTAACTGTGTGTGAATTCTGAAGTCATCAACGCTGTCATGGAAGATACCTCTCCAACTCCCCATTAACAATTTCTAGCCTTAAATAAACAATTCTTCTTGGAGTTCAGAATTCAGTTCACTGAGGCCATTTTGAGATGTTAATTTGAAAGTATGCTTTCATTAAAGAGGGTTCTGATTTTTTAAATTGTTTTTATTGAGTTATATATTTTTCTCCCCTCCCCTCCTTTCCTCTTCCCTCTCCTTTAACCATTTCCCATGGTCCCCATGCTCCCAATTTACTCAGGAGATATTTTCTTTTTTTACTTCCCATGTAGATTAGATCCATATATGTCTCTCTTAGGGTCCTCATTGTTGTCTAGGTTCTCTAGAATTGTGAATTATAGGCTGGGTTTTCTTTGTTTTAAATGTTCTAAATGTCACTTATGAGTGAGTAATATAGTATTTGTCTTTCTGGGTCTGGGTTACCTCACTCAACATGATGTTTTCTAGATCCATCCATTTACTCCAAAATTTCAAGATGTCATTACTTTTTCTCTGCTGTGTAGTACTCCATTGTGTAAATATACCACATTTTTCTTATCCATTCTTTGGTCAAGAAGCATTTAGGTTATTTCCAGGTTCTGACTACCACAAATAATGCTGCTATAAACATAGTTGAGCACATGTCCTTGTTGAGCATCCTTTGGATATATACCCAAAAGTGGTATTTCTGGGACTTGAGGTTGGTTGTTTTCTAATTTTCTGAGAAATTGCCATACTGACATCCAAAACAGATAGAAGGACCAATGGAACTAAATCGAAGACCCGGATATTAATCCATACATCTACAAACATGTGATTTTTGACAAAGAAGCAAAAAACATCAAATGGAAAAAAGAAAGCATACTCGACAAGTGGTGCTGGCATAACCGGATATTAACATGTAGAAGAATGAAAACATATCTATAGCCATGCACAAAACTCAGGTCCAAATGGATCAAAGACCTCAACATAAAGCCAGCCACACGAACCTTATAGAAGAGAAAGTGGGAAGTACACTTGAGTGCATTTGCACAGGAGACCACTTCCTAAATATAATTCCAGCAGCACAGACACTGAGCGAAACAATTAATAAATGGGACATATTGAAACTGAAAAGTTTCTGTAAAGCAAAGAACACAGTCAACAAGACAAAACTACAGCCTACAGAATCGGAAAAGTTCTTCAGTAACCCCACATCAGACAGAGGTCTGATATCCAAAATATACAAAGAACTCAAGAATTTGTCATCAAAAGAACAAATAATCCAATAAAAAATGGAGTACATACCTAAACAGAGAACTCTCAACAGAGGAATCTAAAATGGTTGAAAGACACTTACGGAAATGCTCAACATCCTTAGCCATCAGAGAAATGCAAATCAAACTGACTCTGAGATTCCATCTTACACCTGTCAGAATGGCCAAGGTCAAAAACACAGAAGGCAGTTTATACTGAAGAGGATGTGGGATAAAGGGAACACTCTTTCATTGCTGGTGGGAGTGCAAGCTGGTACAGGCCCTTTGAGGATTCTGATTTAAGCTTATCACGTTGATTCTGAGCGATGACTTTAGGAGTTGCTGATCAGTTACCTGTATCAGGTACCATCACTGGGATGAAGATATCTCCTCTGGTTTTAACAAGAGCTACTTTATGAGATGTATAATCATAGTGATTATTAATAAGCATGTCTAGGCTGGTTAGAATGAAAATACTGGGGAAAATTATTTGTGTTTTGGAGTTTATGTCTTGTCTTAATAATAAACTTTATCAACGATACTTATTACAGTTACATGAAAAATAATATGAAAATGAGCTACTTAGAGGTTATGGAAGAATGACTTTTTCTCTGTGGTTATTAGATAAGAACTAAATTTATTAGTTAATTATTCTGAGTCAATTTGCCTCAACTTTGGGGTGCTGTGATCCAATAAATCAGGGCTCCTTGCTTGGAGCATTAGTTTTCTAAAAACAGACCAAGAAGAGAACTTGTGTTCCTATTGCTGTGGAGTCTTATGCAACAGTAATGCTGTTTTTCAAAGTGTCTCTTCTCTAAATAGCTTGGGCTTCCTGTTGCCCTGATCCTAACTGGATAAAACTTGAGTTCAAAAACTAAGTTGTTACTATTGTGGAAAAAAAGAAGAAAAGAAAAAAATACTTGCCTTGACCATGAAATGCTTAAGATATGACAAAGGAATTGTAAAGGTTATCACTGTTTTTATTTACTCTTTTATATTTTATTTTACTTTACTGGGATATGGTCTTACCATGAAGCTAGACCAACCTTGAACTCTTTCTCAATCTACCTGCTCCAGCCTAGACTTTCTTTTTAAATTAATTAATTAATCATACGTATATGGGTAATTTGTCTTTACATACGCATGAGTGACACGTTTGTTTATACCTGGTATCCCCAGAAGAGTACCATGGATCCCCTTAGACTGGACTTACAGATGCTTTGGGCCACCTTGTTGGTGCAGGGAATAGAACCCCGGTCCTCTACAACAGCAGCCTCTGCTTTTAACTACTGAGTCATTTCTCCAGTCCTATCTAGGCCATTTTAATTTTTCCTTGCTCTTGACCTATGTTCAAGATGTTTTTGTATGACCCCAGGTATACAGGTATATAAAATTTAAGTATATCAACCAAACTTTTACTGATACTAAATCATGCAGAAAATTTTTAAAAATAATAATTTGCTATTTACATAATGTTGCCATTCTTTAAAGATGAATGCAAATTTATATACTAAGAAATAGGGTGTACTTGTTTAATTTTGCATAGATAATTAAATCATAGTTTAATATTTGATTCTGTAGGATAGAAAGTATCTGCGAGGTTTTGGAAAATTAATCAATATTTTGCTTTTGCAATCAACAGTTCTTCATTGCTCTTTCCCACGAATTTACAGTGTAGAATAGCAGAAGTATGTGTATGGCCATTTCAGAAATTTGTAATTCAGTCCTACTCTAAATCCAAAATTCATTAAAAAATTATTTTTTATGAAATGCAAATCAACAACTCAAATACCAATTTTAAAAATCAAACATTCTAACACAATACAATTCAGAGATACACTAATATATTCTACACACCAAAAATAATGGAAAGGGAACATTAAAAGTCTTCATTTTTCATAATAAAATCATTGTGTTTATGTAAGAGCTGAAAAAATTCATATGTACAGAAAGAAACATTATAACTCATAAAATGTGAAATCTATGTCAAGGTATTTCTAGAAGTTTGTTGGTGTTGTGAGATGTGATGGCATGTTCAGTGTAAAACACACATATTGTGTGTTCAGAACCATGGAAACAGTGAACTCACATGGTGTAACAGGAGTGTGCTTTCATTTTTAGTTTTGTTGCAATTTAGAAATTGTTCCAGTTGACTGTTTTGTCTGTTTCTGTGTGACTCCTATGTTCAGTTATACGGTTGTCACTTATAGTTAAGGAATTAGAGCCTTAGTCTACTGAGTGTGCCTGGCCACTTAGATTTTAATTAATTCTAGATGTAGTCTGTTGACTGAAGTTTTCTGTCCTGCCCAGTTCCCACAGTCATTAAGTCCCAAAGAAATCACACAGAGCATAAACTGATTAGCCCATTAGCTCAGGCTTCTTATTAATTCTTATAACTTAATTAACCAATTATTCTTATCTATGTTAGTCACATGGCTAGGTACCTTTTTCAGTGAGGTAGTCACATATTCCTTCTTCTGTGTCTGGGCAGGAATATAAAGAAATGGGCTTTCCTCTTCCCAGAATTCTCCTGTTCTCATTTCCCCACCTTCTACTTCCTGTCTGGTTGTATCACCTATACTTCCTGCCTGGCTACTGGCCAATCAGCATTTATTTAAAACATAATTGACAAAATACAGAATTGTCCCACACCAGTACTCAAATTGACAATCAAAAATAGTCATCACAACAGATAAACATCTAGTTTATCTCTGCCTGATGTTGTGGTCCTCAGAGAGGAAACTTTGAGTATCAGGTTCCCTGGGATTGTCTGCAGAAATACCTACACAAAGTCTCTCCAGCATGGTCATTTCAGGCTGTCGTGGTTAAATATAGGATTCCCCCATGGTAAATTTTCAAGTGCATTGGAATGAAAGTGTGTGGCATTCAATGACTGAGCTTTAGAAATCATTTAGGACTAACCTATGAAATATTTCGCATGAAGTCAGAACCCAGCCCAGATGCAAGCATCTGGACATAGATAACAGGGACATAGATAATATCTTATCAAAGAGTGAACAAAAAACTGTGTGTAAACTAAGGACAACTGTTCTTAGAGACATGGATTATTGAAGTGATTTATTGAAGTTTATCTTATGACCCTGATGATTCTTTTTGGTTAGGTGTCTATTTTTAATAGACTTAAATGGGGCAACATTTGCTAGAGAAGAGATGTCAGGCTTACATACACTTCATCTCACAGAAATCTATCAAATATTCTACTTGAGGCAATTAATCAAACTTTAAGTAAGTGGTTCTCAGCCTTCCTCATGCTGCAACCTTTTAATATAATTCCTCATGCTATGTTGACCTCCATAATAATAACAATTTGTTGCTACTTCATAACTGTAATTTTTCTACTGTTATGGACCTCAATGTCAGTATATTTTCTGATTGCTCTTAGGCCACTCCTGTGAAAGGATCATTAACCCCTGAAAGGGGTTGTGACCTGCAGGTTGAGAAACATTGTTTTAAATATTTACCTTCCATATTAACTAAGCGATTTAAAAAGATGATCAGCCTGACCTTTTCAGATTTTAGAAAGAAATGCATTTGTGTTCCTGGAAATTCAATGACCAGTAAGTAACATCACATATACTTAATAGAAAAATAGTAAAAGTACCTGTTCCATTTGACCAATGGATTTAATTAGTTTACAGTAGTCAGCTAAAGTTTACTTAAATTCTTCAGGCCCAGTCATAAATATACTCCCATAGTCCTGTAGCCATGGAAGTAGAATGTAATGGTTTGCTGAACCTAAGTGTCATACCTACCCATGGGAACTTTGGAAGGCATTTCTTTCTCTCTTAGCAAGGAGATAGATGTAAACTAGGAGCCAATGAGATGGGACAGATAGGAGCTAGGATTGCCACATTCAAGTGTCTGTGACAGGAGAGTGTGTACTAGAAGCAGAAAGAGTTGCTTGTGTTGTAGTCCTGTTTGAAAATGTGAGAAAGAACTGCCATGGCTGGAGCAGATAATGTATGAAACTACAGGAACTAGGTTATAACTTTATCTCAGCAAAAGTTGATGAATTGTTTCCATCTAAGCACTGCTCCTGAATAATGGAGAGATTTTAGTTTCAAGGAGCTGAGATTACAGGGCTGGAAAAATATAACCAGAGAGTACAACTCTAGTAGGATTGTATAAAAGTTGCATTCTTAAAATTTTTAACTGTTCCCCCAAATCTTAAGATGCTCATCTTTTGGGTAAAGCTGAGTACCCCAAGTTATAAGCTTCCTTTCTGGGTCTCCAAGCTTGTCCCTTGAATAGTTCTCTTGAGAATCACCTGTCAAAAATATTCTTGGCACACATGAAAACTAGGTTTATAAATATTCCAACCAGGTTTAGCACTGTCACTTTATACTTAAATACCATTTTTTTCAAGCAGACACCACTTACGGATGGCATTTCAAAAATAGCATCACATGTTCAGAGATGTCGTCAGCACTGTATCTCAGATAGCCCCTTACTGCTTACAAGGTGTGTGGTGCAGTGTGAAATGTCTCCCACTAGCTATGATCGTCCCCTTGGCTTTCAAATGCTGGTGCTGTTTGGGGGAAGGGATGAAGCCTCCAGGTCTGCAGTCCCGCTATCCAAAATGGATTGTGTGAACTAGACCTTGATGGTGATATGTCCAGATGCAAGTACAGGGACACAGACACTGGTCAACCAAAGAAGTATAAAATAATCTGTGACTACTAAGAAAAACCACCTTATCAAAGCTAGTGGCAAAGCCACTTTAGTTGCTACTCCTTTCCTGCCATGGTAGACCCATATATACTGAAATCATAAGCCAACATTAATATTTTCTCCCTTAAGTTGTTTTGCTTTTTTTTCTTGGTCACAGGTATCAGAAGAAAACCTAATTCAGAAAACATGCCTGTCTACTGATTACTTACAATAACCCTGTAATGAAGGCATGCTGAAGAGCCTTTCCCAGAAGGATTAATGGGATCTTGAAATGGTTAATGACTTTCCCAAAGATATAGAGAAGGTCAGCGGCACAGAAGACACAAGGCTGCACTCTCCCTTTCCAAATACAGTCTTTGTCTTATGTAGGGTCTCTATTGCCCTGAAGAGACACAACGACCATGGCAATTCTTATAGAGGAAATGTTTACTTTGGGTGGCTTAGCCTCAGAGCTTTAGTTCATTGTCATCATGGTGGGTTATGGCAGTATGCAGGCAAACATGGTGCTGGAGAAGGAGCTGAGAGTTCTACATCTGGATCTACAGGCAACAGGAAGTGAACTGAGTGTCACCCTGAATGTAACTTGAGCAAAGGAGACCTCAATGCCCAACCCCACAGTGACATACTTCCTCCAACACCTATCCCAATGAGTCTATACCTCCTAATAGTGCCAATCCCTCTAAGTTTATGGGAACCATTCTCATTCAAACCACAAGAGTCTCACTTCACCTAAGTTCTTCATTCCTTTCTATCATCAGTAAGGCAGGTGCCCACAGAACCTTATTATATCCAGTATAATAAAATCACAGAAATACATATCTTATTCTAAGGTACCCATGTAACTGGCTCTATGACAGCAGTCTACCTATCTACTGGGATAATGGCAAGGAATAACACTTAGCCTTCCTTTGTGGTGAGTTTGTGTTGAATACTCTTACTTACAAAGAGTAAACTTTTGAAAACTAAGGTACATGCCCAAGGCAAAACCATAAAACACACACATACATGCAGAAATAAATTGCTTGGATGAACCCTAGATCTCCATCGTGTGATCAAGGCCTCCCATGTTTTGACTCTGGTTACTTCCACATCCTAAGTCCCTTCATTCTCCCGTGCCCCTTGCCCAAACCGTCTACCCTCCAGTCCTCAGATCACTGCTCACACTTTCCCTCTTGGCGAGCACTACTTTGCCTATAGCTTTGACATCTTTGCCCTTTTACATCTGCACTGAACTTTCTGGCAGAGCACAGATGAAACTTCAATGTCGCTATGCCTTAGCTGACTCAATGCATCACCCCAAGTCTGTCTCAGTATGTGACAGGTGACACACTGATGGAACATCAAATACTCTGTAGTTTTTCAAAAAGTATCAATGTTTCGCCTTTGAACACAATTTCTCCATTTTCAAATTGCAGAAGTTAAGACCATTTAAGTTAAGCAAGCAGACTGAATGGGTCTTAAATAGTTGAAAGCACCTGACTCATTAGAAAAGCATTTCGATATTTATTCTGATAATATTGTACCATTCTCCCCAAAGATAAAATATTTTACCTTCTCAAATGACATGAAAGTACCTATGGTTCACACTTTTTCTAACATTGGATATTGTCTATCATGTTGATTTTTGGTAATATGATTTTATAATTTTTGCCAATTTGTACTTTTCTAAGTACTACTTTTTATGTTCTTTTGGTTATTTTATTTTACTTTAAAATACATTGTCATTTTCGTTTACCTGTTTTCTTTGGTGAACTGTTTTTCTTTTTTATTTTAGGGGCTTTAAAAAACCTGATTCTTTTTGTAAGTATTTTATACATTGTAAATGTTCTTCAGTTGACTTTTGAGTTTGTTTATAGTATTTTGGTATGTAGTTCAGAAAATTATTTTTAAGGGCACAAGACAGTTGGCCTGGTAGTTGAAGAAAGTAAAATATATATTTTTGGCTCAGATAATTATATGTTTTATATTATTTAATAAAATATTTGCATTATCAAATTAGTTGACTATATGCCTTCTTTATCAATTTTTATAAGAAGAGGGTGAGAGAATGTGTGCTTGTCTACAAGCAAGGGGAAAATATAAATGATAACCCTAATAAGGTTCCTTCTCTTCAGATTGAGCCATTGTAGATCCCAACTCACCTTTGGACAAAGTTTATTTTGCTTTTAGTTATGTGTATGTGCATGTACTTGTGTGTGAGTGAGTATGTGCACATGACTGCAGGTGTCCACAGGAGCCAGGGTTGTCAGATGTCCTGGAGCTGGAGTTACAGAGGATTGTGAGACACCCAACATGACTGCAGGGAATTGAATTTAGGGTTGCTTGGAAGAACATTATGTGCCTTTAATCACTGAGCTGTGTAGTGAGGAGCGGTGGGCTGCGTCCCGCCCAGCTCTGCACGGCTAGCTTTACCAGAAATAATTACACGGAAACTGTATTCTTTTAAACACTGCTTGGCCCGTTAGCTCTAGCCTCTTACTGGCTAGCTCTCACATCTAGATTAACCCATTTCTAATAATCTGTGTAGCACCACAAGGTGATAGCTTACCAGTAAGATCTTAACCTGCATCTGTGTTGGGTGGGAGAATCATGGCGACTGCCTGACTCAGCTTTCTTTCTCCCAGAATTCTGTTCTGTCTACTCCACCCACCTAAGGGCTGGCCTATCAAAGGCCAAGCAGTTTCTTTATTAATTAACCAATGAAAGCAACAGATAGATGAAACTCCCACATCAGAGCTGTATCTTCAGTATAACCAAATATTTTGATAAAAATATACTTACCCTGATGGTTTAGTCTAGCCTGTGCCCATTTCCCGAGTCAGAGTGGAGACAGCATCTCTCACATCACTGGGGTTATAGAGAGGAGGTGGATTTCTATTAATAACATCAGGAAACGAGAAGGAGATAGAATTCTCAGTATGGGGGCCACCATATGTGATAGTCCTTTTTTTTCCCTTGGCACTGACCCATGTGGCCTTGGGTAATGAGGACCAATTTCCTTTGTGCTGCTTCTTACCAAAGATCCTCCCCATTACTCACAGTTACTATTCCTGACAGATTGGGATAGGGCAAGTATTATTTCCAGCAGGTCACTGGTGACCAGCAGATTTGTAGGCTTTGTCTTTTCCTTATCCCTACCTTTTGTTCACTGGCTGGCCATAGGGAAGATTTCCTTAATCCCAGATTCCATAATGAGTCAACCTTTGACAAGTGGCTCTTTGAAAACGACCCATCCCCCTACTTCTTGGAGTGAAGTTTTAAAACTGGATTCAAATTCATCTACCAGAGTGTTTGTGGGCTGGTCATTGTCTTCAGGCTGAAAATGTGGCTGGTGAAAACCTCCTCTGTGGTATGTGGGATGACACAGCTCTTCATTGCTGTTTCATGTTTTATTTAGACTAGATGATTTGCACAACATGCTGAAGAATGTTTAATATGCATTTTTCAAGTTAAATATTGCACAGCACTTAACAGCACTTCTAAGAATGAAATTAGAGAATCTAAACACACTTACTTTGTTATAGTCATATTCTATTGCTCTCACAGTTTTGGAAAATGTCATGACCCATTGCTTTCTCAGCTCAAGGGCACCTTTACATATTATATTTGAATGTGGTGATGGCCTAAAGGAAGCCTGTGTGAGTGATGGGTAAGTGTAATCTCTTTCCATGAGGGTATCGTCTCTCGAACAGCTTTTACAATAGTCACCATGTCCAGCTTCCCAACCCACCTGCTCTTGATAAGTAAAACTCAGTTTCATCCATTTTTCTTTCTCCTTATTACACCCATACTCTCAATTTCCACTCATATGAAATGAAAATCTTATACCAGGGGGTGAGAGGGTGGATTCCAGCGCTCACCCATGAGATAAACTCAGGTCTGCTTCACTGTCCTTAAGCCAACTGCTGATGCTTTTTGTGTTCCAGTCTCTAGTAATGACATGATACCAGCAATACCTACATCAAAGGACTATTGTTGATATTAAAATTAGATCAATACAAAAAAAGCACTTCATATAGTGTATGGGACCTTAAATAGAATAAGGTCTCAAACAGGTATTAGGTTTTATTTCTAGTGCCTTGCTGAATTCCCTGCACCTTGCAATCTCCATTTCTCTACATGCAAAATGAGGTCCCTAAAGGAGAGCAGCAAAGGGGATCCATTAATAAAATGCTGGCTAATTGGGTTTAGGGTCCTCCTTAGAAGGCTGCTCTGCATTCCCAGTTTCAGCCTTTGATCCTGCCAGATCCCATCAGATGTTCTTTAGCAGATGAATTGATTTCTCTTCCACTGAAAGAGCTTGCCAACCATCATCGCTGAGCCGGGAAACAGCATTTCCGTCTTCTAGGAATGAATTCCTTTAAACTCAAATGTTACCTATTTGCCAGTCAAAGGACTTTCAATAACGACACGTTGCACTCGACCTTTTGAAAGATGAGCTACCCGTGATTCATGTAACAGGGTGTTCTTATGTCAACAGTCTGGAAAATGTCATGGGGAGTGTATTGGGATTTTAGTGTGGTTACAGCAATTCTGTTTTCGATGACTCCATGAAGAAAAAGTAAATTCATATGGCTTGATCGAGGGGTCAAAGTCAGGACCTCATCCTCTACTAGCTGAGGAGAGCCACAACCTGAGCTAAACAGAAGTCTTGTTAAGTTTCATGAATGGGTATCATCCTGTGATCCTGCTTGCAATATTCAAAATGGACTTTTAACCCTGTGTGTATTAGTTTGGACATTTTATGATCTAAATACATTTTTCCTTTGGATGAACAATTTTCTCATTTTAAAAGTAGCTATAGTTTTAACAGGTTTTTTTTTTTGGTTTTGTTTTGTTTTTTTGATTTTTGAGACAGGGTAGTTTTAACAGTTTTTAAAAATTTTCTTATGAGTTTTTTTGGCAGGTGATGGCTACGGAGGGAGAGAGTGTAAGTTTTCCCAGCAGCATGGATAGATTGCCCATGTGCTAGTAGATGTTAATTAGATGTGGGTTAAAGAAGCAAAAACCTGGGGGAAGAGGAAGAAGTAGACAAAGATGACATAATGTCGGGAGGAAGATGTCATGGGAAGTTCCAGGAGCAATTAGAAGGGAGAGATACAAGTATGATCTAAATATATTATATTCATATATGAGACTACCAGAAAGTGAAAAATAAATTAAACTTTAAAAATATTCAATAATAAATGTTGCACATAGAAAAATAGTGTATGTTCCATTCATTTTGTCTCTCCTCCCTCCCTCCCTCCCTCCCTCCCTCCCTCCCTCCCTCCTTCCCTTCCTCCCTCCCTTCCTCCCTTGCTCTCTGCCTCCATAATTCCTGCCTTTCTTCTCTCCTCTCTCTCTCACCGACCTATCATATCTCTTCTTTCCTATATTCTTCCCTTACCTTTCTTCCTTGATGAGGGCATGTTCTATACAAAGTTCTTTAAAAGTATATATTTTTAATTTCAAGTTTTATTTTTTGAGAATTTCATCCACAAGTACTGTAGATGGGGGTATGGTAATTTGAATGCATTATAGACATGTATGAAATTGTCAAAGAACAACTTAATTCTTAAAAATGTCTTAAAGAGCCCTTTGCCTAATTCTTTAAAGATCCATCAACCCTGAAGCCACTCTGCTGCTCCTCACTGTGGGTAACCCACTCCAATCTCTTTTTGTGTTGCTTCTTTTGCTTAGAACTTCACTTCTGCTTCTCCACATAGTAATCTTCAGTTGCTTGGTTAAGTAAACTTCTGTTCAGACTGTAAAAATAAATTATAGTTACATATTTCCTTTGCTTCACTGGGTACTCCCAAAGTTTTGTTTAGCTGGAATTATTCAAAATTTGATCTCTCAATATATTTCCTCAGGTATTTATAACACAAAGAGCTGTACCACTGTATTCCTGTGTTCCATCCAGACTTTACAGTTCAGAGACATGAGATCCCTGGAACCCCATTACATTGCTCTGCTCCCCAACTCTTCCCCAGCCAAGGATTTGTAACATAAAATTCTTATTTGCAAGTGGTCTCGCAGGTCTCATTGCTTCCGTACTTTATTTCTTGTTAACAAAAATGAATTTCCAGAAACAATTTAATAAAGGGCTGGGGGACAAACACAGCTGAGACTCCAAATGAATGATTTTTACATCATTCCCGACACTCAAATTTAAAAATAAGTCCTTTTTGCCAAAAATGAAGGAAGAAGGAAATGGTGGGGCTTTTTTTTGACATTTCTGTGGGTTTCATAAAAGGTCAACAGGCGGTTTGCTTCCTTTATTACTTAAAATATGGCCAGGTCAAAAATAATTGGCCTGTTATTTGAGATAGCAGGCAAGCTTTCCCTTCACAAATGTCACACATGGGCCTGGGGGAGGGCTAGGAATATTTGAACTAAAGGCAGTTCTGGTTTTGCTTAAGCTTGCCTTCCCTCTCAATTAACAAATGGTAATCCATTTTGCTTTCTTCTGCGGGAAGGGACTCTTGTTGACTTTTTTTTTATTATATTTTATTTTTTATTGAGAAAAGGAACAAAAAGTTTCCCCCTCCTCCCAGCCTCCCATTTCCCTCCCTCTCCTCCCACCCTTCTCCCCCTCCCCCCACTCCTCTCCCCCTCCCTCTCCAGTCCAAAGTGCAGTCAGGGTTCCCTGCCCTGTGGAAAGTCCAAGGTCCTCCCCCCTCCGTCCATGTCTAGGAAGGTGAACATCCAAACTGGCTAGGCTCCCACAAAGCCAGAACATGAAGTAGGATCAAAACCCTGTGCTATTGTCCTTGGCTTCTCATCAGCGCTCATTGTTCGCCATGTTCAGAGAGTCCGGTTTTTTCCCATGCTTTTTCAGTCATAGTCCAGCTGGCCTTGGTGAGCTCCCAATAGATCAGCCCCACTGTCTCAGTGGGTGGGTGCACCCGTCGTGGTCCTGACTTCCTTGCTCATCTTCTCCCTCCTTCTGCTCCTCATTGGGACCTTGGGAGCTCAGTCCAGTGCTCCAGTGTGGGTCTCTGTCTCTATCTCCATCCATCACCAGATGAAGGTTCTCCATTGCTGGTAAGAATGCAATCTTGTGCAACCACTTTGGAAATCAGTGTTTCAGTTTCTCAGGAAATTCGGGATCAACCTACCCCTGGACCCAGCAATACCACTCTTGGGAATATACCCAAGAGATGCCCGATCATATGACAAAAGCATTTGTTCAACTATGTTCATAGCAGTATTATTTGTAATAGTCAGATCCTGGAAACAACCTAGATGTCCTTCAATGGAAGAATGGATGAAGAAAGTGTGGAATATATACACAGTAGAGTACTATGCTGCGGTAAAAAACAATGACTTCTCGAATTTTGCATGCAAATGGATGGAAATAGAAAACACTATCCTGAGTGAGGTAACCCAGACCCAAAAAGATGAACATGGGATGTACTCACTCATAATTGGTTTCTAGCCATAAATAAGGGTCACGGAGTCTACAATTGGTGAACCTAAAGAAGCTAAATAAGAAGGTGAACCCAAGGAAAAACATATAGTTATCCTCTTGCCTATGGGAAGTAGACAAAATTGCCGGGGAGAAAAGTGGGATCTTGGGGGTGGGGTGGGTTGGGGGTAAGGGGAGAGGGGGAGAGAAAAGTGAGAAGGGGAGGATGGGGGGAACTTGGGGAAACAGGATGATTGGGATAAAGGAAGGCTGGATAGGGGAGCACGGAAGCACAATTCTTAGTTAAGGGAGCCACCTTAGGGCTGGCAAGAGACTTGAACCTAAAGAGGCTCCCAAGAGCCCAAGGCAATGTCCCCAGTTAGTTCCTTGGGCAGATGAGGATAGGGAACCTGAAACGACCCTATCCTATAGCAATACTGACGAATATCTTGCATATCACCATAGAATCTTGTTGACATTTTTTGAGTGCTGAATGCTGCTAATTCTTACAGGGCAAAAGAGAGATATGTTGTGCATGCATGGAATTTGCACTTGCTCAAGATTCAGCTCAAGGATGATATAATTCGCCCAGAAACACTCTTTGCACCAGGATGTGTGTGCTAAGAGCCTCATAGCAGTATCTTTAGTCCCCTTCACATTCTGAGTCAGAAACAAGAGCAAAGAAAGTAATCAGAGAGAATTCACCAAAAAAGTGAATGTTTTTCAAATGCAAAAAAGTTAACTTTTAATGATAGGCTATCCTTGAAGAATGGAAGGGGTCTCCATCTCTTCCCTTATTAAGGATTTCTGGAAGCTGAAATGAAAGAGGGAGAGCTGTAGGCTTGGTGGGGGATATTCTTGGCAGCACTGATGAGAGAATACTTAGATGGTCGGATTAACATGTTGGTTCTGCAGAATTAGTTTTGCGAGCCAGGAGGCTTAAATGATCCCTTCCACTCCATTCTTGATATTCCAGTTTATCTGCCTTCAAGAGTAGCACTTAAAGCTATCCCAATACCACAACAACGTTCTCTATACTTTACTATATAATATTTTAGGTCAACATTCTCATGTGATTTAAATAAAAATCCAGGGTTTACAGAATATTTCACTTACCTGAAAACAAGTAATTTCATTAGATAACATGAACAGTGTTATATGTCAAGTAGCAGGTCCCTAGTCTGCCAAGAAGAACCTCAAAACAAAGTTGCATTTCTAGAATTTATGATAAAATATTCCAGCTGTTGTAAGGTTTAACTTGATTAACTTGATGGTTTTAGAATCCCTACAGAAGCTAACATCTGGGCTTGTCTATGAAGGTGTTTCTAGATTAGGTTAACTCTTGTAGGAAGACCCATTCTCCATCCATGTGCTATCATTCCATATTAGCTTTCCAGTCCAATTTGACATCAACTATGGAAAAGACAAGGTGTACAGAACTACTACAGATACCTAGCTGGGCTGAAGAAGGAGGATCTTTGTGAGTTCAAGGCCAGCCTGGTCTACAAGAGCTAGTTCTAGGATAGGCACCAAAGCTACACAGAGAAACCCTGACTCAATAAACCAAATAAATAAATTAGACAAAAAGAAGAAAATAAAAGATACTACAGATACCTTAGGTGAAAGAATAAAGTTCTTGCCTCAAGAAACTTGTGATCAGAGGTGGTGAGACATGAATTCCAGTGGCCACGCTGGACAGCAGATGACAGTGTCCTTGTAGGAAGACTTAACTCAGTATGTCTACATTGCTCACATTTGGCACCCTACGCCCAAGTTTAGTTATGGAACTGTTTCTTGTCTGACTCTAATAGCTAACTGCCACATCTTTAGGATGCTCTGCTTGCTTATGGCTATGAGAGTTTCTTTCTTTTTTTTTTCTTGGTTTTTCGAGACAGGGTTTCTCTGTGGTTTTGGAGCCTGTCCTGGAACTAGCTCTTGTAGACCAGGCTGGTCTCGAACTCACAAAGATCCGCCTGCCTCTGCCTCCCAAGTGCTGGGATTAAAGGCGTGGGCCACCACTGCCCGGCTTGAGAGTTTCTTATTTGTATCTTTGAATATGTCCAGGTCCAAGTGGTTCCAGTTCTATCAGATATTTTATGGCATTGATACAGTTTATTGTCCACCCTTGGTCTGGAGGGATGATGCCTTAGGAAAAGGTGCAGCCAGTTACTGTTGCAGAATATTTGTTTACTCTGTGAAGATGTGTCTATGCCAAGGTGCCTTCTGATTGGCTTAATAAAGAGTTGATTGACCAATAACTAGGCAGGAAGAGGTTAGGTGGGACTTCTGTGGACAGATAGGATTTTGGGAAGAAGAGAGGCAGAGATGCCAGGAGACACAGAGCTAGAAGGATATGCAGGAGGAGAGATAACAGCCACAGACCATGTGTCAGAATGTAGATTAATATTAATGGTTAATTTAGTTATAATATCTAGTTATGAACAAGCCAAAACTATAGGACAAATTTTCATAATTAAATAAGAAGTTCTTCTGTCATTATTTGGGAACTTGCTGGCAGGACAGAGAAAGACTTGTTATAAGTTACACTAGTGAAACATGGTTATTTGATTGAACTCCAATAAAAGAATTGGGTGCCTAGACTAAAGTAAGTGACTTTTCACGTGTTGTTACATAAATATATATATTTACTGAAGAAGTAAGACTACCCTATGCAAGTCACCTGGGAGGGACCACCTGGAAGTCTACACTAAACTAATTAACTTGGTCCTATAAGCCTTTTTTCTTTCCTTGCATGAATTTTCTTCACATTTGCTACAGTAAATTGTAACTACGAGCATACAATTTCAGAGTTCTTAAGGCCATTACAGCATTGCTAGCCTGAGGTTGGACATGGGAGCTCCAGTGTAGTGTTATGTAAGGGATGTCAGTTATAGTGCAGTGGGAATTCCTTTCCTCACAACCAAAATATTATTTAATAGTATTAGCCTATGCAAGGTATAACTCAGTGACTTACACACGAATTCAGATGTTATTTCTCTTACATTCACACAAGATTTTGCTTATTCTTTAATTGAAGGGACTATGCTATGAATAGAAATCTTAAAATACTCCTTAAATTTCAACTCCTGGCTTCACACCTAATGGGTTATCATGATATTATAATTCTATAAAATCTCTCCTGCCTCAGACCGCATATTAAGATAAGCATGTGATCTCACTATTTCTCAGAGTGGACTCTTTTTGATCTTTAAAAGTTCTTTTGTCTTTATTTTTTTTTAAATTCTTCTTTTCTTGTTGATTTTATTTGAGCTATATATTTTTCTCTCCTCCTCTTCCTCTACCCTCCCCTTCAGCCCTTTCCCATGGTCCCCATGCTCTTAATTTGCTCAGGATATCTTGTTTTTTTTCTACTTCCCATGTAGTTTAGATCCATTTATGTCTCTCTTAGGGTCCTCACTGTTGTCTAGGTTCTCTGGGATTGTGATTTGCAGGCTGCTTTTTCTTTGAGTTATGTTCACAAACCACTTGTGAGTGGTGAGTACATATGATAATTGTCTTTCAGGGTCTGGGTTAGCTCACTGAATATGATGTTTGCTAGATCCATTCATTTGCCTGCAAATTTCAAGATGTCATTATTCTTTTCTGCTACGTAGAACTTCATAGTGTAAATGTATCACATTTTCCTTATTCATTCTTTGGTCAGTGTAAAAAATTGCACTGTTTCCAAATTCTGGCTATGACAAACAGTGCTCTTATGGACATAGCATGTCCTTGTGATATGATTGAGCATTCTTTGGGTATATATCCAAAAGTGGTATTGCTGGGTCTTGAGGAAGGCTGTTTCCTAATTTTCTGAGAAATCTTCATACTGATATCCCAAGGGGCTGTGCCAGATAGCACTCCCACCAGCAATGCAAGAGTCTTCCCTTTATCCCATAATCTCTCCAGCATAAGCATAAGCTTTCATCTATGTTTTTGATCTTGACCATTCTTACAGGTATAAGATGGAATCCCAGGGTTGTTTTGATTTGCATTTCTCTGATGACTAAGGATGCTGTTGAGCGTTTCCATTAGTGTCTTACAGCCATTTTAGATTCCTCTGTTGAGAGTTTCAGTCTGTACCCCATTTTTTGTTGGATTATTTGTTCTTTTGATGACTAATTTCTTGAGTTTTTTGTATATTTTGGAGATCAGGCCTCTGTCTCATGTTGATGAAGGTCTTTTCCCATTGTGTAGGCTGCTGTTTTGTCTTTTTGACCGTGTCCTTTGCCTTACAGAAGCTTTTCAGTTTTAGGAGGTCCCATTTATTATTTGTTTCTCTCAGTATCTGTGCTACTGGGGTTATATTTAGAAAGTGATCTCCTGTGCCAATGCATTCAAGTGTCCTTCCCACTTTCTCTTCTTCAGTATGGGGTGGCTTTATGTTGAGGGCTTTGATCTGTTTGGACTTGAGTTTTGGGCATAATTTGTTAGATATTCTTTCTTTTTTCTATTTTCTATTTATGTTTGTTTGTCAAAAATCAGGTATTTGTAGATTTTGGGTTAATATCCGGGTCTTCAATTTGGTTCCACTGGTCCTCCTGACTGTTTTTAAACCAATACCAGGCTGTTTTCAGTACTGTAGCTCTGTAGTAGAGTTTGAAGTCAGGCATTGTGATAGTTCCAGAAGTTCTTTTATTGAACAGTATTGCTTTATGCCTTTATTTTTTAAATGTCTTCTCTCAAACCTAAAAATTTGAGCTCCCATGTTTTCTCCTTGGATTTGTCCAGTCTCTCTCATCTGGCAACAATAAATGCTTCCTGCCTACAGATCTCTCAATTGTTAGTCTACAGAGAATTACTTATCAAGGATTACAATGTTTTATGAGAGTGACATGTCTGTTTCTTTTGTGGTCTGTGAGTTTCTAGGTGTGATTTTTGTTCTAACTACCTTGCATAATGTCTGATGCTCCACAGTCACTAAGAGGATGTTTATTAGATGAGATGACATGGTCCTACTCTATAGAAAAAGCTATCAGATGACAAAAATTCTCAAGCATAATGGTTTCATCAATAACATTTATTTAGTATTTGATACCAACAGTATTATCTTAGTCTGAGCCTCATTGTATTAATCAATAGCCACAATCAGAGAGATTCTCCTAAACATTTGTGTCCTTGAATGAAACTTACTGCCAGAAATCAAACTTCTCAATATGATTCAAATAAAATTCTTAGGTGCTCCTACCTCCACTTGTATACCTCCAACCGGACCAGAGAGAGACCCTATAAATTCATAGTTTTTCTATCATAAATGATTAGCCAAAATACCTACTGTTCAACTGGAATAACGTATCTCTTATTTGAACTTCTGTTAAACGTGGGCACCTACACTGTCGCCTGGTTTCCTCCTTTCAGTTGTCTGATGGAATAAAATATTCTATGATCTACTCTCTGGTCATGATGCTTGGATGCTTAAGTGTCACCCTTTCTAGCCCGCTCATTCCTCTTTATTAAAGAAAACTGGCTTTAGCCCGACTGCTTAAAAAGCTGATGGTTAGGAGTCTTCACTAGCTACTAATTAGCTACTAATCCCTCAATAATCTTTTCAACTAATGTCTACCCATGAGAGTGACTAGGGTTTTTTTTTTTTTTAATTTGATGACATCCTTTAGCTGACAGGAGAATTCTTGATGATCTAAGCATGTGCATGGCTATGTTCTTTTGCAAGTTAACTGCCTATGACTTTCACTGTTTAATTTGGATATACTCGAGCAATTTTCTTCGATTCAAAAAGCACTGATACATTTTTCTATAACTTTGATGAATGAATTCATCTTGTTTACTTGTGTGATAGACTCCATGTTTGTTTTATATGTCTTTCTCTGGTCTCCAAGGTTTTGTTTAAAGGCTGCTGCCCCCAGGAGCTGCGGATAGGGCATGCTTTGTTTTCTGTTCCTTACTGAGACTCCTTTAACCCCAGAGGATTCAGGTCCTCTTGCTGTTACTCACTGGGGCTCCCATCCTGTTTCTCCTCTTCATTCACTCCTCTTGTTGGTCCTCAGTCAGCCTTGACTTTGTACCCTGAGAGTCATTTGGCAATGTTGGGAAGCATTCTTGATTGCTTCATTCAGGAAGAGGCAATTTTTATTATCTAATTGGAAGAGACCAAGATGCAACCCAACACCCTACAATGTCCAAGAGAATACCCCACACCAAAAAATTATCATGTTTCAAATGTGTACGGTTCCAAAGTTGATGAACAATGATTTACAATGACTATTCCCTATGCTAACAGATCATCTTAAATATTTACTTTATCAACAATTGAAATCAAGACAGAAAAACTTATCTAAGTAGCATACCTGTCTTTATCTATTCACAGTGTGATTGTTTTATTCTTGTAGCTAAATTTCTTAAAGCTCTAGTTCCAGGAGTTCAGCAGAAAAGACTGAACAACAGTTTTGCAACAGATATTTATTGATAAATTTGCAACATTAGGTACAACACATGGTTACATCCAGTATTTGTGCTTTGGAGGGTAAGTAAACATTTATTGGAGCACAACAAGAATTTACACACAATATTTTAGGATTCTTTGAACAATAAAAATATCATTTCCTATGTATTAGCACAAAGAAGCACAGTTCAGTTTGAGATGATAGCTGCGTTTCAAAACCTGGATAATGCATCAGATCAAACATACACCTAAACCTGGACCATCTGCATGATAAATGCACACTGAGGTCTGAAAAAAGATTCCTGCCATGGGTGCGGGGGAGGGCTATGGATTTCCAGCAAGCTTTCTTGTATTCTTAGGATGCAACTGATAGGGCAGAAAGCTTGGTATGGGGCTGGCTCACAATCACAGGTATTCTGTAAGCTTTAAAAATAGAACAAAAGCATACTGTTTTGGAAGATACATACTAACCATCTTCCTGATTGAGAAAATAAAAATGAGTGTAGTATATTTAGTTGGAAGGGAAGAGATCCTTTAGGGTCCTATAGATATTTTGTGTTTTCAAAGGAGTATATCTCTGCTATGAATTTGTAAAACGTGATAAACGCTTCTATTTGTCTAATTTAGTGTCATTATCACCCAGCCTGGAAGTCTGTATTCCTGGCTGTCCCTGCCAAGCACAAGGCCATTACCCTGCATCCATCATTGCAAATGTCTTTGGAGAAGCATGCCAGCAATTACAGATGGCAACACATTCACCCTACAATCAGCCAACAAACTTCATGACACTCTACAACTTGAGACAACAAGTTTTCATGGTTTATGAAGCTCCAAGTCAACTCAATATATTATTTAGATATAGTCTTTTCATAATTTACAATAAAACAAAATGTTTTTTCTCATATAACTCAATACACAAGCTTACTTTATTTTAAAAGACTACTATTTATTTCATTGTTTACTTTTAAAATCTTGTCTTTAGGCAAGAATTCCATAATGATTTTACTCAAGTCATAAATGTAGTGATGGAAAGAAGGCGACCTTGAGCTTGAACGACAGTAGTCTTCTGAGGAGCTCAGGGGTGATTGGGAGGAGGGGCAATACTTATCCGCCACTGCAAACAAATGAAATCACTTCCCATGGATGCTGCTAACACTGATGCAAGAGTGTTAGTACTCACTGATATTCATCTGAGGGTTGAAATCTTTTATATAAAGGCATGGAAACTTACAACTATATCCCAAGTATTTCCTTGGGTGAACAACCCATGTACCTGCTAAGCAAAGTGCAATGAAGGTTTTAGAATAATTTGTAAAATTTTTGTGACCCAATGACTTTATTTCTTTTTGATTCACATAGCTGGAGAAATTATAGATCACTCTATATTGTGACATATATGCGGGTGTAGCTTTTCTGGAAGAGGGGCTTGTTATAAACTTTCCTGTTTGTGCCCCAGTAAAAGTATCTCTCTTTAAAACTATTTTCATTTAAGCTCCTTTGGACAAGCCTGTGGTGAAATTGATTGGCACAGACTTGTATTTCACTTTCTCTAGGACTTATTCCTTGTCCATGGTAGCGGAGCAGGCTTTTAAATAGTTCTGCTAATGGGATGCAGTGTATTGAGAAAATTCAGAGCATTTAGCGCAAACCACTGTAACCTATGCTGGGTTAGAGGAAGGAAAGTCTTTGCAGGGTGCACCTGACTTATCCTAGTTCCAGGAGCCAGTCAAAGAGAGTCGGAGTCCCCTCTTTCTTCTCCGCGTGCATTTTGCAGTACTGGACAACCGCATGAAATATATCTCCCACCTTCCAGGACTTCTGATGAACAAGCTTCACAACTTCTAGAAACTAAAAGAAGACACAGAGTTAGGACTCACATATTATACTGTCCTGACCAGCATCTCACGGAGCAAACCTTCCAAAGACTGGGGCTCCGAGTCTGTGTTTCAGCATCTTTACTCTCAGCGGACATATTCAAAGTATTCTGTTTCCCTTTCAGACATTTTAGATAATGAAATCCTCCCAATTTGCAGTTCTATTCATAGTGGAGGACTGGGCAGAACAAGGAGAGGCAATATTTTAGGTAGCTAGTGTTTTTTCAGGTTAAGTATTTTTTTTTTTAATCTGGGTTAGACTTCTTGCACCAAGATTGCAAAACAATTTCTTACTAGATGTGTGCATTAGGGAAAATAAATTGAGTATTAAATTTCTGGTTCACCCAATGCGTCCACATTCAATAATGATAGACACCTCTCCCTCCCCATGCTAAGATTAATCATCAAGATGTTTCTCTATAGCAATTGTTACAGGAAAACAAGGACACACCATAGATTTGTCATATAGTAATAGTACCAGTTTCAGTTGGTCATAACAGAAAATTCTAGAATGTAAATGAATGTTGGGCTTAAGATTTTCTCTGGCAGAGTCTAAATAATCAATCTTTGTAGGCTGGAAAATGAAATACTTTAAATATCTGGAAACAAATATTGTCAAAGAGTCTTAGGTTCTTGAAAAAGAAGGCAAATGTCCATTGTATTAAGGCTATTTCTCTCCCTAGAGTAGGGCACTATCTTGGTCATGGTTTTCTATCCTTTGCCTGTAGTAAAGAGAGAATCAATTAATATTTGTTCAATGACAGAAAGTATATTAGGCCAAATGGAGTCAAATACATTGTAACTTCTCAAAAATATGGGTAGACATCAAATATCATTGAGGATAAGCCCACTCCTGAAAGGATTCTTTAGTTTTAGGTAGCACATTTGTATACATATAATTCAAAAACCGAACACGCAAACCTATGTAATGGATGCTCAATAATTCTCTACTAAATGAAACTTTATGAAGATGCTTGGAGGTCATGGATTTTGGAGTGGGAAATGACAGCCACAAGTTTCTACAAACAAGATGGCCACAGGGCTTCTGTACCCTGACACAGTAACTGAGAGCAGCGCTCGAGTCACTGAGGTGGGAAGTTCATGACCTCATTTCATTACTCACGACAACAGCAATGGGAGTCCAGTGTATTTGGCTGCATGTGTCTTTGCTGTACTTTTAGAAAAATCACTAGTTATCTGGGATGCCTCTCCCTCCTGTTTGGTTTCTTCTCTGCCTGATGCTGACCCCTGGGGACAGATGTGATCCCTTCATAGGAAGGCTTTGTTTACAATGCAGATGCCCTGAGAAATGAATGGTAGAAGGGAGGTGGCTGGTTTATGGACACACGGGAGAATGGCTTTGAGAGCTGTTACGTACATCTTAGTGTGTATATAAACTCAAGTCATGTTTTGAATGGAACAAGAGTGCAAACGGGGCTTTAGAGAATTATGTGAGTAAAGGGGGTAAAGGAGGCTAGGGCATCCAGATAATTCAAATAGTTAAGATTCCTTAGCTCTGACTGGAAATCTGAGGGATGGACAGATGTCAAGCCTGGACATTAAGCTTCTGAAAAGTCTTTGAGAGATGCTCACATAAGCCATTGGCTTCTTGTTCAGGATTTCCCTGAAGGATTACACAAAACCTTTGGCCAAGATGGTTTATTAAGGATACATCTTTTTTCTTCACACATTAATGTCAAGTCAGAGAAAAGTCGACATACATTGAATTTGGCACAGCTGCTTTCTGTAAACTGCAGTTTACTCTGTCACCACCCTCCCACTTATGTCTCCGAATCACAGCATAAGGGAGGACTCTGAGGAATATACTCTTTGCAGAAACCTCTATGCCTCAAATCTTCCCAGAAGTCAGATTTCAGCTCCTTTCCATCTACAGTGGCCTTAGAAAAAGGAATGTTCATAGTGGTGAGAACCAAAAAATGCCAATGAATGACCTGACATTTTTAAAGTGTACCAGAGTTAGGCCACTTAGCTAATAGTTGTGGAATGGCCATTGGCTAGAATGCATCTGCTAATTTCTAAGGTCTGTTTGTTTCTCATTAGACTTCTTTGGATGTTTTGCTTTCAGTGATTGCTTTTGTTTCTGAGACAGGATTGTCTTATGGAGCCTTGGCTATCCTAGAATTTGCCAGGGTGACCTCACATTGATAGTGGTCCTCTTGGTTTAGCCTTCTAGGTACAAGGATCATAGGAGTGTGTCATCATGCTTCTTCACTAAGCATCTCTAGAAAGATGATCTGACCCTACTGATGCAGCAGCTGAGCTGGGTCCTGAAGCTTTGAAACATGTGTGGAGCTGATGAGCATGAGCATCTTGTGTTTCCTCCATAAAAAATAGTAAACGTGTGTCAAGGTTGTGAATAGACAGAGAGAACATTTTATCCTAGTATTGCAGTCTTTCCTGCCCCCACCCTGTGGTACTTAGGATATAATTCAGGATGCTGCGCTTGCTAGTAAAGAGCTCTCCCATAAGCTGCATCATCAACCATCTTTCAATTTTGTGTTTTGAGACAAGGACTTACTAAGTTACTCAAGGTCACCATGAACTCTTCGACCCAGATTGAACTTGAATTTGCAGTTCTTGTGGCTCAGACTCCCTAGTGGCTGGGATTTATGAGCTAGCCCCATCAGGTCCAGTTTATTGTTCTGTTTTTAGAACTACATTCTACTTAGTAATTGACCCTAGAGCTTTCATTAAGCCTCCTCATGTTATGGCCATGATCGGCTTTAGTATATCAGGGATTTGTACGTTTAGCCTGCTCCACTAAAAAACAAACATCAACCAAACATTTCTGTACTGAATCAGCAATAACTTGGTTTTTTTTTCCTGTAGACTACAGAAGACTTTAGACCTTAGGAAGCTCAAGAGCATCTGCATTCTGTGACAGTTTATCACGAGCAGACACACCTTGAGAAAAACACCACAGTCCAGAGCAGACCTTCATATTCTCAGGTGCATTCTGCAGATTTGATTGTTTACAGTCCATGGTAGAATTACAGGAACTGCAGCAAACTGTCTTCTTTTTTTAAAAGACACCTTCAATGTACTCTTCTGAATGCTCTCACTGTCTTTTACTCCAAGACACAAATTAGATTTTATTAAGCAAGAGTGAGTGAACCCCTACTTTGTCCCTGAGGTTATGGCCTGTAAAACCTGAGTCTTAAGTTTGGTTGGATCCTGGAATTCTAGACTTTCACCAGGACCTGGGATTTGGGTTTTATCTCCAGTGGAAATTCTGAACTAACAGGTAAGGTTCTGGGTTTGGAAGACTTTCTGGGGTGACTCTAAAACTCCCCGATTGGTGATTTTTGATGAAAGGATTAATGCAAGAAAGTGTATTTTGTTTGCTAATTAAAACCTTTAGGATCTAATTTGTACACCCTTCACTTTTCTTTATATGCCTTTACTCACAACTGATACTTTAACTAGAGTTTGTTTCTGTGTTTTCAGAAGTCAGGATCATCAGTCTTTCCTCTCGTTCTCCCTCCACCACTTTCCTCATAGAATAGAAGAAGAAATTAGAGAGGAGACCTTTTCTGTTCTGACTCTCCCTCCATTGGAAGGCAAGGGTCTATCTATTTCCTCTTTCTTCACGATCCTTTTTGCATACTGCTTCCAAGAAAAAAACATGATTCTCAATGCAGATTTGAAGATGAGCAGTATGTCATGTTTATTCTAATGCCAGGCCAAGGGTTAGCTCAGATTTCAGAAGCTCACTGAGTTTTTACAGGAAAAAAAAAAAAAGCTGAAAAGCAAACTCCCAAATAAAAAACCCAATAAACCCTGACAAGTAGCTCATTTAAAATTATTTTAAATAATTATGGTAATGACAGTTTATTTATTATTTATTGTTATTTTGGTCAGCTAACTGAATTAAATTGATTTGATTCCAAGGTTGTAAAGACTTAAGTTTGTGAACTGTTTTAGGTTATGAGGTGTCAGAGGTATCAGGAGTGTTCCCCTGAAAAGTGCCTTGGCGTTAGTGGTTTTCCATTGACTAGAAGGAACATAGGAATTTGAGTTGTGAATGTGTCTTCCAGCTGATTCTGTTTTGTTCCCCTTTAGCTCATGGGTGTGGTTTAGATATCAACTTTGCAGATGCATTTTGATTTGCTTATTCAGAATCAACTTCACGCTATCTTGATGTGGCTGTTTAAACACTGTGATCTTTCCATGTGCTCTAGAGACAGATGATATTTCTTCCTGAACTGAAATGCAAGCTCCAAGATACCAGGAGCACTCACTTCTTTTGTAACCTGGGATGTGGAGCTTAGAACAGAACCCGGCTTGGTGAGGTTACTCTAGTAATGTTTGATGGATGATTTTAAATGTATGATTTTCAAGGGCATGCAGCCTTCTAATGATTAAATAAAATACAAATGAACGGGGAAGGCTGGGAAATAAAGACACCATGAGTCACTAGAACCTACAATACACATTGAGCATCTGGAGTACTTGGAATTTGCCGTTTCTGGGATTTAGTTTTTATTGTCCTTAAGTGTCTTCCAGATTCAAGGCCAAGTTTTCAAGGCATCTCAGGAAAGATGCATTGCTCTAGTGTTCATGCTGGTCTCCTCCCGTTTACCACATGCCTCTGTTTTTACAAAGCTGGAAGTTTAGTAAGCAGAGACCACTATACATAGATGCATAATTGCTGTGGAACAATATTTTTTTTATCCTGTCACTTGTATTATTTTTAATAGAATGCTAATTGGCCAGTAGCCAGGCAGGAAGCATAGGCGGGACAACCATGCAGGAAGTAGAGGCAGGGCAATGAAAATTCTGGAAACAGGGAAGTTTAAGTCTGCAGTTGTTACCCAGACACAGAGGACACAAGATGTGACTGCCATGCCAAAAAAGTTAGCCACATGGCTAACTCAGACAAGAATTATGGGCTAATGTAAGTTATAAGAATTAGTTAATAAGAAGTCTGAGCAAATCGGACCATCAATTTATAACTAATGTAGACCTCTGTGTGATTCTTTGGGACTTAACTGCTGCAGGACTGGGCAGGACAGAAAACCTTGGTCAACACATATTGACTATATTAATTGTTGAGAAAATTAAATCATGATTCCCAGAAATAAAGGTCAGGTTTTGGGGCTGAAAATGCAGTTCAGTTGTTAGAGTGTTCACCTAACAACACACATGAAACCTAAGGTTCAATTCCCAGAACAACACAAATTAACACATGAGAGGTTGAGACACCAAGGTCAGACATTCGGTTGCTGCTGGAGAGGTGGACCAGCAGCTAAGAGCCCATACTGCTCTTCTAGAAGACCCAAGTTCTATTATTAACACTCTTATTGGACAGCTCACAAAAGCCTGTAACTCTAGGGGGTCAGATACTCTCTTCTGACCTTCAGAGACACTTGTATTCCCATGCATATATAACCCCATCCCTCTTCAACATACTTACGTAACTAAAAATAAAATAGTTTCAGGGTCATCACCTACTTCACAGAGAATTCAAGGCCAGTTTGGACGAGACACCACCTTGTCTCAAACAAACAGAAAACAACAGCAACCAAAAGATGTAGGTCTGTGGATGCCCATTGTACTGAGTGACAGTAGGAAGATGCCATCCTTTGAACTTAGAGTTTCTTTTCTCTGAGAAGATGAGGAGCTAAAGAAATGTTGCTGATTTTTCATGCTCTCTACTGCTCTCTTTCCCACACTCTTAAAAATGACTACTCAATTATCTGGCTAATTACAAGCAAATAGAATTGAGCCTCAGACCTGGCTAATGAAGAAAGAACATATAAGTGTTATATAAATTTTCTTTATTTAACCAATTCAGTCATAAACAACCAAGGATGATGCCCATTTATATCAAAGTTATTCTGTGCAGAGAGCATTCATTAACTCTGAACAAAACCTGGAAATTTGGGTCCTTCAGACTGAATCATTAAGATTTGAGTTCCTTAAGCTGGTTGACAGGCATGCATGAAAGATCATCCAGTGTTTTTCCTGATAATAGGAGAGAAAGCTCTATCTTCTTAGAAACACAGTTCTAAACAAAGGCAGGCTTTCTCTTTAAAATTGAAAACCTGGTAGCTGTAAACAAATACCAAGTTAGCATTTAGTTTACATATTACATATTCATTGTATATTTACATGTACATCCCTGCTCTTTCAATAATGAGAATTTATTAAATATACATGCATGAAAATTGACTGCCCCTGTAAGGAGGTAGATTAAATTAAAATCTGTTTAACATACCACCTAAAATGCACCAGGTCATGCTTTTGTTCAGGTAATTGCTGGAGATACAAAAGCAAACCTTTATGTGTGATGTGGGATTCCCCTCTGTATGCTGTGAATATGTTTTATTACCATTGGTTAATAAAGAAGTGCTTTGACTTATGGCAGGGAAGAATATAGCAAGTGGGAAATCCAAGCACAGTTAGAGGAAGAAAGAAGGTGGATTCAGGGAGATGTCATGTAGCTGCCAAAGGAGAAAGACACCAGAACTTTATTGGTAGGCACAGTCTCATGGTGATACACAGATTAATAGAAATGGGTTAATTTAAGATATAATAGCTATCTAGGAATACGTTTGAGCCATTGGCAACCAGTGTTTTAAATAACATAGTTTCTGTGTGATTATTTAGTACGGGATGGCTGGGAGACAAAAACACAGTCTCTGTTTGCATATGTGAATCTGGAAGCATTGCCTTCCTTAGAACTTTCTTGGTTCCCTCCCATGAGACTGAACACAACATGAGAGAAGACCAATGCGCTTGTGGATTATGCTCTTTTAGTCCATCCAGTGTACTGTGCAGGCTAGGAGTGAAAGACTTGAAGGAAAAGCTTCTGAACTAGTGATCTCTGCATCACTTTGCCAACAAAGAAAGGACAGTTTAGGAGGATGCCTGGATTGGGTGGACTTGAACCTAAAAAGAAGAAATTGCTGGTTGGAGAGGTAGAAGTAGGAGCAGGTGTCAGGAATGAGCTCTCCAGCAGCTGGTCAGATTATCTAGGTAGGGTTACAGAGATTTTGAAACTGGTCTACTTTCTAAGTAAATGGGCAAGAAGGTGAGAGTTTTATCATAGGATGCTGGATTTGGGCACTGAACATTGGAGAATAATTGCATATTAAAAAACAAAACAAAACTGAAAATTGAAACCCTTAATATTATTTAACCAAGAGAGACTCGTTTTAATAAGGATTTACTCAAGAGTGTTTTCAACCAAAAATAGAGTTTAGGGATATAAAAGAGTAGTTTACAAACTTGGAAAAAGCACTTGTCTCCTTAGTTCTGTTTCCCTTTATCACCAACTATTCAAGAAACAGAAAGCCAATGAAGCAGTGATGTGAGCTAGCGGCTTGAAGTCTTCACAAGGTGTTTTTGGTTCAAAGAACTCAAGATTAAACGCTCCAAGTTCATATGGATTAAATGGACAATTAAATGGGTTTTCAGCTGAGAAAAAAGCACAAAACTGTACTGTTATCCCTCCCAGACATGCCACACTGTACCTTTTCAATTCTGCTTTCCTGAGATTTCTTAAAGTAGATGGTGGGGATCCCGAGTTCAGAGGCAGCTATCCACTGCAGGGTGGCTCGGAGCTCAGCATCAGGACACTCTGGCTCCAGGTCAAAGTTGATCACCAGCAGGCTCCTCTGGGGGCTGGCTGCTTTCCCTGGCAGACCAGAGGCATGCTCTGCACAGACACAACCACAACGTCACTCTGCTTTCTGAAGCATCACTCCAGGCAATTGTGTGTCAAAAGGTTGAGAACATGGCTTACCCTTGATGCTTTCTGATTGTTCTTTAATAATCTCCTTTTCTTCTACTAATTCACTTTGGGAGAAAACAACAGTATATGATTGGTAATGCTTTGGAAGGAGAAGCTGTAATGGAAGATGAGGTGATGGGTCTTTCTACAAACTTCTGCAGTGCATTCTTAGGGCTTTCACAGAACAAAGTAGAACCATGTGGGTGTTACACAGGACAGCTGGGTCTGCCACCAGTGTTCCCTACCACCAAAGAGCAGTGCTGTGGACCTCAAATGGCATGCGTTAGGACAGTCAGTGGGGGAGAGTCTGAGGGTTACCTTTTTCATTTCTTTTCAACTCCCTTACCATGAACCTCCGCAGGGTCAAACAGTTAGAACTTTGAGGTAACTGGCTGTAATTTAGAGACTTATCCTTTTGCCTTTTTCCTGTCTCTCAGTGAACCACATTTTCCTTTTTTTTTTTGCCACAGTGTACTTCTGCATACTGTGACAATGATGTACATTTGAATTTTAAATTAGGGAAAAAGTTTTTACAAGCGTATTGTCTGTGAGCGGGAATAAGGACAACAAACTGGGAAACAGAGATAGAAACAGAATGTCTCAATAATAGTCTTTCCTCTTTTTCCATTCTTTTTTTTTTTTTTTTGTGGAGGCAGAGCAGACTGGAGGTGTTTTATAACTAGTGTCTCATAACTAAACCAAGCCTCTCTTTATCCACTGTCATGTTTAATATTGGAGGTTTTCTGCACAGCGTGTACTTGTTATAGAGCCCTGTGTGTAGTGGGGAGACCCCGTAAAGTCTCCTGAAATAAGGTCATTTATCTCAGTAGCTGAAAAGTAGTGACCCTTTTGGAAAGCCTGCAGAAGTCCTATATTTTTCTAGTTTCTAGAAATTTGGAATAATATTTTTTTTAAATGTGTCTTTTGGTGATAGATTTTCTTATATTCTCTTTTGCCGCTAAAACCTATCTCATTGTATGGGTAATTTCCATTAGTGAGGTAGACTTCATTCTGTGTGTGTGTGTGTGTGTGTGTGTGTGTGTGTGTGTGTATGTGTGTGTGTGTGTGTGTGTGTGAGAGAGAGAGAGAGAGAGAGAGAGAGAGACAGAGAGACAGAGAGAGAGAGAGAAAGAATAGCTATTCTTCCATTTATACCTAATTATTTCCAGGAATGTCAATTGTGTAAGGGCACAGAGCCACTGACCGATCTCTGCAAGTAGCACGAATGACCTTGATAAGGACAGATGCAATTTCTGATGTTATGTAATGATGGGCTGCTGGGTAGGGATGGAGGTGATCTTGACTTTCTTTCAGTGCCAGCTTTTCCTGAAGTTATGGTTTCATATTAAAAAGAAAGATGGAGATCATGGTAAGCAAAAATTAATCTGTCATAAAATATTTTTTGCTGAATTTGTTTTCAGTTCTCCTAAAAACAAAAGCATGTGTGTGTTTGTGTTTGCTTGTGAGTAATAAAACAATGAAGGGTTGTGGCAACCTCCAGTTACCAAAGAACACATGCATTCATTGGTGAATAAAGTATGAATCTATAGCTAGCCAGAGGGAAATATGTTAGGAATCAGCATTAGGGCAATGCAGCTTTATCAGTTTATCTGAATACCCAAATTATATTCTAAGTCATCATGACCAAAATTAGCATACAACTGAGTTAGTTTTCCAGAATAATCACAAATTCAAGCAGTAGTTATGACTTCAGGTTGCCCTCCTGGTCAGCATCATTTTATGTAGTCTCCATGCACTTTTCAGAGAAGTGCGCATTGAGAGAACTGAGTTGCTACATCTCCCTCATGGCAACCATTGGCATTAGAATCATCCCATATCATTAATCCCCCATTGTCCACAAGCAAAAGAAAAGCCACCCATATCCAAGTTTACTGAAATGACTGTGTTTTCTAGCAAAGGTTACTGAATAGTCTTCTGAGGGAGGCATGGCACAATTTGAATGGATTTTTTTGCTAGTTGTTTCTGTAAATCAAAATAGGTAAGATGATATATCTTTCTGATTATGTTGGTAAGCTTTATCTGCAATGGCTATTTTTTAAGGGACATGTTTGAAGCCAAGAAAGCAGACAGTGATTGGTTGGGTCCTATTCTAGGTCTCAGTCCTCCAGCGACATGGAACCACAGTGGCACAGACATAATGAGTTGGTGGTTGGGCACAACCTTCATGACCACGATGGAGTGCCAGATGGAATTGGAGTGGTGCTGCCAGGCACT
This sequence comes from Microtus oregoni, assembly GCF_018167655.1. Lineage (NCBI taxonomy): Eukaryota > Metazoa > Chordata > Mammalia > Rodentia > Cricetidae > Microtus > Microtus oregoni. Next base: position 22,678,294 of record NW_024543063.1, read on the forward strand.
GAATCACATGGCTACTTACTTAATCATGGGAGAAGATGGTATGCTTTCCTGATAAATGTCCAGGTCCATAATGCCAAGACTGCTAGTGGCACTACTGTTACCATTGCTGACAAAGCAAAAGTTTACATATTAATGCCTGTCACCACCCTTGGCCACCCTGCTGACACCGATGTTCCCTTGTAGAAAGGGCCCGTCATTGTTCTTGAGGGCACAATTGATTTGTGTCTGACCTTCTGTATTGGTATTGATGTTCAAATAAATTAAAGACAAAGTTAGAAGCCAAATATGCTTATGATAGTAATACTGATAGTGACTTGTAATTTCTCCAGTGGTAAAGAAAGAGGGTATTCATCAAGAAGACTTTTTGCTATTGGGCATGCTTATTCAGTTGAATATACTCCTGAAAATTTGGCTATTAAAAACACCCTAATGCTTATCTGTCTGCTCCTTGTATCTAGAAAGAAGCCAAGGAGCCACAGCCTCCCTTTGTTATATGGAAGATTTTTCTTAGGGGATTCCATAGAATTTTACAGAACAAACATTTGATTTCTTGTTTCCCTAGAGAACTATAGAATTTACATACAAAGTTGGGTAAGCTTTTCCACCTCAGAGAATGAGCAACATGTGACATCTGTGTCTCAGAGAGGAAGAATATCTCACATAATATCACTATTATAAGTTGCATAATCAACATATGGTTTACTTAGGAGCCTGGAATAAACTCTCTGAAATGTAGTACCATTGAGACAATTTTTAGTACTTGCAAAATAGAACCTATCCATTTTTTACCAGACTCACTGAGTCTCCTCACACAATCTGTATTTTCCAGAAACATCTTTCCCAAGCCGGGTTTTGCAGTAGTAACTTCTAGTGTGTCATGTAACGGGGCTTTGTTCCTTCAGGAATTGTGTGAGTCACCAAAAAGGCTCTCCACTTGAATTCTCTTATCTGAAGTTTTCGGCAAAACTAAAGGAGAAAGTTACAGCCTCAAATCTGACACTCAGTGTCCAAATATTGAAGTTATCATTTTTTAAATCTGTTTTCCAACATTTTGTGGAAACATTTGAAGTTTGGGACCACTTCTTCAATGTAAAATGTTCCTAAATCTTAGGTTGTACTGCCCTGCCAGAAATAGAACTTGGAAAATCCTTTTTCTATACTCAGGTGTTTTGATCTCACTTGGCAGCAGGCCTCTTTGGACAGTCTGGGATCTAAAGGGGGTCAAAAGGCTTTGTACACAAAAGATCACTTTAGCAGTTACAGCCAGATGCTCCCTTCTAGCTTTTCCAGAAGCCATACAGAGGACAGCGAAGATAAGGGAAGGGATTGGTCAGGGAGAACCCCACCACACAGTGTGGAGACACTTGGCTTTGTGTAAATCCAACCTATGTTGCATCTGAAATACGAATAAATCAGAAAGACAGCTCAACCTGATAAATTGTAACACTAGCTTCCATTAAAACAAACACACAGTTTTTAGCACTGAATGTTCTTGCTGTGACTTTTGAGAAAGAGAACACAGTTTACTCTTAAAGGTATCCAAGGTAATTCAAGCCTCAACTGTAACTAGATCTCATTCTCTCTCTCTCTCTCTCTCTCTCTCTCTCTCTCTCTCTTGCTTTCTTGCTTTTCAATTAAGGATACCTAGCACTGAACTATAAGAAACATTTTTGGAATCTTGATTGAAGCTGACTTATTAGGAAGTCAAGACAAAGAGGAAGAAGTACCTCATGGACCGCTCGCTGAGCTGCAGAAAGCTACTTGTGTCGTCTGGGTTGTCGTCCTCATTGGCCAGCTGGGACCAGCTTCCTGTACTCTCCTCGCTGCTGCTCGGAGGGTTGGGGGGTTCTTCCAGGGGCCTGGCTTCTTTCAAGACTTCTGCTTCTGATTCCTTTCTGTTCTTGAGGCTGTCACTGCAGACATCAAGACAATATTACCAAGAGAGGAGGTGCAACAGGGAGCTGTTCTCAGAGTCCACACTGGGCTCCCGTGAGCCTACATCTCCACACACCAGGCATGGTGTTGGATCTAGTGGAATTTTACTGTTAATGGTTGCTCCCTTTGAAGCTGAGTACCACTTTTCTTCTTGAAACTAAACTCCACTGGCTTTCTTATATCTTCCATTTAACACTGTTTACTAGATTTATTTGTTTTTAAAGTAGGTTGAAAGGAATCATTGAGGTATAGTGGTGTTTATCATATGTATTTATGTGTGTGTGGCAGGGTGGGGGTGTTAGTACACACATGCCAAAGGACCTGAGGAGGTCAAAGGGAAACTTGAGGGAGTTGGGTTTTGCCTTCTGCTTTATGTGCTCAGGCCTGGTAGCAAGTGCCCTCTGACAACAGTGGGGACAGGGATGGTGTCGTGGTATGTCTGTCTTTTGTGTGTTCCTCCCCTTAATAAAACTGGCTTTCCTTACCACAATATTGAAATTTGAGCAGGGTAAAAGAGAATGAATGATGTGGTCAAGGATATGGTGTTAGTTCCAAAAAAAAAAAAATGTAGGAATGAACTAAATACAGCAACAGAGGAGAGGTTCTGGCCTTTTTTATTCACCCAGTTGAAAAACAATTTTGGACCCAATTCCTTATTATACTATAGAAAAATTCACTGCAGGATAGTTCTTGCTAAAAAGGGAGCTGAGCCCTAGCGTCTGACATGGAATATCCAGGTTAACAAATAAGTCTGTCAGCACATTTTATTTTATCTCAATTTCATGCTCTGTTTACAGCAAGCCTCACATCTGTGCCATAAAATAGGAATTCAGAACCAGTAATGATTACCCAGAGTGCTACTTTTTGTTTGCTTTCGGGAGAAGCGTAGAGCCTCACTAATTGGCGGGTGAATGACACAGAAGCGGGGCGCAGATGTATGTCATCCAGCAGCCCCCATTCTGACCCCTCCGTTCCCATAGGAGCTTCAGAGGACTGTGGCCATGCCAGAGTCAGCTGTCCAATCTCCACGTTGAAAACAAGCCGAGTGTTCTGATTTTTATCTCACACGCCTACGCACCATCTGTGTCACGGTCATGAGATTTCCTTAGGTCAGTTTTTCTTTTAACATAACCCAACTGTGTTTATTTTAAGCCATCGTCATAAATGTAAAGTAGAAATCTCTCGGCCCAGGTAGAAGGCAGCAGATTGAACAGACAGCTGATGCCAGGTAGTTATGACCATAGGAAACCCTTAGGAAGAAGAAATGAGAGCAGACATTTTTACTTCTTATATATTTTATTTGAATGTTGAATGCATACAGGTGCATATACTCACCAGTCTTTGAGGTAAAAACAGCATAATTTTCTCCCTTGATTTTTTACAATCACCGAAACACAGTTCCATTTGATGATTTACTCTCAGCTAAGTTTTAAAAATTTAATTTGATAATCCTTTAAAAGATTTTGCTTGCATTTGTTTGTTTACTTTGTGTATGTTAGTGTGTGGGTGAGCCTGTGCCACACGTGGGTGTGAAGGTCAGAGGACAGTTTACAAGAGTCGGTCTCCCTCTGCTGTGTGAGTCCTGGGATCAAGCTCAGGTTTGACCCACGGAACTCTTGCACTGGTCCTGATCGTTTTTAGTTTTTAATGATGGACACTTAGTACACAGATAATAAGCTGTTCTGATTTTAAAAAAAGAAAACCAGAAACATTTTAAATTATAGACATCTTTCTTAAGAAGCATTACCATCATATCACAAATTTTAATAAGTTTTAATTTTAACAAATTTTAATAAATTTAATAAGTTTTCATTTGGAGTTAACTCTCCTTGTAATCAACAAATAATTTGCTAATTTCTAAATATAATGATGTCTAATTATTATGGAAGATTTTGTATAAATCCTTTATCATTAACTTTAGAGTTAATTTAAGCATGATCAGAGAACATATTCCTTATGTTCTAAATTCTTTTAAATGTATTGACTTCCTTTTTAGCATATGATACATCATGAAAAATGTTTTAAGTACATCTGAAAAATATCTATACTTTGCTGTTGGGGTAGGCTGCTCTTTTTTTTTTTTAATTGCTTTTATTGAGCTCTACATTCCTCCCTGCCTCTCCCCTCCCCTTCAATCCTCTCCCAAGGTCCCCATGCTTCCAATTTACTCAGGAGATCTTGTCTTTTTCTACTTCCCATGTAGATTAGATCCATGTATGTCTCTCTTAGCATCCTCAGTGTTGTCTAGGTTCTCTGGGATTTTGATTTGTAGGCTGGTTTTCTTTGATTTATGTTTACAAACCACTGAATAGTTAGTACATATGATAATTGTCTTTCTGAGTCTGGGTTACCTCACTCAACATGAAGTTTTCCAGCTCCATCCATTTGCCTGCAAATTTCAAGATGTTATTATTATTTTTTTCTTTCTGCTTTGTGGTACTCCATTGTGTAAATGTACCACATTTTCCTTATCCATTCTTTGGTCAAGGGGCATTTAGGTTGTTTCCAGGTTCTGGCTGTGACAAACCATGCTGCTATGAACATAGGTGAGCACATGTCCTTGTGGCACAATTGAGCATTCTTTGGTATATACCCCAAAGTTGTATTGCTGGGTAGGCTGTTCTTAAATTGTATAAACTAAGCTGATTGTGAATGTTGCTTCTTTTAGAATCAATATTTTAATAAGTGTTTGAGAATTTCATACAGTATATTTTGAATGTCTTTACCTTCCTCTTCCAATTCCCCACTTTCCTCCCTCTCCATCTTTCTATTTCTCCTTCCCCACTTTGAGACATCGTCCTCTTTTTATCCCTTCTTTTCCCATGAGTCCAGTTTGTTGTCGAGCTGGTCTTGGGAGTGATGGTGGCCCTGGTGTGATGCAAATAGGGTTGCACCAATAGAGAAATCCAGCACTTCCTCTCCCAGCAGCTCTTTAGCCAGGGGTGGGATTTCCCGTCTGCTTTCCCCTTTCTATGCTAGATTATGCTGTTATGGAGCAAGAGCTGGACTTGTGTTTGTTGTCCTATCTCTGAGTTCATTGCTTGCGTGTGCCCTATTGTCTGGAAACATCCTTGCTGTTGCTTCTATTGTAAATATATACACACATTTGTAGCATGTTTTTATATTTTTATTATTTCATGAATTACTAAGAGAAGAATGTTAAATTTCCAATATGGTACTGTGTCTAGTTCTCCTTCTAGCCTTTAAAATTACCATTTGATACTTTGTTACTTAGGTGGCTCTATATATAAGAGGACTGTATACTGGATGGATTGACCCCCATTAGCTTATAAATATCTTATAAAATTAAATATATTATATAAACTATATATATAGCTTATAAAATATCATTATCCCCAGTAATGCTCTGTATCCTGAGGGCTATTTGGCCCTTAAATTCTCTTGTTTTCCATCCTTTTACTCTTGACCCATTTGCAACTTTATATTTCAGATCATTTCTTCCACACAGCTTGTGTTAGGGTTTTGCTTTTTTATACAAAAGTATAATCTCTGCCTTTTAACTGAAGTTAAAAGTGTTTAGATCACGGATAATTAATGTGACTATCAATAAGGCTGGATTTAAATAAAAATCTTGTTTTTCTATTTGTCCCATATGTTCTTAGTTTCTTTTTAACCCTCACTCTAGATTCTTTTTATTTAACTGAGAAAGTTTTAGACTTTTGTTTTTAATCTCCACTATTAATTTACAATTATAGTGCTTTGTTTCATATTTTTAGTAGTTATTGTAGAATTTTTGGCATTTATACTCAGTGTATAGCTTACTGTCAGGTTACATTATAACAATGATGTTATGGAAGGCCTGTACACAACATATTTCTATTTTCCTTTTCCTGTTCTTTATGCCACAAATGTCATATATTTTAGTTTTTCATTTGCCATAAAATAAATACTTTCTACTTAAAATAGCATGTTTTGAAGAAATGCAAAATAAGATGAAAAGACTGTGTTTTGTATTAGTCTACCCTGTTGATCTTTGTGATTCTTTCTCCTTTATCTATAGTCAAATCACTGCTAATATTCATTTTTATTAATCTACACATTTCTGCTTACACTTATTACATAGTGGTATATTATCCTAGTGGTATGTGCTCTGAGATTTTGTTTGAACAAAATTTGTTTTTTTTTTGGTTTTATTTATTTAAATTTATTCAATATATGTTTGCCATAAAATATATAGAGAGGTCAGAGGACAACTTATAGGAATTAGTCTTCTTCTATTATGTGGGTCCAGAAAGTTAGATTCATGTTGTCAAAGTTGGCATCCAGCATCTGTACCCACTGAGCCATATCGCTTGTCCCAAAATGATTTTTATTTAATAAAAGCTAATATGCTTTATTCTTTAGAATATTAAATACTTATTCTATGTCTGTAGGCAGAGGCTGCTTATTTGTTTCCCTGCCGCCCTGACCTGAAATAATTGTACAGAAATTGTATTAATTATGATACTGTTTGGTCAATAGCTTAAGCATATTTTTAGCTATCTCTTACTTCTTAAATTAACCCACCTTTATTAATCTGTGCATCACCATGAGGTCTTGGCCTACTGGCAAGTTTCTAGCAGGCTCCCACGCGTGTCTTTCTTCTTTGGCAGCTACATGGCATCTCCTTGACTCTGCCTACTCTCTCTCTCTATCGTTCCAGCCTGCCTATATTCTGTTAAACCATTGGCCAAAAGCAGCTTCTTTATTAATCAATGGCAATAAAACATATTCATAGAATACAGAGGGGAATCCCACATTACCTCCCCTTTTCAGTCTAATTAAAAAGAAAGTTGTGTTTTTTTTTGTTTTTTTTTTTTTTTTGCAGTTCGAGAGGTTGTTTTTATTATGAGTTACTGTTACTTAAAGTTAACAAAAAAACGTTTGGGAAATTACAGAGTGAATATGGCTGGATGTCTTACAGGGCAAAGAGAAAAACCATCATCAGACAAAAACCACCCCTCTTTCATCTCACCTTAACATAACAAGATTACATACAACAAAATAGTTATCAGGCAAGAATTACAGTTATAATATTTAGTCCATTTACATTTGGCAAATTAAGGAAAATATTCTATCATTTATTCTATCTTTGTGAGTCTAAAGTTTTATATCTAATCTATCTTTTATCATAACTAAGGAAAAGTATAACTATCTGTCCTTCAACTCCATCAAAGACCCCACAGGGATATAATGTTACCTAAATAAACAGGAAGTACATTGTAAGCAACTTCCAAAACTCTAGAATTGACAGAGACAGCTTGCTTCCTGGACAGTCACCCAAAGTTCTTCTGTAACATTGGGGCACCCGCCTTCAGCCTACAGGCCCATAAGGTCTAGCAGACTTTTCCATGAAGCAGGAAATCTGAAAGACTGTTTCACCTCTAATGTTAGTTTTTCAGGCACTTTCTTCTGTATCCTGTAGAATGTCTGACAGGCTCTTTAATGAAGCAGGAACCCTGAGGGACCATCCCATCTTTTGGAATGTTCAGCAATCACTTTTCTGTGGGTCCTGCATGTCCAGTTCATCCAGCATACCATCAAGCAGTCCAGGCAAGAGCAGTTTCTTGCCCAAATGGCAGGCAAACTTTATAAGGAGCCTCTTAGATGCCTATCATTCTCTTGAAGTAATTGGTGCTTCCAGGAGCAGACACTGATCTATTCCTGAGAGAATACTGGGCACTGAAGACACTCCACTTGGAGCTTGTTTTCTACTTGGCAAAACTGGCCTTTGACCAAAGAACATCCTATGCCTTGACTACTGACAAAATGCATGGTATCCAGATAGGACAAGCATGATACAAGAAAAAATACTACCAAACCTTTCCAAGACAGGGTAAGACAGTTTTGATGGAGGAAGGTCATTGGTTAAAAAAATAAAGAAACTGCTTGGCTGGCCCTCATAGGTTAGAACATAGGTGGGTGGAGTAAGCAGAACAGAATGCTGGGAGGAAGAGGAAGTGAGCTCAGACTCGACAGCTCTCCTCTTGGGAGCAGACACCTCAGAGAGACGCCATGTTCCTGGCTCCTGGGCAGACACACGCGATGAAGCTCCGACCCAGGATGGACGTAGGCTAGAATCTTCCCAGTAAGCGCACCTAGCTGTGCTACATAGAATATTAGAAATGGGCTAGTCCAGGTGTGTAGTAATTGGGGCAGCGGAGCTGCATCCCCAGCACCCCAGCTGCCCACATGGCTAGCTTATGCTCCGAAATAACAACACACAAACTGTATTCATTTAAACACTGCTTGGCCCTTTAGCTCTAGCCCTTACTGGCTAATTCTGATATCCTGATCAACCCATCTCTAATAATCTGTGAGAACCGGTCTTACCGGGAAGATTCTAGCCTATGTCCATCCTGGGTCGGAGCTTCATGGCATGTGTCTGCCCGGGAGCGGGGCATGGCGTCTCTGAGGCGTCTGCTACCAAGAGGAGAGCTGTGAAGTCTGAGCTCACTTCCTCTTCCTCCCAGCGTTCTGTTCTGTTTACTCCCCCCCCCCACCTATCTTCTAACCAATAAAATGGGCCAAGGCAGTTCCTTTATTAGCCAATGATCTTCCTCCATCACCAGGTGCGAGAGTTAGCTTAGAAGAGGCTAGATAGAAATGGGCCAAGCAGTGTTTAAATGAATACAGTTTGTGTGTTGTTATTTCGGGCCTAAGCTAGCAGGCGGCTGGGGTGCTGGGGACGCAGCCCCGCCGCTCCTATCACTACACAGTTTTGAAAATTTTTCCTGCCTCTGAAAATGGTCTGTCAGTTACTCTAGGGCTTAGCCAAAGTTGATTGCTCTAATGTTGCAAATGAGACTTTGGGTGATTACCCAGGTACCCAGTTGTCTCTTTCATTTACTGGACATTTTGAAAGCTGCTTGATTGCACTTCCTGTTTACTCAAGTAGTATTATATCCCTTCTCAGGTCTTCTATGGGGTTGAAGACTAGATAGTTACATTTCTTTTATGATTTGGCCAAGCCATTTCAACTATAAAACTTAGACTTCTTAGGATGCTAAATTGTTTATGGTGGTTGTAATTCTAATTTTTATACTTGATATTTATTGTTATTGTATATAGCTTTGTTTTAGGCTTAGAACTCGCTTATTTAGACAAAAGGAGGAGGTACTGTGGTAACTTCTTCAGTCAATAGCCTTTAAGATACCAGCCCACTTGGAAGTGATCGCTTGGAAGGCAGCTATGCTCACCAACTATACCACCAACGCAGATTGACCTCTTATACTATAAAACCAGCAGTAAAGCTTGCACTCTCTCTTCCTCTGCTGCTGGATTCAGTTCTTCTTCCCCTTTCGTGCAGAGGACTGTGATATGTGAGTCTACCCCTAAATAAATATCTCTTTGTTATGCTCAGTTTTGAGCTAGTGTGGGACTACTTTGTAGCATCCATCAGCATATGTCCATAGATAATTGTAGCTCTCACATTTCATCAAAGAGCTTCTTTTTGCAGTGGTGATTTGACTTTTAATCTATGATTTTGAGATCAGATACTTCAACCATGGCAGTGGTGCAGATCCATTTAATACTACATCATTCAGAGTCATTATCCTCCTCCTCCTCCTCCTTCTCCTCCTCCTCCTCCTCATCATCATCATCATTATTTATGCCCTAGCAGTGCTTAAGCATGCATGGGCAGTCTGTTTATGGCCGTTCTCTAGTTGTTCCTATCATAGGACTGAGTGGTTTTAGGTGCTTATAATTATTGTCATACTTAAGATTCCACACTCTTCCTTTTTGCTCTCTATTCACTATTTTTAGGGCCTTCCTTTTTGCTTTATCCCATACATGCCTCCAAGCAGTGTTATCTTTGAGCATCTGCTGCCATTCATTCTCATAACATGGCCAAAGTATCTCAACCGCTGTTGCCGTATCCTGTAGTTTACTTCCTTTTGTAGATGAAGATGTTCATTAATATCATCATTGCACAACCTATCTCTTTGTGTGACACCTAGAATCCTCCTGACATATGCATCTCAAACACATCCAGCCACTGTTCTGAGGAGCCTTTCATTGTCCAGGTTTTAGAGTTGTAAAGAAGGCAGCTCAAGACAAGTGTCTCATATACTTCCAATTTTGTCATTGTCTTTATGTCTCTTGCTGACCAAACTTTCCCTAGTGCCTGGAAGGCAGTCCTTGCTATTCCGATATGCCTCTTGACATCTGAAATAATTGCCTCCTTTGAACTGAGGTTTTCTCTGGGATAGACAAAGTTGACTGTTTGTTTGAGGTTCTGATTCTTTATTTTAATGTTAGAATTCTTGTGGGCCCTTTCCATGTATTATATCTCAGTCTTCTTGATGTTTATTTTTATTTTCATTCATTTCCACAACTCTATCATGGTCTGCAGTTCATTTGGACTTTCAGCAATTAGTACTTTATCATCGGCAAAATGTAAGTTATTAATTCGCACAACACTTATCTGCACGCCCATTTCCTCATCCTATGGGGCTGTTCCAGGAATATATTAAAGAGGAGTGGTAGGAGGATTCATCCCACTAGATCAAAATTACAGATCTCAAGTGTGTCTGTTTATCAGACCATTATAGAGTCTAACTGTTGAAGTCACAAACCCAATTAAACGTTTTCTTTCGTAAGTTGTTTTGGTCATAGTGTTTTATCACATCAATAGAAAAGTAACTAAAACAAAAGACATGTTTATCTATGTTTTGGTAACTAGAAACAAAGTTGACTTAAAGACCCACACAGATTTTCTTTTTCTCTTTTTCTATGAACATCAATTGCTTACTTTTGAAAGAAAACTGACAACTATCTTCCAAAGTGGTCATCCATTGTACTAATGGTTTGTAACATATGACATCCTAGCCAGGGCTTGGTATTGTCAGTGGTTTAGATTTTATTCATCTTACTAGATATTTACTGTATTTGATTGTTTGAAATGTCTTAAAGGCATATGATAGCTGAGCATTGTGTTAGCCTTTTGTCATTGTGTCAAATGCCCGAGAGAAATGATTAAAAGAGGACAGGTTCACTTAAACTCATGGTTTGAGAGGGTTCAGTCTGTGGATACTTGGTTTTTGTGCTTTGGGGCTCATCCATAGTGAAGCTGACATCATAAGAGTATCATGTGGTAGAGCAAAGTGGCTCTTTTCCTGACAAAAAAGGAGGTAAGTAAGGAGGCTGACAAATACAAGATATAAATATCCCAGACACTTCTCAAGCAACCTATTTCTTCCAACTAGACAATCTAAGTTTACATCACTTCCCAATAATGTAGTCAAATAAGGAATCCAAGAATATGTGGATACAAAGTTTACATGAAGCCTTTGTGATGGAATCTTTTTGTAATGACTATACCTACTTGCTGGGAATCTAGCCTTTAACTCTTGAAGCTTCATCTATTTCTAATATGTTGTTCATTGTCTTACTGCTGAATTTTGAGAGATCTTTTTTCCCCTTGAAGTTGTGTTGCCTTATTAGGTCAGTCCCATGCTTATGAGTAATTTGTCAATACATAAGAACATTTGAATTTTACCATTTTAGATAGTTTTCATTTATTGGGTGTGTCTTTTAGAAATATGCTTTGATAGTCTATGACTTATCTTATTCTGTTGACAAAAGCCACTTTAAAGAATCAAGCACTATCACCAATACATCTTCAAAATATGGTGCTAACAGTCAACAAATATTTCCATTTGGGAGTGATTTCCACAATGGATCTTCATCTGTGACTCTTTTATCAAGTAATATAAAAGTAAGAGTAAGAAAGTGGTTTTTATTTCATTGTGTTGAATTTTAACCATATTTTAAAGAATCACGACGATGTCCTTCAGAGAAGAGCCTGAAAATATCTTCAGGAGAAAATCTTTCTCGACCTCCAAACAACACTGAGACTGCCTATGTCACATGCCCTACTCCTGTGTGGAAGTGGGCTGAACTCTTCCATGGAGAATGAAACTCTGTTGTCAGCTATTTTGACAAATCAAATCTCATGATAGCAACTCTGAGTTCAGCAAATGTAACTGAACTGTGACTTACTTTTCTGCTTGCCAATCCTGGGAATTCTTTTATTTCAATAAATCTCTCACTTTTCTCATGACAGGTTTCCCCTTGGGGAAAGAGACATCTCCTGAAATGAAGGCTATGGTACTACCATAGTAATAATAACAAGGTGAATTTATTGAATATTCATAATAGGTGAAGTATTGAATTAAGAGTTTTGTATATAAATCATACTTAAAATTTAAGAATTACATTATCATTCCCATTTCTGGGTGAGTAAACCAGAATGACAGATGTTAGGAAACTAGTTCAAATTGATATAGTTTAAGGCAGTGTAATAGACAGATGGATAAACAAATTAACTAACTTTTCAAATCATCTCTTTCAATAAAAATGAAAAGATTTTTCCCTCTTTATTGTTTTTCAGTAAAAATAAGTATACTTAATAAAAAAGGTAGTGTACTTCATGTTTTATGATGATTATATTTCCCCACAAAAACAAAAATGATACCCTATTTATTCTTAGTCCTCTGCATTTTGCATTTAGAGCCAACCCTTGGATTTCTGGGATATTCTACATTCTATTTCTTTATTTGATGAGAAACAGAATCATATATCTACACCCTGGAGCAAGAGGTTGAATGCTTGGGTGACTATATGGAATAAGAATCTGAGTCAGCTATGGTCTCATTCATGCAGAGTATGAAGTGTTTGCAACTTTTCCAGATGAAATCTGCTTTAGTAGTAATGTCAATGACATTTAATTTAAAACTCTATAATGAGAATCATTGTCTGATTGGGTCTACAGCTATAACTACAACCATTGGATATGAGTTCAAGATGCTTTCTAGTTTGGTCACCTTCACTGATTAAACATCTCCTGATGTCTGCTGACTTTAAGTCAGGTTCCTGGAATCTCTTTTTTATGTATTTCTATATGTAAATTTCTGAAAAGTGACATGTTGGTTATACTGTGTCTTTAGCTCTGATATGTCTCTATAGTCCCATGAGCAAAATCTTTGATGAATATTGTCTGTAGCAAAACAATTATTGATGAAACCTTGTTTCTTTGTGTATTTGACCTTCTTCGTGAGTCTTAGCTTTGAGTTTCTGGTCCTTATGTTTTTGTTCTCTCTTCTCCTTCTGTGCTTCTGTGGTTCTATCCAACTTGAAAGTTCTTAGCACTAACTATCTTAACAGGCAGTTCTTATGTTTGACTGGACTCTCTACCAAAAACCCCATGTATAAACCCTCTCCGATGGTGGTGTTTTAATACCCCAACATGGATCTCTTCTGCTTAGGAGTAAATGCAACACAGACTTTGAGAACTGTTGACATTTGGTGATTGCTGTGTTAATATATATATATATATATATATATATATATATATATATTCTTATTTCTTTGTAAATAATGAACATGTAGGCACACATTTCTGAAAAGACTGCCCTGGTTATTTCTCAAACTATATGTTTCTAAAGCTGGAATTTTCCGTTTCACTAAACTTTAATTGTGGGCTAAAAATAGAGGATTGATACAACAGTCCCCTGTGAGTAGTATGCAGGCACTTGAAGTTAGGAAAGAAACTCATATTTCTTGTGCAGCCTGAGGGGAATTCTTACCTCACCCCGGAAGTTCGTTCCTGCTGCATGTACAATCTCCTGAAGAAGCACTGTCCAAATGACAGCTTCCAGAGAGAGACTACGCATGCATGCACCCTGTGCACCCAAAGAGCTGGCACTCGTGGGACACAGGGTCCTGACAGAGAATTCTTAGAATAAGTCAGGAACGAAACTCTTTAGAGAAGAGATGCCAAAAATTTAATCTCAATTTCCTAAGTTAAAATTAAATCTCTTTCCAAAAGAAAAACAATTGCTGCTACTTATTAGTGTTATTTCTGATTGAAAACCACCACGAATAATTTCAAAAGCCACCGAAGCATTGGAGCACTTGTTTTAATAAGAAGAGTGACACCATGATTCTTCTGTTACATAAATGAATTCAATTTGTTTTGGAAGATAAAAAGTAAGTTATTCAACAAACCTCCCTTCTCCCTCCTTCCCTCCTTTGGTTTCTCCCTTTCTCCCTCCTTCCATTCATTTCTTCCTTTCTGCCTTTCTTTCTTTTGCAGTAGGCAGATATTATATTATGCCATGATTATAGAATAAAATAAGCCTTTGAATTCCAAATAATCAGCTATCTGTTCTACTTCAGTATTGCCTCAGTAATCTAATACTGAGGAAACGCTCCAACTAATGTTCACAGTTAATTACAAAATATATTTGGATTAGCCTAAAAGATTTTTTTTTCTGTGACAGCAAGGTGAACCAGAACGTTATTAGGTCCAGAATGGTTTCCTGCTTTCATAATAACCATTCATTCATGAAGTTTAGTTGAACACCAACTATAGGGGTCAGGTGTGACCTGATGGCCTTGGATGTGGGGATGACTTCACTTTGCTTCCTGGTGTATGAGTTATGCATTAAAAATATAGCATGTTGAGCCGAGTTATTATAGGTTTATGAATGTATATCCATAAGTTGACCAGGGAGATTACTGTTCTTGGATGAGACTAAAAGATCAGGCTTCTAAACAAAATAAAACAGCAGGCACAAGAGGGGCCTTGTACCCCTACAATTACAGCAGGCCCAGCCATGGGAAAGGTAGAGAAAATGTCAGTGGATAAGGTGAGAGGAATGTCTCCCTTCTTATGCATGCACAGGGGTCTACCGAGGTCATTTATTGCCTCCGGAATTCTGTTTGTACATCAATAACATCCCTATATTCCTACCTAAGATTTATAATGGTGGTTCACAACTTCCTAATGCTGTAACCTTTTAATGCAGATCCTCATGTTATGGTAACTTCCAAAGAAAAAATTATTTTCAATGCTACTTCATAACTGTAATATTGCTACTGTTATAAATAATAATGTAAATAAATGTATGATATGTAGAATATCTAATATGCAACCCTGTGAAAGGACTGTCTGAACCCCCAAAGGAGTCATGACCCACAGGTTGAAAACCACTGACTTAGAAGAATACTGATTGAGATGTAAACTGTGGTGAACATGCACCTATTGGGACTCAGAGATGATCAACTCACCAACAGCTTTGGCAGTTGCTCAGGGCCACATCTCCACCTCTGGCCACATCTGGGAGGGTTTCTTCAGGTTGGTGCCCTTCTGTTTCTTCTAGGGAGCCACTTTGGGGAAGGATAGGTTCTTGTTCTCCAATGTCCTCTTCTTTATGATCTGTCTCTATCTGAATCAAAGGTACGTCTCTTGAGCAAAGCGGCTGCCTGGGGCTTTTGAGAACAACGGCATCGTGGCACGAAGAGGTTTCTTTTCTAGGATCAAAACCATCCAGTTTCTTACCAGGAGCTGTTTTGCTCAGAGATGACACTGGGGAATGATTGTTTTCAGTATCAGCATCCTTTCTCTGGTAATCAACCCACTCCTGTACCAGCAGAGCTGGCCCACTGTGTCCTCTGCTGGCAGCTACTCCGTTTGCACCCTTCTCTACTTTCAAAGAAGAGCCACTTGAAACAGGACCAGGACTGACACCTGCTGCCTCGCCATCATCCACAATAATTTTATTCTTTCTCATGAGAGCCTCAATGGAGGTGGCCCATGTTTCATGAATGAGCATGTTTGTGATCTGGTCAGTCCCACTTCTGCGATATAAGCAGGAGTCTGATTGGCAGAGACCAGATGAGGAAAACCTACTGACTGGCTGTACATTTAGCGAATCTTGAGGGCAGTTTTGGGCAAAGCCGTCTAAGGAGTTGGCTTTGACAGGTGCGTTTACAGTTAATCTGGAGCATGGGGACCTGCTGTCAGGCATAGATGACTGTCTGTAACACAGCGGGGAGCGGGCCGAAGGAGACAGCAAGCCTGTGGTCCAGTCATGGCTGCTTCGTCTGGAGGAGGTGCCATCTTTGCTTTCTTTGGCGATGTCCCTCAGCATGTACCTGTAGAACTCCTCAGTGATGCTCTCTGTGCTGGACTGTTTAGAGGGGCAGCTCGGCCTCACGTTGAGGTGGTCATTTTTCTGGCATGCCTGCTGCATTGCTGAGCTCAGAATACTGCTGGCATTTTTGCCAGCATAGTAATCCAGCAGTAACTCAAATCCCCTCCCCTCGTTTTCCATCTGTTTCACCATGAACCTGGAAAACTCCTCGGTGATGCTCTCACAGCTGGACTGTTTGGAGACTGAGCTGGCGCGGCTAACGGGCTGGCTTAAGGTACTCATTAAACCCATGCTATTAACGTAGACCCTGGCTTCAGAGTCCTCCTCAGGAATGCTTTCGCAGCTGGAGGCCTTCAGCCTGTTCCACCTATCACCTCCCAGGAACCGATTCCGGGAACAGCTCTGGGCTTGCCACACTCCATCCACCATGGAGAACTCTGTGAGGTTCATGATCTTGGCTGCCACTTCATTTGCGAACGTGCTGACGGAGTCTGTAGAGTCTTCAAGGTTCACGGACTCATCCATGACCCTGTTCATCAGCTTCTCTTTCAGCTCTGGATGCTCGTCTGTTTTCCTCTTGATTTCGCTGAGGCGAGGTGGTTTGTGCTTCCTCACAGTGCTTCCACCGCCTGAGTTCTCCTTCTTCCTCTTCAAGGATCGGCATGGTCCATTGGGCGCCACCAGAAGCTCGTTCCCTCTTTTCCAAGCACAAAACCATGGCTGTTTTCCATTGGAGTTGTCAAGGCAGATTGCAGCAATTTCGGTTGCCATGGAGACAACAGTTTCTGCCAATTCTTCGGCAAAGTCTGTGATGCAGTAGACCTCGGACTGCTTTGCCTGTAGTGTAGACTGAGCAGGGAACACCAGGTCATCCCCTAACAAGGATCGGTTAACTTGAACTTCGTTGTTTATGGAAGTGGCCCAGGTGTGTTTCTCTTGGGTGCTTAGAACAAGGCTGTCTTCAGTCTCCTGGGAGCCACCACAGCTCTCCACTGCTCTGGGTGACATTCCTGTTTCCGTAGAGGCTCTCTGTTCTTTGCCATCCAAACTGAGTGTGTAGTCAGGGTTCTTTGAGGCCTCTCCCATAAGCGTTTTCAGGTTTACTTCCTTGGGGGATGTTTTAGCAGCTGGACCAAGCATTCTGTGGCAGCATGAGAATTCAGATGGCAGCCTGGAGTTGTTGCAAAGCCCCGACCTTGCTCCACCCGTGCTTTGCTTCGGAGGTGCATCCTCAACAAGATCACCTCTGACAAGGCCAGTGCCATGCACATTGCTAAGAGAATGGTTGCCGGAACATGCTGAAGCTTTTGCCTCTGTTTGACCAGCAGCCTGATCAAATGACTGGCAACCTAAGGGTTCTGCCTCTGTCCACCTGAGGGTCTCTTCAGAAAGGCAAGTGGGATGGTCACTGGGTGTTACAACGTGACTCATCTTTTTGAACGTGAAGCAGATCACGTTGTGGAGAAGCTGGTTCACACTTTCCATTAAGGGGTCAAGAATTCCACGGGGATGTCTTTCATCAGTGGGGCGAGTTGTTAAGTGTGTCTGGTGAACCTCATCAATGCAATGCTTGAGGATGACGTTGGCCAGGGTCTGTGCCAGTTCATTCCTTTGGGTGTTCTCTTTGCTTAGGCTCTGGGTTCTGGAAGTGATTTCTACGACTCTCCTTTTCACAGAGTCCAGGAGGTCTCCAATGCTGCCGGACGCATCAGGTCGCGCTAAGACTAAAGCAGCCTCTCTGAGCAGAGCCTCTGCAATGGCTTCCTTCCCCAGCTCCGTGCTCCTCTCTGTCACTAAACTTTCAGCTGAGGATATTTCTTCAGAAGCCCCAGAGGTGGCCAAGACGTGACTTGGAGCAACAAAACATGTCACCTCTTCTCTTTCAGCCAGGCCGCAGACAGCAACAGCGCTTGCCACCTGAGTCATGCCGCACAGAGCTGACGGAAAGGAGTATTCAGTTAGAGACGGTTCCATGAGTACTTGTGGCACTTGAGTTTGTTGTACCCCACTGCCTCTCTGGGTATAGCTGGATATCAGGGATTCCTGTTCCATGGTGAGTCTTTCTGTGGCCTGCGGACTGGAAATGGTTCCAATGACCGTGGCTGCACAAGCCAGGGCAACTTCTAGGGCGCTCTGAGTGGATCTGCGGGAGCCTTCTCCAGAAGGGATGCCTGTGGTTTCAACAGAAACTTCCGTCTCAGGCCAGGAGACACTTGGCTCCAGCGCAGCGTCACTACCTTCTGGGCTCTGCACAATGACAATTTTGGGGAGCTCATCCCATGAACGAGGGACCACTGTATCTTTTGTACAACAGCCACTGGGAAGCAGAGCACTTCCCACAGAGAAACTAACCGAAGATTCCCCGGGGAGTGTCGGTTGCGCCTGAGACAATCTGATGAAGGCATCTTGCAGCACCGATTCTGCTAAGTTTGTAGCATACTCGCCCGTGGTGGCTTTTTCATTTTGAACAGGAGGAAGAGAATTTTGCAGGCCACCATGATCTCTGGGGTTGCTACCCTGCTCAATGACTGTTTCGCAGGAAGAAAGCCCCTCTTTCTTAACCATGGAGAGATAAGCATCCCGAGGGATAAACAGCATCTGAGATGTTTCTGTTTCTCCTTTGATGTTTTCTGGATACGCTTGGTTTGTGGCCAGCTGATTGGCCCCTGCCACTTCACTTTTCCCACGGAATGACCTGGCTGAAGGATTGACACTTTGCAAGGGTGTGTTCTCTGCTATGTTTTCCTTTGGCCCTTCTGTTTTCATGGGTGTACGGTGTTTTCTAGTTTGTTTTTCCCCTAAAGAACAATGCAACTTTTCCTTGTGGTAATCCCATCCTTCCTGAGTAGCTTCCTTTGGCTTTTTATTTTCCAACACATTAGCTGACACGTTTATAGTTTCGAAACCTAGTAAAGAGAAAATGAGGGAGGACCGTCATTACGTTTTGGATAGCAGATTCTAATGGGCCTAAACTAACAATTACTTTCTAAATTTACTTCCAGCTCTCCACCCCCTGTCTTTAGTACAGCACTGTGACTGTTGCCTCCTTTAAAGTAAATCTGATACAGATGTTGAATTTTGCTTTGCAGTGTGGCCTTATAACACTCCTTTAATGCGGGGATTGGGAGAGGAAAGATATATTTGGGAATGATGGCTTGCTGTCATTTCTCCTTGGGGAAGTGGCACAGGAAATTGCAGTGCAGGGAAGGGAGAGAGAAGGGGTGGGGACAAGGGGGCAAGAAGAAGAGTTTCATAGGAGCTTTGTTGCAAAGATTTGTACTAAGGAGTGCACAGGACCTGCCTCAGCAACAATGCAACACTTTATGCAATTTTCTTCTCTGGGGGTTGAGGTGGGAAAAGGGACCCTGAGTTTGCTAATGAGTCAGTAGACGTAAATGATGGCTGAGCACTTTCCTCCCTCTTTCCCTTCTTGTCTCACAAACACCACTAATTGTAAACACTTTTAGAAACCAAGGCTTAAAAGAGATCAGAGAGAAGTCTTAGGTATCAGAGTCTCAAAGTGAAATTCTGGGATACAAATCCAAGCCAGGCCAACTTGGTTTCTCTTGGTAATGCTGGCATTTCTGGAAGTTTCAGGGAAACTAACTTTCCTGTTCAGAAGAAACTTCTTGGCGGGTAGAAAGGTTTCCCTTTAGAGCACACAGATTTCCCTCAGCATCCCTAAGGCATCTTCTGGGAGCCAGCATGCATCCAGCCATTAAGCTGCCTTAAATACATTAGTCAGCATGTTCACCAGTGTTCTCTTTATATTGTTTGTTTCATTAAACCTGACCAAGTAGAGAGTGTGAGGCATCAGCTAAATTGACGTGGCCTGAAACTTTGCTGGACTCCCTCTGCCAATGCTGTGGGTCGGGGAACATGCTTGCTTTATCAGTAACGTCTTACCACTCCTGTGTTCCTCCGCCTCGATGTCCTCCTCCATGTGCTCAGAGGCGGTAAGGAAATCTTCCTCAATTGAAGACAGAGAACAGTTTGTGTCATCCTCCAGCTTCAAGACGCTGGTCTCCAGGTGGAGCTGGCGCTCCTGCACCACTTCGAGACCAATTAAGAACTTGTTGATCTCAAAGATGATGCAGTTGGTACTGTTTGGTCTGTTTCCTCTTGCACACTGGACCAAGCAGATATCAGGCAGCCAAGGGCACTGAAAGCAGACAGAAAAGAAGGCACTTTCTCCAAAACGGCAATAAAAGATGATCATGGGTGACCGTATTCTTTTTCCCAAGCTCTTCTGAGAAAAGGAGAAGGGCTCTTAAAAATATTGGAAATATCTTCAGAGCTCCTGCCAATAAACTGTTTTAAAAAAAGCATCATATGGCATTTTGGAACAGAGGGCATTTAGAAGAAAGCTTTCCTTAAAAGAAAACAATTATCTGTCTCATATAGCTGAGATTTCCCTCATCAAAGCAGAAAACCAAACTGTTCAAAATTGAATAGGGAAGGAAGATTTCATTCAACTTTATTGAAATAAGCAGAGTGAGAACAGAACCCAGGCCATCACTGGGAGGAAACAAAAGCAATGTGGATTTAAGGCCGGTTGTGTTTGCTAATTGGCTTTACACAAAAGAAAAGTAAAATGTTGTCTACTCGGGAGCCAGTGGCCTACAGATGGCAGTACCCCATTCTCTCCTAGAATGGGAGAGGGGAGCTGGTTTTAAGGCATGGTTCTCAGGTCCTTGGATAAAATACTATTTGGTCATAAAACTGGAGAGAGGTTTACAAAGAGAGTTACATGTCATATGGGGAAAAATCACAGTAATATGTTTCTTGGACTAAATGTTTAGGGGTAGGAAGTAGGCTAGGGCTTGGGTCAGGAAGCTTGGCTGAAAGCTTATAGAAGGGGTTCTTGGGCTTCTGGACTGCCTCTCTTGTTTAAATGGAGACCTTTTCTCAGAATATTGTTCTTTGTTATCTCTATAGTAGTCAATAAGGCCTCTGTTAGTGTTTTGGCTATGGAGTTAATCGTCCTTTCAACTATATGCAGGCTTCACTTTGGTGTTACTCTCTTGAAGGAGCCAACATAAAATATAAAGATGCTCACTAAGAGAGGTCTGATGATCTTTACAGCACAACACACATTCCTTTCCAGGCCAGTGACAAAGGGGCCTGAGTGATGGGCTCATGCCTCAGGTATGCTCAGAGTCATGGACCACCTGGTTGTTCTTCTGGATTCATATTCATTACTCATGCTCTTTCCATTAAAAGAGCAGCAAACGTTTCGTTTCTCCTGAACAGATACCCAGTAAACCAAAGCAACAACAACAAAAGATTGTGCACAGTTCTCTGTATGTGTGGGTGGAGGGTGTATATGTGTGTGTGTGTGTGTGTGTGTGTGTGTGTGTATGTATATATATTCATATATATATGCATATATTCACAGGAATGTCAGTGCTCTTGTGGAAGCTAGAGGTTGACATTGGGTGTAATTAATAATCTTCTGTCACTCCCCACCTCCACAGCTTTTGAGACATAGTCTCTCACTAAACTTGGACCTTTTCTTTTTGGCTAGATGGGTCAGTGAGTCTCCAGGACCTGCCCACTGCTATGGCCACACCTCCCAGCACTGAGATTATAGGTGTATCCTTGAAACACGTGTCCTTTACTTGAGTGCTGGGGATCTCAACAGAGGCCATCATGCCTCCACAACAAACACTCTACCACTGAGTTACTGCCCCAGCCCCCACAGTTTCACTTTTCATAATGTCAATAATATATAGATTTATAGCAGATTTCAGGGGAAATATCTCCAAACGGATACAAGAGTTAATGGACAGGGGAGAAATTCAATCCTTAAGTAGAATTAGAAATGTTTGGAAATAAATATTTGATGTCTGAATGGTCACTTTTCAAAAGAGATGTTTCAATCCGATGCTCATCTGTGGCTGGCAAATCGGGTATATTTCTGGGGAGCACAAGACCATGGAAAAGAATACAGGCATAAGAGATGTTTCAATCTGATGCTCATCTGTGGCTGGCAAATCGGGTCTAATGCTGGTTGTGGTTATTTCTGGGGAGCACAAGACCATGGAAAAGAATACAGGCATATAGACACCCATAAGCTGTTTCCAGAAGCAGTTTAGCGTTTTCTTATCTGTGTGTCATGTATCCACTTTTGGCTGAATATTGTAACTAGAGTCATTGTAGGAAAGATGATTTTAAAATAAAGAAGTCAATCATTTACAGAAGGGCTTGGGAGCTCCTAGTTTGCAGGGACAGAATTTCATTATGCACATTTGTGATCAGAACTGCTTTTTAAAGATGGTGGCACATAGCCTTGCCTTTAAAAGTGTGGGATGTGGACTTGATGTCTCAGCCTTTTCTGGATGCTCTTTTGCAATGCATAATTTCAGAATTCTACCCAGTTACACTAAATCATGCTCCACAAGAAATACCCAGTATTCACAGAAGGCTTCTGTGAAGTTTGAAAAGAAGAAAGGCTACACCTGGGCCTTTGCAAACTCATGCATGTGTGGCTAATCACATCCTTATCTCACAGGGAGGACAGCCACAGGAGTAGACAGGACTGTTGCATATGATAACATTCTCAGCATATCTGCTTCTGTACCCAAGTGTCTCGGTTAGCTCTTATTGTCAACTCAGTCTTGAGTCACAAAACTGGGAATAGGGACCCTCTCCCCAAGTTAACTTTACCTCAGTAAGACTGACCTGTGAGCACATTGGTGAGAGATCGTCTTGACCAATGACTGATGAGAGAGGATCTAGCATACTATGGGTGGCACCATCCCTAGGCAGGTGCACTTGGGCTATATAAGAAAGCTAAGAGTGTGAGACAGTGGGTAGCATTCCTCTGTGGTTTCTGCTTTAGCTCCTGCTCTACTGTCCCTCAATGATCGACTATTACCTAAATGTGTCAGCTAAAACCTTAACCCTATCCTCCATGATAGGTGGTGTTATTGTAGCACCAGAAATCAAACAGGAACAGAAAGTAATTAATTTTTCTAACATTTTATTTAACTACTGGCTATTGAAATGTTTTTGAAAGATGATGTAAGGGGGGTCTTCTGTTTTGTGTTGATTTCATTGGTTAATAAAGAAACTGCCTTGGCCATTTGATAGGCCAGCCCTTAGGTGGGTGGAGTAGACAAAAAAGAATTCTGGGAGGAAGAGGGAAGTGAGGCAATCGCCATGCCTCTCCTCTCTGGGGCAACCGCCATGGAGCCAGCCGCCAGGTCAGATATGCTGAATCTTTCCCTGATAAGCCACCACCTCGTGGTGCTACACAGATTATTAGAAATGGGTTAATCAAGATGTGAAAGTTAGCCAGAAGAGGCTAGATATAATGGGCCAGGCAGTATTTAAAAGAATACAATTGTGTGTTGTTATTTTGGGTGTAAAGCTAGCCATGCAGGAGCTGGGTAGGAACGCAGCCCACCGCTCCTTCTTCACAAAGAGAAGGGAGAAAGGAAAGACTGGAGAGAGCTTGGGGAGGTGGGAGGGTGGAGATGGAGGAAGGGCAGATATAGGAGCAGGGAAGAAGATATCTACATTAAGGGAGCCATTTTAGGGTTGGCAAGAGACTTGGCTCTAGAGGGGATCCCAGGTGTCCTTGGGGATGTCCCCAGCTAGGTCCTCGGGCAGCAGAGGAGAGGGTGCCTGAACTAGCCTTACCCCACTATCACACTGATGATTATCTCAAATATCACCATAGAATCTTCATCAGGTGACGGATGGAGATAGAGAGAGATACCCTCATCAGAGCAATGGACTGAGCTCCCGAGGTCCAGTTGAAGAGCAAAAGAGGGAGAAGATGAGCAAGGAAGTCAGGACAGCGAGGGGTTGGTCCACTGACTGAGACAGTGTGCCTGTTCTAATGGGAGCTCACCAAATCCAGCAAGACCGGGACTGAACAAACATGTGATCAAACCGGACTCTCTGAATGTGGCTGAAAATGGGGGCTGACTGAGAAGCCATTGATAAAGGCACTGGGACTTGTTTCTACTACATATATTGGCTTTTTGGGACCCTACTCTATTTGGATGCAAAGCTTCCCAGGCCTGGATGTAGGGGGGAGGGCCTTGGACTTCCCACAGGGCAGGATTCCCTGCCCCCTCTTAAAGAGGGAGGGGGCGGGAGGAGGGTGAGTGGGAGAGCAGGAGGGGAATAGGAGGAGGGGAGGAAGTGGAAATTTTTGAATGAAAAAAATTAACAAACAAACAAAAAAGAAATGTTTTTTGTTATTATTTTTCTTGAATGGCCACAGTACATGTTCATTAGTGGTTTGAGATGCATGCATGTGGACTGCTGGGTTTGTACTTATATATATTTAATAATACACATAGACAATAAGGTTCCACAAATAACTGTAAAGTAGCTTTATAGGAACAAAATGCTTAACTTGCTCATGACTGTAAACCCCGGTATGACCAAGCCATTAGTAAGTCATGAGTGTATTGTGAGGTCATCCCTAAAGATGACTTGTTCAGACTTCCCTGGCTAATTGAGCATACAGTTTAAGCCTGGCTCTACATCCTTACTTGTGATTTAGCAGACCACTGGTTTTAATGGGGGTAAACCAGACAGTCACAGAATATCTTTAATAAGTAGATACTTGCTATGATGGTTAAGATGAGGTTCCTTGCTGCTGATGCTCCCACTTTTCTGACCCACTAAAACAGGTGATGTGGTGTCTGTAAAATGAGATAGTAGCTGTGGGAGGCCTGGGAATCTGCCGAGAGGTGAAGAGATACAGATTAAGTGATGGAGAGACCGATAAAAAAGAAGTATGAGATCTAGAGACAGGCACTGATAGATTGTAGGGAAAAGGATGCACAAACTGTGAACACTTTGTTTGCTCTTTGGCATGGAATTTTTACCAGATGGGGCTCAAGCTCCTGGCCTCTAGTGGTCCTCCCACCTCAGCATCTCAGATAATGGAGACTCTAGAGTGTCCTGCAACCATGGTGTACTTCGAACATTCTTTACTATGTTATATTTAATAAAGTATTGGTAACTTTACTCTCACCTATTCCATGGGACATTTTTACTCCTTTGGTGACCATAATTTACCCACTTTGTCCTCATACTCTGTGAGGTAGAATTTTTCTGCTTCATTTACTGTGTGAGAAATCCACAGGAAGCTCATCTCTATATCCAGGGGTGAATCTTGGCCTGGCCAGGCTGAACAGTACATTTCGCAAATGAGAGTGACGGGTTAAGAAATGAATATATAACACATGAGAACCAAAAGAACTCAATGAGACATTTGAGAACAAGCTGGAATGGTAGTTGTAGTCAACTTGAACTCAAAAGGGTAATGTCTCCTGTGTCTGATAAACAGGACCTACAGGGAAAGCAGGAAGGAGGCTCTAGGAAAAATCTATGTCCTGTTCAACATGAATCAAGTCCCTTCATCTTTTCTACTCCCTGTGTTTGCTTAGTTACATGAAACCATACATACTCTATGTTCTTAATTCTACTTTCAGTCATGGTTTTTCTGTTTCCAGTCCATCTAGTTATGTTTAATTAAGAATACTAAATAAGGTCATTCAAAATATTCCAAGTTCAGTTTAAGGCTAGGCCCAATTAACATCAGTATCAACTTTCATGGATACAGAGAAGAAAATTGGTACCTCCCGATTTTAATACTTGAAATTGCTCATGTTAGCTACAGCTGAGCACATCAGTAAAAAATAATCTAGTCTTATAAAGATGATAGGAATAAAGTTTTCAATTGTTGTATATTTAAAGTCATAGAAAATAATTTATGTAGAATTCATGGAAAATTTATAGTTAAAAAGCATTGTTATTAGCTTCAGAATTAAGAATATAGGATTACCAAGCAACGAAGTTTTCCTATTCATTGATTCATTTATCACATTGTTTGAAAAGTGATTATTAAAATGTTTCAATTTTAATATAAAGCAACTCATATTTTAGAGGATACCTGAGAGAAAAAAAATAGTTTCAATTTTTTTTATAGGATGTTGGGTTTCTTAGAATTTTGCTCTATGTTTTCTAACAAAACTAAAATTCATTTTGAATAAAAGGTACTTTGTACAAATTTCATTTCTCAAGTTGATGTTCCCAAGTAGAAATTAATTCATTCTCCTTTGTAGATAGATAAATTCAGGCTGAGAAATACCCAAATCCTTCAGGGTCAAATCTCAACTCTTGGTTGTTCAGAAAGATTGTTTCTCTTGGCTGACAAGATGTAAATTATTGTATATTATGGGATTCTTGTTTTATTAGTGAAAATGATTGCACTAATGTGCAGATAGATATGTTGTCAGGCCAAGGGCTGGTAAATAGTGCTTGCTCTCCACTTAAGTTTTGACTTCCAGAACTAGTTAGAGTTTACTTTATGATATTAAGGAACTTTTTCCTAGAAAAATCCTTTAAGTAGGGAGCAGATCATTCCTGGACATAGAGGCAGAGGAAATACAGGCCTGTAAGCACTGCAAAAATACTTTCAAACTTCAGACTTGAAATTTTTTCTGATCATTATTGTTTTGCTCAATATAAAGGACACTTAAAACTTAGAGCCATTTCTCGATACCCACCCTCCAGAAATCCAGATAATGAAAAGTATTATTATATTGATGTTTCAGTCAGAAAATTCAAACAGATTAGACAGAGATCTGCCCTAAGTCTCTGGAATCAAGGCAGAATAAAGGCTGGCTTTCCAGGATTCTGATATTTTGGTGCACAGCAAATGCTCACTACTTTGGAACCAGCGAATATATTGTTACAGCAAACCTTGTGTGTACTTTCATTGCAAATTGACTTAGAAGCTTTAAATGCATTCTTCAAAGTAGTGTTGTGATGGTTTAGACAACAGCAACAAAGAAGAATCTGTCAAAGAATATAATACTTTCATTCCTACTTTACTATTAATGACATTCTTTCTTGTGGGATTTTATTCCTTGGGGCCAGCATACTTCCTTCCCATCCCAAAAGCCACATTCTCGACTTACAAGCTTGGCTAATTTGGTATTTCTTCAGGGGCAAATAAGCCACAGAAGAATGATGCTATAGGATGGTATGATAATCAGAGGATGCTTACTAGAATTCTGGGTTTGTTCCTAAAAGAGGAGAAGATTCTGATTTTGAATATTAAGTGAGGCCTTGTAGACCAGAAAGTGAAATAACCCAGGATCTGCTCAAGTCCCAGTGAAACAACTCTGAGGATCTGAGAATTGATGCAGAGGGAAAAAAAACCTATCAATCTCTGAGTGGTGCTGTGTGGGAGACACTGGGATAAAGGCCAGTATCAAATACAGAGTCACCATGGGCTCTTCTACTACAGCTCATGCACAGCATCTGTTTGGGGTCATATCTATTTGACTACAGAAAAGTTTATCACTAAGTGACTAGTTGATTGAGAACTATGCACCTTACCTGTGAAACGTCAAAATCTGCCTGGAGGTTTCCAGAGGCTAATCCACTGAGGAGGACAATTTCATTTTCTTTCGGCTGTTGGACATTCATGGAGTTAATGAGTTTTGGAAGGTCTGGTGAGACATTGAGCAGTTTCTGTGGGGTAAGACTTTGTTAGTTCAGAGGATTCTTTTATACTCCCAAACTATTCCATCTACAAAAATTATTTATTAGTTAGAATATAGATATATTAGCTGCTTAGTCTATAGATCCTTGTATCACAACTCCTGCACCTAAGACTCAAGGATCATTGTAGAAGAGTCAGGCAGAAAGACTGTGGAAGGAAGTGGAACAAGAAGTTTGCTGTGAGATTATTTCTCCTAGAAATGTCAGAGAAGCTACACCTATGAAGTGCCACCAACGTGACTGTCTAAACCTGACCTGAACAAGGATGGCACCAATAGATGTGCTGACAAGGAGAAAAAGCTCAGGTCTCAACCCTAGGCAGAGGACTGCAGGCAGCCATGGAATGTTGAGAGCAGGATAAATAGTATTCTCAGGGAAAAACCCAACTGTCTAATAACAAATAGTCATCCATGAAAGACATCACATACACACACACACACACACACACACACACTATATCACCACCACCATCAATCAAACAAGACCATGAATTTGAATGAGAACAGGCAGGTGTGCATGGGAGGAATTGAGGGATGAGAAGGAAACTAGGAAATGATTTAATTATATTATAAGCTCAAAATATAAAAATATTAAAATCCTTGAAATCTAGAAAAGAATCTGTTTCAAATTAGATGAGAAGAATAGAGCATTTAAGCTTGACTAAGCCTCTGACTTCAAGTTTTTCAAAGTGAAGTTTGACAATTCCTATTACACAATAGGAATAAACATTAGTTTGGAAATATTTTTTCCTCTTGCTAGCAATCTTCTATTCCCCTAAACTCAATAATAAAAAAATCATATCCAGTGCTGATTTTGCTTTGACTATGTTCTAAGCAGTTTGGTAAAGCCTGCATATGTGACATCCTATTCCATTTAATCCTGAACAGATTCCTATGTGAATGAGATGCCATAATTACTTTCGTGTAGTCATAACTAGCCTATGGCCTAGAAAATGGTAAGTTGCACCAATCATATCATCTGTGAAAGAAAATCCATAACTGGAAACTCTCTTAAGTCATTCTATAAATTATGGAAACACAGTTACTATGATGGGAATCTGCTTCTGCCCTCTCTGTCCTCTTTCTGAAGGACTCTACATACTAACTCCATTGAATAAAGCTACATGCACGATTCTCTGTGAAACCTTTAGAGCTACCCAGGGAACAATATTTGGAACCTGGTGAAAGTTTCTAGTGAATAATACCTGTGAATAACTTGATTCAACTATACCAAGGAAACATGTAGAAGCACTGAATAATCTCAGGTTCTGCATGCACTGTGACTGGGTCCTGAATCACTGTGTGCCTAGTATCAGTTAAGTGAGGCATGTGTGTATTGTTGTGTGATAATCCAATTGCAAACATGCTGTTTTATCAAATGAGGTAAAGCCTCTCAGTATTGGGCATGTAGTGACAAACTGTGACTTTACTTAAGTCCTTTCGTTGTACCACAGGCATGCTCAGCCTCTAAGGAACTGAACAGACATTCAAGAATTTAATGCAGTTACACCAGTTCTCAACCTTGAATGGGTCTGGGGAAGTTGGCTGCTATGAGGTGCAAAATATTCAAGCTCATGGTGTGGGTAAGACAATGAAAACACAGTTGAGATAAGACTTGGGCAAGATTTAATGAAAAGAATGGGAAAGAAGTAATCCTGGGAGCCAGGGGAAAGGGCTGGCTACCTTCACCCGAATTATAAGAAACCTAGGCAAAGGCATGCCAGACTGTGGTGTGAAAGTGAAGCAAGGACAGAAATAGTCACTTTAGGATGCTGACAGGCAAGGGGAGGTGCGTTCCTGAGCAGTTTTGCAGGCAGGGAAAAGTGGCTCTCAAACATACATACATACACACACACACATATATGTATATACACACATATATATACACACACATATATGTATATACACACATATACATACATGTATATACATATATATATATGTATATACATGTATGTATATGGGGCAACAGGTACAGAGCAAGGTTGAGGAAATGGGCAGTGATGAAACCATCTACGCTTCTACAGAGCACATCATAGATGACAGGGTCTAGCCTTCATCACAGGCTCCTGGAGGGCTCCAGGTCCAGGTATTACCTGTTGCAGGTTCTCTGTGCTGCAGGCATCCTTGTTTACATCCAGATTCACAAAGCAGACCTGAAAAAGAAAGCAAAACAATCAATTATGTGAAGAATCTATGCATCCTGTTATAATAAAAAGTTTCTAAAATACAGTTGTAGAAAGTTTTAAAGTCTTAAGAATTTTATGTAGCTTGACATAGAGACCATCACTTCGGTTTGGGGCTCTACAAAGATTGCCAGCCCCATTCTCGGTCTCAATTCTTATAGGAAATGCCTTCCTTTCAATGACCAACATAGTCAAACAATTCCTGGTTTTGCATGAGTTAGAGAATAATCTTCAGGTTTATGTTATTATCAAATCCCATGAAATAGAAAAGAAAATGAAAGAAACAAAGTAAAGAGCTTATAAATCATGAGTAATTTTCTACATTTCTCCCAGCACAATGTGTGATAATGGGTTCACACTCCCTGGGTACTGAGTTTATTTTAATTTATCTAGTTTTATTAAGGTTGCTTCTTAGTTGTTCATCTCAGATAAATGTCTAAATCAGTTAGTTTAAAATAATGGGTGCATTACTAAATATGAATTTCAAACAACATTGAAATAACTTACTCAAATTAAAATTTCTAATTTCCAGCATATTATACAGGTAGGTAAATATTATGAGCACTAGGGTGGGGTTGGAGAAAGGATTAAGGAAAAATTTCCAAGAGATAAATTTGGTTTAGGAAAGTTAGAAAAGTTCTTTTAGGCAGGGAGTGAGGAGGATGTCCATAGATAATAGGCATAGTGCTTGGAGATAAAACCCAGTGTCAGGTAACAGAGAAAGAGTTGATTGTAGCCCAGCCTTGGAGAAAAGGAAGTGCTAAAAATAAAATCATAGAATGATGATATCAAATGAGATGAGAGGAATGAAGTTTTATATCCCTCAAAATTTTTGAAATATTTTTATTCTTCACTCCTTGATTTGAATGTGTCAAACAGAGAACATCTTTAGAATTTTGATAAGATGTGTGATCTTATTAGATGCTTGCAGATCTGTGGAGCCTTCTGATCTCAGTTGGTTGATACAAGGTCATGGTTTCTCAGAATCCACTCTTTTCCTTTTGAGATTAAAAAAAAAAAAAAAAGGTCAACAATGGAAAGTCTTAGAAACCAGCATGGAACAGACTACCACTGCTCAGCTTCCAGACAAGAGATTTCCCCCAAGCTTTACAGGTTCACATGATCCCTGCATTGCATCATATGGTATAGTAGATACTTGTTGATTCAGCTCGTTGGTATCAGAGTGAGATAAGGCCATAAAATGCTCCTTCATTTTCATTCAAACCCTGTTTCCTCAGGGTTAAATGGAAAGTTGGGAGTCATGGGTCATGCGTCCCTTTGCAGATAATACATTGCATGCACAGTAGATGGAAATCAGAAAGGTTTCACGATTTAGAAACATTTGAGGATTCAAAGAGTAATTGGAACTTTGACCTT
Source organism: Microtus oregoni (assembly GCF_018167655.1). Lineage (NCBI taxonomy): Eukaryota > Metazoa > Chordata > Mammalia > Rodentia > Cricetidae > Microtus > Microtus oregoni. The sequence continues at coordinate 22,709,275 of NW_024543063.1, forward strand.
GGAAAATTTGTTCAATATCCATTAGCGCTCAGGGGTTTAATAACACACTATCAGCACTGCAGATGCTGAATTAATTTGATGATTCTCCACTCACCTTTAAAAAGGCCCATTGCCTTTCCTTTGTACATCACAAAATTCTCATTATCAAGTATCACAGTGGGAAAAGGCAGAACAGAGACCAACGAAAGCTATTTATGATAGTGATTATCTGCCCTCCAATACAAACTTCAGTTATAAAAAGACAAATTCATTCATCTGCTGTGGGGTGTGATATGACATTTTGCTGATGTATGTCAACAACCTGCTTAAATCTGGCATGGAATACTTTTGTTTCTGTATCTTTGTGGTAGGATATTGAGTAAGGATTTTAGGGCCTAATCTATAATATATAAACACACACATTATATACACACATACATATGTATATATTCACATATATGTACGCACATATATACTTCCTATATATACACACACACACACACACACACACACACACACACACACACACATATATATATATATACATTGTTAAGGGAAAATTTATTCAATAAAAAGAATAATAAGACATTATTAGGTATAAAAATAATTTTTTTGTAAATAAATTATCAGTAAAACTTAGGTGTAGGTACAGGGAAGATGGTTTAGTGGGCACACAGCTTGTAACACAAGCTTGAGTTCAAATCCAGAGACCAAATAATAGCTGGAATTGTCTTTAATTACCCCTTTCATTTAGCAGCAATTTTAGAAAAGTATCTTCCCCATGAAGAGTAAAGACATACCCAAGCCTTGTTTTCATATGGTCTAGTGACTGTTTTTCAGCTACTCAAATTCTTATTTATAAACCCTCTTACTGTTTTTTAGTTTAATTTCCATTTTAGTGGGGAGCTGTCAAATAGTTCCTTTCATGCCTGAATTATTACAGTTTTGCTGCTTTATAGGATTATTATGCTTTTTTGCTTTATAAACATAAGAACTTGGAGTAATTGTTGTGAGATTTTGATAAGTATGAGAAAAATGCATAGTTCATTTATAAGTATTGATGGTATGGTACTGGGTAAATTCCTTACCAGAGAGGACTTTGGGTTTGCTGAAAAACTATTTTGCGTTTATATTTTTCATACTGATGACTGGGAAATTTTACATATGCAAGCTCTGCTCACTTCAGTCTTGTGCTTGGAATTGTATTGAGAAATGGAGTATGTACCAACATGGATATGATCTCTGTTGGAGGCTGTGTGGGTCCAATACAGATAATTCTTTTCCCTAACTGGACTGGTACGGAGTTGCGAGGAATAATCAGACACAGTTTACATGGTCATGATGGAAGGGCATCTCAGGGTCTTTTCTCCTGATGATCTCCCAAAGATCTCCCTTGTTTATTCTCCAAACAGCTTATATATCATCACATAAATTGAGCAGGAAAACACATTAGGTTGTCTCCTAGGTAACAGGTGAATGACCTTTAATCACATCTGTATTCAACCTGTATGCTAGCTGTCACATAGGCATGAATTAGCATCTCTATAAGATATCCTTACAAAGATATCTTACAAAGAAAGAAGCAACAACTTCCTGACCACCCGCTTCAGCCAACACCTCTCCTCAGGCGATCTACATTTATAACAAAAGAGAAGGAGCAGCATATCCCGACTATTGTTAGTCAGAGACAGCTTGTCTGCAGAGCTATGTGACCATCTCAGACCAGGCCTATGGCTTTTGTGCCATCCAAAAATATGGGCCTACAATCTCTGATCTGACTCCATCATGGCATGGCTTTTGGTTTAGTTGTCCCCTTCTATAGTAAGAATATCCTTGAGAGCCATTCCTTCTTGCAGGTGGCTAGCAATTCTTTAAGTGTATATGGAATGTCCCAAAGCCACATAGAGTGTATCTCCTAACTATAACCCCATCCAATCTCTCTAGTGCCAGACCTCACAAATCATTTGCGAATGTTGCTTGTCTTTAGTCCAGGACCTTGGAAGTAGAACCTCTGCTTTTGCAAAGCACTTTGCAGGTGTACCCGTGGCAGTTTTACAGTTTTCTACTCCCTGTGGAAATGGCCCGTGTGACTGGACTGTTTACAAATCTAACTCCCTGTGACTTCAGGTCCTTTCCTTGGGACTCAGTCATCCATTCATGCTCTCCCCTAAGTAAGACTGCAAATCTCTATATAGAAGAGCTGGGAAATGGTAGGTATGGAGTAGCAAGCTTTGAGAGACTAAGTACTCATCCTCTCTGAGGTATATGGGTTTTGGCCTCTGTGCACAGAAGGCAGGTGCTTTTCTTGTTCTTGTGGAGTTAGGTATCTGGAAGGAGAACACACCGCTAAAATGACAAGCAACATTATAAGATAAGGCAAAGGTGAAGGAAGGGCGGTGTGGACTGGAAAAGGAAGATAGAAGCATAGGCTCAGTCACAAATGGTATCCCAGAGAAGATAAATTTGTAGCATGATTAATAAAAAACCCAGAGGCAGTTATTGGGGTTTAAACTGAAGGTCAGAAAAGCAAAAAATCAGTCACTGGCTCTTACCTCTACCTCTGTCCGAAATGGCCATCCTGCCTCCAGGAATCTCAGAATGAGACTCTGTCTGAAAGCTGTCTCTTCTCTTTTATTCCCCTAGTGCTGGGATTAAAGGCGTGCACCACTACCACCCAGTTTCTATGGCAAACTAGTGTGGTTACTTGGATTAAAGGTATGTGCCACCACTGCCTGGTCTGTAAGGCTGATCAGTGCAGCTGTTTTACTCTCCTATCATCAGGCAAGCTTTATTTATTAAACTACTAATGAAATATCACTACAGAGGTGAGCACAGGGGGAAAGTTCATATAATGAATGGATGACCTTTCCATGATTTACATCCACTGAACAATGATCCAGGGAGAGGCTTTGTATTCAGCTCTAGGGGAGGAGAATTCAGAGCGGTGAAGCCCAAAGAAAGAGGACTTCTGAGCAGAATTCCTTTCTTCTGACACAGTGGAAACTCCGGGCGTCGGTTGGCATTTTAAAGGAGTTGAGTGAAAGAGGAAACCGACATTTCATGTTGCACTCATTGCATCGTAAGTGCTGAGAGAGCGCTGGATGTTTCCCAACTGGACAGCTTGTAGCTTGTGGTGGGAACATTTGGTAAGGAGAAGGTAAAATAAAGTTCCATGAGGGCATTGTTAGACTCGTTCTGTGTGAATAAACTAGAAAAGTCAAGGTTTTTTTTTTTTTTTTTTGTGCTCCAATTCTGCAGGCTAGAGAATGCTTTGCAGCAGTGATGGTGTCAGGGGCTGTGGCTGCAGTAGATACCAGCTAGTGGACAATAGAGGCTCAACTTCCTTGCTGGCTCATCTCCTTACTTGATCAGATGCTACAGAGCTCTCAAGCAAAATACCTGAGTGAACAAATATAAGTATGCTACGTGAGCCCAGGAAGGATCTGGCAAAAGGTGGTTGTGTTTACAGAATTTCTGTTTCATTGAATATGGTCTATCTTCCGTGGTTCTTAATCAGGACCAAGGCACTGCTCCTCAGCTGTGTTTTCAGTTCTTATCACAAACTCAGGTTTGTCACTTGGTAGATGCTTAGTAAATTCTTTCTTTTTAAATGATTTATTGTTGTGTGTGTGTGTGTGTGTGTGTGTGTGTGTGTGTGTATACAACTGAGAGAGTTTGGGTGCCCCTGGAAGCCAGAGTAGGGTGTTGAATCATCTACTCTTGGATTTTCAGGCAATTCTGAACTGTATGTGGGTGATGAAGACTAAACTCTGCTCCCTTGAAAGAGCAGCAAGTGTTCTTAACTGCTAAGCAATCTTCCGGCCCAGTGTGAATGGATTAATGGATGAAGTGGAAGCCATCTCTCAAGTGGTAAGAATACCTACCAGAGGGGGCAGAAACCATGTCAGTCAATTCTCCTGATTATGTGATGAACTAAAGTGGCCTCAGCAGAGTAACAATGACAGAGAAAAATGGTGGACACCTCAAAGGAGAATTAACTGGAGGCACATTAATCTAGCAACTGGCAATGGCGTAAAGTACTTAGACTAGCTTTACCTTTCTGCATGTGAAGATTTGCTAAAGACACAGGCACAGCAAACAAGAAACTATACGAGAACAATAATTGGCAACGAGGAGACAGTAAAAGCAGTAATGTTTTTCTTGGAACTCCAGCTCCTTTCTCTTCATGTAAAATGCATTTGCTTGTGTCTGTGCGAGTTCTTTGTTATATCTGCTGCTTGCAATTGGCTGAAGCAGATGGAAACTCATGGTCCCAAGGGAGCTCAGATCCTGCCCACCTGAGCATGCTCAGCAGGGCTGCCTCTGTGGTTGGACTCTGAAGGTTGTATTCACAAGCCGTTCCATTGTCTCTTAAATTGTCCTTATGTTCTTGTCAGTGTTAGTACAGAAATTGTAGGAATAAATGTCAGCAAGAAAATGATCTCATGCTATGATCTGATCTCTCTATAGAAAAACTATAAATGTTCATAGACAATATCCTGTTTCTTAGTGTGAATTTAGACAAACAATCTCAATTATATTGTGCATGTGTGTGTATGCACAGTGAACATAATATTGATTTTTCCTGTTTTTGTATGCCTTTCCCATTGAAACAGGGTCTTTTAATGAACCTGGAACTTTCCTTTCTTTCCAGTGTTAAGCACCTTGATCCTGACCCTCCCACACCTTAATTCTTTTCCAGCCTCAGAAATGGGATTACAGGCTTATAGCCATGCCTGTGAAATTTGTTGTCTAGTATGTAGTTGTGTGTCTTGGGGCAGGTGCAGTGAAAAACTGATAAACCTGATGTGAGAAAGAGGTGACATTAAGATGTATTCAAATTATTCAGGGCCTTGAGTACCAGCTTCAGCACCCCCATAGGGTCCAACTAGGATTCATTATGGCAAGCAAAAACGTGGCTCATTGGATCTGAGGATAAATTGCATAAACTCATGTACGCTACCTCTACATGCTCTTTATTACTTTAAGTGAAGAAGGAGTGAGAAGAAGAAGACAGGGAAGAGGCCATCTCTGTTTAGGTGGAAGTTTCATCCCAAGACCCCTCCCTGGGAGTTGCCTCAGTCCAGACTCTACCTCTGAGAAAGCCCACAAAATGATGACCCCTCCCCAGAGATGCTCAAGACCACTCCCACTGGGTATTTAAATTGCCCCCTCCCAGAATAAACTCGTGGTTATCCAGTCTTTTTTCCAGGTCTCATCTCTGGGGGGTGGGTAGGGCTTGAAGACCGCTAGGGAGCATTGGTATCCATTAAAATTCAGTTTGATTTGAATCATTGTGTCAGTAGAGGTTTATCAAGGTGCAGAAACTTTTCTTCTGGAGATCCCACCAAGGGGGCTGTTCTTCCCACCAGCCCAGAGCCACGTGTTGGGACACCACCTTCCCCTGCACCTGCTGTCCAGCAGGCTAAGATTGGCTTCCTCTGGGTAAGTTTCGATTTTCAAGTCATTGCCTTTAGAGGTCATACAATTTTTGGGCTGTCCTGTTGAAGACACAGTTGTGCCAGGTGTCCAACCTGACCAGGACAAGGACCTGCCTTGTCCTCTGAGGTTCCTTTGTCAGGAGATGTCCTTTCAAGACATTTCTCACACCACTCTGGTTTTTTGACCCAAAGTCTACCTACTACAGTGGATGTATTGCCTTTAAGCTTTGGGTTTGGACTTGCAAAACCGGTACTTAACAAATTTGAGGTCTGATCCTCAAATGCCCTTGGGCTGCATTTTACAAAATCTCTTTAAATTGGAACCATATGTCCTTAGTGCCTAAAATTTTTGCCAACATGTAAACAAGTAAACAACCCCCCATGTGCCCGTGGTTTCTGGATGTTGTGCTCCAGCTCCCCTTCCCCATCCCACTCCCTGCATCCTGGCATGTAATCTGGTCATGCTGGGATTCTCCCTACAATGGATCCACTCCCCCTGTCCTTACCCTCTGAGCTGCACAGGTGTTCTGTCCTTAATGGGATCACCCATGTACTCACCTAGCTTCAGCAGCCTACTCCAAAATTTTTAAGTTGGTCAACTGACACAGGCTCCTAAAAATGTTTCCTTAGTTTGTTAATATATATGTATGAATAATGTGGCTATAGCATGCTTGTTTTATATCTGTGTGTGTATGTGTGCTTGTTTTAAAATCTGTAAAACCTGTAACTCAAAAAAATATATAAACTCTGGAAAAATACAAACACTTGGATAGCTGCCATTTTTCATAAAGGTAAAAGTAAAAACCTCAGTGCCATCTTTGGTAAGAGTATCCATGTGTGCTAGTCTGACCAAGGAGACGTTCTATGTCCAATATGCATGGGTTTATTAAAATAGTCCTGCTACTCTTCTTCCCTCTACTGACACTGCTAAGCTGTAGCTGATTGGGTAAACTTTATGCCCAAATTTAACTTATGTTTAATTTAGATATATCTGATAGGTAATGGTACCCTGATTCTCAAGTGCCTTTACAGATGTGAGAGTATGGCATTTAACAAAAGAGTTTCTTATGATAGAGAGACATGCCAGCTCCTGAAGCATCCTATAGCTCCTCCAAGAAGACGCATGGGTGCAGAAGGCCTTTTGCCTGGAGGCTTGCCTTTGGGTATGGCAAAGCCACCCACACAGCAAAAAGCTGCCGTTCACCTCATTAGCTTCCTGGACACTACACTGGGGGATAGATTGGCTCATCCTGCCAAGACAGGTAGACTAAACCCTACCCCTACAGAAAAATCTTCAGGCCTCCTGGACTCAGCAGCTAAAGGCAAATACTGCTTCTAAGACTAGTATTAGCCAAAGACCACGGAGAGAGTTCGGATTGCCTGTATAGCTAAAACTGTCTCAATTCTGCTCATTTTTTTATCCCTGTCAAATCTGTCTGATGCCATTTGATGACTTAAGGTACCGGTAGTTCATTACTTCATTTGTTAAGTTTCCTCTTAAAAATATAAATAGGTGTGCCTCTTTCATGGGCTTTATAGTCCATAATTAACAGGTTTTAGATGTATTTTCAGAGGTTCAGAAGTTGTCTTCTAAAATGTTGATGCCCTTTTAACCTAAAGCAACAGTTTTTTGTTATGACACCAAGATGTAAATCTGTTCCAGCTGTCTTACAGATACCTGCAGGTTCCTGGGAAAAGTTCTGCTGCTGTATCAAGAAATCTGATCTGGTAAAAACTAACAGTCTCCAGAGCCTGTTATAATCCCATGTATTTTTTAGCATATTTTACAGGTCACTCCTCCTGCCTGGGTCAAGACCATTTTATAAAGGGCTCTTCAAATAACACCAGCATCTATACTAGTTCTTAAAATTTCACCATTGGTACCACCTCTCCTGGCTCAAATGGACACCTACCCAGCAACTAAAATCTGGATTTAAAGGACATATCTGCTCTTGTGTCTCAGTCATCCACCCTTGCCTCCCCTATGCAACCAGGGCACTTCTCTGTCCCATTCTTTCTGGCAGTTAATGACCCTTATGGCTAGCCTCATTCATAAGGCTGATAATAACTATTTTTTCTTCTAGTCACCTGCCTTCTTATCTCCCTCATGGAACAGATGCCTAAAGTCTCCAGGATGGCAGTTAACCAGATGCCTCTCCAGCCACATCTCTCACTGTGCATGATCCCACAAGCGAACTCCCAACTCTCACCTCTCCCACCTTACCCAATGCCTGCAGGAAGTACTCAGACTTGAGCTGGTGCCCCTATACCCAAAGAGTCGGGGATGTTTAGGCGAAAGTTCCATCCCAAAACTCTCCCCTGGGGGTTGCCTCAGTCCAGATTCCACCTCTGAGAAAGCCCTGTAAACAGTAACCCCTCCCCAGAGATGCTCAAGACCACTTCCACAGGGTATTTAAACTGCTCCCCAGAGAACAAACACATTGTTTTCCAGTGTTCCTTCTTGTTCTCATCTCTGGGGGACTGGAAGGCCACCTGAAAGCATTCATATCCATTTAACCAGTTTTTTTTCTAATTCAGTTTGATTTGATCTGGTTTGGATTACTGTGTCAGCAGAGAGGTTTATTGGGGTGCAGAAACTTTTCAATTTCCAGCAGGTTTATAGTTTTTACAGACATGGTTTAAAAAATTCCATGGGCAAAACAATGATAATACGCATATCAAAATCACAAAAAGGGCAGGTACAACCTAATAAAGCAGCACTCCAGGAAGAGGTTGACACCACCCAGGAAAGAGCCAGCTTCTGAGGAGAAATACCTGACATTCCAAATCCTTAGATAAAGTTACTAAATGTCTCTGAATCCTGGACTCACCCACACCCAGACCTGTCTGTCTGGCGAGGGCAGTGTCTTCCTATCCTTTTGAAATTCCGATGTGGTCTGTCAGGAGGTATAATTTTGGGGGATTGACTCTATATAAAATTGACTGTTAAAACAAAGAGTGAATGTTATGGCTCTAAGGCCTCATGTTGTGGGGAATAGAAAGGTCATTCCGTTGCTCAGGCCGAAGTTACACTGCTGATGTATTTTGGAAATGAATCCCGTGTGAAAAGAGGAATCAAGCCTTCATAAGGTTTTTAAAGATTTGATGCTTTCTTTCTTCCATTGTATACTTTTAGCTCCTTTATCGAAAATGAGGTGTTCAAAGGTTTGTGGGTTAGAATCTGGGTCTTCTATACGACTCCATTGGTCGACTTCTCTGTTTTTATACCAATATCAAGCTGTTTTCAATACTGTAGCTCTGTAGTAGAGTTTGAAGTCAGGGATGGTAATGCCTGCAGAAGTTCCTTTATTATATAAGACTGTTTTGGCTATCCTGGGTTTTTTGTTTTTCCATATAAAGTTGATTATTGTCCTCTCAAGATCTGTGAAGAATTTTGATGGGACCTTGATGGGGATTGCATTGAATCTATAAATTGCCTTTGGTAGAATTGCCATTTTTACTATGTTGATCCTCCCAATCCAAGAGCAAGGGAGATCTTTCCACTTTCTGGTATCCTCTTCAATTTCTTTCTTCAGTTCCTTAAAGTTCTTGTCAAATAGATCTTTCACTTCCTTGGTTAGAGTTACCCCAAGATATTTTATGCTATTTGTGGCTATCGTGAAAGGTGATGCTTCTCTGATTTCCCTCTCTGCTTCCATATCCTTTGTGTATAAGAGGGCGACTGATTTTTTGGAGTTGATCTTGTATCCTGCCACATTACTAAAGGTGTTTATCAGCTTTAGGAGTTCTTTGGTGGAGTTTTTGGGGTCACATATGTACACTTTCATATCATCTGCAAATAATGAAAGTTTAACTTCTTCCTTTCCAATTTGAATCCCCTTGATCCCCTTATGTTGTCTTATTGCTATTGCTAAAACTTCAAGCACTATATTGAAGAGGTATGGAGAGAGTGGACAGCCTTGCCGTGTTCCTGATTTTAGTGGGATGGCTTTGAGTTTCTCTCCGTTTAGTTTGATGTTAGCTGTCGGTTTGCTGTAAATAGCTTTTATTATATTTAGGTATGACCCTTGTATCCCTATTCTCTCCAAGACTTTTATCATAAAGGGATGCTGAATTTTGTCAAAAGCTTTTTCAGCATCTAATGAAATGATCATATGATTTTTTTTCTTTCAGTTTATTTATATGATGGATTACATTGATAGATTTTCATATGTTGAACCAGCCCTGCTTCTCTGGGATGAAGCCTACTTGATCATTATGGATAATTTTTCTAATGTGTTCTTGAATACATTTTGCCGGTATTTTGTTGAGTATTTTTGCGTCGATGTTCATGAGTGAGATTGGCCTGTAATTCTCTTTCTTGGTTGAGTCTTTGTGTGGTTTTGGTATCAGAGTGACTGTAGCTTCATAAAAGGAATTTGGCAATGACTCTTCTGTTTCTATATTGTGAAACACATTAAGGAGTATAAGTATCAGCTCTTCTTGGAAATTCTGGTAGAATTCCGCATTGAAACCATCTGGTCCTGGGCTTTTTTTGGTAGGGAGGTTTTTGATGACAGCTTCTAATTCTTCGCGACTAACAGGACTATTTAGATTGTTCACCTGGTCCTGGTTTAACTTTGGTATATGGTATTTATCTAAAAATTGACCCATATCTATCACCATGCACAAAACTCAAGTCCAAATGGATCAAAGACCTCAGTATCAGTCCGAGCACACTGAACCTGATAGAAGAGAAATTGGGAGGTACCCTACAACAGATGGGCACAGGCGATCGTTTCCTATGTATAACCCCAGCAGCACAGACATTAAGGGCAACATTGAATAAATGGGGCCTACTAAAACTGAGAAGCTTCTGTAAAGCAAAGGACACTGTCACTAAGACAAAAAGGCAACCCACTGACTGGGAGAAGATCTTCACCAACCCCGCAATAGACAAAGGTCTGATCTCCAAAATATATAAAGAACTCAAGAAACTAGACTTTAAAATGCTAATTAACCCAATTAAAAAATGGGGCACTGATCTGAACAGAGAATTCTCAACAGAAGAAGTTCAAATGGCCAAAAGACACTTAAGGTCATGCTCAACCTCCTTAGCGATCAGGGAAATGCAAATCAAAACAACTTTGAGATATCATCTTACACCTGTCAGATTGGCTAAAATCAAAAACACCAATGATAGCCTCTGCTGGAGAGGTTGTGGAGGAAGGGGTTCCCTCATCCATTGCTGGTGGGAATGCAAACTTGTGCAACCACTTTGGAAAGCAGTGTTTCGTTTTCTCAGGGAATTTGGGATCAACCTACCCCTGGACCCAGCAATACCACTCTTGGGAATATACCCAAGAAAGGCCTTATCATACAACAAAAGTATATGCTCTACGATGTTCATAGCAGCATTGTTTGTAATAGCCAGAACCTGGAAACAACCTAGATGCCCTTCAATGGAAGAATGGATGAAGAAAGTGTGGAATATATACACATTAGAGTACTACTCAGCGGTAAAAAACAATGACTTCTCAAATTTTGCATGCAAATGGATGGAAATAGAAAATACTATCTTGAGTGAGGTAACCCAGACCCAAAAAGATGAAGATGGGATGTACTCAATCATAATTGGTTTCTAGCCATAAATAAAGGTCAGTGAGTCTATAATTTGATATCCCAAAGAAGCTAAATAAGAAGGTGAACCCAAAGAAAAACATATAGCTATCCTACTGGGTAGGGGAAGTAGACAAGATTGCCAGGCAAAAAATCGCGATCTTTAGGGTGGGTGGGAGGGGGGGTAAGGGGAGATGGGGAGAGAAAAGTGAGAAGGGGAGGATGGGGAGAACTTGAGGCAATGGGATGATTGGGATAAAGGAAGGTTGGATAGGGGAGCAGGGAAGCACATATCTTAATTAAGGGAGCCATCTTAGGGTTGCGAAGAGACTTGGACCTAGAGCGGCTTCAAGGTGCCCAAGGCAAGGTCCCCAGTTAGTTCCTGGGGCAGCTGAAGATAGGGAACCTGAAATGATCCTATCCTATAGCCATACTGATGAATATTTTGCATATCACCATATTCATTCATTTGGCGATGGATGGAAATAGAGACAGAGACCCACACTGGAGCACTGGACTGAGCTCCCAAAGTCCCAATGAGGAACAGAAGGAGGGAGAAGATGAGCAAGGAAGACAGGACCAAGAGGGGTGCACCCACCGACGGAGACAGTGGGGCTGATGTATGGGGAGCTTACCAAGGCCAGCTGGACTGTGACTGAAAAAGCATGGGATAAAACCGGACTCTCTGAACATGGCGGACAATGAGGGCTGCTGAGAAGCCAAGGACAATGGCACTGGGTTTTGATCCTACTACATGTTCTGGCTTTGTGGGAGCCTAGCCAGTTTGGATGTTCACCTTCCTAGACCAGGACGGAGGGGGGAGGACTTTGGACTTTCCACAGGGCAGGGAACCCTGACTGCTCTTCAGACTTGAGAGGGAGGGGGATAGGAGGGGGAGAGGAGTGGGGAGACGGGGAGAGGAGTGGGGGGAGGGGGGAGGAGTGGGAGGCTGGGAGGAGGCAGGAAATCTTTTTTCTCAATAAAAAAAAAAGAAAAAAAGAAAAAAAAAAGATTTGACTGTGACTTTTTCAAAAATCAAGTGTTCTCGAGATTTCTGTCTGGTGCTCCAATGTGGGTCTTTGTCTCTGTCTCCTTTCATCGCCTGATGAAGGTTAATATTCAGGAGGATGACTATATGTTTTTCTTTGGGTTCCCCTTCTTATTTAGCTTCTCTAGGATCACGAATTATAGTCTCAATGTCCTATATTTATGGCTAGAAACCAAATATGAGTGAGTACATCCCATGTTCCTCTTTTTGGGTCTGGCTTACCTTACTCAGGATAGTGTTTTCTATTTCCATCCATTTGCATGCAAAATTCAAGAAGTCATTGTTTTTTACTGCTGAGTAGTACTCTAATGTGTATATATTCCATACTTTCTTCATCCATTCTTCTGTTGAAGGGCATCTAGGTTGTTTCCAGGTTCTGGCTATTACAAACAATTCTGCTTTGAACATAGTTGAGCATATACTTTTGCTGTATGTTAGGGCATCTCTTGGGTATATTCCCATGAGTGGTATTGCTGGGTCCAGGGGTAAGTTGATCCTGAATTTCCTGAGCAGAAGGAGAGAGAGCAGGAGCAAGGAACTCAGGACCGCAAGGGGTGCACCCACACACTGAGACAATGGGGATGTTCTATTGGGAACTCACCAAGGCCAGCTGGCCTGGGTCTGAAAAAGCATGTGAGCAAACCGGACTCGTTGAACATAGCAGACAATGAGGACTACTGAGAACTCAAGAACAATGGCAATGGGTTTTTGATCCTACTGCACGTACTGGCTTTGTGGGAGCCTAGGCAGTTTGGATGCTCACCTTATTAGACCTGGATGGAGGTGGGTGGTCCTTGGACTTCCCACAGGGCAGGGAACCCTGATTGCTCTTTGGGCTGACGAGGGAGGGGGACTTGATTGGGGGAGGGGGAGGAAAATGGGAGGTGGTGGCAGGGAGGAGGCAGAAATCTTTAATAAATAAATAAAATAAAAAATGAATGATTAAAAATGAAAAAAAAATCAAGTGTTTTCACAACTCTCCTGAAATGAGTTCTCTATGTGGATGTGTATGTATAAACTTCCCATGGATTTGTCTGGCAGGTCTGCCAACTGTACATTTACTGAATTATACTTGTGGGCACCAATATCAAACAATGTAATAGAAAATATTTTATTGAACTACAGATCATGACAACTTTTGTGAGGTAAATGTATTTTACAGATGAAGTCAGATGAAACCAGTAATGTCATATCAGGTTAAAAATGAGTTTGAACTTGGGATTTAATTGGGAACACATAAGAAGAACTGGTGATGGCAGTCAGTATTAAATATACACCGTGTATGAACAGCTTTAGGTTGCTTTGTATTAATTCCAGCCAACATTTTAGACTATTCAGACAGGCAAATGAAACAGTAAGCAGAAACCACTCTGCTGTGTATTCAGCATGAGCAATCACTGGCAGAAAGCTAGACACCAGGGACTTTAGCCAGAAGACAGAATCTTTGACTTTCCCTGCTAATAATGTTTCCATGTTTCTTGAAGTCAGCTAAAACCTTTATTCATATAGAGTTGGTTCTTATGAACAGTTCAGTAAAAGTAGGGTGTCAAATTGTCTTTATAATTTAGACATTTGAATGTTGTTTATGATCAAACATATACTTAGGGTTTATTTTTGAAGACAACCAGCTCTTTTCAGCTGCTTTGAACAATGCAACCATCTGCCCATGGAGCTATGACAAGATCCCTTAATTTGACAGTATCAAAATGCTGATCCCTACAATGCTTTCAAAGAAAGAAAACTGTCTGTCTTCTTCCTGCAAGCAAAAGACGTCTGATAGATGCAGGATCCTGGTTCCAATTTATCTTCTTAAAATGTCCCATTTTCTCTGATTAGTAGTTTAGGCTGATGATACTAAAAGGAATGCTTTTCCTTCAGGGTCGGCATGCTGTCATTTTGTCAGCCATTCTGGGACACACTTGACTCTTTGGGACAATATTGTATTTCTATACAGTTATCACTTCAACATAATTGTGGCAATCATAACAGAATGCAAGTTGTATTTACACTCAAGGCTGTCAAACTTCTCTGCCTCCTTGAATTGTCTAAGTTTTAAAAATGTATTTGAAATGTTTTTTGAAGAGGTATTTGAGCAGTTTGTGATGAGACACACAGTAGAATCTATAGACAATTAAAAAACAGATATTTCAACTAATCATACATAAAATCAGTTTTACTTGTAGTTTAAAAAATATTTTTTGAGAAGGGATTTTAGGAGATCTGCTTGAAAATTTTGCTCTGTGCATATACAAATAAAGTGGGAAGAGAGGATGGAGGACATGGCTCTGTGTTAAGAGAATTTGCTCTTCAGTCATGAAGACCTGAGTTCAAATACCAAGCACTCACCTACAAAAATCCAGACATGGCTGCTTGTCTCTACAACCCTTGAAGTGTAAGAAGGAAATGGACAGATCCAACGAGTTTTCTTATCTGCCGACCTAGCCAAAATGGCAAGGTTGGCTCACCGAAGGACCGTGTCTCATAGCAGAGAGCAACAGATCAAGGTACAAGGCATCTTCCATTGGCTTTAATATATTGTTTTTTATCCTCAGAAGAAACTATTAATTGGCAGCCAAGTGTCATTTTTCACAATATTCTTTCCATAGTCATAAGCAGCTACACAACTATTTTATGTCTTTCATAGAGTTGTCTATCCTGGACATTTAATGTCATTGCAAATACACAATATGTGGCTTTATTATAATTGGCTAGCATAATGTCTTTTAGTTCAACTGCACCAAGAGTGTATCAGTAGTTCATTAGATTTTGCTGCAGACTAATATTTCATTGTGAAGAACTATCCATTTTACATGTCCATTCTTAGAGACCTTGTTTCTTTTCAAGGGAATACTTATTTATCAAAACTTTTTTTGGGAGAGAATTTGGGAAACTTAAGATGACCTTTCTATGGTGTAATCCTCAGCTTGGCTGTGAGACTCTTGGTATCTCTTCCTACTGAAAGGTTTGCTCTTAACAAAGGATACCCAAGGACAATGTGGGAAGTAGTGAATCAAATCCTGTTGGGAACTGGAGGTACTTGGAAGCTTTACTTGTAAAGAAAAAAAAAAGCATGTGATAGATATAGCTCCACCTTGCTCATATTTTTCTCCCTAGAGGTTATTTAGACTACTAACATACAAATAGGTTTAGTAGGTTTTCTTTACTCTTGAGTCTTGCTCTAGACTAGTGCATATTAAGAAAAGCCAATCAGTTATTAAGTAAATGAATTAACATAGACACCTGGATGATGTTGAGCAGCCTTATATTCTGCAACAAAATATCAGTTATTTTTGTTCAAGATGATTTCTTTCCAGGCATGATGGTGACCCCCTGCACTCCCTATACTCTAGCCTAGGCTACATAGCAGTATGATGAAGACCATTTCAAGCTGTCTAATGTGCCTCTGTCTCTAAACACAACCACCACCACAATCTTCCATGGCCTTGGAATGTAGCTAGGTTTGTATGATGCTTACAAGGCTCTGGGCGGAGTAAATCCCCCAACCCACAGGCACACAGACTCAGCCTTCCACTTTGCCTGCTGTAAGAAAACAAGCTTCAGAAATCCACAACCGTCATTAGCACTTTTCACAGGAATAATCAATTCTTGTACATGGGACCAGTGTATGAGTAGGTTGGGGTAGAAGTATGTGGAACTGTTTCTTCTTAGATGGCCAGGCCTTAGAATATGATGGGTAATATGCCCTTTGCTAGTTCAGAAGGATTCATAACCAGAACATAAAATTCCTATCCAATGCAAGGTGAAATATGATGGCCCTAGACTTTTTGAAATATTTCAAGTTACCTTGTTTACTTATTGTTCAAATTATATCTTGGTACTTTTTCAGATAGATGTCTTTAGTGTAAAGGTTCAGCTCTACTATATCTGAACACGCATGTTTCAGGGAAAGAATGACAAGGTGGTGGGCTGACTCACAGAAACCAGAAATGACTGGTATCGCCACAGTCCCTCTTAGTGAACATCTATGACAAGGTAACAAAACATAATTGAATAGGTAAGTGAGCCGTATATCAAAAAAGCACCTTATCTAAACAACAACCCAGTGTTTTCCAGGCAGAAAACTCAATGTTTATTCAGAAGGCACAAGTTCTATGCTTTATCAAGAAACATTGGAGTGAAGCCCAGAGGCTGTGAGTGACTCATAGACCAATTGATTCTTTAGTATCCTCAGGATGATAAGTTGCCCTTAATGATGGGACTGGTCTCTTCCTTTTGAACTGTACCAGGGTACATTTGACAGAAAGGTCCCTGGCTTTGTGTAGAGACAGGCTTAGTCTGTATATGATATCCCTATCCCTTGCTTTGGTAATCTTACATGTAGAGATAGTGAATGCATGCCTTTCAGAATTCATGTGCAGATTCCATAAAATATGTAGCAAATATGTGTGTGTGTTCTCCCCTTTCCATGTGTAGGTCACTACACAGAAAATTGGATTGCCTTCCTTTGATTTCAGAATTATAGTCTATAAGAAATAACTATTAAGTAGTCTTGCTTTGTAAGGTTCAACCTATAAAATGTGAAATGAAATATTTATAAAGAACCACTGCTCCTGAGAGTGGGAAACAATTACAGTTTGCCTCCTTGTCTGTAATTACCCTTTTATATTATATATGTGAGTAAAAATGCTGTAATGAAACCCATTATCTACAAGGAATATATTCTAATAAGATAAGCTACTGTAAAGCAGTATTGCATGTACACTCATAGCAGCCCATCGGATACCCTGCCATCCCAGCTCCAAGAGCAATGTCTATGTCTTATATATATTATATTATGACCTAAGTATACATTGGGTTACACAATCTATGTTTTTAAATGTATCATGACTATAAATAAATAAATAAATAAATAAATAAATAAATAAATAAATCATGACTATAGTTGAAGGGCAATTTAAACCCTCATTATCATTGAAAATAAATGAGCATAAACTTATGGTTTGAAAAAGAGTCTCACGAGGCACAAGCTAAATTTGAACTTACTATATGGCTGAACTTGACCTTGAATCTCTGATCCTCTTGCCTCTACCCTCCTAATGCCTGGATTATAGGTTTGCCAACATGACCAGTTTATACAGTTCTAGTAATTGAACTGAGAACTTTGTTCATGCTAGCCAAGAAACTAAAGATAAGATACAAAAAATTATTTAAACTTGAATCTAACTAACAACTTATATTTTGGACATCCACACAACTTCTAGATTATAATTTCTCTGAAAAGTTTTGTTGTTATTAGCTAAAGTTGTACATTTTCAGTATGTGAGTGAAGCTGACATTAAAGTAGCTAAAATGTATGGAAATGAAAACTCAAATACAGTCCCTAAATGCACACCTTGGGTTGCTGTGAATGAGGGCATTGGGAGACTTTGAGAAGGCAGACCCCGAGGTTAACTGTGAGTAGAGGAAAGGGCATGGATTGACTGTATTGATGAAGGGCACCGGAAAGCGGATCTCTGCCCTATTTATTTGGCTGCTGAGAACAATTCTGTTGGCTTTTCTAGTTTTACCAATGAAGGTTTTAATCCAACGAGGGTTTCCAAATTACTGTTCCCTAAGTGTGTATTTGTAGACCTCATTAGATTTTTTCTTAAATACACTAATAGACTAAGTGCTGGGACGTAACTGCTTTTTCGATAAATGACCATTAAACTCTAAGCTTTTAGGAACTGACACCTTAAAGTCCTTAATTTCCATGTGTATAATGAGTAAGTAGATAGTGCAGCCATTGCAGACCAACAGAGGTAATCACTGATTTTTGAATGTTCTCTGTTTGTAGGCACTTGGAATTCCAGCAAATCCGTACCAACAATGAACCACAAAAAAGATGCAGCATCTTCTTCCCCCTGCATCTTTAATGTTGCTGATGGGCCTGCTTGCCTGTGCCCCTCTCTCCAGAGAATACTCTGAGCAGCATGCTGACGTCTTCAGGGCTGATTCTTGTAGTTCCTCTTGCTCTACACTCCTCTTAACATCATTTAAAGGACAGGTTAT
Organism: Microtus oregoni; assembly: GCF_018167655.1. Lineage (NCBI taxonomy): Eukaryota > Metazoa > Chordata > Mammalia > Rodentia > Cricetidae > Microtus > Microtus oregoni. The sequence continues at coordinate 22,727,314 of NW_024543063.1, forward strand.
CATTTAAGGAAAGGCGCTTTCAGCCAACGTTGCATTTAGTTTGGAAATTTATTTACTCACTTATATAGTCATAATTTAAGGTTTTGTTTAAACATGAACTTCTGTTTGACTTAAGTACATGTTTGTTATCTTGCTAGATTGTGTGATATATTCACATCTAACTAGAAATAAGATCCTTAACTATTCTCTTAGCATGCCTCACTCCTACTGCATTCATGCTAGGAACTGTATGCTTGTAGATGTTTTCTGAGTTGATTTCTGCCAGGGACAGACCTGAGCTGTAGTTATGATGTAAGGCAGCAGGAAACTAGAAGTTTCATGTATTAGGAATTAATCTAGCCAGGAAAGGCAAAGTCTATCATAACAGATCAAGGAGAGAAAGGGACAGCAAGGAGTTCTCTTTTTTATTCTATGAAAAATAGAATCTGAACATACATGTGAAAATATGGGTTTATTATTCCATCCTTACCATTTACCATACAATCCTTTCAAAAATGTTTATTTATTTATTTATTTATTTATTTATTTATTTATTTATTGTGTGTTTCCTGCATGTATGCTTGTGCACTTTATGAACATAGTACCCTAGCAGGCCAGAAAAGGTATTAGATGCCCAGGAACTGGAGTTACAGATGGTTGTAAGCTGCCACGTGGGTGCTGAGAACTGAACACAGCTTCTTTCCATAAGAATAGCCAGTGCTCTTTACTTTTGAACTGTCTCCAGCCTCATGCCCCACCCCCCCAGTTCTTTTTCTTCCCCAGTGATATGGAATTTAAAATAGAGCAGACATTTATTTAGAAGTTGTTGTAGAGACTAAATGGTCAATTATGTCTAACTGATAGATTATTAGCAGAAATGCAAATAGAGCTCTCTGCCGTGTGTGGAGAGGGGTGCAGAGATACAGCACCATGGGAATCTTGGATAGGTCTAGCTCATCACTGTACTAGATCATCAGTAACTGTAGCAGCGGTAGTGATAAGCCTGAACAGAGTACTTGTGCCTCACCTCACTCTACCCTCATAAAGAACACAGGATAACATGGGTGTTGTACCCACAGAGGAGAGTACTGAGGGGCAGAGTGTTCAACATCCAAGGAAGAACTGAACTAGAAGTGTAAAGGCCATTCTGATGCTCCAATAGATGGCTCAGGGGGTAAAGTACTTGCTACATAAGCATGACACCTGAATCCTAATTCTTGGCATTCATGTAAAAGTCAGGCACATTTGGTGCTGCCCTGTAACTGAATAATTTGAGGTTGGAGATAGGAAGATCCTAGTTTCTTACTGGCTAGCCACCTCGCTGAAATAACAAGCTTCAGGTTCAGTGAGGCCTTATCTCAAGATAACAAATTAATTAATAACACGAAAAACAGCTGAAAAAAGCTACTCTTATATAAGTCTTTGCTCTTTCACAGGAATGAGAATACCTATACACACAAATACACACATGCATAGATCACACATGTACAAATGAAAGAAAATTTAAAAGTGGGATCTGAAAAGTCAATGCAATAGGCAGAGTGGAAAAGATGTCTAAAATTCTCCCAAGTTCCAATGATTTTAAGTACATACCTTATTTAAAATGAATGGACCAAATTAATTTCTTTGGCTTGTTACACAATACAGAGCTCATGGCTCCAATCTGGAGGCTCTACCATGGGAATAAATCTAGGTATTGATCTTCCTTTGTATACTCACTCTGAATACTAATTTATATCTTGTTTGCTAACGTTTCAGGTTAGTGACAAAATGCCCCTGCTCCAGCGGTTGGCCCTACCCCCACCCCCATTTTTAAGTCTCTGCCAGCAGTATTTGGCCTCAGTAGGTTAAAGGCTAGGTATGGGTTCCAGGAGGAGGTGGAGGGGAAAGAGTGGGTGTGACTGTGATCAAAACATATTGTGTACATGTATGATATTTTTGAAGAATTGGTAAAATATATTTTTAAGAAGTGATTTTTTTTTCCCCAGACAGGGTTTCTCTATAGCTTTGTAGCCTGTCCAGGAACTCACTCTGTAGACCAGGCTGGCCTCAAACTCACATAGATCCACCTATCTCTGCTTCCTGAGTGCAGGGATTAAAGGCATGTGCCACCACTGCTGGGCTACGAAGTGAATTTAATTGAAGAAAGAATGAAAAGAATCCTGAGACGATTTGTTCTAGATGCTTGCATTAAGTGTGAAATGATGGAGGAAGGTCATTGGCTAATAAAGGAACTGCCCTGGCCCATTTTATTGGTTAGAGGTTAGGTAGGTGGGGTAAACAGAACAGAACGCTGGGAGGAAGAGGAAGTGAGCTCAGAGAAGCCACAGCTCTCCTCTCTGGAGCAGACGCCTGAGAGAGACGCCATGCCCTGCTCCCGGGATGAAGCTCCGACCCAGGATGGACTAGGTTAGAATCTCCCTGGTAAGCGCACCTTGGGGTGCCATACACAGATGATTAGAGATGGGTTGATCGGGATGTGAGAATTAGCCTGTAAGGGCTAGGGCTAAAGGGCCAAGCAGTGATTAAAAGAATACAGTGTCTGTGTAATTATTTCGGGGCATAAGCTAGCCGAGCAGGTGGCTGGGGTTCTGGGAACGCAGCCCCACCGCCCCTATTACCACAGTGAAAGAACCATTATTTGGAGTACTGGACTTTAGTAAGTATAAAATGAACCTGTGCCATGCTGGCTGGTGGAAGTCAGCACCAGAGAGACATGAGCAACCAGGAGATAGGTAATGTGAATCAAAGGAGGGGAACAAACTAAGACAGCGGGAGCATGGTCATTCAGTCTTAAGGTTTTCTGCTTAGAATCAATTTCTTGAAGCATCCGCTTGATTTTAGAACACTCTCCTTTTTCTTCATTAACACCTCCATATCGCTCAAGGGTTTGCACGGATCTTCTTCATATAGTACCGGACTGTGTTACATTAGCATTTTGGAAACTGTGACTCCATGCTGTTTTGTTAGATCACCCTCTCCACATCTCAGTGTCCCTGTGGCTCCTGAACCAAAACCGAGAGCTTGACCTGCAGCCTAAACTACTTTCACCAGCTACAATGAGTCCTAGGAACAGACTTTAATTTCAAGCCAGCAATCACAATTTGTTTATTTTCCTAACTATTTGATAGTTTTATTAGCTGTAAAGGATGTTACTCAGAGGTGTAAATGTTTTTTCACCTTAGAAATAATGACATCCCTTTCCCTTTTATCTTTCTACCAGAAACAGTAAAATTCATACAATATGGAAGTTATTTAATATATACAAACTTATTATGTTCTTTTTTTTGGTTTATTTTTTTTAGTTGTTGAAAAAATTTCCGCCTCCTCCCTGTTTCCCATTTCCCTCCCCCTCCTCCCACACATTGCCCCTCCCCCACTCTCCTCACCCTTTCCCCACTCCTCTCCCCCTCCCCCCACTCCCCTCCCCCTTTCTCCACTCCTCTCTCCCTCCCCCCACTCTATTCCCCCTCCCTCTGGAGACTGAAGAGCGGCCCAGATTCCCTGCCTTGTGGGAAGTCCAAGGTCCTCCCACTTCTATCCAGGTTCAGGAAGGTGAGCATCCAAACAGGCTAGGGTCGCACAAAGCCAGTTCATGCATTAGGATTGAAACCTAGTGCCATTGTCCTTGGCTTCTCATCAGCCTTCATTGTCCGCCATGTTCTTTTAATGAAAGACAGTATACTAATAATAAATGCAGAAGAAAACTACTATAGATAATCAATTGGTCATTGATAAACTCAGTTCCATTAAATACTGAGCAAAACTGATAGAAACTCATGGATATCAAGCCAGGCCTGGGAAAAACACTCTTATTATTTCATTGCTTGTTAGACACATCACATTATTTCCAAGAAATTAAGGCACCACAGTGTGAAACCCTATGGTCAGATTTATGGGAGTGGGAACCATAAAGCCATACCCCCTGCAAGGAGCCTATAGAAGAGGGACATTGACATCTGTAACGGATGACCCCTGCCAGATGTGTTGCTCTGCTTTAGACCTGGCTTAGGTTGTTCTCCCTCAGTCCAATGATGTCACTCTGGGGCTCTCTTTCAGAACTGAAGAACTGAGGCTCAGTAAATAAACACATAGTATCTTAATAAAGACCTCATCTGTCAGAGAAAGAATCAGCCTAGCTGACCACCAACAGATGAATAGCTAGTAAAAATGTGGTATATATTAACAGTGAATTTTATTTAGTGATGAAGAAAAATAAAATTATAAAGTTTTCCAGAAAATGGATGGAATTGGAAAATATTGTATTAACTTGATATAACTCAGAGTAAGAACCTGGTTTCATATGTGGATCCCAGAGTCTAAGTATTTGTTCCATTTTTAACACTTATTTTTATTTTTATCTATTTATATGTATGTACACCTCTGTGTGGGTATGTATAAGTGCAGGTACCCACAGAGATTCAATGACAGTATCAGATCTCCGAGAGCTGGAGTCTAGACAATTATGAGCTGCCCCATAAACTGATAACTGAACTCAGATCCTCTCAGAGAGCTGAAGCACTCTTAGCTGTGAGTCATCTCTTCAGCTCCCTCCAGGGTCTAATTTTTGCATTTATACTGGAATGAGTGTCTGTAGACGTCGTGAAACTAAATGGGGCCCATAAGTGGGGGAAAGAAAGATCTTAAGGAAGGTGCATGGGGAGAGTAAGGGAATATATGTGATGTCAAATTAGGAAGGAGACTCGAGCAGAAGGAAACAGTGGACGGGGCATGGGGAGAAGGGCATGTTCTTCACATACTCTGGGGGTCAAAAGTTGATCCATAATGGACTTGTGAGTGAAAGCTCTTTATTGCCAAAACCAATGTGTTCTCAGCATCACCCTGTGGATTTTACTTCATGCTCGTCTTGATGATTCTGGGATGTGGAATGAGGTTTTGGAGACGTCATAGTGGAAGGTTTTTTTTTTTTATCATGTCTCCTTCAAGAGACGTTTTATGTTTCTGATTAATAGACAAAGCTCTGCAGTGTAAGACCCATGCAGCAATGAACTGTACTGCTCTCTTCTAAGACACCTATTTTCCCTTCTGATGATGCAAAATAGGTGTTAGGAAAAGGTCTGTTGAGTACAGATTCTCAATGACATGATGGGTAACTTCCATTAGAAGCAGGCAGTTTATACAGGTGACCAGCTAAAAACTGAGGACTAATATTTGCCATGATAACAGACCCTACCATGTTACTTTCTCTGGACCAAAAGTCCAATTATCTTGAAAATTCTACAGAGGAGGAGCTATTCATCCCTATCTCTAAATTCACAGGAAATGGCGTGAGTATAGGAAACCAAGGCGGTGTGTGCTGAACAGAAAGTTTCTGGGTAGTAGTCAGCGTCCATTCCCAAGGTTCTGTTCATATGTTCATGTATATTTATATATGTTCATATATATATATATATTCACATATATAAAGCTGACTTTATATATGCTTGCTTTATGTCAACTTTAAATTAACAGCGGCAGAATCACACCCGAGAGCTGAGAACCCGGTAGTCCTTTGGTCCTTGAGGCTGGGTGTCTCAGCAATTACAGTAATCCCACAATGACTGTCTCTCATTAGTGGGAGGAGGGGTGACAACCACTAGCTGCTCAGTCATCCTAAGACTGGGCCCCTTGGTAGTCTCAATATGGCACTAGAAGCCTAGAAGTTTCCTGGCGTTGCTGCTCCCTAATCCACAACCAAAGCTAATCAAAGTCAGGGAATGGTGGTTCTGAGAGCAGAGGAAGAATCAACATCATTATCAGGGCAAATTAACTCGGGGCAAGAGGCAAGGCCGGACGAGCATAGTGAGAGATGATCTACCTGTGATACCATTTGTATCTGGGCTGCTACTGAAAGGTGCTGCCCGCAATCTGGATGGGTCTTCCCACATCCAACCAGGCATTCAGGACACTTCTTCAGTTGAAGCTCCTTACTCAAAAAATTCTAGTTTGTGTCAAGTTAGCACTAAAAACAACCATCACATGCCACACACGAAGTACATTGTAGTAATAGACCAGAAGTTACAAGTCCATAGAAAAGCATTCCCATATGGCAACCTTAAAGACATAATTTAGTGATGTCAATGTGCAAGTGAATTTGATTGGCATTGCTTGTCTTCTGTTATTGGACCTGCGAAGGAAGAGATGACCAAAGAAACTGCTGAAAGAATAGAACCACAAGAACTCAAATACAAGAGAATGCTAGAATATCAGAATTCTAGAACTTTCTCAGGTGTTGCTATCCTAAACAAAAGAGGCAGTGGTATACTCAGCCTGGAAGCTTCTGTGTTTCAGAGCAAGTACCATCAGGGAAGGAAAGACAAGTAAGATCCCTTCCTGAAGTGGGATCATGGCTGAGGTTGGTACTTCATATTGTAAATAGTGTAGTTAATCTGTCATCAGGAGTGGGGGTGGGTTAAACAGTTGGGTAAGTCTTGTTTACAATCAAATATTAATAACTGAGAACTTAATATATGATTTTTTTAGTCCTTATTCTGGGTAGCTTTAAATACTTGGCTTCAAAATGATCTTTTCAAGTATCACAGATGTTTGTGTTACATGAAATATTTTCTTCATTTAGTATGGGGTCACATTAGTGGCAGATGCTTGCTTTATTTATGGTTGGTTGTCAGTCGCTTCATTGTGATTTTCCTTGTTAAGCATTTGCGTTTGAATTTCCTGGAATGGATATTAAGTAAGGCAAGAGATCAGGAAAGAATGGAAAGAGGAACGGCTAGAACTCTAATTCACTGACAGACAAGTGTAGGCAAAAATGGATTGGTAATGGAACAGTGAGCATCCCTGTACTCTTGGTTGAAACAAACGTGCAAGGCCCCTGACTTTTCCGTACAGGTCTGGCTCACAGCATTGTTTCTAGCTAGTTGCCTTAAAGGATGAAGTGACGTCTCTTCCCTTTTGCAAGTCCTCTGTAAAACTGGTGAATATTTTTAAGCTGAGTATTCCTTGGCTATGGTGCTAACTCATTGTATGAATGGCATAGGGACCTACTGTGCCACTCCCATGGTTCTTGGGAAGAATGGGAAACCAAACAACCATGTTCATTCTTTACCTAAGCTGCACAAAGAATTGTCCTTTTCTCTCTGGTCCAACAGTCTTCTATCATTTCAACACCCCACCCCAGATAATATGTGCTTATCGAAAGGAGGGTAACATTTCAGACTTGCCTGAACACTCAACAGACACCCAGAACTGACTTAAAGTCAAGTGTGACATTGAATGAGAAGAGTGGGAAACTTGATCCTGGGTAAACTTGACAAAGAACAGCCTCCTGGGATTGCTGAGGACAAAACTTGATGGCAGTGGCTGGAGTTAGTACAGTGGATGGAGCAAGTAAAAAATTTCTAAAGTTTTGTCATTAGTGGGGTACACAGGACAATTGGTAAAAGAAAGGGTATCAAATAAAAGATAATTTTAAATTTCGTTTACATGTGCCTATGTGTGTGTGTGTGTGTGTATGTGTGTGTGAAACAACAGGGGGCTCCACTGAGATAGTCTGTGGGGAAGGGCTTGCAGCAAGGAGACTCTTAGGGTCGACCACTGAGAAGAACAGTTCCTTCCCTGAACTCCACAACTTATCCGGATCAGCAGCTCTAAATGATGCTGCATGAGTGTCCAGGATGCACTGCCAGGCCTCAGAGGTCCAGAAACTTCTCTAAGCTGGAACACGGGAAGGAGGAGGAATTTGCCACAAAAAATAGGACATGGGGGAGAAGTGGGATGGAGCCATAAATGTTTCCTGTGTTCAGGAGGCTCCTGGGACTCCGGCTTGACGTGATGATTCAGAGGGACACCAAAAGCGGACCTTAGTGGCCATCAACAAAGGAAAACCCTGCTGAATAACCCAAAGCTGTGGGGGACAGTTAACTTTTCTGACATCTAGACAACTAAAGAATGGCCATTTATATCTCCCCCTCTCCCATCATCCCTCACCTTCTCCCTCAAACCCCCGCTCCACTTGTTTCTTGCCAAGGACTGGTTTTACAACAGAATGTAGCTTGTGCCATTGAAACAGACCTTTGTTGAGCAGTGTCGATGGACTGCTATCCCAGTACCCATGGCCATCTCCCCCCATCATTAGCCATGAATCACACCTTCTGTCCTCACCTTCCCTCCTCACCTTTCTCTCTGGGTCTCTCCCAACTTGACACACAGTCATTTAGCTGGTATAAAATGGTAATTTGTGCTTCTCTGAGGTTTATCTCTTTTTAAAAGGTTGCCCTCTGTCATGCTGTTTGGATCTGCAAATTCAAAGCCATGCCAGCTCTCCAGGGAAAACCAAGACCAGAGTCTCCCAGGGCCAGGTGTGAGGGGCAATGGAGCCTGAGCCCAGGGCTGTAATTACTGCACCATTGCTTGCTTGCACATGGCTTTGACAGTGACAAATCACACTCATTTCTGTCTCTATGTGAAAGGGGTCTTATTTCTCGGGTGGTGGGACTGTTTGTAGGAAAGGGAACATTTATTCATGTATAATAAATTCTTGTTGGAGTCGTTAGAGTGCAAATTTAATAGCGCAGTTAGTATCTTCAAAAATCACCTATTTTTTTTTAAAAAGCATTCATTTATTAGAAAAAGGGATGCTTCGGTGACCATGAATGTGTTTCTGATGTCCTGTTCTGTGGGTTAAACAACTCTTTTTTTTTAATCACTTGCCTTGCTCAATAGTGCTAAACATACTCAGGACTGTCTGTCTTCATGTAATGTGGACGCTCAGCTCTGTAGACATGATGCTAAATGGGTAAACCACAGGGTCTTCTGAGATCCCACAGCTGTCTCTTTCTTCCAGAACTATGATGCAGTCTGGAAGGGCATTCTGGTTTTCTGTTTCAGTATGGCTATAAAAAGGACTAGGCTGCCCTGGCCTAGAGGTGTATACTTTTAATCCCAATTCTCAGAGTCAAAGTCAAGAAGAGCTCAGTGATTTGGAGGCCAGTCTGGTCTACATAGTGAGGGCAGGGCCACTAAGTGAATCTACCAAAAAAACAAAAATACAAAATGAGAAAGGTTTGCGCTAAGTGGTGGCTAGGTTTTATAACAGTTTGACACAAGCTAACCCCATTGTGGAGGTGGTACTCTTAAATGAGAAAATGCTTTCACCAGATACGCCTTGGTGGTTTTCTTGATTAATAACTGAGGTGGGCTGGCCCTGCTCATTGTGGTCAGTGCTGCCCCTGGGCAGGTGGTCCTGAGTTCTATAAGAAAGCAGAATGAGCAAGCCATGAGGAGTAAGCCAGAAAGCAGCACTCTTCCATGGTCTTTTCATGCCTTCAGGTTCTGCCCTGAGTTCTTGCCCTGACTTCCCTACACCCTAGAGTGGGATTTCCAAGTTGTAAATTAGAACTAAACCCTTTCCTCCCCAAGTTGTTCATGAACACGGTGTTTTATTACAGCAATAGAAACCCTAAGACAGTTAAGGAAAGAACCTTCTCATCTTTGCTCAAGTACTGAGGGCCAAATTAGCTGAATACCATAGCATTATCAATTACTACTAGAAACATTGACAGGTGCTCCAGTAAAAGTGGATTTGTTCAATATTTTCAGATGAAAGAAATGTGATTTAGCAAATCACTAGTTATGCTTATAAAACATAAAATTATAAACTGTATAAGCTAAGCAAGGAACTTGAAGGACAGTGCTTTCTTTCATATGCTTTGTTAAAGTCACTTTGATAGGGTCTCCGGGGGTTTGAGCCAGCCAGTCTTCAGACTGTAGATAAGACAGACAAGTCATTTATTATCTAACCAAGGACCTCAGGTTCAGAATAGTGAGCGATCGATCTCCATCACTAGAAGCCCTTCGGAATGTTTGTTTTCCCTGATTTGTGGACAGAGTTCTCTTTGAAAATAGGTTATGCTGTATGTTCAGAACTATGTTCAGATTCACGAAGATTCACAAATGAACACTCATGGTTCCTAGAATGGAAGACTGAGCTGTTAATTACATACAAGCATCTGAGACTCTGTTTTGATCTGTTGTCATCCAATAGTTAAGAGTTAATGAATATTAATATTACAACCATATGAAAAATTTAAACTCAGGGTGTTTTCCGTTATTTTTGAAAGGTCTTTGTATTTTCAATTTCAAACTTTTTCTCAGTTCAGATATTTTATGTTTTATTCATTTAGATTTTAATATTTCTATGGGCTTCAAATAAAAGAAAATCAGATGGATTCTGGCTATAAGACCATGGAACAACCAGCCATTTCTTTTAAAAATAGATTTGAATTTCTCCTTAATGCAGATATTAAAGTAACTAGGATTTTATGTCCTTGCCTCTGACTGTCTCTATATCTGCCTAAAATTGTCTGCCTTTTCTGTTTTTTCCAATTAATTTTCCCTGTGTTCCAAACAATGATTACAAAAGCCCCACCATCCATGGAATCAGGTTGGAGTGTTTAGTTTCTCTCAGAACACTAGCTAGGAGTAACTCTTCCTTCTCTTGTCTACTTGCTTCACTCATGACTTTCATAGTGACACGATGCCTCCAGGAGAGGAGGCAGGAGTTCCCCACTGTGTCTCGTAGACCTGGACTCTGATCTCTCTATCCTTATTTAATTTGTCATTGCAATGTGCTTAGTTGTTATTTAAATACAATCATTATAATGTTGGAAGTATATAAACCAATAAAACACACGCAATGACAAAGCTGCCCACCTCTCCCTCCTCTAGCCTCTTTCCTTTCCTAATACCTGTATCTGGTATTAATCAATTTTAGTATCTTGGTAGACATGCTTTCACACCTTTTTAAAAACAAACCTGAATAGACCTTTTTATGTCTATTATCTGGCAATCATCTGTCTATCATCCATCATCTACTTATTCTATTTTCTATCTACCTATCTTTATCCTTGTATCTAATATGTACCCTCACATTTAAGAATTTTGTTAAATTGTTTTGCCATAGTAGTGTGTGCCTTTATACTCTATAACACATGGACATGCATGTACCTAACTTGCTATCTCTTTTTTATTATATGCTAAAACTTTCAATAAATGAAATTACAACACATTCTGGACCTTTCATGCATAACAAAGAGAAGTGTAGGATTTTCTTTTTAAGGCTGATTTGCTATTGTTTTATGTGAGTGCTTGTACACCACGAGTTCTCAGTGCTTGTGCAGGCCAGAAGAGAGCATCAGTTTGTCTGCAACCGGAGTTACAGAGGCTTGGGAGCTGGCGTGTGGGTGCTAGGAACTGAAGGTGGGTTCTGTACAAAAGCAGTGAGCACTCTTAACCTCTGGGTCATCTTGTCAGCCCCATGTGTGTTTTTCCTGAGGAAAGGTTGGGTGAAAGTCAGTATTTTACTTTAATTTTTACCTGCTCTTTTCCTCACTATTTCCATGCAAGATTCCTCTTCTTCCTACATCTCTTTCTTGAAATATATGTATATTGTGTGTCTTAGTTTATATACAAGTATGGGAGAGCTGATAATTGTTTTCACAATAAAACAATATACATTTTGTATCATTAGTTATATTAATACATATTACATATTTTCTAGGGTAGTAACCTGGTATCAAACATTTTTTTTATAATGATTGCTGCCTGTATGGTAGGTTGAGGTTGCATCCGTTCTCCAGTCCTGTTATTGATGGGAATCAGTTTGCTTCCTGATTTGTGGGTCTGATTATTCCTATTGTTGTTAGCATGAAGATTGCTGCATATAGATTTTGACTTTCCAGTTTCATGGGTTTAGTTTCCAAAGTAGATTTTCTGGTTTAGGCGACTACATTGGTAACTTTCAATTTAAACCACACCAGCTGAACATTAGAATTACATTCCTTTAAACTCACATCAGTAACTATGGTGGTTTATATAAGAATGACCCCCATAAGGTCATATATTTGAATGTTTAGGGAATGGTGCATTTGGAATGATAGAGAGGTATGGTCTTGTTGAAGTATGCCATTAGGGGTGGGTTTTGAGATTTCAGAAGGCCAAGCCAGTCTCCTTTCTTGCTGCCTATGGATCTGGATGTACAACTCTCAGTTACTCTCCAGCACCATGTCTGTCTGCATGCCAAGGTTTTTCCTGCCATGACAGTAATGGACTAAACCTCTGAGACTGTGGGACTCTAGTAGAACAAAAAGCAGAGGAAGAAAACTCTTCTCTCTGCTGACTGATCTTCCTCTGTGGTTCTTACACTGGAATCTACACTGTCAGCTCATGGGTCCACGATATGGCTTTCCCGTGACCCCATCTTACACATAACTGAACTTCTCAGCCTACAGAAAGTGAACTGATTCATATCACTAATACCAAATCTACAGCTCTCTATTACTACTGTTATTCATATTTTTATGAAGCATTATTAATTGTTTTTAATACTAGACATTCAAGAAGGGGAGAACCATAGCAGATTAATTCTGTCCTCACTGAACTAAACATATTAAGAAGATGCTTCTGAAGGTTATATTGTATTTTTCCTACGTCTAGACACCAATATGTACCACCACATGAACCTTTTGCAGTGTATTAGTGGCGCTCCTTACCAGGACATAATGTTAGTGTTCTTTTATTATTCATCTAGATGGGCAGTGTCTATAGAAGAACCAACTTTCCAAGAAAGGCCTAATGTAGCATAGCTCTTCTTTGGATCTTGGGCCACATTTCTTGGATGCCCTGAGCAACTATGTAAGAAGTCTAGAACACTTAAAGACCTGTGTCTCAGAGGCAATGGCCACATAGAGACAGAGGAGGCCCAGATGCTGGAAGTCTCAGAAATCAGACACATGAATGAGCAAGCATTCAGATGATGTCCCTGTCAGTGTTCCCTGGAGCTAAGCATAGGTCTGTGGAGTCATCCTTAGAGTTTCCCAGGTGCATTTAAGACAATATAGACCAGGAGCAAGCACTTGTTCTGTCCCATGTCTTAACTCTTGATCCTAGAATTTGGAGACAGTGAAAGGTTGATTACACCACTAAATTCTGGTTTAATTCCATGTGCTGTGTTAATGATTAGAACAGATATTCAGAGAATTATAGACTTCCTGCCATGGAAAAGAAAGTTAAGAGCATCTGGTCAAAATTAATTATCTTAAAAAGGAGGAAATCCCCTCAAATGGACAGAATATCTGACCTAGAATCTAACAGCTCATCAATGGAAGAGAAAGGAACTTTTTCTTCCTTGAAACGTGATAATGATTTCTCTATTCCTGGACTACCTACATTGGTACTAGACTCTTACTGTACTAGAACAAAGATGAAAATTCTTACTATGCTATATCTCCTGGTAGGTGGAGTCAGGACTAAGGAACTTCAAGGTCAGATATGGGCACGGTGTGCCTTATAAACTGGGAAGAACCAGTTGAAAAGGTGATAAGTGAATGCGTAAGTGTGAGTTTGTAGGCATCAATATGGAAGTGGAAGGAAATTCTCTAAGCTTCAGCCTCTCTGTGAGTGATTTCAGTAAACGGAATGTCATTACATAGTCTTAATATCACTTAAAGTTCTCAATAGAAAAAAAAATAACCTTGGATCAGGAGTTTGTTGTAGAAGAGGACTGGTCTCAATGACCTGTTGTTAATGCAGAAGAGACACAGCTGATCAAGCACCAAGGGAGGCTCCAGCTCACCTTGTAAAAAAGTCACCTTGTAGGCAGACAAGCATGAATGGTTTTAGGGTTATCCTCAAGGTTTCTCTAATGAACCCCTGCATCTGTAGTCCAACATGTGATGAAAATTTTCTAGAAAATGCATGAATAAAATATCTATCAGTGAAAAATACCTCTAATTGATATAAATTTGTGTGAGTTCATATCCATAGTTTGTGTTCTATGTAATATTACCATTTGCAATAAAATTAATAAGAATTATTGTTTGGCCGTGGCACACACCTTTAATCCCTGCACTGGGAAGGCAGAGACAGGTGAATCTCTGAGTTTGAGATAGCCTGGTCTCCAGAACAGGTTCCAGGACAGGCTCCAAAGCTACAGAATAACTCTGTTTTGAGAAATAATAATAATAATGATAATAATAACAATAATAATAATGATAATAGGAATTATTTGAGGTCTTCAGAAGTAATTACTCTGATACAATTTGATGTTATTGTATAAGCCTACCTTCCTTTCTCCCCTCTGCCCTCTCCACTTTTCTTGCTCCTGTATGCTTCCTTTTTCTTTTAAAGACTATGTATTCTTGCCAATCAAGTCTATGTTCAATATGAGATAATCCATGCTATCAGGGAAAAATGAGATCATTTTATTCAAAACTCAAGATAATTTTTTTCTTTATGCCAAGAGGGTAGACGCCATGGGTATCCCAATCACAACTCTAGCTCCTGGGTAATAATCAATGCCTTTTAAACCTGGAAGAAATCCATTACAGAAGTAAGCAGACATTGTTCAGCAACCCTACAAAATGGGCATCAAAGACCAGGAGATTTTTTTTTCTCTATCCTTTTGGTATACATAGATGTGTCTGTGTTTCAAAAGTAGTGAATATTTGGAGTATGTCGGTCCTTTCCCTTGGTAAAATATTTTCTCAAGTCTGAGTCCCAGAAACTGGGGAATGCACCTTGCATAAGTCTCTGAGTTAGCGAGGTCCTCATTTCCTCTTCGGATAGGGTAACATATATTTGCACCTCTCCCCACACTGAAAGACACATATGAAATCCTTCTCAACATGGTTTCTGTGATTTATGAGTTGGTGATCCATAGGCTATAGTAAAGTGGGAAGCAAATTAGAGTTCACATGACTAAAAATACTATCAATAATTGCAGCCTTGAGAAAAGATATAGAGACAGAGTCACGCAGGAACCAATATCTTTCTTGCCAAAGATGCCATATTACCCTTCCCAGGGAAAAGGGCAGCAGCATGCCTGTCGAGTGATCAGACAGAAGTCAGGGAAGATGCTGTGGCATCTGTGATTCCATAGGGCATTGGTGTGATGTCTGGCTAAATCAGGAGTGGATGCTTCTAGTGTTTTAATTTAAGTGAAACAATAGGAAAGTGCGTGGGAACTTTTTATGACAAAGTCATTTTGATAAAAATTTCAATGTGAACAATAAGTAAATCCTTGATTGGACATTAGCTGCATCGTGGAGAGGAGAGATTCACATCTGAAGATGTGCCTAAAGAGTGAAGTTCTCCCCACACAATCCAAAGCTCCGGAAGGTTTTGCAAATGCAACTCTGCGGTCTCCAAACTAAACCATCAATCCAGAGAAGGTGGTGTTTATCTTCCTATGTGGTGCCTTTGTTTTAGAAAAGATGGTGGCAAACTTCTCTAAACGATGTATACAAAATAAAATATTTTGGGTCTACAACCCATAGATTTTCTATTTCATTATGCAGAACCTCTTACCAACCCTGTCTCTCTGTGTAGGGAAAGGACAGATGTATAATGAATAAGATTGATGGGAATGTGTCTCAATAAAACTCATTTTTAAAAGACAAATCATGGGGCAAGTTTAAAGATGCAGCAGTGTATTTCCCAGCTACATCTCCAGAAAAGTCTGGACACGTGATCACAGCATTTCAATTTCTCAGTGGTTTTTACTTGGTAGGTGTGGTAGTCTGAATGAGCATGACCCCCATATGTTTGAATAGTTAGTCCTTTTGGTGGAATTGCTTGGGAAGTGTGGGCTTATTGGAGGTGTGCCCCAGGCATGAGCTTTGAAGCTTCAAAAGGCTCCTCACATCCCCTATGCCTTCTGCCTCCTGCTTGTGGTTTGAAATTTGAGTTCAAGCTGCTCTTGTTGCCATGCCTTTGTTCTGTAATTGTGGCCTCTTGCCTAGAAATGTAAGAACTATTAAGTATTTTCTCTTACAAGTTGCCTTGGTCATGGCACTTTGTCACGTCAGTAGAAAAGTTACTAAAATAGTAGCTGACACAGCCAGGAAGGGGTTTCTTGTCCTTTGTTGATAACTGAAAGACCTGAGTTAAAGGCACTAATACTGTCACCATGTGACCTCATACAAACTTTTAACTTTCAATACTGCATATTTCTCTACTAAAGATACCTATTCCAGTTATTTTATGAAGTTTTTGGGGTGTGGGAGGTCCTTTTGTCTTTGTGTCGCTTTTATTGGTTAGTAAATAAAGAACTGCTTAGAGTCTATGGCAAGGGCAGAGCAGAACTAGGTGGGGAAAGCTAGGCTGTATGCTGGGAGAAAGATGGCGGAGTCAGAGAGAAGCTATGGAGCAGCCAGAGAGAGATGTTGGGAACTTTACCCGATAAGCCTCAGCCACGTGGTTATATACAAAATGATTGAAATGGGTTAAATTAATACAAGAATTAACCAATAAGAAACTAGAGCTAATGGGCCAAGCAGTGATTTAATTAATACAGTTTCTGTGTGATTATTCCGGGTCTAAGCTAGCAAGGTGGCTGGGAACCAACAAGCAGCTTCTCCTCCAACATTTTTGTAAGAATTCAGTGACCTAGTACTAGTAGAAATACTTCATAGAGGGAGGTATTATCCAAGAAGTGACAGCTGTAATAGCAGACAGTAACCACAGAAACATTCTCAGAAAGGCACTTGAAAGAAATAAAGAGAATACAGATTTGAAATCGTTCAACAGCCACTTACATAACTAAGAGAGGGGTGTCTTTTGGGATGGAGCCCTGCCTTCTTCCCCTATACCAGTAATTTGTTTGCTGGGAAGTCTATACCTGCACAAAACTGCTTGCTCCAGGAAACCAGTTCAGTACTTCTGTCATTATTATTGGCAAACCTTTTGTTCATTGGAAAAGAAACAGACCAGTAGCTGTGCTCTACTGTGTCAAATCAATCATCTTACATATTTTTAAGGCATTAAAAAAAACAGTGGACATTCTTGAAACCTTAATAAATTATGTTCACTGAGTAGAGCTTTCAAATGCAGCCAGGAAACCACCCCTCCATTTGCCTCTAAAAGTCCGTATCTATTGCAGGCAGTACATAATAGTTGCTTCATTGTTTTGAGAAACTCGAAACATTAACACAGCTAATAGTGGTCATGCCATTAATAACATACCATGCTTTAAACAAAAAGAGACAAAAGAAGAAGAAAAAGACAAGTGAAAAGGGTTTATTGTGATGATGTACACTTAAAATCCAGGACTGGAGAGGCTGAGGCAGGGGTCAATTTGGGTAACATAAAAATGACAACTATGAAAAGAGCCAAAGAGAAATCACTCCACAGTTGGTTTCAAGGGAGCGCTCAGCCTGCATCCGTTTCCCCCACAATTCTCAAACTATCCTCAGACTCAGAAAACAGATCCTGTTGGATGACCTTAGAGGAGAACTTTATCAGGCTATATTTTGGTTTACTTAAGAGAAACTGTCAGATCAGATCACGTCATCTTTATAATGAATAAAAACAAATACTGTTGTGAATTGATTTTATTGCCTTGCTTTGTTTCTAGACAAATGATGTGATGTGAAGCTTCCTGCACTGCAGGAATCCATTACTTCTGCCTTGTCTGGTGTGTCCTGTGGGATCTTTCCTTTAGCGATTTCTTAAATGCTCACCATTGCTTAATTTTGAAAATCACTTTCTTAACCTAAAAACACAAGTGAGCTTTCTCTTAGGATGCCAAGCCTCATGTTGGTATCTTGGTGCATGAACAGGGCTCAATTCTTTTCTTTAGAATTGCTCTAAACCAAAGTGATCTTTGCTGTGTGGAGAGTAAGAAGTTTGGATTAGACAAGAAAAAGGCATCTTCTCAGACAAACTGACTAACAGAAGAAAAACAGAAAGTAAAGTTGAGGAGCTAAGAGCCTGTGACATTGATTGACAAATTCTCCTTGACATTGCCAAGGTAAACCAAAAATATATCCTGATACACTTTTCCACTTAGGTCATTTAACAGGATGTGTTTTCACGGAGTTTCAGGACAGCAGTCATCTGCTGAGTTAGCAGAATCCACATTGAAGGCCAGAGTAAAAAAATAATAATATAAAGAATCAATCCACGTGTATCTGTGCAGTGGAGATGTGCTGATAATAGTAAAGAATCAACCCACGTGTATCTATGCAGTGGAGATGTGCCGTCCTATCTAATTAGCAGAGCCCCCCTCTCCTTCAGTACTACACTGCCAAGAACAATGAATACGCTTTTACAAAGAATCTTAAAATTGGAAAGATATTTTGAGCTCATACGTTGCCAGCCGTTTTGGAAATGGTGGGAGATGAATTGTGATAATCATAATGTGTCTTGCGGGCAGCCAATTATGTATCAATGTTAATAGAAACTACAGTGAAATTTCCTGAGTAGATATATATCAATTCATTATTTTCTGGTTCCAATATACACAAAAGTTCTGGTTGTTCAAAGAATACAAGCCTCAGTTTTCCTGTAGGTTGAAGGAATGATTATGTTGAAATAAAGGAATAGCACATATAGGCACTGTGGGCTCCAGTACAATTAGTTAGATGAAGCATTAGTCAGCTTTAGATACTCAACACCTACCATCCTTTAGCATGCCTTTAATGTCTAAGCATCTTCAGCTGAACACTACGTTACAAGCCAGTGCACACAGTACCGATGAGAACATTTTATGGCTCATTTTGTGGGCTTATTTTGAAACTACATCCTTTACAGTTAAGCAGTCAGTAGTATGTAATAACTTTTAGTGACTGATTCAGACTCTGCATGGCACCTGCTAAATGTTTTCAGAATACTCTAAACACAAGAACGTTTTGAAGTTGAACTCTGTATTTTAGAAACACCAACTTTGGTTTGTTTTTTTTCATTTTTTTTCCTGCAAAAATTGCAGTTCTCTTCACAGTTGCTGAATTTAGACAAAAGTGAGAAGCTATTTCTCAGACACACTAAATGCTTTATTCATGAAATAGTCTCCACGGCACCCTCAACACAGCTGAATGTCAAAGGTTATTAAGGTGCTATTAGCTAAAGGCATGGAACTGCTATTAATTAGAAATCCTTCTGAGTAACAAAGTCTACCTGCAAGGGCCATGCAGGGGATATGGGATGGGACAAACTGAGCTGAGAATATAAGAAAGGACTAAGGTCCAGGTCTTTTAGGGAGTGTGTGAGGCTCTGAAGACCAAATCTCCAGTAAAACAAGAAAAGTTAGCAAAATTATCAAAAACACATTTTAATTCTCAAGGAATTATTTAAAGGTCACACAGAGTATGGACAAATATTTATTCAACAGATTCATCTAAAACTGAGACACCATACCCTTGGATCCCTGCCTCTGTGTCCTCTTACTCATTCTGGTGGGAGCGATACATGGGTATCTGTGTGCTTCATGTGTTCCAGGCTTTCCAATGACATTTCCTATATGTCACCAGAGGTCACCAGAGTTTAACACACTCTAAAACACTAAACAAATATGCTATTGTTGTTATTCACAAAGGTCAGAATCTGATAGCGATAGTGATAGCAATAGTGATGTACCCTACCTATAAGACTCCACCCTAGGCATGAGAGAAGGCAATGCTAGATGCTGATGACATCCTTTCCAACTCACGTGAAGAAAGTTTCCACACCAAGATAAGCCAGCTGAGCACCAGTGGACAGCACCCTCATGACTGCCAGCCAATGTCTACAAGTTTACTTGGAGAACCTTAAACTGTAATGTTTATCTATTTCTCCAGGTAAATAAATTTTAGTACTTAGTGAAGTTAATAGACAAATTGGAGAAACTGATAAAAGGTCAAGGTCATGGGATAGATGGAAAAGCTGATGAAGGACATATCTCTGCATATGTACATATGTCTGCACCCATGCGCACGGACACACACCCCCCCCACACTCCATATTTCCAAGTTTTCACAGGGGCTAGTGAACCTCACAATGAACACTGTTATCGGAGATGTAGTAGATCTTCTTGGCTTAAGCTGGCTCGGAGATGATTTGCCTGTGGACCACAAAGTTTGGATGCTTCCCAGAGACCCTCTCATTGGTTTATCTTTGGAATAAAACCATAAGTCAATATTAGGGACATTCTGAAAGATCTTGTGGGGTAGATATTGATGTAATGTTAAGAATATTATCGTGTTTCTCTGAGGATTCATAGAGAAAAGTATCAAAGCCATGAGAACAAGTAAGAGGGAGTCTGCTGAAGAGCTCCAGACAAATCCTGTAACCCTGTCAATGACCACTGAGTTGCCCGCTGACCAAAGGAGCAAACAGTGGTATGGAGCATACCAACTATTCAGCCATGTAGAAAATGGTATCTCTGTTGGCTAAGCAAGTTGTGTTTGACTTTGCTACAAATGTTATCCAGCAAGCACTTCTTGTTGTATGTGTGTTGGATTAGAGGGGATGATGGAAAATGTGGTGGGACACCAACAAGAGGAATCATCTGTGCCCATTGCTATGTGGAGGAGGGTGTCATTACCAGATGATCTCAGCCTTCCCTTCCAACTGCCTTTCCTCACAATCATTCCTATTCACATCACCTACCCTCCACAATTACCGCACTCCCCATTCTCCTGTTTCAGACTTTATTCCCAATATTCCCGCTGCTTGGCATTGTTTCTGCCCTGAATTTCCCTGTCTCTAAATCCTATACATTTTACAAAGTGTGCCTAGAGGAAAGTCTACTCCATGATACTCTCAATAAATTATCTAAAATTAATCATTTTAGATGGAATCTCTGTTATTTATTTCTTTAATGTCATTTTCAGACTTTTTTTGCAAATAGCTTTTTTTATACACTATGTCCTAATAATGATTTTTCTGTCCCTCAGTCCCTTCCAAATCCTCCCCACCTTCTAAGTACCCTACACCTACACCCTTTCTTGCTCTCTCTCATTGGATAACAAACAGGCATCTAGGTAAACAAATAAGATAAAATAAAAACAAACAAATCAGAATAGTTCAAAACACACAAACAGGTAAAAAAAAGAGCCAAAGAAAAAGCACAAAGAACATATATAAATGCAGAGACACATACACTCAAACACATAGAGATACCATAAAACACAAAACCAGAAAACACAGTATGTAGGCAAAAGTAATTACATTATTTTCTCCCCTAATCCCTTCCATGGCTCCTATTTTCTCTCAAATACAGTTCTCCTTTCTTTGATTATTATTGTTACACACACACACACACACACACACACACACACACACACACATATATATATATATATATATGCATATGTATAAGTGAGTATTACCACTCAGAATTGAATGACAAATTAGAGGTCTAATCCCTGGGCAAAACTCCTCCTTTTCTCAGCATTTCTTAGTTGCCTGTGGTTCTTTGTCCAGGGGTGGGGTCTTTGAGATTTTCCTCCTTCCATGTTAACATGTCTGTTCATGTTATTGGTTAGTACTTGTTTATGCAACCATGAGATATCAAAGGTGTAGCATCTCTCTTTACTCCCAACTCCCAACTTTAGTTTTACACCCCTTTTCTGTCCCATGTATTCTTCTATACCATGCTAAAGTACTTAAAATGTAACTGTGAGTTTCTTAAGATGCAGTCATCTGGTTTGCATATATTTTATACATCTCCCAGATATATAAAAAAAATGTTTGCATATCATTAAGTTGCACTTCATGCCAGCTGGATGAGCTCAGGTATGAGTTCTGAGAGGACTGAGAGTAATGTATTTTTGGATAGATGGCAGAGGCATACTAGATTTTAATTGCAGTTTCCAACTGTGGATATGATCTGGGAGTTTGCCCAACCCCATCTCAGGCTGTCGCTCTTGCTCTTGTCACAATCATTCCATGCTGCTTCTAAGTTGCTAGGCAGCACCGACAAACTTGAACTTGTACCTCCAATCCTCTCACTTCTGTATCTTCTATATGTTCACCTGAAGCGTTGCTGCAGATCAAATCTAAGGTCTGGCAACTATTTTACCAATGGAGTCATGTTCACAGCTATAAAAATGTTGACATTCTTAAACGGATAGAATTTAATCCAAAAGCTAAATATCTAGAAACTTCTGATTCTCTCTCCCCGTGTGTGTGTGTGTGTGTTCTTGCATGTATAGGTACATATTTGTGCATCTACATATTATTATGTATGTGTATGAATGATGCAGAGGCCACAGGACAACCTCAGGCATTAGGAATGCTTATTTCTTGTTAAGACAGGGTTTCTCAGTGGCCCAGAGATTGCCCATTAGGTTAGGCTAGCCTGGCTAGCCAGTGACCTCAGAGAGCCACCTCTCTGCATCCTTAGTGTTGGGATTATATGTCAACTACGAAGTGAGGTGAAGACTCATTCTAGAGAGATACCTATTGCCAAGCCTGATGCCCTGAGCAAAATCCCTGGGATGCATATTTTAGGAGGAGATAACAAATGCATTCAAGTTATCCTCCAACCTCCTCATGTGAGCCATGGCATGTGTTTTTATAAACAGATATACACTTTTATAAAGATACCATGCCTTTAATTTATTTTTGTTTTATGCATACGAGTGTTTGTTTGCATGTATGTATGCGCACCATATATGTGCCTGGTGCCTGCAGAGGCCAGAGGAAGGCATCGACTATCTTGGTCTTGGAGTTATAGATGGTTGTGAGCTACTTTGTGGGTGCTAGGAACTGGATCAGGGTCTTCAACATTAGCAGCCAGTGCTCTTAATTGCCAAGCTAACTCTCCATCCTCATTCCTGACTTCTTAACACAAATTCTTGTAATCGAACTCACTTACCACCAGCCTCTGGGAAATAAACAAAGTCTTTTCTTGTTACCCTGGCTTTCTGCATGGCAGAATTTAGGATAAATATAACAAATCAATCCCTTTAGAATTAATAACCATTCAGTTAAAATCCAGAGTCCGGGACCTGAGTTAGGTGCTAATCTAACTCATCAGACTCTAGAGGGATTGAGTGATGTAGAGCTAGCAGGGGGGAACTGAGGATATAATTATATGTAACAAAGGAAAATCAAATCTAGTAATTAGCTTCTTTAGCATAACTCAAGAGGAAAAAATATCTGGAACTGGTTGGTATCTTATTGCTTTTTCCCGTTTGCTTTTAATTCTTACATATTACAATTAGGTTGAAAGGTCATAAACAGAAGTTAAAAGTAAAAATAGCTTTCCTAGCCAGTTTAGGTCAATGAGAAACTGAACAAGAGAAGAGTAATATGACTATGACTCTTTGGATTGTGACTGGAGAAACTGAGTAGATTACAAAGCTTTCAGAAATGAAAAAAAGTTGGGTATTGCTCTGAGAAAGAGGCCCATGCAAGCCATAGTTTATGTTCATTTGGATATTTCTCTTCAGTTGTGTTAAATCTGGGGTGTTTACATGGGTGTATCTAATGTGTACTTGGTAATATTCCTGTAGTGTACAGATTGTGGCCATAAGTGCACACACAGGGCTGACATCAGGAGGTGTGGAGAAAATAGGCATAAAGAACACATCAAATGAGAAATGATCAGTCTTTCAGACAGATGTTAGGAAAGCACGAAACCACGTGCTGGGTTGTAGGGTGGGAAGGGACAAAAGTTCAAATTGAAGCTTACAAAGGAATAATTCTAGAGGCAAGAGAGAGATTTGAATGAGAGAATGTTGTTTTTGAAGCCATAGAATCTGAAGTGTGGGTATGAGAGAAATTTCAGGTGCCTATGCCAAAGCAATGACAACATGTCATGCCTTTGACGTAGTGACACACATCAGGATAACTTCAACAAAATGGTGAGGAAGATGTGTCAGTATGTGAAGAATGTTTTTACAGGATAGGTGTCTTGACAGGAAGATGAGTTCAAAGCAAGTGGTTTTGTTATTTTCCTTCCGAAAAGTTGGAGAAACATTTTTATTTAGAAGGTAAAGGAGAAATATATACAATGCTGAAAAATTTATCACTGATTAGTGTTTTTTTATTAGAAATGCTGTCCATTTTTGGGTTTTTAAAGATAATAGCGATTTTGAAGGAGTGAGATATTCAAGTAATCCGCTGACAATTCCCAGCAAATGAAAAAGTTCTGGAAATTGTAGTTTTCAGTAATTAACCTGAAAACATGAATGAAAAAAGTTTCTCCTTACTTGACTGAGTAATCCTTAAAAGTTAAAATGACTATTTCGGATGAATGCAGAAAATGTACTGAACTCAACAGTCGGGGGCAGTTTATATGACAGCAAGTAGGTAACAAGGTAGTCCAGACCATGGGTTTATGTGATAGCAAGTAGATAGCAAGGTCATCTAGACTATGGAAAAAGGACATCTGAGTGATAGCGTTCTAATGAAACTGGCATCAGGGAAGTAAATGGGGACAGGACTACTTGGAAAACAAAATGTGATAAAGAGATGCAGAGGGTCTCCAGATACTTGGGTATAAATACTTTCAGTTGACACCTTTTTAAATTTTACATCATTCTTCCTTGGTTGAGTCTTCATGAAGGGTACTATTTACTTACCATAACCAAGGCTTCAATAGGGGTACATACGTATATGATGTACATATGTGCATGTAATACAAATAGTTATGGATAAAAGAAGTAAATTGGAATAATCGATGTCCACTGCCATCTATTGTCTATGTTATGCTGAACTGTTTTCTATAACATCCTCTGAAAGTGAGGGTACTTAGAAGAGGCAGTCTGGATGAAGAGAGGTACCAATTTGGATAAGTCAAACGAAGAGACAAGAAAGGGAATCTTGGCAACTTAACTGGTCCCAGACATAGCATTTTTTTTAAACTGGAAAACATTTGTATGATTGCATAGCAGCACATTGTGAAATGACATAAGTCAGAAACTGGAGTCCCACCAGCTGTTTTGGTTATACAATGTTACATGAAAACTATAGGCCTGGAAAATATTTTGAAATTTAATATTTTTTATATGGGAACTAAAATGAACAGTTTCTGACTCCTTTTTGGAACTTTGAAGGTCTGACGTTGCTACTTGAAGACAGGATGCATCATCATGGTTGCTCATTGCTGTAACTTCTACAGGAAAGTGGGGCAAGAAGCAGCCTGATTGCCAGCAGTAGTAGGTCCATTAGATAGTAAGATTAGTGTTGTTGGAGGTTTCTGTCCTGCCTGGTTCCTGCAGATGTTAAGTCCCAAAGAAATCACACAGAGGTCTACATTAATCATAAACTGATTGGCTCATTAGCTCAGGCTTCTTATTAACTCTTATAAGTTACATTAGCCCATTATTATTATCTGTGTTAGCCACATGGCTCAGTACCTTTTCCAGTGGCATAGTCACCACTTGCTTCTTCTGTGTCTGAACTGGACTGCAGAGGGAGCTTCCCTCTTCCCAGAATTCTCCTGTTCTCATTGACCCACCTCTACTTCCTGTCTGGTTGTCCCACCTATACTTCCTGCCTGGCTACTGGCCAATTAGCGTTTATTTAAAACATAATTGACAGAATATAGACAATTGTCCCTTACCAGATTAGGGTACTTTCTTTTTTATGGCTTTCAGAATACTATTATATAAATGTATTTCATCTTGTAAATGACAGCAGGTAAAGAACAAAATGTATCATTGTCTAGAAATGTATAGAAATTACAATGCTCCAGTGATGCTGGATTCTGTTGTGGCAAAGGCAGTAGCAATGAACTAACCTTTACTTTCTACATGTACTTTACATTGGTCTTGACGTCTCATGGACCTTTCCTTTTACTTCCTCCTCTGGGAGCTTTTGATTACAGAGCCAGGTGGGCTAGAGTCCATTGGAGATGAGTGGTTTCCTTCCACACTTACCATTGTTTGGTGTATAATGTGGAGTTAAAACACAGATTCAGGTGATTTAATGGTTGATTTAATGGTTAAAGATTCAGGAAATTTAGACAAATGTGTCCCAGCTAGATGTAATTTGTGGTGTCTCCTGTTCACCATTTTCCATCTTTTCAATACATCCAGAGGATGATTTAAGGCTCAAGATAGTTTTATTTGTCCCAGCTTGGAGCTGTGTTACTCCTGGGACCTAATGGGTAGAGACCAGTGAAGATGCTGAATGTGTTACCGTGCACAGGACAGCCCCTTGGAACAAAGAGTTACTTACCCCACTGCTTAAACAATACCAGAGGTGAAGATTTTGGTTTATAAGACATTGCTCATGGATGCCCAGTAAACTTGCTCTAGTGAGCTGGCTGACTTAGGCTCTCTACTTAATGATTGTGTTAAAACCGAACATAACAGGAAACTTCTCTCTCACCCTATTCAGCTACTGCAAAGTATATACAATGCTTCCAGATGGTCCAATTACATCCTATGGGCCTCACACACACCATAGGCATGTGTATAGAGGGCTGTCTCTGGTCTATTAGAGAATATAGTAACTGATATTGAAGAACAGAAATTCTACTTCTATATTTAGTGTGTTCTCATTTCTTTATTAACCTCTACAGCAAACCCGTGACATTGTCAAAAATGAAAAAAAAGTAACTAATACTCCTGGGAACACAGATCACAAAAGAGACACCTTTCTCTCCTCATTAGCAAGATCTTTTCCTTATATTTGTATTTTTCAACCTTGAGTATATAAGATTAAAAACATGAGCTATTCATTCTCACCTTCCCCTCTAAGATATCAGAATAACTGAATACAAAAGACAGGTTGATGCAAACAATTCTAAAAAGGAACTAGAAAATTATGTAGTTGTACCCTTCAGGTGTTAGAGGTCTTTTAATGAGAATAATTATTTATTATTGCTGTCTTTTCTTGGTTAATAATAGGTTTTTTCCTCAGAGGAAAATTGCCTTAATGGAAGGAGATGTTGAATGTTTGAAACATGTCGCTATTTTGAGATATTTTAACAATGTGTTCCACCAGAATGAATTAAAAATAGTTGATAAATGATGTAAACACTCAGGCTTCATAAGCACACCAAGATCTACTCATCCAACCACATATTGAGATTTTTAAAATATTTTATGCATTCAAAATTCATGCTTGCAGACTAAAGTAATAATTTTTTTTTGCTATGTCTAGGATCCTATGACATTCAGATCATCAGCCATGCATGCATTCTCAGTGTCCCAGGCTCCGTGCAAAGTGCTCCTTTCTCTTTTCATTATTCACTGGCTGCATGGATACCTGTTCTCCAAGATCCTTTGATGACATTTAAATCTTAACCTCTATCCTTGATCTTGCCAAGATCTCCAGTTTCTAAATCCAGAAACCTGCCTATCATCTTTACTTGAATGGCTATATAATAGTCAACCATCCCCCATCTTCCAATGCCTACTCTTCCTTTCTCCCGTGCTCATTCTGCCATCCCTTGTTCCCTCATCTAGTAAATGACACTACCCATGGTCCAGGAGCTCAAGTCAAAAAAATCAGTGTAAAGATTTTTGACTCCTATCCTTCAACCATATTACTTAATATATACATACAATTTTAAAGCTTTTGTTCTTTTTTTTTTTTACTATTGTGCTTTCTTTGCATTAATTTGCTGTGCTTAATTTATTGCTTTTGTATCAATTTATTTAAGGAATACAAAACCTTTTAGGAAACACATGCATGTTAGAACCATTAGGATACTACAATAAATGAACATTTCTATCATCTCAACTTGTTATTCACCTACCTTCTCCATGGCTAAAGCATCCACAATATATATTTCTAATGAAAATCTAAAGTAAAATATACTCTTAGCTGTGCATTTCCTATGATACACTGGGTATTTTGACTTGTTTGTCCAATGTAGTCTACAACCTACATTTAATATAAAATTACATAGGGAGTCCTTATTCCCAGGTGCTTAAATAGTCTTTAAAAGACTGGTTCATAAAAATATATAAGCCTTTATGATTATGTTTCACAATAAAGTGGCTTTCCTAACTCTTTGGCTTCCATTCAGGTTTAGTGGACATTTTATTTATCTAAGATTTGAAATGCCTCTTCTGGGAATTTGAATTTTAAATTTCCTGAGGGGGCAGATTCACAGGAAAAGGGCAGGCCACACAGACAGATAATAGGACTAAACTCATTTTATCTACTCTGGGAACTGGATTTAGAAGCAAACCTTCCAAGAGAATTCTTTCTTCTGGTCTCATTGAAGGGCCTGAGTATTAAAACCCCTGGAAATACACCAGATGGAAGGAAGAAGAATGTGTCTAGAAAACATTCCCCCCCATGGGTGAGAACTGAGAGCTTGCTGTCAGCTGAACCAACCCTCCAGCCTGAGTAAGATTCTTCTTAAAGCAAACACCTCTACTTCAGCATGGGGGCTTTGCTTTACTCTGCCATCCTTCACTGACATTTGGTGGTTTGGCTTTTCTGTGGTGTTGCTTGCTTTTATTTGAAATTCTTTAGTAACAAGGGAATGCTGTTGTGCATTGGAACTGAATTTGGCTGTGCCAATCAGCTTTTCCTCTTTGTATCAAAGTACGTGACAAAATAGCTTCAAGTGTCAGAAAGATTGATTTTGCCTTAGATTTTCAGCAGAAGTGGCCATTTGACATTATTATTTCTAGATGAAGGCCCTATAGTCAAGTAGTCAGGGAAAAGGAGGGCAGTGTGTGTGGAGAAAAGGATAAAGAGAGAGAGAGAGAGAGAGAGAGAGAGAGAGAGAGAGGAAGAAAGGAGGTGATGAATTAGGAGAAAAAGAGAAAAAGGAAGAGGTGGAGAGGAGAAGGCGAGGGAGAAGGGAAAGTCTAATCCTTAGATAAAGAGGGAGTGAAGAAGAGAAAAGGAAGAGGAACAGGAGGGGAGAGGAGAGGAGAAAGGGAGGAAAGAATGAAGGAGAGGAGGAAGGAAGAGGGAGAGGAGAGAATAAGTATGCCCCTCCAGGCTGTGCCTCCAGTGATCTTCCAAACAGGCCCCATCTCCTAATGTCTCTACTACCTGCTAAGAGCCCCACCTTTGGGAACCATAAGTGATTCTTTGGGGAACTTTCTACATTCAAAGTGTAATAAAACTATAACAAGGTTTCTGCAGACCTAAGTTAAATCCTGGTTTTAAGTCTTCATGCTCCATACCAAAGAAGAGAGAAATAAAGGACGTTGTCTTTGTAATTCATCCTAAAACAGTTCACAACTTGTATGATGTTAGTCACACAAGAACTCATCATGAAGAAAACAGCGAGCCACAAAGTTCGTAATATTTGAGAAAATTGGAAGCTTGTGTCTTTGTTCTTGCCTTGTGTCTATCAGTATAAAATTAATGAAAAATTGTGTTTCTAGCTTGCCTTTTTGAAAAAGAAACTAAAATATGATTTAGAAGTTGTCATATATCTAGACACGATGCCTACAAATATCCCTCTTAGTTCTGTAGTTACTTGGTTCCTTGTGCATCCAAGTCTAGATCTTTTGAAGGAAATCTTTTCATGTGAACTCTATCTCTCAACATTTTTTAAACTCTCCTGAGAGAGTATGAATACATTTAAAGAAATGATTGGAAGTAAAGGCCAGCCATTGCAGATTTTGTTATTTTTGCCATTGCTATAGAAGGCAGATCTATAGGACAGCTATGAAATCTCACCTTTGCAATGGCGTCCTTTCATGGAATGATGAAGGCCACTTCAAATCTCCATCCATACATTTAAATATTTAAGACAAATACAATTTTTAGATACTATGATTTTTCGATAGAAATGTATATAATGTCTGTCGTAAAATGATCAAAATGAGACACATCTGTGAGTAACTCTTTGCTGGCTAATTTTATTTCAACTTGACACAAGCTAGAGTCATTAGAGAAGGAGCATTAGTTGAGAAAATGCCTCCATAAGATCTGACTGTAGGCAAGCCTTTACGGCACTCTAAATTAGTGATTATAGGGGAGGGAACAGCCCATTGTGGATGGGGCTATCCCTAGACAGGTGGTCCTGGGCTCTATAAGAAAGCCATGAATGGCCATGCCAGTAAGTAGCACCTCACCATGGCCTCTGCATCAGCTCCTGCAAACAGGTCCCCGCCCTGTTTGACTTTCTGTCCTGACTTCTCTCAATGATGAACATGTGGAAGAATAAGCCAAATAAGCATCTCCCCAAGTTATTTTGTTCATGGTGTTTCATCACAGCTACAGAAACCCTAACTAAGATAAACCAGGAATAGAAACAACACAAAAGGCTAAGGTAATGTTGTTGATGTATTAATATGTGACATGGGATTCCCCTCTGTATGCTGTGAATACCATTGGTTAATAAAGAAACTGTATTGGGCCTGCACAGGGAATAGAGGTAGGCAGGGAAAACTAAACTGAATGCTGGGAGAAGGAAAGTGGAATCATGGAGAAGCCATGAAGCCACCACTGGAGACAGACACACTGAAACTTTGCTGGTAGGCCACGACCTCATGGTGATGCACAGATTAATAGACATGGGTAAATTAAAATGTAAGAATTAGCAAATAAGAAACTAGAGCTAATGGGCCAAACAGTAGTTTAAATAATATAGTTTCTGTGTGATTATTTCGGGACTGAGCATCCAGGAACCAACAAGCAGCCTCTTATAACAAAAATGATTCCTTAAAAATTAAAAATAAAATTCTAGTATGTAGCAAAATTCAATAAAGACTTATTTTGCTTTCAATTAAAAATTTCAAAAATAATGTATGTATAGTTCCTATAAATAATTTTAAAAATCTGTACTATGATAGTGTCATGCTGTTGAGTTTTGGAAGTAGATTTTCAGTTCCATTGTCCTGAAACAAATCAAAAAAAAAAAAAAGAAAGAAAGAAAGAAAGGAAGACAAAAACTAGCAAATTCATGAATTTTTTATTTTTATTTTTAGAATGGCAATTTGAAAAGAGAATATAATGACATTACATGATATATGAAGCTCTGTTTAGGAAATAGAGGATTTTTTCATACTTGATACTTTCGGAAAACTTGGTGGTCACCTCAAGAGGCTTTCCAGTCTCTGTCTCCTGTTTGGGAGGAGAGGGGCTATCATGTTTCTGACCACTTCACACTGTTCTTCACTGAGATTCTGTCCTTGTTAATCTAAATCATCAACCTTGGAGTCATCTGGATTAAGGACTTGCTTAGACTGTTTGGTCTGCAGGCATATCTATGGGGGATTTCTAGGCTGATTGATTCAGGAGGCCCCAGCCTCGGATGGGTGGTATCATTCTTAGGCAGGTGGTTGAGAACTGTATTATCTAATGAGCAGCATTCCTCCATGGTTCTTGTCTCCAGTTTCCTACCTTGACTTCCTGCCATGACTTCCCTCAATGGTGGTCCCATGACCTCAGTGAGTAAGCTGAAATGAATGCTTTTCCTGCTTCTTTACTTTTGTTCATGATGCTTGTCACAGCAAGGGAACAGGATCAGAGTCTTCTTGTTAACTGTGGGACATATAAACTTGCTTCCTGAAGAAATAAACCTTGTAGTTTCCTTTTTGGAAACAAAATCTTTGTGATATGTGGACACAGAACACCATTAATTTCCACGTCTGAGGCCCTTCCTCAAAACAAAACCAAAAGCAAATAAAAAAAATCAAGTGACACAAATCAACCTATTCTAGGTATAAAATTAGTTGCTAATTGAAGTGCAAAAGAAAGAGTCAAAAGAGCAGTTCATTTAGTGTTGGGTCTTCCTTCCATAAGAGACAACAGAGCAAATTCAGCCTCCCTACAGGTTCCCTGGGGTCTGCTAGGATTATCTGTAAATACTTTAAAGCTGGGATAATTTCATAATGCTGATTTTTTAAAATTAAATTTTAATGAAGGAATTATTTTGAACCATACTATTTTTGTCATCCTTTAAATTACACCTCTCCCCCCTACAGGGAGGCATTTGAGACAGACTAGATTGACTAGCAGGACTTGATAATCCTCCTGCTTTAGTTTCCCGAGTTTTGGGGTTACAGGCATAACCACCATACTTGCTTGTATTTACATTACACTTTCATGGAGTTGTGAGAAAATTAATTTTTATATTTTCTTTAATAAGTTTTTTTATATGGTACGGGCAACCCTCAAGTCATGACCCTTCTTTGTTGTTTCTCTTAGTAGCTGAGAGTGTTCTTATCCGGCTATACTTAGAAAGGTTTTGAAAAATGAGCTTAATACTTTCTCTTGAATACTTGGTCCCATCACATGGTTGTTTTATTAGAACTTCCTTCTTCTGGCCCTGCATGTCCATAGTTTACCATAGTTCACCTTTAGATCTGAGTGTCTCCCAGAAATATAGAACCCTGGTCTCACATGATTCTTCTCCCTGCCCTAGAAACCTCACCAAGCTAAAAGAGAAAGAATTTGGAAATTAAGAAAAGGACTAGGATTAGAATGGATTAGCTAAAGAAACTGGTTTTCTGTAGGGAATCTTGAAATTTATTTTTGATTTTTAATATTTAAATTTATATTAGTTTCAGTCATTACAAATCACCAAACAGCATCTGGAACAAATACTCTAATGTATCTTTACTTCTGTTTAGATTTTTACCATTTAGAAAGAGTAGCAAGAACCAGGATAACAGGATGAATCAAGTAAACCTTATTGATGTCATCAAACACCTGAAAGGAACAAAGAAGGAAGCCCTGTATTCTAAGTGCAGCTTGATGATTGATAGGAATGTTTGCACACAGGAAGTCCCCTTGGCTATGGAACTCAGTGCTTCAAATTGTAGACCTGCTATTCTGATCCCAAATAGAGAGTGTAGAGAAGACCTCTGCTCTTCACTACTTTCTGTAGTCCAACTTTCACATGTTTGCCAAGTGGAAGACAACAATGTAGAAATTATTTTGTTGATAACTTTGGCTAAAGTATAAGCTACTGATAACAGGTTGTCTTTTGCTACTTGCAGTGGTATAATAGAGTATACACATTACTAGTGCCTGGATTTTCTAGCTCAAGAATTGAATTTGGAAAGAAGGCATTACTATAGGATTATTTGCTACTTAATCTTCCTTATTTTTCTGAAATGAAAATTAGGCCAGCAAATAGATTTGTGGACAAGAGATTAAAAAGTACTAAATGTTTAGGGCTAGGGAGATGACTCAGTCAGTAAAATGACTGCCTTTCAATCATGAAGACCTGAGCTTGAATCCCTGACACTAACATAAAATGGGCATGGTTGTATGCATCTGTAACCTCAGGAAAAGAAGAAGGGGATGGTGGAGAGGGATGAGGCAGGCGGAGCTCTCTGGTCAACCAGCCCTGCCAGTCAGTGAGGGCTGAGCTCAGTGAGAGTCCCTGCTTCAAAAGATAACATGGAGAGCAATAATGGATGGGATGATGTTGCTCTCTAAGATATACCTTTACATGTATAGATCTATAACATACAGATACATATATACATTACACATACACATACACATACACACAGCACACACTCAGAACACACCACACGCACACAGGTACATTCACCATACAACATACACACATCACATGACACACACATAGACAGTTACACACTCAGCACACACCACAGACAACACACAGAGATACACACCACACGCACAAGCCCAATCCTCATATACATACCATATCACATACACATACATATACACACACAAATACACACATTGCACGAACACCACACAACACATTCACCTAGATACACACACCACACACACATAGACAGCACAATATACCACAATATACACATATATAGACACACAAAAAGATATACACACCACACATACCCCATATACACATATATCACATACAGAACACAAAGCACATACACACCACACACACGCATGAATACAAACACCATGCACACCATAAGCAGATACTAATACTGAAGTTTTACCCAAAAGATAGTAACATTTTAAAATCATTTTTCCTGTTAATTTTTCATACAATATATTTTTCTCATTTTCCTTCTCCTCTAATTCCTCCCTACCACCCAACATCATGTTCTCCCCCCTCTTACTCTCTCTGTCTGTTTCTGACTCATGCACAACCAAAAAATGAAAATCAGAACAAACAAAAAAAGAATAAGACAAAAATAACAAAACCAAAGCTATCCCTCCTCCACTTGGAGTCCATTTTGTGCTGGGCACAGGGTATGCCTAGGAGTGTGGTTGATATACACTGGGGAAAACAGGTATCTACTGCAAAGAGCTTCTTGGTTAGGGGTGGAGCTTTGTGTCCTGCTCCCCTTTCTGAACAGAGCAGCTTAATGGTGTCGGGACGCTCTCTGCCATGAGTACTGTGAGACTCCACCAAGTGGTGCGTTGCCTTCCAGGTCTGCTCTGCTCAGCACATATCCAAATTCATCACATCCCGTTTTCATCTTTCTGTTTGTTTTTGTTTCTGTTTTTTTTTCTTTTGAAACAGATATTCCGGCACAGGACAAACCCCCAGGAATAGCTCAGAGGTGGTGTCAAAAGAGGTGCATTACGTTTCTGCCCTCTTTGGAAAAACTCCTCAGCCTGTGTACATGACCCCATAAGAGCTAGATGACTTCATCAGAGTGAGGGGTGTAGCCCTTAGGAAGGATCACCACCAACACCCACAAAGTGTGCTAACAGTCTCAGCCCTACATACTGTATAGTTTATTTGTAAGAACACTCCTCCCCTCACAGGGGCTTTTCATGTAGCACAGTATAGCTCAACACCCTAAAATTCATGTATTTATTTCGTAGTCTGAGGAGGATTTAAAATTATTCATAAGAATGCTGGAAAATTCTTGCCCAATTTTCTATCACAAAACACCTTATAACAGGAGTTATAAAACATACTTGAAAGAATCCAAGAGAGCTGTCCAGTTTTTGATTTTTCTTTCTATACTCCAACTCTACTTCTGAATCGGTGCCTGGGTCATTTTCCCGGGCAGCAGTTAATTTTTCCCTTTCCACAGGAGTGACTGCATTCTTTCTTCTGTTTAAATGAAGAATCGATGTAGAAGCACTAGCTGTCTGTTACTGTGTTGTCTGTTCTCATGAGCTGCACACATATTTTCAAAAGGACACATTCCCAATCTTGTATTTAAGAAGTTATTGTCCACTGTGAAGTTTCTGTCTCAGGTTGTGCCCCGGTTTCCCGCATTATCAGACAGTAATCCCCACAGGGTTCCTCACACTTACCGAAGCACAGTTTTCAGACGCCTCGTCCACAAACCCGATCTGGCAAGGTGTCCTCTGGTTCTGCAGCCAGTAGTCCGTGGACTCCAGCAAGCTATTGCTGCGAAGAACCTGTGGGAACACAGACAAGCCTTCCAGTGTTGTTCAGCAAGGCGTTCTATCTGAACAAGCGGCTTTCTACTGAGAAACCTGTAGGTGTTTTCTCTTCCCCCTTTCCTCCAAGCAGCTGGGTGAGAAGAGGAGGGAGAAACGTGATGGATTACAGCAACCTTAGAAAGTATAAAATGTTCTGCCATGAGGTAGCTTGCTGTGGTATTGATGCTCCTTTTTGTTCGTCAAATCTAACACCCAAAGCTCTAATGTGTGCTTGACTTATGTGTAATATGTAATTGTAATGCATAATTGTTTTGGGGTGATGCCCAACTGTTGGTGGGCATAGAAGTTTCATGTATAGTTAATGTTCTCTTACAGATTTGAATTTTTTGATTTTAAAAATTCATGTTTTCATTTTCAGTGCATTGCCTATTCTTTATTCCTTTGATTGCATTAACATAGATATGAAATAGGGTACAATTCTTCTAGAACATCTAAGGTACCAGGCTGTTAAAAATAGTAGTAATAATACAGCTACATTAGTCAAAACCATTTTTCCCCTTAGCAGTGGTAAACCAAAATAAGAGGAAATTAAGCACACATATCAACAAAGCTGTGGGTTTCAAGGCAAAGGCAGAAAGAATTTCTCAGAGCCAAAGAGTTTGAAGATACAGTTTCTTAAATAACCAAATGACCCAATTTTGAATATGACTTCCAGTGTTATCATGGCTCTCTTTCAAGGTGAATGTCTGTTAATTTGTGGTTATAACCTTCCCTTATCTGTGTATAAGTTAATTTTGTTTTAGAAGAGTTAACACAAATTCTGAAGCTGTTTTCTAAAGCATTTTTGCCCCAGATGTGTGATCTTTCAATATTGTTACCTAAAGATAGAAAATCTCCATCTTTACTTTGAAATAAAGAGATAATTTGTATGTGAGCAGCTGATTGAATGGTGAACTTGCTGCTATTTCTGTAAACTAAATCTGACAGTGGGACTAGCTTCTTACCCCGCCCCTCAGAGAGATCCTACCTAATAGCACTTACATAGATACCATTTACTGTTTTAATGTCCATTATCTTTGAGTATTCATCTAGGTTTCTAGAAAAAATGTGACCTGTGGTGGCCCAGAGAATTGAATGCAGAAGCTCTAAGAAGAGAACAGTTGCCTTTTAAGTCAAAAGTTGAAGAGATTCATAACCATTCAAAATAAGTTCATATTCTCCTTGCCCAAAAATTTTATTATGCTTTGGAAATCATATGTATTTAATTAATAAATATGTTATTGAGTGTTTAACGTTTTACAAATAATCATGATAAACATAAGGAAGCAGGTGTTAAAAAAATAGCTCTGTTGGGAGAGTGCTTGCCATACAAGTGCGAACTCCTGAGGTCATCCCCAGAACCCACACAGAAAAGCCAGGCTGCCTGAAGGGAAGCTGGCACCTGAGGAACGACACCTGAGTTCTCTTATGGCCTCCATGTGTATGTGCGCATGGGGACCTGCACACATTTGTGCACACACATGTACAATAATACATCCCAAGGAAACAAAACAGAGGAAAATGAAAACTCCAAAAAAAAAGAAGAGAAAACAAACCTAAACTATTGTAAATGCCAAAAGAATTTTAAGTTCTTTTGATCACATCATTAAAATTTATGTTAAAAAGTCAAGAACATGGATTAACTTTAATTAAAATAAAAGGGCTTCTAAATCTCTGAATCTATGCCCTTGCATAAAACTGCTATTCACTTTTATTTCCAGATACAAAAGTGATTTTGGAAACCTTGTTTGGATGTGAGTTTAGTCATTAATAGCAGGACAGGTGGGCCAAGTGATTTCAACTGATTTTCAGGTTCTGAACCTAAGATGAGGGATAAAAAAAGCATGTGGTGGGAACAGGGAGGGGGCCACTGACGAGCCATGATGGGAACAGGGAGGGGTCACTGAGGAGCCATGGGGGGAACAGGAAGGGGGGCCACTGAGGAGCTGTGGTGAGAATGGGGAGGGGCCACTGAGGAGCTGTGGTGGGAACAGAGAGGGGTCACTGAGGAGCTGTGGTGGGAACAGAGAGGGGTCACTGAGGAACTGTGGTGGGAACAAGGAGGAAGCAGTGAGGAGCTGTGGTGGGAACAGGGAGGGATTCATTGTGGAGCTG
Source organism: Microtus oregoni (assembly GCF_018167655.1). Classification (NCBI taxonomy): domain Eukaryota; kingdom Metazoa; phylum Chordata; class Mammalia; order Rodentia; family Cricetidae; genus Microtus; species Microtus oregoni. The sequence continues at coordinate 22,764,367 of NW_024543063.1, forward strand.
TGGTGGGAAGAGGAGCGGGGCACTGAGGAACTATGGTGGGAACAGGGTGGGGTTCATTGCGGAACTGTGGTGGGAGCACATATAGGTGGAAGGGGTAGGAGGTGGAGACTGAGGAGCTGTGTTTAAGCCATTCAAGAGATGGGTTCTTCTCTCAGAACATGGATTATCTATGATTTTAAAGGAACTATAAACAATAATAGAGATTTGAAAGATTTTTCCCTAAAATCAAGAAAATGAAGTGCTTTCAGATATTTGAAGGCAATTTTTTTTCATAAATATCTGGACTGAGGTGTAATTTATTATAAATGTTGTAGTATTGTTAGTGATAGCCAGTATTGTGTGTAGGGCTAGAAAATTCTGAGAATAGAGCTATTAACATTCACCCAATAATTGTTTCAATGTTACTATTTACTAGACAAAGGTCTTCGGAGAATTTATGATTTTGATAATAAAGACCTAGAGGCTCAGATGATTTGGTGGTTTAGGGTTTGTTTCCTCATGGTTCAGACTTGACCTTGGATTTAGTTTTGAAAGTATCAATTCTTTGATTATAGCTGTCTTCAAGACTTCCCAAATGGTCTGATCTAAAGTTCCAAAACATTCATTATAGTCCAATATTTCTAAGTAAAAGTCCATTTTATGTATGTACTTTAATTTAAGGTCAGATTCTCCTCACTAAAATTTCTGGGTAACATTTTCCTTAAAGAAGCAGAAAATTATGTGGTATAAATGATATAACTGAATTAATCCACTTAGTGATAATATGACATTGTAATTCCTCATAGGCGGCACGGTTTGAAGCCTACTTGAGTTATCATTAGGCAACTGGTGCCACATGCTTGTCCCTGGCCTTTCTTTGATCTTCGGGATTTGGAAGGCCATCACTGAAACAAAAGAACTCATTAATTCTGCATCCTAGGATCATCAGAGCTTGAACTACAGGTGCCAGATGAATACGCTGGCTAATCCGACTTTACAGTGCAGCTCAATAAACATTCTAATCAGAATCAGCTCTTCACCATCTCAGAGCTCATTCTTCAAAAATTAGGCTGTGGACCTTGTCTAGAATCTGACTCACAAAAGTCAAATAGTGTTGCGGTCCCAGCAAAATGTTTCAATTGTCACAACAGCATTTGACTGATCTTCCAACTATTGGTCAGCCTGAGGAGTAGGGGTTGTTGAATTGCAGTTCACTTGGCTCTTATTGGGTGTTCAAACTTGCCACACTCTCTTAATGGTAGATGGAGAGTGATAAAAGTCAGCTTGACGCTTGGCCACCTGCCTCCTTGTAATTCCTACAGCTGAGGAAGGGGCTGTCTGATGTGAACATAACCAGACTGTTACTCGTGCTTAGGAATTGCTTTTTTTCTTTTTTTCTCCGTGTGTGTGTGTTTATATATGCATACATTTTTTACATGTGTGTTCACAGGACTGTGTATGTATCTGTGCACATGGGTACATATAAATATGGAGGCCCAAGATTGATGTCAGGGATTCTTGATTACCCTTCATTGAGATAGGGACTCTCAATCAAACCCGGAGATCACCAATGTGGCTAGCCTCAGCAGCCAGCTTTTCTGTGGATGTTCTGCCTCTATCACCTGAAGCTAAAATTACAGGATGTCCCACACCCCTACCATTTATACAGGTGCTGGGAATCTGAACTATAATCTGTATGCTTGTGAGTCAAGCTTTTTAAATCACTGCGCCATTTGCCTAGCTTGATTAGAATTACTTGAAAATACTAATTAACAAAATGATACTACACTGGGAACTCTGAGATAAAATTTCTCACATATTATTTGAATTAAACCTCTAGACTTTTGGGGTCGGATGTGAAAGCTAATGTATGTTCAAGGCACAAAACAGTTTCTGAAATACCCAACCAATAGTAGCCATCCTTTAAAAGTTATTGTTTTCTTTGTCCTTGATCACAGGGGCCAAGAATTTGATTAGCATAGAAGGAACAATACAGCAGTCCCTGAGATAGCAAGGCCTTGACTCAAGCCGTAATCTTTGTATGTTTGTGATCTCTTGCATCTCGTGTTTGAGTTATCTGTCCTAATTTAAGGACTTTAGTCTGGGTGATTTGAAAATTGCGTTCCAGTTCTGATTCTCTGTCAGCTAACTCCTGTTTCCTCCTAGCTTCTGGCCCCAGTTTCCCTGGGCAAAACTGTTACATCAGACAATCTGAGAAAACACCACCCTTGTAAAAAGCATCACGTAATCATCCCTTTCACATCCATAATTCCTTTCCCATATAGTTTAGTAGTCCAACAAGATGGTGGTGGCACACACCTTTAATTCCAGCAGAGGTAGAGGCAGAGGCAGGTGAAACTGTGAGTTTGAGTGGAGTCTGGCTTACAGAGTGAGTTCCAGGACATCCAGGGCTATAAATCCTGTCTCAAAAATGAAAAAAAAAAACATAAAAGAGGGAGATGGAGAAATTGTTTTGAGGCTAAGAGCACTTGCTGTTCTTTCGAGGACCTGGGTTCATCTCTCAGCACCCATATTAAGTGGCTCACACTGTCTGTAGCTACAGTTCTAGGGAACCCAATAACCTCTTCTGCAAGAACCTACCCATACATGGTGCACATACACACACAGTCAGGCACATACATACACATAATATTGAATTTAGGAAAAAAAGGTCTGATAAGAGAACAAGGAAAGAAAATAAGCTAGCACTACCTAGCCTAGTGTGTTAAAAAATTTTAACCTGGTTTCTTGTCTAATGGTTTGCACAAAAGACTAGAGTGACTTCTTGGAGAAAAAAAGGTATGTACTTGAGCATTTAATGTTTTTGAAGCTTATGAAAGCTTCCTGCTGAAGGAGTCATTTTTGAGTGGGAAAAGAGAGACGCTCACCAGGTTCTCCATGGCTCATTTAGCCATCTGCTATTTTTAGTTCCAGGCTTGCTTATTTCAGATGGAGTGCTAATAATGAACATGCTGTGTGCTGTGCATTCCCACGTTTGAAGCCGTAATGGTGCAATTTGCCTGGAAATTTCGAGAGTGTCCTGAATAAGGAAGACAGATCCTTCTGCTCCATGGTGCAGCTGCTTTCATATCAAAAGACAGCCTCAAGATACTCTAGTTTGGGTACAAGGCAGAGAGGGAAAAAATTGGCTTTTACACATTAAACTCAGTCCTATTGTTGCAGAACAATGCCTGCCTTCTTGGTTGGTAAACTAGATGGGAGAAATCGCTCACTTCGAGTTTCTGGGATCTGGAGGGAGGACAGAAGGCTCCTCCTCCTCTCACACACTGAATATATTTAAAGGACTTGTTGGACTTCTGTGGCTTAGTCCTTACATCACTCCATGATAGCAATACCACTTGACAAAGTTGTTCCAGGGACCATAAAGGTGTTTATAAAACCATGATCACCTAACAGATGCATAGAACATGTTTGATGCATGCTTTCTATTAGTAGAGGAAAGAAGGCTGTGGAAGTTAGAGGGTATACTTTCCATATTGGCAGTTTCATTATATGTCCAGTGTCTGCCAAGCCCTCTTCTTTCATTTGTGATTTGATCTCTTCTTTTAATCTTCTTTCTCTACTCTCTCCAGCTGGCAGTCAATGAGCAAATGTTTACTGAGTTCATTTGGGGAAATTATGATGAACAAGCTTGACATGGGGTCATACAATGTCATACATAGGGAGAGGGAGACAGGGTGATCAAAAGGACAAGGCAAGCCTGGTCAAGGTGAGACCATGTGGCAAAACAAAATAAAATAATATGAATGAAAAGCCAGCTATATCTTTGTAAAGTACTCCCAGGAATGTGAAGAAGGAAAGGTGTTTTGACTCATGGCAATCCCAGTCAAATAGTCCAAGAACAAAGCAGCTAGTTTTGCCTGGGGTTAAGAAGCAACAAAAACCCTAGATTTGAAGAGTGTGTTGAAAGATGGATTTGAGTTGTCTAGCGATACTCGGAAAGCTGTGGAAGTCAGCCTCTTCAGAATGGCTTTCCCTCTTTTGTTCATAAGTACCCCTTTTAGGAGTACTGCTCTTTCCTCTCCTGTAAATCTTTCTCTTTGCAGAGTGCAGGATCTCACCAGCTTTAACTTTTACCTCGAGGTGAAAGCCATCTCTTGCTTCAGCTTTCCTTTCCCAGGAGCCTGCTTCTTATATTTCTAGTGGGTGGTTGTTACACGTGAGTCTGCTGTGGTCATCCTGGACTCTGTGTCTCGATACAAACTCCTTTCTTTCCCAATGGAAACTCTAAAGGAAATTTGACTCCTAGACCAGAAGTGATGGTGGTTCTGTCAGTTATGTTGGCTTGCTAGTTCTGTGCCAGCTGGAACACCTCCTTGCTTATTTCCAGTCCCACAATTCACACCAAAATTTATTTTTCTTTTACACATTAAACATTAGCAAAGCTTTTAAGGGGTTTGTTATGGTTTCCTCTCAGGGTAACACATTGTACATAGTATGGAATTGATCTTCATATTTATGGTCAGCCGCAACCATAAAATTATTCCATTGTTACTTCACAACTGTAATTTTGTTAATGTTTTGAATAGTAATATACATATATAACATGCAGGATATCTTATATGTGATCCTTGTGTGGCTTGTACCCACAGGTTGAGAACCATTCTCAATTCACATATTGGAATCCAAGCCTGAAAATGTTGTCATCAAAAGGTGGGGCTTTAGGGAGTGATGTGTGAGTTGGGCTCCATCCTTACCAAGAGGATCAGTGCCTTCACTAAAGGGGTTGGTTTCATAATCCCTTTCACTTCCATGGTGTACAGATTACGTTGTACTTGATTAGAAATATGCTTCCTAAGATTCCAAATGAACTGCACCATGAACTTCCCAACATCCTGGACTATGAGTAACATTACTAATGGATAGAACACATCTGTGACACCCAAATGTTCTAAGACAAGAATATTACATGGCAGGGAAAACCAGGAACCCATAGAATCCTAACCAATCATGTTGCAATTGCTTTTTCTCCTTCTACCCACTTTACCCCACAGACTTATGTGGTTTTCTGAAAACAGGATGAATGAATATACATTGAGGACACAACTAGTTTCAAATACCAGTGTGTGTACCAATGCTCCAAATGCTGAGATAATACATATATACCCAGATTCTGCACTTGTGATTTCACTTTATTTCTGCCTCGAGGATCTTGTCTTTTCCAAAATGTCATGTGTATCACATGGCATAAAGACTGTGCGGAGACAAGCTCTTTCCACTTAGCACAGTGAGTTCAGAATTCATTGTGCTGGTGTGTACATTTAGATATTTACATTTAGATATTTACATAAAGACTGTGCTGAGACAAGCTCTTTTCACTTAGCACAGTGAGTTCAGAATTCATTGTGCTGGTGTGTACATTTAGATATTTACATTTAGATATTTACATAAAGACTGTGCTGAGACAAGCTCTTTTCACTTAGCACAGTGAGTTCAGAATTCATTGTGCTGGTGTATACATTTAGTGGTTTGTGGGTTTTTTTTTTTCCCAATGGTATTTGTTTCTGGGTATACAGAGAATTTTTATTTTTGCAATTAGAACAGCATCTGGTTTGTTTATATCTTTGGATAGGTACAAATAAACCTATTGATATTTGCACACGTTTTTATTTGGTTTAAGTTTTTGTCGGAAGGTGGGTGGTTCTGGGTAAACACCCAGGAATGAATTACTAAGTATTATGACAAATTTACATGGATCTAATGAACCTTTAAATAAACTTGCCAAATTCAGTTTCCATTAGCAAAGCCGTAAGATGCATGTAAGATGCATATTTTATGCTAGGACTTGGTATTGCCAGGCTTTCCTTTTAAACTTATCAATTGGAACAGGTGCATGGTAGTGTTACAACACTTATTTTTCTCCTAGTTTCAAGTGACTTGTATCTTATAAAGATATTTTGAGACTAAAATTTGAACTTGAGCTCCATAGAAGCGATGGATGATTAAACAAATTAAACACCCAGGTGTGGGATATCACATTTCTTTATAAGCTGTTCCTTAAAGAGGCTCTTAAGGCCTCCAGAATGATACAGGCTTCTGCCATTCCTCTTGGACGCCCATCAGTACTGGGTGGAAAGACCCTGTTACCAAAGACACCATACCTGGTCATAGGTTACAGAGAAGATGGACATGAACAGGAAACTTGCTCCCTAGCTTCCTCAGTGCTGAGAGGCGCTGTGCAAGCCTCTGAGGGAGAAAGGGGCAGTGATAGCCTTACTCAGTCTGGAACCTACAAGTAGCAATACCAATCTGCCATGTAAGATGTGCACACTTGTGCAATAGTGGCACAACCATTATAGGAGTAAGTAATTCTATTCTATGAGTGAACTCAAGACGATATGATAATATCCACTCTAGGTATAGTGACCTGCTCTGTGGGAGGTCATAGGACCTAGGAGGAGCTAAAAATTCTTGAAATAATGTCAAACTGTCTTCTAAACAATTATTTTTAACATTTATTTGATGCGTGTGGGTGGTTGTTATGGCCTGACAACAACTTAATTAAATTAGTTTTCTTATTTCACAATAGGATTCCAGAGATGAAATTCAGGTCATCATGCCTCTCAGTGATTTGCCAAGCCCTCTCACTGGCCCCAATCTTTATGTATATACCCACAGATAAATGACACTTTCATTCTCAATCAGAATAGCTTCTCCCACTGAATGGTGATTGTAGTAATAAGGGCGGCGGGGCTGCATTCCCAGAACCCCAGCCGCCTGCCCGGCTAGCTTATGCCCCGAAATAATTACACAGACACTGTATTCTTTCAAGCACTGCTTGGCCCTTTAGCTCCAGCACTTACAGGCTAATTCTCACATCCCGATCAACCCATCTCTAACAATCTGTGAGAACCGGTCTTACCGGGAAGATTCTAGCCTAGTCCATCCTGGGTTGGAGCTTCATGCCGGGAGCGGGGCATGGCGTCTCTCTCAGACGTCTTCTAGCCTATGTCCATACTGGGTCGGAGCTTCATCCCGGGAGCGGGGCATGGCGTCTCTCTCAGGCGTCTGCTCCCGAGAGGAGAGCTGTGTAGTCTCTGAGCTCACTTCCTCTTCCTCCCAGCATTTTGTTCTGTTTACTCCTCCCACCTATCCTCTAACCAATAAAATGGGCCAGGGCAGTACCTTTATTAGCCAATTACCTTCCTCCATCAGGTGATGAGTGCAGATGCTCATGGCTCCTCAAAGGGCTGAGAAAAAGTGAAGGTTAAGTGTTCCGTTCTAAACAAGACAGTTATACCACCCACCCTCAAGGCCAGGGAGCAATCAAAGGAGAGGGGATGGGGTGAATGTAAGAGCCAGAGCATACAGAGATAGAGAGGCTGCAGAATGCCATTTTCTGGTCATGGCACACCCATTGCAACCATGAATTCACAACGGCTGCTGTTGCATGAACTGGGTCTGCACGAGAGTGGATGTGTTACCTGTCAGGCATAGGTATGTGAGGGACTAGTGTGACACTGCCCCTTACTCCTGAGGTTTTGACTATTAATAAAGGAAGAGCAGGAATCATTGCCTTCACTTGCATAGCCACTGGTGAAACCACCAGACTTCAATAGAGAGCCCTAAACCTTTGGATCCACAGATGGCTCTGAACAAGTAAGGCATAAAACAAAAAGACACGAATTTGGGGAAAGGACTTTTAGTGAAGGGGTAGTTAGTAGATCTGGAAGATGGTTGAGAAAGAGTGGGAGAGAATTCAGAATATATGTATGAATACTTCAATGCTATTGTAAGAGAAGGATATGCCATTTTTGCTAGGTTTTCACTCACTTTCCCATACACAGCTACTTGCTATACTCGTGCTGTCTTCCCACTAGGCATTATTTATTTAACTGGAGAATCAGTGGAAAAAACAAGAATAGAAATACACATAGAGTCATGCTCTATTTGATTGTGGCAGGACCACCACAATCAAAGGAATAATTAATAAATATCTATGTCAGATAATGAGAACTATAGGAACCATCTATAAGATGAAGGCTTAAAGAAGGAAGATGCTATTTTGGAAAGTGTATCTTGGCAGGCTTCTCTAACACTATGCTGAAAGAGTTTTGAAGGTTGTAAAGATAACATGGAACAGAGATCTGAATGAATCAAGGTGTCAGTCACACTCCCAACCAAGGAAAGTGCAGTGCCCAGGGAGAGGTCAAGAGCACAAATGGAGGCTCTAGGCAGGAGCACACATCTGCAGGACAGAAAAGAGCCTGTAATGGCCAGGGGAGAGAGTTGATGGGAAGAAAATTTCCCAGAAGTAGGAAAAGAATCTTTTATCTTTTGATAAGAAGACATCTGTGGCTAAGCTGGGACCTCGAATTTTCAATGTCTACAAGCATGCTAAGACTTCTTTTCTGTAATTCTCTTATTATAATTTTAGAACATCTAGTCAATGGGTTAACTGTTTATTGAGCAAGTTTATAATAGCTTAAAAGTCTAACATACACACACAGACACATGTCTAGAAATCAGAGGATTTTGTTCAATTTCATAAATATAAGTTTATTTTGATTTAATCTATGTCTTTGCTGACTTTTCTTTTGGAGCCTTCTGTATTCCACTCTTGGATAAAATACCCTTCCGTTATTTCAAAGGGAAATTGCAAAAAGTCTATTTAAAGCATAGCAAACTACTGAGCAGAAAAAGTGGCACAAGAAAAAGCACTGTGTAGAAGGAAAGGTGGCATTGATAAACCTTTCACACTGGGTTTATCCAAATGTCAAGGCAGAGTCTTCCTTTCAATGATAATTTTCCTGGATAACTGGGTTCTTGTGTGTTAGCCTTCTTTTACAAGAGAGACCTGGATTCTAGTGTATGAGTAATGATTAGTCATGGGATAGTCCCCATAATTCTTTTTGCTTAGATGTAAAAGATTCTTGAATTATGTATGCTATTGACTCCTGCCAAGACTTAAGTGTGTTCTAATTGATTAGCATAAAAGGATAGTAAAATAAAGGGATTCTTTTAGTGTTTAGAATAAAGCAATTTCTCATCAGCAAAAAGGAATCAGAGCCTAGCAAACACCAAGTTGAAGGTACCATTGGTGGGAAAGCCTGGGAAGGAAACGGTTGAATGTGGGATTGCAATGCTTTGTGCCCCTTGCTGTAAAGGGGGGATGGGAAGGGCTTCAGTAACTTCAGATAATCATGCAATATGGTTAATAGTCTGGCCTCGGTTAAATTACTTTTTATAACAGGAAACTCTTATTTATAAAATGCTTTTTGCACCAGTACTTGATCTAATAAGCTTGTTGCTAGTAAATAAGTAATAATACTGGATTCGAAAATGTATCTGAGTGTAAAATGAAAATGCATCATAGGGAAAATAAGTGTGCATTGCTTAGGTACTCTGTGAGCTAACCTGGGCCTACATGTACCCTCCTAGGCAAGGCATACGGAACACGATTCCAGCAGATTCCAGTTATCTGGCTGCTTTCCTTGTAACTCCTAGTTACACGCATCCTGGAAGCTACACTGCATCTCACTGTAGTTCTGAGGACTGGAGAGAAGGACAAAGACAATTCGGAACTTGAAAAAATGCTTGGACTAGTCAAGAAGCATCAGGCTGTTTTTGTCTACTTCTGTCACATCCCACAGATGTTAGCTGCCCAGGAAAAAAAATCCTTTCAAAGTTGATCGGAGCTTTTCTCATAGGAGTGCGACCAGGTTTGAGTCTAGAGTATGATGTGTATAACAGAAGCGGACACACTCAGGAAATGAAAATATAGCCTAATTTATGGATGGTCAGCAATGACTTGAACACAATCAAGTTAGATTTATAGGTAGAAGAAAGTTCATTGATTGTTAGATAATTGCTGTGTGGAACCTGTGTATCACTGTACATTTGTAAGATCAATGAAATGAATTATTATTTTAATAGTAAGTTATGCAAAATACATGAAAAATCACTTATAATGGATATATATCTATATTTATGAAATGCATCTAAGGTTATTGTTAATTTTAAACTACTCTGTAAAAGGTATGCAGTACAGAATTTACCATTGGCAAAAGGACAAGTCTTTAATAGTGATGTGTCACTTCATTATTAAATAATGAAGAATTTTTGGCCCCTGAAACCTAAAAGATAGTGATAATTCTCTTTCTCAGATTCATTTCTCCTCCAGAAGAAGCCATTGGGAACAAGAAAAGCTAGCTGGAAACACTGAAGTAGACATGTAATCTAGAAACACATTTACTCTTGGAAGTTCTTCTCCTGGAGGTGCATGAGTCCTGGGGTAAGTCTTCTGGGGTGGGTCACTTTCACAAAAGGCAGAAATGAGACTAGTCCATCTGGACACACTAATGAATAGGCTCTCTCAGAGAGATGTCTGAGTCAAAGGTGTATTAGTACATTGACTATGTCCTCCTTTATTCTTTGAAATGGACAAAATGGAAAACCATTGCGTGTGTGCAAGAGGATAAGCCTGGGAGGAAATGAGAAAAGATGGACACTGCCAGGGCTGTCTGGCCAGAGAGGAGAGCCCGCTGGAGACTTCTAAAGCAAAGGAGTTTTTAGATCCAGGACTGAGAATAGAGAATAACCTCAGTTGCTGCTGACAGTGATCAGGGTAGGAAGTCTTTCTCTAAGAACCCCAGGAGAGAAAGAGAACTTCAAATGCCAGATTGTGTTTTCAAAACTCAAAAGCCCTTCCGTTTCTGGATAGATATATTTAGTTTACAGTTTCAAGAAAGTTTATGGTAATTGCAAGTACTCAGAAGGAAGGATTTAATTCCAAAAGCATAGTATTGCTCAATTTTCACAAAATATTCTAAGCTATTTTGGGTTTTCAGAGTCCTACTTTTTTGGTTTAAAAGAAAGACAAAGTTCTGTAAGATCTTTCCGGGCCTGTTCAAACAAAGCAGAGAAGATTCGAGAATAAAACTGGCACATCCTCAATCATTTGCTAACAAAATTATTGGAGGAGAGGGAGTTTATAGAAAGCCCTCCATTCTATCAACTTTTGGAATACAGAGAGAAGTCATATTCATCTTTAAAATTAAGCTGCAATTGATAGCTTTAGATAACCTGTCCCAGAAAGGTCACAGTGGTCACATTTTTCAAAGCCTGAACTGGTGGTGGGAGGTGCAGGCAGCCTCTCTGGTTCAGGGTGAACTCCACTGCCACAATGACAAGAAAAGACATTTAGCACTGTGACCTGCTTTGCCTGACAGCAGAGGAAATGAGTCCCTGCTGGAAGCTTCACTATTTGCATTTTGTCCTCAGTACAACCCTGAAGTCTCCTCCATGTGGAGTGGCTCAGGATGTATAGAAGTTTCCTTAGGTGGTCGGTAATGTTCTCAGAGGCAATCTTGGTGTATGCTCATACAACTGGACTCACAGTTATTTTTGCCCCTCTGGAGGGTCTCAGCTGGACCACCACTTCAGATGTTTTGGCCTAAATGCTCAGAAGTCATCTTCTGTGTGATCTTCACTACCATGCAGTTTTGATGACCTTGACTTTCATATATGCCTCATCGTGGTTCTGCCTTCTCCCTTTGCACTGCTCCCACATAGGCGCTTCTCCTCACCTACTTAGTTTAGCCCATGAAGTGGCTCTTCTTGGCATCCCAGAGTCTAGTCATGTTTGGATTCAAAAGCTTGCCTTTAGACTTTCTAGCTTAGCCCTATTTAAACATCACCTTAACACAATAAATTTACATTTCCTGTCTTTTAAAAAGTTTCCATTTATTATTTATTTTATTGTATTTATGTGTGTAGGTGTTTTACCTGTGCATGTCTGGGCACCATGTGCTTGCACTGCTGGAAGAGACCAAAAGAGGGCATCAGATCCCCTATAACTAAAATTACAGATGGTTTTGAGCCACAAAGGAGGCGCTAGCAGCTGAACTCAGAGCTTTTGGAAAAGCAGCCAGTAGTTTTAACCGTATCTCTATCATCCTGCCTGCCCCCCAACTTCCCATTTCTTTATTGCTTTAGAATGGATATACAAGAGAACATCTGGCCATTTGACAAAAAGTGATGAGGCCATTCTTCTGTATTTGATGCTGGGTCTGAAGATTGCTAGTGTGTGCCTCAGGATCACAGAGACCACATGGAGACTTCCATGTGTTTTACAGAGCAGAGGGAGACACTTCCTTCTTTAGACTGTAGCCAATCGCTTGTTTTTTTCTCTCATTCTCTAGGTCTTTCCCCTCTGAATGATTACTCTGAAGAGTCATTACTAGTACAGAACACCACAAACATGATCCATGATGTCTCTATGTAGCTGTTCAGCTTCATAAAATCACTTAGCTTCTTGGGGGAGCAATGATGGGATTTTTATTCCAAACATTTCTGTCTTTAGAGATATGGGTTAGAATATTTGAATGTTTACATCTCCACATATTAGTTGAGTTTTGTTGTAATCGAATGTCCTCAAAAAAGATCTGAGTTTCAGTGAAAGGGTATTTTACAGAATGAAATAAAATATCAAGAGACATCTGATCTGTCACTCCTCAGATATATCTGAAGTACACTGAAGCCACTACAAGGGTCAGACATAGGAAAGAAGGCTTGAAACTTCAAAGAATGTGATCAGATGTCATAGGAAGATCAAACTGTCTCTTGGCACCTGAAGAATTCTCTGTCTGCACCCTTTGATAAGTCTATGGAAGATTAATGTGACATGAAAAGAAAAAGACATTTTGGGTGTCAATTTTGTTTAAAAATTTATTCTTTGTGTCAATATAATTTAGAAACTTTATTTCCCTCTATCTGAAATAGTACATTTTTGGTCCATGAAATACAGCAAGGATCAGGAATGTTCCACTGTTGTGGGAGTATGAGATGGAGCACAGTGCTTGCAAGGGATAAGAAACCATAAAAGTATTCAATATGGAGGGATATTGTGTGAGATGTGCCCATCAGCCTGACATCACATACTGAGCAGAAAAACCTGGCATGTAGTTCCAGTGCTTGGGGGATGGAGCTCAGGTGTTTGAGGAGATTCCACATTCAGCAAGTTTCCCAATTCCACTGCTTTGAGATGGAGATAATCAAAATCTATTAAGATCTTGATCTTATAAGGATGTACTAAAGACTTTTCACTTAAAGTTCAATGAATATAAGATTATAATTTATAATAATTTATCATATGTAGTAGAAAATCATTACAAATCAGTTTGGGGAAGCTGACACTATTTCTCCTATTAGGAGTTACAGTAAGGGAAACATTAGGCCGCGCCTAACAGTGAAGCTCTTCCGGGGTCACTGGGAGTGAATGAGATCTCCTTCTCCCACTCCAAACCCTTTGCAGGTTTCTGCATCATTGTGTGATTCTGACATTTAACATGTACAGTTTTGAGAATCAAATTCTTGACATTGAAACTTATCCTAGATCTTCAGTTACTGCATTAGAGTGGCCTGCAGGTTATTTAGCACAAACTCCAACTTGAATGGACCGATAGATCTGCTTAATGTTCTGTGCTGGGTAAGTTTCTAAGGCCATGTTCAGGTACAAGAGCCTTCACTATCAGTGTAGGGGACGAAAAGGAGAGATTGTAGCAGCAGCAGCAGCAGGATTTTGTCAATACTCTATTGAACCATGCAGCAGCTAACATTTCATATGACTTTATCTGGTAATCTCCCTAGCTCTTAGAAGCAGAGGCAAGGGGCTGGATGAAAGCTTACTCATTAAAATGCCTTCTTTGTAAGAATGGAGGTATGAGGTCATTGCCCAGAGCCTATAGCTGAAAACAAAACCTGGAAGGAGTTGGAGGAGATGGAAGATTATGATCAAAATGTATTGTATGAATGTTTGAAACATTAAAAACCAAGACAAATCCAATATTTTCTTGTAATCTCAGGGCTGGGGCTGGGGAGCGGGGAGAGCTAAGCTAATTTTTGAGGCTCACTGTCAAGCCAGACTATGCTACCTCCCTTGTTTATTTCCAGGCCAATCAGAGACCCTGTCTCAAAATGAAATCAACTGAAGTGATGACAACCAAAACTATCCACCCACACATCAGACACAACTGTGCACACATAAATATGCCTGCACATAAAAATGCATTTGCACACTCATGAACACACAGAGAGATAAGTAAACAAGAGAAAGGATATTCCTGCATCTACAGTTAGCATGGTCGTGTACCTTATTTTGTACATCAGAGTGCTTCTGAGAACTGGAAAGTTCTATCATGCAAGCTCCAGACAGTGTCTGAAATGGTGACTAAGTGGGCACCTGAAATCTTTGGAAAGGCAGTCTTCCAATGGAGAAAATACAAATGGAAGAATTCCTCGTAGGAATACATCCACCAGAATGTATTTTTGATGCAGTAGCTTCTCCCCAGCCATGATCAGAGGATCTGGGTCAGATTCCAAAGCCCTGAGGGATTCCTTATGTTACACATGAAAGAAATCATAACTTTGGTGCTTTTCAGTGGATGGTTATTGTTATCCTCTCTGGTCCTTATCTTAATTCTTCCATCAGCTGCTTTAACAATATGTCAATTCTGATGAGTTGGCTTGGTGAGAAAGAGGTGGAAGCTGTTACATTGGATGAGTTTGGGAATTGCCAGAAGATGCCAACTGCCCACATTACTTTTGCTGACTATGAGTGTGATGTGTGATTCGGCTGGATGGTAGGACTTGCTCCTTCCAAGATATAATTAATCTATTCTTTTGGCCTGCTTTGGGATGAACATCGTGTGTGTGTGTGTGTGTGTGTGTGTGTGCGCGTGTGTGTGCGCGCCTACACATATGTGTGTGCTCACGCATGAGCCTGTGTGTACCTTTGAGACAATGTCTCATTACCTAGCCCAGGATGATCAGGTATGTGATCAAGGTTGGCCTTGAATACTTGCCTCGATCTCCCAAGTGCCAGGGATTTAAGCCATTTGTGTGTATATGTGCACTTATGAATTCGAGATGCTCATTTCCCCATTTCCTTTATCTGTGATTAACAAGATTTGAAAAAAAAAATGAGCAATGATCATTGAGATGAGTTGGTAGTAATGGTAATAAAGATAGTGAATCATTCAGTGTCTTCAAACTAATATTCTATGTTCTGGGTACTAAAAAGGGTGAGACACTGTGAGTTAGTTTGGTGTGTGTGTGTGTGCATAGGTGTGAGTATAGGTGTGCCAGAGCATGACACGAGTGTGGAGGTCAGAGGACGAGCTTGGGTGTAAGTCCTTGCCTTCCACCATGTTTGAGACAGGTGCTCTCTGGCTGTTCATTGCTGTGGGATGCTGCATGTCAACATACATACATATCTATTCATATGAATATACAGAAATATTACATGTGTATGATGATAAAATCTTAGGATTGAGTTTTGGGTTTAATTTGTTTTAACTGAGACATTATTTTGCTACATAGCTAGCAAAATTGCTGTATTACTCAGACTCACCTCATCACTCTTGACTGCTTTTAATTTTTTGAATAAACACCCTGCTTCTACCAGTTGTCAGCACAATAGCTTCCAGACATGAGTTTTTAAAACAGAAAGGAGCATGGCCACCTTCCCCACCCCATAGAAATGGCTGTAACTAAGATAATATCATGAATTACCCTCTCATTATTAAGTTATTTTTCTGATACTGTACACTCTTTGATAAAATTACCATGTCTAATAACATTAGCAGTAGGTAATCTTTCTTTCGGGGTGTTTATGGTATGCCAGACATAGTTCTCAGCATTTCACGTCTGTTGCCTCATTCTGGTCTTGTCTCACTCCGTTGAGACAAGAGGTAATAATATTATCTTCGTTTTTTTCAGATAAGGAAATTAAGTCATCCAGAGTTATCCATTTGTAGCAAATCACATAACTCACAATGAATGAGGAGTTGGCTGTCAGATCCAGGTATTGTGGCTTCAGTCCTTTCAAATGCCACATGGACTCTCACCACCAGGAATGTATGCGCCTTAGACATTAGACAGTCCAGAAAACCCACTGTTTTGTGAAACACATATCATCTGGTGCTTACTGCATGATCTGAGTCACAGACTCAGAAATGTACCTAAGGTTTGGAGGTTTGCAGCTTACCCCTCTTATATAAAGTTCAAAATTAAAAATTTAGACTTGGAGGACCTCACCTCAGGATCCTATACTAATTGGGACTTAAAACATCAATTTCCCTATAGAAAATTTATAGCAGGAAACATTATAATTCATCCCATTGAGAGGTCTTAATTAGATTGGTTTATTCTATATTTGATTTTGAGTGTATATATGTGTTAGATTTCACTGTAAATGGCTCATAAAAGCTGTGGTTAGACACTTAGTCCAAAACCTGTGGTGCCAGTGAAGAGACAGAATGTTTAGCTGGAGTATGGAAGGAAGTTTGCTCCTTAGAGACATGCCCATGATGGGGATAGAGGAATCTTGGCTTTCACTTTGATGCTTTCCTATGCCATTGTTCTAACTCATTACAAACACAAAAGCAACAGGGTCAAGATATCAAAGACTTGAACCTTTGAGGCTAGGAACTGAAGCAAAAAAAAAAAAAAAAAAAAAAAAACCTTTTCTTTTAAACTTACTTATCTTGGTTCTTTTGTCTCAGCTAAGGAAAGCTTGTGTATGTAGTATGAAAAGACATTGATAAAATTGTGTTTGCTGTTTTTTTTCTATAATGTGCTGTTCTCTAGTGTATATGTTTGCTATTTTTTTGTATTTTAAAGTTATCAATTTATAAAAAGCTGCATAGGTAACTGAATAAATAAGCTGATTAAGTGGGCATAGTACTCAACAACTTGATATGTATATATATACACATGAATATATGTAATGTATATTATGTATATGTAGTATACATGTATATATAGTAAAATAATTTGTCTCAATTTGCACATGGACGTGTTTGCATAATCAAAAAAGTATATATTGTGATAAGTGAAATAACCTAGTGTGGTATTCTCTAAGCTTGAATGAGAATCACTGCACTGTCCTCCATTAATTAATTAATGTCAGCATTAAATAGTGACAAAATATTAATTGGGGTGATCAGAATCTTAGACATTTTGCTTTAATGTATTAAATTAGGGCCTTAGACTGACAGAAAAAGAGGGTGGTTAAATGGAGTTATTTTATTTTGTGCAAACAAATATCTTCTGCAAGTATTGCAAAGCAAGGCAGCTGTCCAACTAAGATTTTAGGAAATTCAATTCTGCTTCTAAAGTAATCCAAGTATGTCTCTCTCATTGGGAAGCCATACCCTACCTTTTGGCATTCATAAATTTTGCTTCAATGTGACGTACCTCAACATGTTAGGTCAAGCCAGTGAAAACCTGGGAAAATTGTCCATGTTCCAGTGGCTCTGTTCTGTGCCTGTCTTCGTGCCTGGTTGTACAGAACAGCTGGGAATGGGTTGCTTGGACAATGAAGGCTTACCATTTTCAAGTCAGGACTCTGGGAGTTTGGGTTATTTAATCATTTCTGTGAATTGCATTTTTAAAAAGTGTCATCAAGACATATGTAAGAAAAATGTGTGAGTAGTTGGTTGTTTCTCTGGTTTCTCTACATAAGGAAACGTGCTTGAAAGACCAAGCCTAAGGACTGCCCACCTCTATCCAGGTCTCCTAAGGTGAGCATTCAAACTGCCTAGGCTCCCACAAAGCCAGTACGTGCAGTAGGATCAAAAACCCACTGCAATTGTTCTTGAGTTCTCAGTATTCCTCATTGTCCGCTATGTTCAGCTAGTCTGGATTTATCCCATGCTTTTTCAGACCTAGGCCAGCTGGCCTTGGTGAGATCCCAATTTCGAGCAGATGAGGGGGGGGGACTTGATCGGGGGAGGGGGAGGGAAATGGGAAGCGGTTGTGGGGACGAGGCAGAAATTCTTAATAAATAAATAAATTAAAATTAAAGCGATAAAAAAAAAAAAAAAAAAAAAAAAAAAAGACCAAGCCTAGCTGCTTTTCCATTGGTGGGAAGAAGGTGCCATGAGGAGAAGTTACCTTCTTACAGGCCGTGATGGAGCCAGCCAGGCCGCCCGCTGCACTGCTGCTGTTCTGCTGTGGTTCCAAGACTTCATGCATCAGTGATAACTCCACGTTGCTGTGTGTCCCGAATGCCAAAGAAAGAGAGCACAGTCCAGTGAGTCATCTCTCTACGTAGAAATGCAGAACAAGTCAAGCATTGCCTGATGTCAAGCCCATCTTTTCTTACTGTGCTCCACACCACCAGTCGTCCTGCTCAAACTGGCCTTTCCTTGTTGGGTTACATTGGGAATTGGAAATAGCATGGATGGACAATCATATTGTGAGCAGAAAGCTGCAAGCCGTTGCTTCCCACAGTGCTGAAATGGACACAGTCCCATCTGTCTGACTTCAAACGGTGCTAGCCACTTTTGTTCAGCATATTTTAAAACCAAATGGGCCTTTCTCACTTGTCCCATTAATTCAGCTCTGCCAAACCAACACAACATAAAATACTCATCTCATTATTTTCAAAATGAAGGTAAAAAATGATTTTACCCAAAAAGCACAGCGCGGCATGACTTTAGAAAGAACACGAGCTCAGCAGGGACCAGTCACCCCCGTACCATCGCTGTGGTGGCAGAGTGCCATCCACCTTGTCTGTTTCCAAAACTTGAGATGCTTCCCTATATCTGCACCAAACTCTGTTGGGTTTGATTATGTTCTGAACTGCATCAATATTTTTAAAGATTTGGAATTATTGTTACTTTTTTTTTTTTTTGAGGCAGGGTTTCTCTGTGCTAACAGCCCCCGCTGTCCTGGAACTAGCTCTTGTAGACCAGGTTGGCCTTGGGTATTGTGACATTTTAAGAGATGATAAAAAAAAATGAAGTTTTTATTTTCAAAATCTGCTTTCACTACATAACTGACAGTTGAAAATTAAGTCCCCTTTAATACTAAAACGTCTAATGAATTTCTAAAGCATTTCTAAATATTGTTTTCCTTCTGAAAGTGTGAATATTGGAATCCAAAGGCATACTCATATTATGGTACACATACTTTGCAGTGATTGCTGAACACCACATAGATATGCACAATTCATTAAAGAGTACTTTTTGAAATATCTGATGGTTTCCTATGAAATTTTCTGAGACACAGGTAGCTTTTCTAAAAGAAAGTTAACTAAAATAAATCAATTCAAATAAATAACACATTACTAACAGCACCCTACTCTTGCTTCAGGTTATAACTTAGTTCTGTGAGGTCAGAATATGCGTGTAGTCTGTTGGTGTTTCCATTAATTATAATAAATGATGGCGTCTCGTGACAAATCACAAAATCCAGACAAGTTTCCAGAGTTCAAACTTCTTATGTGTTACTTTATGAGTAATTGATGCCCTGAGGACTACAATGAATGCAATATAAAGTAAAGGCCAACACTCATATTTTCCTCACGTAAGAAAGGAAAAGTAAGAAAAAGTAAACAAAAGAAAATAGTCATGGAAGATGCAAAGGAGATATGAAGGAATAGAGTAATAAAAAGAAGATGCAAAGAAGGAAGAATAGGTTAAGATGGGTTACAAATTATTAGAACGTGATAGACAAGATCACAGCCAAGTTCATGTTAGCCCACCATACCTGGTCTGTGAAACCAGAAAATGGCGCCCAATTCCTTTTCAGAGTCTCTCAAGCTCTTTGGGGAGGGATTCAGGAAGATCTGGGTCCTGTTGTTATTTTCCCCCAGGTAGCTTTGGTAAACTAGTGGATCACTTCGACCAATCAGTTTATGACTTAGGTCCAGAGTTAGGGCATATTTCACATCTTTTTTTAGGGTTAGGGAATTTAGGAATTGGAAGTGGAAGGGTAATATGTAAATCTGAGAGAGTCCTGACTAATAGCCGCTGCTGAGAAACAGTGAAAACAGCAAGCCAACACGCTCCATCTGCTCTAGAAGGAGCTTCATCTGCTCTAAAGAGTTCAATAGATCCCAAGGCAGCAAGAGGGCGATGGGGGAATGAAAACAAGAGGAACTTACATAGCTATCCACCAAGCATCTATTATCGGGTTTTAGAAAGCCTGGAATAGTGCTCAAGCTTGAGAACTGTTCACTCATCCACGAAAAAGAAGAAATGGGGACTCTGCCCATAGATTTCTTTGTGATTGTCTCATGGAAAAATGCATACAGGAATTGAAGCTTTGTTACTTGTCTGCGAGGCTCATTCCATTGGCTCAAGCAAGACTATAGACATAATAAATAAGTTAACTATGTACATATACAAATACACATTTAATTACTGTTGTGAGAATTAAATGAGGGAACAAGTGACATCATAGGTATAAAGTCAGTGTAATATGTTATTAATGGAAAGCATTATGCAATTTTACCACACCAACATCGGAAGCAGATACTCCTACTCATCTTCAAAATCACCAAAGATAGGGCTTCAAAGATATCTAATAATCGTAACAAAAATGTAGGAAGATCTACCTTCTGAAACCACATTAATCGTGTGGATTTCCAGCATGCGACTACACAATTGCCTCCATCTGTCCCATGGCCTTTGGGATAGAGATGCAAAGTTTGAGTTTTTGCAAAGATTTTTGTCCTTAGTCTCCAGGGAGATAAAACCTTGGCTGTTGGAGGAGGAAGCAAGATGGTGGGGCCATGAAACTCATGCGTTTATTAACATGAGCTCAAGTTGATACGAGAAGAATCTCTGGCAAGACACGTTACCATTCTGTAACTTGCGTTAAGGGGCAAGCCTGAAAATTCTT